>NC_091691.1:8762500-9387500 GCF_041296265.1 Equus caballus | reverse complement strand
CTTTGTATTCATTCACTCATACTTTAAACAAATCTTTGCATGATTAGCTGTGTGCTAGGCACTGTGCCAGTGAAATTCAAGGGAGAGCAATAGACACTGGGCCTGCCCTCCTAAAGTTCATATCTAGTGCAAGAGATAGGCAGTAAACAAAGACACAGTAAAAAAAAAAATAAATCGTGAAAGTACAATAAAGAAACAAAACACGTAGAGTACGAAAGAATAACTGGTAGGGAAGAGCTACCCTATTTAAAAATATGCCAGAAAAGGTACCATTTAAGCTGAGAGCTAAGGATGGTAAGAAGCTAGCCAAGGAAAGAGCACTGCAGGAAGGATTGCAAAGGCCTGTGACTGAAAAGAGAGTAGTATGCTTGTGGAAGTCAAAGCAGGCCACCACACTGGGAAAGAACAGCATGAGATGAGCCATTTAGTTCCCATAACACCTTTGAAAAGCCGGCATTATTATCCCTTTTTTTCTTCTTCTTCTTCTCCCCAAAGCTCCCCCAGTACATAGTTGTATACTCTAGTTGTAGGTCTTTCTGGTTCTGCTATGTGGGATGCCGCCTCAGCATGGCTTGATGAGTGAGTGGTGCTAGGTGTGCGCCCAGGATCCGAACCAGCGAAACCCTGAGCCACCAAAGTGGAGTGCACAAACTTAACTACTCAGCCACGGGGCTGGCCCCTATTATCCCATTTTTAAAATGAAGAACCTGAGTTCAGAGAAGCAAAGAAATTTGCTCAAGTTGTACAGCTAGCAGGGAAAAATTCAATCAGGGTAGATTTGATGTGGATTAAGGCTGCCCCAGCTAGAGAAGCCCAAGGTGACCTGGCCTACATGCCAAACTATACGACCCAGTGGACTTTTTTTATGGTATGAATTAGGACCGCCCCAGGGAGAGAAGCCCAGGGCATCCTCACCTACATGCCAATCTATATGGCCAGATTCGTATCTAAAGTTATATGACCGCACAATAACCAGACCCCATCTGCACTGAAATCATTTAATGACTTTTTACATCATCTTTTCTTTTCTCCAGTAAAAATAAGTCACGTACCCATGCCTTATAAAATTAGCCCTAACCCTCAACTCGGGGCAGCAGCAGGAGCTCTGACTGCCCGTGGGTCCTGTCCCCACGCACCAGCTCTGCCTGCCCATGGGTCCTGTCCCCATGTCAGCGGGGGCAGCAGCTGCTCTGCCTGCCCATGGGCCCTGTCCCCATGCCAGCGGGGGCAGCAGAAACAGCAGCAGCAGAAGCTCTGACTGCCCATGGGTCCTGTCCCCATGCTATTCCACACTATTCTCTAAATAAAAGAGCACTACTGCCAGATCTTGAGAGTCTAAGAAATCTTTCTTTCGACTCCTTGGCTCACCAACCCCACATCAGATTGATGCCAAAATTCATGCTCTTTCACCTACATCATGCTGCCTCCCACTTTCTTCCTGCTGTCCTATGACTCACTCCCAAAGATTCTCTTGTCTCACTAAGGTAGATATATATATATATATCTTAAAGAAAATAAGCAAATCACAGAAAAGAAATAAACAGGACTTGATGACACGAAGTGCAGTTGACATATGCTGTTTCTCTGTCTGTGTACATCCTGGGATCTTATGCATTTCTTATTAGTCACATCACACTGCTGACACATGTTCAGTAATTACATTATCATTGTCATTACATCTCTATAACCCCTTGATGGAAGGGCTTTCTCTCAATCATGAGTTAATCTAGCTTTCTCCTGTGAGATGTGAAAAGAAAATGGCTTTTATTTTATAGAGGAAAACCTAAGGTAAAGAGAGGTTAAAGTTCACAATGTCTTCCTCCTGCCACATTACAGCTGCCCTAAACAGGCAGTTCTGTCCGGCACATACTATTTACAAAGACTTTAATCCTGAAAGGATCTATGCCAAAGATTCGGATTTCCCATTTTCTTCCTCTGTTTTTGTTTTCTTAGGTAGTTATTTATGTGACTGTCCTCCTAACTAAATGGACCAATCTGGGCATAAACCATTTTCTCATTTTCTCTGCTTATAGAAAGGAATGGTTTATTTCAGCACTGCAGATAACATCTTGAGGTCTCAGGAGGATGACAAATTGAAACAGTCTCTTTCTTGCCTAACATTTCTTATCCAAGAGTCAAGTGACGATGTTAAGGAACAAATCTCTCTTCCGACAATTTGCACTTATTTTTTTAACAGCCCTGCTAAGATTCAATGAATTTCAGTTTGCTTAGAGCCTACTTAGTGCCTGCCAACAGGCCCAAGAAGCTTCCATTCATCAGCATAATCATCCTATTGGTGATGCGTTCCTATGAAATTATGGCAACAATTCCAAAAAAGAAACAGCAGAGATGGGGCGAATGAATTCTCTTTCAAAAAAGCCATCAGAATAACATAGCAGTTCCTACATAATTAGAAACTTATTAAATTATTTTGATTGAGAAATATTCGGAAACTTTATTCAGGTATAATATCAATGTGTTAAAAACTACATATTCAGCGGGATTATCTGTATTTTACAAAATCACTTAAAAACAAGTACAACCACCAAATACAACTGCATAACTATTAAAACATCTAGGTCTTGGTAATATTCACAGACAATTGGTGCCTTGATTGGCTAAATAGCTGCAGATGAATGCTCTTCCTTGCCCTAAGAGGGTCTCTTGCAGCACACAATTCTGGTGTGTTATCTGACAGGTACCTTTTGTGCAGCAACAATGTGACTCCACACCTCTTCCAAAGATCACAAATTGCTAACTTTGTGCCCTCTATCATTTAAGCTCTCTTTCTATGAAACTTTTAAATTGAAATATTTTCTAGTATTATTTGTTGACAAGTTTTAAATTGCATAATCAAAATGATTTCATATTTTTAATTAAATTCACCTTTGGCATTTTTTCTGTAACTGTTTCACCTTTCATCAAGAATGCGTTCTTTCCCTACTATGTATAAATGTATTCAGTGCTACAGAAGAATGTAAGAAGAGTTAATTAATCTCAGCTTTCAGAAAGCAAATAATCAACCTGAGGAGAGATAAAAAAGCTGCAAATTAAATAAAGAATTGTTTCAAAGCAACATATGAACAAGTGCATGTAAAAGTTGAATATAGGTCTTCCCCAATTTACAAAGGACTTATTTTCTAAAAGTTCATATTCAAATCAGCTGTTCAGAATGTTTCAAGCATTTTTTCCATAAAAAGAAAAAATTATGCTGTAAAGAAAGGGTGGTTATATTAACCAGCCAGTTCACAATGACCTAGTTCATACAAAATGTCATTGGCTTACAGGACTAGCCCTATTACAGAAAGGAGAAGAAATGGAACTGATATTCATTAGCATGTGACAAGCACTTTCACACAAGTAATGTTATTTAGTCTTAATAATCCTGCAAGGTAAATTATTATGTCTTCCTTTAAAGATAAGGATCCTGAGGCTAGTAAAGGTTAAGTAACTTGCCCAAGGTAATAACTTGTAAGTGACAGAACAGAGATTCAAACCCAGAAGTGTGTGGATCTGAAGCTAGGTTTCTACTCCTATAGCATACAGCTGTCCTTTAAAACAACATTTATAAGGGAACATCTTTTCTGTGTTCCAAATGGGAATGTCAGAAACATGTCAGCCCAAAAGCTCCTGAAGTACAGAGACAATGCCTTTTCATCTTTCTATCTCCAGTGTGGTGTTTGTCACAGAGTAGTTACCTAGTGATTACTGAATGAACAAACAAACTAACAAATTTACAAAAAACGAGTTCTTCAAAGGCAAGAGTCATTGTTTATTCATATCTATACACAAATAGCCTACCACAGATATATAATCTATCCGTCAATAAATATTTATTAACTACAGAATTCCATCCCACTAGCACATCTTCTCTCATTCTGCTTTCCCTAAACTTGCAATCCTGACCATTTCCAAATTCATTCCTTGAACTCAGTGTCTTTCAAAATCTCAGTTCTCTCCTCCTTCCTTTCCTTAGATGCTGAAATCCAGAGAGACTAAATCCATATTTACATCTTTTATATGGCTCAGCATGCTTCCCAGCCAGGACAGATAGGAATTTAACCTAGGATGCTTTACCCATAATGCTCTTGGATCTCTGAGTTTGAAAAAGATGCACTGCCCCTTGGGGAGAAATTATCCAAACTAATATCAATGAAGTGGATTTATCCTGTCCAGAGGAAATGCAAATGAACTTGGCTGCATCAACTTTCTGAAACTACACTTCTAAAGCAAATTAAGAAACCCATTTCAAGTTGTTTGAAAGGAATGTTGGCTGACACTTGCAAATGAGTCTTCTACAGAGATAGCTCTAATTCTGCAGCTTATCATTTCAAACGGTCTTAGACATGAATATTCAGATCCTACATCAATTTTTAATGTAATAGATAGAATCCCAAAAGCTTAAAAACTAGGTTCCACTTCATAACCTGTCATTCTCTCTACCTTCTTTCAGGATACATTAATTTTTTAATAAGTTCTTTTAACTAGCTTCTAAGATACATTTTTAACCACTACAAGTTCAAAAATGATGCGGAAAAACCCCTAATTTAATTGATATCTTATGTAAAGAATCCTTGTCAATTATAAAATTGTGACTATAATTAAATAAAAATATAGAAATGATAGAAATACAGTTTCTGAAATTCTCACATTAAAAGTCCTTGAAAAAAAGACAAACCATTTTCTTAGGCTTCCAGATGAGTACATTTAATATCCTATACCAATCATGTTGATTATTTTCAAAATTATCCTGAATACTATTAACGGCAAATGTTAAACTACCAAATATCCTGTAATATTGATAAGTACTCTCTGAAGACATGGCTCACCAATTTTAGTGTATACACTTAGTAAAACAAGAGAACCAGCAGTACTTTTAAGAAATAACAACAAAATCTTCATTCCCTTCAGCACAATTGGCTCAGAGCAATGAAACAGAAATACTTGTTTTTAAAATATACTTTATATCCCCATTTAAATGCCTAATTAATCCTAATAATTAAATGCAACCACTAACCACTTTCTTTGCAAGATCTCTTTTTTATTTCCACAAACTCTAGAATTTAATGGAAATCATTGTGTCATTATGGCCAGGATAATAAATGCCTATTGGTCAATAAGCTCTGAACCTTAACAGGCAGTTAACTAATTCAGTTGGAAACAAGACCAATAGTTCTAATGGCCTCTAATTTCACTGTAAGAGTCCAGCCTTATGAACTATAGATGGTTTTCATGAGCTCTTCCTATAGCAGAGAACAGCAATTTAAATGTAAAAAACATGCATTTGAAATTCAAGTGCTTACACTGATTTCATTTGCCAGGGAAAGCACAGATCAGAAGAGGTCCTTCCTGAAGAAATATTTAAACTCAATAAGCAGAGCCAATGCAAACAAAAATAAAACGATTTTAAATTACAAGAGCTCAATTTAGTCTATTTGAAAATCATTCAACTTTTCCTTTGCTTATTTCAAAGAATCTGAATAATTTTTTTAAACTGGACAAACGCAACAACTGTAAAAACACCTTGCAATAAAAACAAAAAGGGAGGCTTAGAAAGTTGAGCTCTTCCTGCTGTCTCACTTATCCTCCCCTGAGAGTGAAGGCCTCTAGATTTCAACATAAACAGATATAACTTAGTACACAGATATCAGTATACTTGAAATCAAAATAGTCTGGAGACATTAATATCCACTCAAAACCTGATCCTTTCAGCTGTTTGTCTCTCACTGCGACAGCAAAGAAAGCATTTCAAGCAACGAGGTAAGAATGTCCCTTTCCCCTATCATGCTAGGGGTTGACTTCTATATGAAAATGAACTAGGTTATGCTAATTGTTCTGCCAACATTCGATTCTGATATATCATTTTGTACTTCTATCCATACTTCTGTAGTAGCTACCCCTACTTCCAGAAAAAGCTCTTAAGTTACATATTTGGGCTCCTTATTCCAAATGACATTTAATTTAAAATCATTTACATGCCAAATTTAAAAATTCTTATACTTCATCAGTTACCACGTTAATTATGGTGAAGGAAGTTAAAGTTCTGTGGCATAATTTTGTAACAAACTTTTGGCAATCTAAAGAAAATAAATCACTACATTTTCTAGTCTCTAGTTCAATCATAATCACGTTTCTTGCAAAACAGTTAGACTAGGTTAATCTTTCCGACAGCACAGTAATTAAGACAGTAACAATATATGGTAGCAAACTAGAACACTGGACAGGGAGAAAAGAAATCTTGGGTGGGTCCTAGCCTTGTTATTGACCAGCTATGTGAATTTCAATTATTTTCCCCTCTCTGGGCCTCAATTACATCATTTCTAAAATGAGGGGTTGGGTTAAGTGATTTCTTAAGGTTCCTTACAACTGTAACATTCTAGAATCCTATTCTGTGAAATGCTACATTTTTAATTATTTATAGAGTGGCTAACTGCTGAGGCAGCCCAAATTTCTCCTCTTAATACTTCCGTATTCACTACCATTTGGAGCCTTATGATTACCATACTTGGTTTCATTTCAATGTCTCCTTTTCAAACACTTTTTCCTAAAAAGAAAACCTAACATAAGAGTTTTGGATAAGAAATATGCCAACACCATCCCCCAACAAAGCAGGGTAAGCTTTTCCTTTTAACAAAAACATTTGCAATTGGCAATAAGAGTGAGCGCGGTCTATTTCTTTCCACGTGTTAATGAACCACCTATTGCCAAATGGAACTCTTCCCTTAATTCCAGACTAGCAAACACCATTTTCTGATGATGTAAAGTGACAAAGTACTAATTAGAAGGAATCTAATCTGAAGTCACAATTCTCCTTAATTGGAAGTTACTATAGTAATTATTAACAAGTTACATTATCATTAGACCAAAGAAAACGTCAAAATTGATTTATGCATTCAGGAGTCTCTAATAAACAGGGTCTACATTCAAGGTCCTCTATAAAATGACCAGAATAGAAAATATAACATTTTACACATTAGTGAATGCTCCAAAAAGTCACATTTTTTTATTGCGCAGATGCCTTTTTCCAGCATTAAATATACTCTGAAATATTGACTTAAATTAGATAACTAGGAAGAGAAATATTTTATTTTAAAGTCTCCAAAGAGCACAATATGTAGTATCTTTGAGAAGCCTAAAACAAATCCCAGCGTTGACTAATGCCCTGAGGATCCTAAGATGCATCTATCTCTAAGGTCAAAAAAGTACTGGCTTCCGCAATTGGCTAATTAAGACGAATTAAAGGCAAATGCAAATAAGAATTGTGGGCATTTGGAGACCAATACATCAGAACAACAGAAGAAGAAGAAAGGCTGCTCAATTAATTGCAGTCATAATAACATGGGTAAATTTCATGTTTCTTTTGGAATTTGTCAGACTTCCTGATGCTTTTCTTATGGGATTTTGCAATTTTGAACTAGCTCAGCTTATATCATAAAGACATGTTAATGTTAGCAAATCTTGGTATGTATTTATACTCTGGACGTACTTAAAAACTCTGTAATAAAAAGTAATCTATCTTTGGATTATAAGAGCTAAAATTGCTTTTGTGTTAAATTTCCTAACTGCTGCATATGGTCTGGGTTAGAAAACTATGTTCTCAGAGCATAACATGTTAATGTGATAGTGACATAAAAAGGTAAAATTACTTAAAAACTTTTTTACAGTTAAGTTTGCAATTTGGACTCGCGTTCTTTATGCTAATATGCTTATTGCATTATTAATCAAATAAGACCTATTTCTCAACTAAAAGTTAGAACAAATAAGTTTAAAATGTTTCTTTCAAAGAAATTTAAACTACATTTATTTTATTTTAAAAAATTTATATTATTCTAATTAAAGAATACGTGTTCATTCTAGAAAATCTAGGAAAAATATAAAAGCACAACCAAAGCTAAAGTCAATTCATCCTTTAATCCCATCGCCCACAGACCCTTACTTACATTTTAGCTTATATATTGCCAATACTTTTCTATTCAGACATATATTATTTTACAAAACTTGAAATTTCTCTAACTTTTTCTTGTGGCTTAAATTGGCTTAAAATAGTCATTTGGTTACAAAATCTTCATAGATAAAAGTGGAAGCAAGATGAAGTTAATTTACAAGACATTTAGGATTTTATATATGTATGTATGTATGATACGCACACAGTGTGTATAAAATTACATACACATGCATATATATATAAAATCCTATGTTGAGAACTTATCTTTCATACAGATCCAATCAAATTTATATTTCAGAGTTGAAGTTATACCATAATTTTATCAAATACATGCATCCATACAGCATGTCTAATTTGTAAAGCAAACTATTAATCATATTATAAATATATGAGACTAACCAGATAAGAGAAACTAGAATAGCTTAAAGAATAAAGTATTTCTTCCATAAATGTGAGAAATTAATATACACACACTCAGACCTAGACTAAAGTTTTTATTAGACCCATGAGAGGAAATTCCAAACACCTTTTAATTCACATTAGCCTCTCTACTAGAGAACCAGGCTATTCTCACAAAAAAGTTAAGCAAAAAAGAAATGTTTTCACTATGACAACTTCTAGTTGGTGGCAGAAGAGAACATACATACACATGTACACATAACGAAAAAATACAATACCTTATGAATAACGTATACACACTTTAAAGATTTACCTAACAGTCAGAACTATTTCCAAAATGTATAACCCAAAAATTTGTTTAAATTTAGAATAAAATAAAATACAATAGAGATTAAACAGAAAAACCTGGACGAGAAAATCACGAGTGTCTTTAAAAGTTTCTGAAACAAAAGAATAACAACGCCTGGTCTATGCCTCAGTCTAATTCAAGAATTCCAAAGGATTACATTTATGGAGCACAGATAAGTCCTTTCTGTGAGATTTGTAGAATGTGGCACTGGAGATGAATATAATTTAATTTGGAACATGTGGAAACACCTATAAACAGCTATTGGAGCCTGTTCTGTTTGCAGTGACATTTTCACTGAGTTATGTATTCAGCACACCAGTACAGCTGCTCTACAGCTTTCAAACACTGATATAAAACTAGCTTCTACCTGTTTAAAAAATTACATGAACAGTAAAAGCTTGGATTAACCCAGTGTTCTGGTATTTTTAATTTCCTCGGGAGCTTATAGAAAGAACAAAGAAAAAGATTCTTTACTTCAACATTAAATATATGCTATTGTTTATATATGAACATAACCACTTATGTACATATATCCACTATTACTCTCTAGCTATATTATAAAATTCAATAAAAACAAATAGCATTTGCTATTTTAAAACAGCCTTAGTCATTTACTATTCATTTGGCATCTGCTCTAGCCCCGTGAAAGAATGTGCTAACCACACATAAACCAATCCCGTGACCATTGGTCTAATAATCCAGTGTGGTGTCAGAACACAACTCAGAAATTGGACTATATTCAAAACAAGTGTCTTCAAGTTGTGTCTTGAAGAAGAGCCACTGACCAGAGAGAATAATAAAACACATTCTCCCTAAAGCAACATTACCAAGAAAATAACCGCAAATTCAACAATGTATTCTTTAAAATAATCTCAATTCAAAATTTCTTTAGCTTTCCTTCCTGACCTGAAGAATCTGATATCAAGATCTTTCTGACATATGCTTAAGAATTAACACATGACAAATACCTTGTTGCTATTATTGATCCATGATACCACCTGCCAAACCTAAAAATCTGAAAGCATTAAGGATATTGTAGGAATGAGTCTCTAACATACCGAAAGATCTGGAATGTTTAGAGGAAATATAACTGAAAATACTTAAATCTATTTTCTGATTGGTATTATTAGTGATGAGAATTATTATAATTAACAATCACACAGGCACTCCATTTTTGTCCCAATCTCACAGTTATTTTATAATCATCCTACTTCTATAATCTGCATGAAATAAGATATAGCCCACCCTTGGGATAGGGAAGTTTCCCAAAGGGGTGAGAAAATGAATCTCCCCGACCTCAATAGGAGGAAGAAAGAAGGATTTTTCTCTCCTTTCATCTCCAAAAGAGCTAGTAAGGATCTGGCCCCATTTAAAATCAGAGGTTGAATGTTTTTATGAATAAGAAGTAGAAGACAAAGGAGAAGAAAGTAGGGTACTAACATAGGCAGATCTTTACATATAGGACACTTTACATAAATTAATGTTCTCGAGGGATCTTGTCAAGATGGCGGCGTAAGCAGACTCTGAACTCATCTCCTCCCACGAACACAACCACGTTACAACTATTTTTGGAAAAGTTACCCTCGAGATAAAACTGAAAACTTGATAAAAAGAACCCCCACAACAAGGGACAGTCCTGACTAAGGCGGAAGAGGCAGAAATTCTTGCTGGAGAGGAAAAAAGCCACCTTTGGGAGCAGTGGAGCTTCTCAGCCAGCCAGGTAGGAGTCACCCTAAGGTAAACAGCCCTCCCTGGAGGAGTGAGGTCCAGAGCAGGGGCTGATACTGCTATGAGCATCCTTCAGACTCAGCCCAACTGGGGTGGGGGGGTGAGGGGGGCGGAGCTTACTGTCTAGCTTTGCTGGTTATTAACTGCAGCAAGGATACCCCCAGAAAAGCTATGGGCTGAAAGCCAAAAAGACCCAGGTCTTAAAGGGCCCACGCACAAACTCACTCATTGCAGCAACCTAAAATCACCAAAGAAAAGGCTGACAGTCCTTTGGTGAAATGAGACTCACCTGGTGGGTTCTGGGGGCATCTTGGTGAGAGGAGGGGCCTCTTCAGAGCCTGAGACATTGGTGGGGGCCATTGTTCTGAACTGGTCCAGACGTGCTGACACAGACCCCAGTGGGAACCACTGAGGTTCATCCCTTGGCCTATTAGCCCAGGGGTCTGCCATGCCCACTAGAGCACAGATTTAATCCAGTTCAGCCAGGGCAGGCAACTACCCTAGGGACTGACTGCACCTAACAGCAAGCCCTCAGGCTACTTTTCAGCCTGCATTGGCTGGGCGCCTTGATCCTCTACAAGCAGGCAAGGGTGTCTGCCTCTGTGGGGCAGAGCCTGTGTGAGGACCAGGTGAACTGTAGGGGGCGTTGGTGGAGAGGTGGAGACCTCTGCAGGATGGCGTCGGGGTATGTTCCAAGGGGTTGAGAAGTTTGCATGGAACAGGACTGTGTTGACGGTGTGCATGGTCCTGTGGGGGGTGAGGCTTATCAGTGGCAGAAAAGTGATCAGCCCCACCTTCCAAAGCCTGAAACAATTGAGTGCTCCTGTGCCTAGGGCCAGCCCCACTCAGCTGCACTCCTAAGAGAACTGACAACAGCCTTGTAGGCCTGAGGCCTATAGCATCTGTAAGCCCCCAAGCCTAGCAACCAGCTACACTGGGTACCAACCCAATTAAGAGGAAAACTGCAATAGGAATGTGCTGATAGACTTTGTAGCCAATGGTGCTGAGGCTCCCCAAACCGGCTTTAGAAACAGCTGGCCAGGGAAGGAAAGACTGGACTCCCTAGGTACTTGCAGTGGGAGCAACCCTGACACAGCTGAAGGACACAAGTATCCCACAAAGGGGTCACTCCTGGATCCTCTGGACTGGTGATGAGAGGGAAGCACACTGCTGTGCCTCATAAGGCATATCATACATAAGGCCACTTCTCCAAGATCGAGAGACATAGCCAACTCACCTAATACATAGAAATAAGCACAGAGAAAGAGGCATAATGAGGAGACAAAGGAATACTTTCCAAGCAAGGGAACAGGACAAAACCCCAGAAAAAGGACTAAATGAAACAGAAACAAGTGACCTACTCGACAAAGAGTTCAAACAAAATATCATGAGGATGCTCACAGATATGGGGAGAAGACTGGATGAACACAGTGAGCGCATCAGCAAAGAACTGGAAGATATAAAAAAAAAATCAGAAATGAAGAATACAATACTGGAAATGAGAAATTCACTAGAGGGACTCAATAGCAGAGTAGAGGATGCAGAAGAATGATCAGTGAGCTAGACGAAAGACAAGAGGAAATCACCCAAGCAGAAGAGAAAAAAGAATTAGACAGCATGAGAACAGTCTAAGGGAACTCTGGGATATCAAGCATGCTAACATTCAGATTATAGGTGTCCCAGAAGGAGAAGAGAAAGACAAAGGGGCAGAAAATTTATTTGAAGAAATAATGGATGAAAATTTTCCTAATCTGATGAAGGAAACACATCCAAGCTCAGGAAGCACAGAGAGCTCCAAACAAGATAAGCCCAAAGAGGCCCACAACAAGACATATTATAATTAAAATGTCCAAAATTAAGGACAAAGAGACAATCCTAAAAGCAGCAAGAGAAAGGCCACAAGTGACATATAAAGGGAAGCCCAGCAGGCTATCAGCGGACTTCTCAGCCAAGACCCTACAGGCGAGAAGAGAATGGCACAACATATTTAAAGTGCTAAAAGGAAAAAACCTACAGCCAAGAATACTCTATCCATCAAGGCTGTCATTCAGATTGGAAGGAGAGATAAAGAGCTTCCCAGACAAGCAAAAATTAAAGGAGTTTATCACCAAGAAACCAGTTGTACAAGAAATGCTGAACGGACTTATTTAAGTGGAAAAGCAATGACCACAAATAGAGATAAAAAATATATATATATTATCAAAAAAGCAAAACAACAACAAAAAAAACAGGCAATAAAATCATTTGTAAAGGTAAAAATTAGTAAAGCTAGCAGATTAACTACCTGTGAAAATGATATGAAGGTTAAAAGACAAATGTACTAAAATCACCTATTTCAATGATAAGAGGGTAATGGATGGACACACACTAAACAAGAGACTATATATGATTTAAAAAACATAAAATATGGGAAGAGGGGAGTGAAAAAGTAGAGCTTTTAGAAAGAGGTCAAGCTAAAGAGTCTATCAACTCGATACAGACTGTTATATACATAGAATATTAAATAGGATCCTCATGGTAATCACAAATCAGAAACATACAATAAGGAAGCAAAAAAGTAAGACAAAAGAAATCAAACGTATTACTAAAAGATAACCATCAAACTACAAGGGAAGAGAGCAAGAGAAAAAGACAGGAACAGAGAAGAACTACTAAAACACCCAGAAAAAAAAGTAACAAAATGGCAATAAATACGTACTTCTCAATAGCTACTTTTAATGTCAATGGACTAAACACTCCAATAAAAGGCCATAGGGTGGCTAACTGGATTAAAAAAAACAAGACCCATGTATATGCTGCATAAAAGACACACACTTCAGACCTAAAGACACTCACAAACTAAAAGTGAAAGGATGGAAAAAGATATTCCATGCAAATGGCACAGAAAAGAAAGTTTTGTATATCAGACAAAACAGACTTTAAAACAAAAATTGTAACAAGAGACAAAGACGGGCACTACAGAATGCTAAAGAGAACAATCCAACAAGAAAATATAATGCTTGTAAGTATCTATGTGCCCAACATAGGAGCACCTAAATATATAAAGCAATTATTAGCAGACATAAAAGGAGAAATAGACAGTAACACAATAATAGTAGGGGACTTTAACACTCCACTTACACCAATGGATAGATCATCCAAACAGAAGATCAATAAGGAAACACTTGCCTTAAATGACACGTTAGACCAGATGGACTTAGTAGATATATACAGAACATTCCATCCAAAAACCACAGAATACACATTCTTTTCAAATGCACATGGAACATTCTCCAGGATTGATCACATATTAGGACACAAAACAAGTCTCAATAAATTTAAGAAGATTGAAATAATACCACGCATCTTTTCTGATCACAAAGGTATTAAAATAGAAATCAACTACAGGAAGAAAACCAGAAAAGCCACAAAAATGTGGAGATCAAACAAAATGCTACCGAACAACAATTGGGTAAATGAAGAACTCAAATGAGAAATCAAAAAATTCCTGGAGACAAATGAAAATGAAAATACAACATGCCAAAATCTGTGGGAGACAGCAAAAGCAGTTCTAAGAGGGAAGTTTATAGGAATTCAGGCCCACCTCAACAAAGCAGAACAATCCCAAATAGAGAATCTAAAAGCACATCTAACGGTACTGGAAAAAGAACAACAAACACAGCTCAAAATCAGCAGAAGGAAGGAAATAATAAAAATCAGAGCAGAAATAAACAAGATAGACAGTAAAAAAGCAATAGAAAAAATTAATGAAACCAACAGCTGGTTCTTTGAAAAGATAAACAAAATGGACAAACCCTTAGCTAGACTCACCAAGAAAAAAAAGAAGACTCAAATAAATAAAATCAGAAATGAAAGAGGAGAGATTACAATGGACACCTCAGAAATACAAAATATAATAAGAGAATACTATGAAAAGCTATACACCAACAAATTGGATAATCTAGAAGAAATGGATAAATTCTTAGAAACATACAACCTTCCAAAACTGGACCAAGAAGAAGTAGAAAATTTAAACAGACCGATCATCAGTAAGGAGATCGAAACAGCAATCAAAAACCTCCCAAAAAATAAAAGTCCAGGACCAGATAGCTTCCATGGTGAATTCTACCAAATATTCAAAGAAGACTTAATACCCATCCTTCTCAAACTCTTCCCAAAAGTTGAAGAGGAGGGGAGGCTTCCTAACTCATTCTACGAAGCCAACATTATCCTGATACCAAAACAAGAGGACAACATGAAAAAAGAAAATTACAGGCCAATATCACGGGTGAATATCAATGCAAAACTCCTCAACAAAATACTAGCAAATCAAATACAACAATACATTAAAAAGATCATACATCATGATCAAGTGGGTTTCATTCCAGGGATGCAGGGATGGTTCAACATCCACAAATCTATCAACGTGATACACCACATTAACACAATGAAGAATAAAAATCACATGATCATCTCAACAGCTGCAGAGAAGTATTTGACAAGATACAGCATCCATTTATGATAAAAACTCTAAATAAAATGGGTATAGAAGGAAAATACCTCAACATAATAGAGGCCATATATGACAAACCCACAGCAAATATCATTCTCAACGGACAAAAACTGAACGCTATCCCTTTAAGAACAGGAACCAGACAAAGATGCCCATTGTCACCACTCTTATTTAACATAGTATTGGAAGTCCTAGCCAGAGCAATCAGGCAAGAAAAAGAAATAAAAAGGATCCACATTGGAAGAGAAGAAGTAAAACTGTCACTCTTTGAAGACAACAAGATTTTATATCTAGAAAACCCTAAAGAATCCACTAAAAAACTTTTAGAAACAATAAAGGAATACAGTCAGGTCGCAGGATACAAAATCAACGCACAAAAATGGGTTGCTTTTCTATACACTAACAACGAAGTAGCAGAAAGAGAAATTAAGAATACAATCTCATTTATCATTGCAACAAAAAGAATAAAATCCCTAGGAATAAACTTAACCAAAGAGGTGAAAGATCTGTACACTGAAAACTATAAAACATTGTTGAAAGAAATCGAAGAAGACACAAAGAAATGGAAAGATATTCCGTGCTCTTGGACTGGAAGAATTAACATTGTTAAAATGTCCATACTTCCTAAAGCAATCTACAGATTCAATGCAATCCCTACCAAAGTTCTAACAATATTTTTCACAGAACTAGAACAAAGAATCCTAAAATTTATATGAAACAACAAAAGACCCCGAATAGCCAAAGGATTCCTGAGAAAAAAGAACAAAGCAGGACGTATCACACTCCCTGATTTCAAAATACACTACGAAGCCATAGTAACCAAAACAGCACGGTACTGGCACAAAAACAGACACACAGATCAATGGAACAGAATCGAGAGCCCAGAAATAAACCCACACATTTATGGACAGCTAATATTCGACAAGGGAGCCAAGAGCATACGATGGAGAAAGGAGAGCCTCTTCAAGAAATGGTGTTGGGAAAACTGCACAGCCATATGCAAAAGAATGAAAGTAGACCATTCCCTTACACCATGCACAAAAATCAACTCAAAATGGATTAAAGACTTGAATGTAAGACCTGAAACCATGACACTTCTAGAAGAAAACATAGGCAGTATGCTCTTTGACATCAGTCTTAGCAGCATATTTTCAAGTGCCACGTCTGACTGGGCAAGGGAAACAAAAGAAAAAATGAACAAATGGGACTACATCAAACTAAAAAGCTTCTGCACAGCAAAGGAAATCATCAACAAAACGAAAAGACAACCTAACAATTGGGAGAAGATATTTGCAAACCATATATCAGATAAGGGGTTAATATCCAAAATATACAAACAACTCATACATCTCAACAACAAAAAACCCAACAACCCAATTAAAAAATGGGCAAAAGATCTGAACAGAGATTTCTCCAAAGAAGAGATACGGATGGCCAATAGGCACATGAAAAGATGCTGAACATCATTAGCTATCAGGGAAACGCAAATCAAAACTACAATGAGGTATCACCTCACTCCAGTCAGAATGGCTGTAATTAACAAGACAGGAAACAACAAGTGTTGGAGAGGATGTGGAGAGAAGGGAACCCTCGTACACTGCTGGTGGGAGTGCAAACTGGTGCAGCCACTATGGAAAACGGTATGGAGATTCCTCAGAAAATTAAGAATAGATCTACCATATGATCCAGCTATCCCACGGCTGGGTATTTATCCAAAGAACTTGAAAACACAAATGCATAAAGATACATGCACCCCTATGTTCACGGCAGCATTATTCACAATAGCCAAGACTTGGAAGTAACCTAGGTGCCCATCAAGGGACGAATGGATAAAGATGTGGTATTTATACACAATGGAATACTACTCAGCCATAAGAAATCCGGCCATTTGTGACAACATGGATGGACCTTGAGGGTATTATGCTGAGTGAAGTAAGTCAGAGGGAGAAAGTCAAATACCGTATGATCTCACTCATAAGTGAGGATAAAAACAACGACAAACAAACACATAGCAACAGAGAATGGATTCGTGGTTACCAAGGGGGAAGGGGGAAGGGGGGAGGGCAAAATGCGTGATTAGGCTCACATGTGAGGGCATGGACTATAATTAGTTTTTGGGTGGTGAACATGATGTAATCTCTACAGGATTCAGAATATATTATGATGTACATCCGAAAGCTATATAATGTTATAATCCAACATTACTGCCAATAAATAAATAGAGGAAAAAAATTAATGTTCTCAACCACCCTAAAATATAAGAACTATTCATTCCTTTTTTCCAGGGAGAGGAGCCTCCGATAAGCTGAGCAGCGTGCCCTATGTCACACACGTTCCTTAGGCAATTGAGTTAGGACTCAAATTGAGATCTAACTTTCAAAGCCGCTGCTCTTTCCTGGTAGTGTGTCACCTCCCTGACTGAAATTTTATTCAGCATGGTTTAGTCATAATACCTTTCTGTATCAAAATAAATAACTTCAACTAGCCAGTCTTAATATCACAGGAACTGAAATTAAAAAGAAAACCCCACAACAGCCACAAATATTTGGAACCACAGAGGAATATGTCACACTACAGCCAATAAAGTGCTGGTTAACAGAACTTCCAAAGCTAGACCCCCAAAATAAAAACTCACAGGAAGGAAAAATATAACCGCTGCCAAAACGCTAATAATCACCCCTAAAAATCCTTACACCATGCATGGGACTATTGAATCCTCAAGTCCAGAACCACGGTTTTCCCAGGCCTCCTGTTCTCCTGTTTCCCTCAGCCCCACTCTTCTCAGAGAGCTAAGGACACTGCTTAGCTGAGGTGCCTGCAATGACCTTTTATGGATCGGCCCAGGCTTGCTCACAGAGCCCAAGGCAAAGCAACTTTGAGAGTTTGGCAAAGAAACTGGTTTTTAGTTGTTTTATTTTTAAGAGAAAACATCTTCACAAAAACATTAATGTTCCAGTTACATAAACAAGAAAAAATTCTTATGAAGCTCACTGTTTTTGTTCTTTGGGTTTTTTTGAGGAAGATTAGCCCTAAGCTGACATCTGCTGCCAGTCCTGTTCTTTTCGCTGAGGAAGACTGGCCCTGAGCTAACATCCATGCCCATCTTCCTCTACTTTATATGTGGGACGCCTACCACAGCATGGCTTTTGTCAAGCAGTGCCATGTCCGCACCCAGGATCCGAACCGGCGAACCCCGGGCCACCGACAAGCGGAACACGTGCACTTAACCACTGCGCCACTGGGCCGGCCCCACTCACTGTTTTTTTCAAAGATTTTAACTGCATAGAAACGAGAACTTAAAACCCAGACAGGCATATTATAGTGGTTTTTCAAAAAAAGCAAAGAATACTAAAACTACAGGGCTTACAGTGATCTTAAATAGTTACTTGGTCCATCACCTTCACTTCAGACAATATTATACAAAAGCGTTTAAAATAATTGGGAATTCATTCAATGTTAAAACCTTCTCTCGGAAAAAAGTCAGCATTCACAGCCAAAAGATTATTTCATATAACTAACCTGAATCACTCATGCTGCCTTATAAATCCATAAATTCTTATTAAATCTTCAGGGTAAGATATGCTGGTAGGATGGTTTGTGTGGATGACAGGAAAACAAACTCAGGCACTACCCTCGATGCTTTTCATATGTGCTATCTTTAATCTCTGTGACAATCTGTGAAATACCTACTATTAGCCCATTTTACTGAGTAGAAATTAAGGTTTAGAAGGATAAATAAATTGCCTAAAGCCATAAGGTAATAGATGGCAGATGTGAAACATGAAGTCAGGCCTGTCTAACTCTCCACATGTCAGCTCTTAGTTCATCATTCTTTATACCAGATATCACCTACTTTGTCAAAATGGGGTACCAAAGTTTTGCATTGCTTTGACTCTAATGTGTCAGACTGGATTAGAAACAGCAACTCGAATAGCGGGGAATGAAGACATGTGCTGGCCAACAATTCTTACCTGAAACAATGGGTCTACTTTATGCTCACTGGAAACTTCTAAAAGCCAGGAGGGGCGACACCAGCTCTAAACTCTCACCAGAGTCTGAGAATAGACAATTCAAGCTGGCTGATAATGGGCCAAAGAATATCAGAGAAAGATGCAAAAGCTACCACTTGTTAGAGCAGGTGGATGACAATAGCCCTTGCAAGTGATAAGGAGCGGGACTTGTGGACCTAACCTCCTTGAGTATTCATGAAAACTGTCTAAGAGCCATGCTCAGCACAAACTTCATAGATCGCCAATCTCTGAAATGTACAAGACTTTTTACATACAGACAATGAGATAATTTAGAGAAAGAGGTGCAAGGAGAGAACAGAGCAAAATAAACATGTCCAATCCATTGTTCCAGGAGATGCGGCAGATGAGGCCCACTGAGAAGGGCAGCAAGAAGATAGCACCTATGCCATATCACACATTAAGAGAGACTTAAAGCAATGGGGTTTTGACATCTCCTTTCAGAACTATCAGATTGGTATCAACCAATCAAAACCAAGAGCAGGCTTGCCACTGGAGTATGAAGCCACCAAGAAAGAGCCAGGCACATGTCTTTCCACTATTCCAAGTTAGTCTAGAACCTCACCTTGGTTTCCAACAGTCCACCTAGTGCTTGAGGGATATGATAGGAGAAGATTCCCTCTGGGGTAAAATTTACAAAAGAAAACAACTATTACTCCCTTAGACACTAGGAATAACTGCAGAACTCATAGATGTGGTCTCAGCTTGTCAAAAGAAAATACGAAAGCAGTAGATGTACCTCCAGCCCTTGCCCACATGCACAGTGGCCCTCAAGTGCTCTCATATGCCTCCCGTCCTTGAAAGGTGGAATGTAGCTGAGGGGCCAAGGGAAAGAGATCATATTCAGGATTCACTGGGGTTCCCAGAGGGTACCAGGTGCAGGTCTGGCCTAGCAGGCCTCCAGAGGTTATCTGAGCCCAAAATAAAGCCCACAGATTTCCTGTGTCCTTGGAATTGGTCTCTCCTGAGAGGAGGTGAGGCTTCCTTGAAGCCTAGTAGCACTAGACCAACTTCCCCATGTTTGAATCAGAATAGGACAGACCACCACAGGCTGTAGATACACCTAATTGTTTGAGCACTGACTTCCAAACATGTGGAGCTTTCACCCATGATCGAATGCTACTTAAGAGTTATAGACTACTGCTAACCAATCAATGACTTCTGATCCCATACTCTCTGCTCAAGTGAACACAGAGAAACTAAATGTCAGGCTCTTTAAACATGCCAACTGGAAATCAAAGTGAAAAGCTGAAGGAGAAGTGACAGCTCAGTGTTTCTCTCTAGTATAAATTCCCTGATGTTCACTCTTAAAAGAATTGTCCCAATCCTTTCTTGTTTGACATTTCCTTCATAGTTCAAACTAAAGTGGGTCCTGTGCATAATCACTGATGAACTAAATGCCCACAAGACCACCTCAAGCAACACACACAGTGCCCTGACACAAAAAACAAAATCAATAATCTGCTGCTCTCTGGCACATGGAAATGCTGACTGCTGTCAGCAGACAGGAGGAGGCAGTTTGGGGGTTGCAGTAGAGACAATTAGAGCCCTCGGAAAAGCAGAGCAGAAAATAATGAAATCTCCCCAAGTTCATCAGCTACACACATACACAAAATGACATGAAAAGGCCATGTTGCCAGAGGTCATATTTTTCCAGCCTGCTAAATTAAAGTGACTGAAAACCTCTGTAATTACATAGAAACAGATGAAATTGTTATCTTAACTAAATTGTAAATGCACTTTAAATGTCATAAGTTTTGATGCAATTTAATATTTTAAATGGACATTGCTCAGTTAGTTACTGATTTTCTACCAAGCAGATGGGGACATAATCCATGTCCATTACCCAGACTGAACAAACGCCCATCCATCTGCCTGAGCAGTACAAAAGGACAGTGCAGAGAAAGCAAAGAGCAAACCCTCTCTGACTGGAGTTTCAGGAAAGAGCCCTGGAACAAAGCCAAGAGGCCTGAGTTTCCATCTCAACTCTACCGTTTACTTACTCTGTGACCTTAGGCAAGTCACAACCTCTCTGGGCCTCAGTTTCCTCTTCTGTGAAACAGAGATAAATAATCCCTGATATATTTGTGTCACAAGTTACTGTGAGGATAAAATGAGATCAAACAAGTAAAAATGTTCTATAAACAGTTAGTTACAAATGTAAGCAATTATTATTATTTATGCCATTATGTAGTGGGGACAAATATGAAAACAAATAATTTATTACAGTAACCCAGAAAAGATTTGAACTAACTTTCCACTAGTGAGTTGATAAAAAACAAAGAGGACAAACGACATGATCCCAGTGCATTACTATTCATTTCCCACAGTGCCCAACACTTCTAAAACATTAACCCAAAATTATTACATTGAAGTAAAATGTTACTTTGACGGTAATGTTATCTTCTTGTACAAAACCAGCATACCTGTCCAGCATGTACCTAGAAGGTTGAAATAGTAAGTAAATGTACTTTTTTCCACATCTAACTCATTAGCAGAGAGTGACATAAGCACTGGAGAGAAACAGATTCATTATCTCTCACCTTTCTTTGTCCCTTCCTACACACACTGTATATAAAATAGCAGCTAAAGAAGGCTATAAGAGCAGTAACAAAGTGGCAAGTTTAAACATTAACTGCATTCCAGATAAGCACAATTTTCTCATAGCTATTTCAGCTTATTTTCCCATTATACGTTCTATGCATCTAGCAGATTTACTAGCAATTTTAGGAATCAAATGTACTGTGTGAATAAATTAATGTAAGAAAATCTGGATCATTATTCTTATTTTCTGGTCTTTTTAAAGAACTAATAGTATTAATTATCTGTTCATCAAAATTTAAAAACTTGGTTTTTTCATGGTTTAATGTATTTTATTCAAACTCTCCAAAAATTTGCTTTGGGGTTAATCACAAGAATGGAAAGTTTTAGCTTTGATGGAATATTTTTTGAGGTCTGAATTAGGTTAAACTACAAGCTATTTCACACTTTCAGCTATACAGGACTTCACAGATGGAACTGTATTTCTATAATCAGTATTTTGTAAGCATAGACTCCACCAGACTGTTAAAGGGGTCCATCACACACACACAAACACACACATGTGTGTGCACACACACACACACTTAAGAATCCCTGAGTTAGTGGGAAGCCACCACAACAATGTAATCAGAAACAAAGAGGGCTGGAGTCAATGCACTGACAGTAGAGAAACAGAAAATGATTGAAGAGGTATTTAGGAGACCCCCTTGCTTGACTTTAGGTTTTAATGAGCCACTCTATGTACATATAGGAAACAGATAATTTGTTATAGTAAATGAAGTTTGAGAATTACTGTTATAATCCTCAAGAAACATTTCTCCAGAGCCGTCAGGAAAGGACCGGCAACCCTGCACATAGAGAGTGTCTCTTGACAACCTATGTTCTGCAAACAAAAGAGCTCACTCTCATAACAAATGGATCTCAATTTTATATGTGTAGAGAAAGCGTTGTTTAGTCCACCTAAAAAGAAAAATACTACCAAAACAAATAGGCAAACATCACGTCTTAATATTGTCTTCCATCGTTTCAGCCTTGGGCTCGCTTGATCTGAAGAATTCCATATACGCTTTGAGAGGTGAAAAGCCTTTGTTAATAATTGAAGACAAAATAATGAAACCCTAGAATGTCAGAGACATAATATAGTTTTGTAGAATTCATCATGGAGCTTTTAAATTCCCAAATACTACATGCTGAATAATTTATTCCTGTGTCAATATGGGGCCAGCAGATGTTCATTCAGAGCCAACATTAACCCTGCTCAAGCTGAAGAGCAGGAAAATAGGCTCTGCTTGAGATGGAAGGAGGCACTTAGTTTCAGTGAGATTATCTTGGTATTTATGAGAAAATTAAAGCAGCTTTGGAAGTCAAGAAAAAACACACTACTTAGGCAGCAATCTTTTATCAAAGTCTGCTTATAAAGATAAGGAGGTGAATTTCACGAAAAAACACAAATGGTTGATACAGGGGGAGCTGATAACACTGCTCTCTCCTTTCAGAAGGGTCCCTGGGGGCTTTTCACTGATTCTAAGAATAACTTTCAGTGTCTTATTGATATTTACCTCCCTCTTTGGATCATCAGTTCCTGATGCAGTTTTGAACTCTCTACTGGGTTTTAGTTTCTGGGTAATCTCCCCTCCATGACCCACCCTCTAATTCAGTTCGCTTTAATTAAAATAGGTTATGTAGTTCATCTAAAAAGAGAATAAGACAGAAGAAAACAAAAATGAAGCAACAATAAAGTTTAAATTTTCACCAGTGAAATTGGTGAGATTAAATTGGTCTATTAAAATGGTGAAATTAAAATTGGTCTATTAGACTTCAAAACTGGAAACCAATGCCTTAGATCTCATTCATTCATTCACTCATTTAACAGCTAGTTACTGAGTACCAACTATATACAAAGTACTATGCTAGGGCTGAAAAAAGGAGAGATGTTTAATCAAAGATTCTGAAGACTTATAAGACAGGAAAATATATGTGTATGTCTAGATATCTGCAGAGGCTTGCAGTCAATATGGCAAAAATGGTGTACTGGCCTACTGTGGAAAGACAGAGTTCCTAATCTGAAAACACAGAATGGGTAGAATATATGAAAATAATTTTAGGCTACATGCCCAAGTTTGTATCTAAGGAAGGGAAATCCCCCAAAAGCTAGAAACAAAGAGGAAATAAAGACAGAGTGGTGAGCAGGAGCTGAAGCCAATAAAGCTCGCAGGAAGAGTGAGTACTGGCATCAGTCACAGGCTTCAGCCATTGGAGGGACATGCTGATGCTGCCTCAGCAAGAGGTGCCCAGGCTGCAGGCCTCATGCAGGCTGCCCAGCAGACATGAACAAACTGAATAAAACCAAGAGTCTCCAAAGTCTGCTCATGAAACAGAGACTGGAAAAACTCCATCCACCACCCAGAGAAGTAATGTAGATGGGAGAATTTGCACCATAAGAGTTAGGCATCATTCAACAGACTAAAGGAAAGGTGAAAACAATATTTAAAACATTGAAGGAGCTAAATAAAGGAAGAGAAGTAATAAGGCTAAAAAAAAGACAGTATGAAAATTGACCAGGCAGATTTGAAAAAGAATCAAATAGAAACTCTAGAAACAAAAGGAGGGGGTGCATATTAGTGGGGGAAGACCTCAATTGGCAGCCCGAACAATACACAGCTAATAATTAGTGACTAGGAAGATAACCCCAGGAAATCACCCAAACTGCAGGACAGACAAGGAAATAAATATAGGAAAAAGAAGTGGAGACAAGGAAGATGGAATAAGATAGTACGAAATACATCTAACAAGGGTTCCAGAGAGAATAGAGAGAAAGACTTAACTGAAGAGTTATAGCTAGAAGAGACCTTATTTTACAAATGAGAAAATCTCAGCCCAGAATCATCTTCAATCATACAGCTTGTTAGAGGCAAAACTGGCAGAACACACATCACCAGCTGCCCACTCTTCCGTTATTAAACATCTACCCAAAAGGAGAACCCCATTAAAAAGAAAGCACATTAGCCCAAAATTTTTTTAGCCATGT
Organism: Equus caballus; assembly: GCF_041296265.1. NCBI lineage: Eukaryota > Metazoa > Chordata > Mammalia > Perissodactyla > Equidae > Equus > Equus caballus. The sequence continues at coordinate 9,362,990 of NC_091691.1, read as the reverse complement.
TACTATTTGAGAATTTAAGTGTGTCTGACGTGCTAAAATGTGTTACTACATTTAATTTTCAAAATAACCCTACTACTATTTTCATTTTACAGATAAGGAAACTGAGACTCAAAGAGAAGTAACTTGCCCAAAGTCATATAAGTAGTGAATGGCAGAGCCAGGATTCAAGCAAAGCTGTGTCTGATTCCAAAAGCCATGCTCTTAATCACTATATAACAATGCCTCTATATTGATATGGCTTTACAATAATAAGGCATCCCTAAAAGTTATACACAAAGATCAATTTCATTACATCACAGTCTCGCTGTACACTTGGAGCATGATTTTTAAAAAGCGTTATAGATCAATTTAGTTTATTTTCTATTGCCTTATATGTTGGCAACTATAGGAAGCCTTAAGGACTTTATTACTTGGAGTACTCACAAATTTATTCAATCCACTATTTTAAAATTTTAAATGAATGAATTAAAAGCAAATAGAACAAAACCCCATCCTAAAATTCATATGGAATCTCAAGGGACCTGAGTGCCAAAGAAATGTGGAGAAAGAAGAACAAAGTTGGAGAACTCATACTTCTTGATTTCCTACTTACTACAAAGCTATAGTAATCAAAACAGTGTTATAATGGCATAAAGACAGACATAGATCAATGGAATAGAATACAGAGCCCAGAAATAAACCTTTGCCTATATGGTCAAGTGATTTTCAACAAGGGTGCTAAGACCATACAATGGGAAAAGGACAGTCTTTTCAACAAACGGTGCTGGGAAAACTAGATATCCACATGCAAAAGAATGAAGTTGGACCCTTACCTTATACCATATACAAAAATTGACTCAAAATGGATCAAAGACCTAAAAGTATAAAATTCTTAAAAGAAAACAAAGGGGAAGAGCTTCATGACACTGGATTTGGCAGTGTTTTCGTAGATATGACACCAAAAGCACAGGCAACAAAAGAAAAAACCAGACAAATTGGATATCATCCAAACTAAACACTTTTATGTAACAAAGGATACTATTAAGAGAGTGAAAAGATAACCTATAGAATGGGAGAAAATATTTGCAAATCATATATCTGATAAGGGATTAATACCCAGAATATAAATAATCCAGAATATATACAACTCCTATTATCAACAACAACAAAAAACACAATCTGATACAAAAATGGGTCAAGGACTTGAATGGACATTTCTCCAAAGAAAATACAAAAATGACCAGCAAGCACATGAGAAGATGCTCAATGTCATCAGTTATTAGCAAAATGAAAACCATAATGAGATACCACATCACACTCATTAGGATGGATACTATCAAAAAATGGGGAAAAAAAAGTGTTGACAAAGATATGGAGAAATTGGAACTCTGGTGCATCACAAGTGGGAGTGTAAAACTTATCAAATAGATACTCATAAGTATCAAATAGATACTTATAAGCAGCATTATTCACAATAGCCAATAGGTGCAAATAACCCAAATGTCCATCAACAGATGAAGGGATAAACAAAATGTGGCATATACATACAATGGATTATTACTTAGCCATATAAAAAAATAAAATTCTGATACATGTTACATCATGGCTGAACCTTGAAAACATTATGCTAAATGAAATAAGCCAGACACAAAAAGACAAATATTGTATGATCTCACTTAAATGATATACCTAGAATAGGCAACTTCATAAAGACAGAAAGTAGAATAGAGGTTACCAGGGACTGGCAGAAGGAGGAATGAGGAGTTAGTGTTTAATGAGTACAAAGTTTCTGTTTCAGGTCATGAAAAATTCTTGAAGTGGAGAGTGGTAATGTTTGCACAAAGCAAATGTACTTAATGCCACTGGACTGTACACTTAAAAATGGTTAAAATGAGGGGCTGGCCCTGTGGTCTAGGGTTGGGTTCAGCACACTCTGCTTCAGCAGCCCAGGTTCACAGGTTTGGATCCTGGGCATGGACCTACATCATTCATCAGCCATGCTGTGGCGGTGACCCACATATAACATAGAGGGAGACTGGCACAGATGTTAGCTCAGGACTAATCTTCCTCAGAAAAAAATAAAAGGTTAAAATGATAGAATTTATGATACATATATTTTACCACAACAAATAAACAAACAGATAAAACTGGCATGTGACTCAGAGTATGCCTCTTCCTAATATTATTGATATCTACTAACATATCTTAAACGTCTTTAAAAACAAAAGAATCAAGACAACTTTACTGTTGGAAATATGGGTATAAATGTTCAAAAACTTAGGATCCTTAATCTCAAAATAATATGCAGTTGAAGAAAATAATAATTATTGCTAATATTTATTGAGCACTTAAAATGTGCTAGCCATCATTCTAGAATAAACTTCTTAACAACACCATGCTATGTATTATTGTTATCCTGACTTTACAGATAAGAAAGAGAGCTCTATTGAGGTTTAAATCTACTTGCCTTTATTTAAAATAAACACTATAGAGGAAAATATTTTCAAAAAATAAATTGGAGATGTTTTCCTTACAAAAGTATTTTCCCCCTTTAGAAAAGGAATTATCACTGAAAGGTTTCTTCTGATGGACATTTCAGCCAACAAAATTAAAAATTTTAAATTGACAGCACATAATTTTTTGTGACTATCTCTACTGCATCAAGAAAGGTATATCCAGACAACACTTAGTTAAAATAAAAGAGAGAGAAATGAGGAAGGAAACTAATATTTGTCAAGCATCTAATCATGTGCCAGACACTGTCCTAAGCATTTTACATATCTTATCTCATTTAATTCTCTCAACAATTTGTGAGGTAGGGATTACTACTCCCATTGTACTGATAAAGAAACAAAAATATAGTAATCCAAAATACTCCTATTCACTACTTTCAAATTCTGATAAATATTCAAGTAGGAGCCAATTAATTCCAATTCCCTAGGGAGTCAAAGAATAGTAGTCACTGCCAACAGCTATCCCAGATACCTTAAGGAGCCAATACGACAGCTGCCGCCAGCATGTTGCAGGGCTGAGTATTCAAAGGCCCAGCAGATCTCACACCCAAACACAGTGTGCAAGGGCAGAAGATCACCCTGCTGTATTATTGAGTCAAGAAAAACGGATTGCGTGGCCTTCTGCTCCAGCACCAGCCCACGACAGCTGAAAAGACAGCCAAATATGGATGGCCCTGAGCCACATTAAGGGGGCTCACACTGCCCTCCCCTATTTGGATATGAAGAATAGCATCTAAGGCGCCTTCTGCTGCTTTGGAAAATGAAAACTTTTGAACCTCAGTTCAAGAATGTACAGCAAAATCTATATAATAAATTTTCAGAAAATATTTTGGAAATGATTATATTTCACTTTTCCTCTCGACTAACTTCATCTTACTAACACTTAAATATGCTCAGTTCTCTTTAAAAAACAAAAAACAAAGAACTGTTCCCTCTATTTTATCTCCCACTCTAGCTACCACTCTGTTCCCTAGTCTTCAAGGCCAGTCTCTTGAACAAGTTTGTTTCAACTGCCGTCTACACCCTCGCCTTTCACTCACTCCTCCATACACTCCTTTCTGGCTACTCCCTACTCCACCTCTACCAAACTGCTCTTGCTGAAGTCACTATTATCTATCCTACAGGGGCCTTGAAGGGACCCAGAGAAATCTCTAGGGCTCTGAAAGGCAGAGTTTGAAAATTACTATACTTGGGCCCCGTTACATATTTTGTGGGGCAAGTGCAAAATGAAAATGTGGGGCCTCCTGTTTAAAAGCAGGAAAAAGAGCTTTTTCCTTTTTCTCGGTGGTCTCTCCCTAAACAAGTTATGGTGTATTTTTATATGCTACTTAATCTTGTACTCCCTAGGGCATGAAGATGTTCATGGGACAATGCAGATTCTCACAGGCACCCAAGCACCACCCATGACTTGGTATTTAGAGTACACACCAAATCCCACTCCTCCTGTGCCCATACCCAGCCCCTGCCAGGGGTGGAGGGTGGCAGCACTCTCTGGGCAGGGGCAGGGGAGTTGGCAGCCGAGAATTCATCCTAGGGAAGTGAAAAGTGTCAAAAGGCTGGATTGTGCCCCAGATCCACGCCCCCAGCACATGCTCCACTGTCCCATCTGACTTCACTTACATAATATAAATTCAAAGATACAACTATTCAGAATTTCAAGATGAAGACCACACAGCATTCAATTCCAAGCACAGGACCCCCGTCTGAGCATGAGATCTCATGTAACTGCACTGGTTACAGGCCCATGAAGCTGATCCTGGCTACACTACATAATAATCATAATAATACCACCCAACATCTGCATAAAACATCATAGTTCATAAAATAGCTTTAATTTCAATTTATTCTCACAATAACCTATACATAGAGATGAATAGGTATCCTCATTTTACAGATGAAAAACTGACTCAGAAGGTGAAATGCATTGCCCAAGGCATGGAAGACAGGCGTAAACCCATGCCTCCTGACTCCAGGTCCAGCTCCATCCCAGTGTGATGTGCTCCCTAAGCAAAGGGCAGACGGGAGGGGACTAGGATTGTGACCATTTCTCTACATGAGCCACTGCTTTAATCATTAGGTGGAAATTATTTCGGTCAAATTTCTGTCAATTCCAGTCATATTTTTAAAAACTCTATTTCTTACATTCTAGAATTCAATGGCTTTACATAAACATGTAGTCTAAAAAAAAAAGAAAGAAAAAATAACAGGTGTAAAGTTCATTTTTTCCCCAATGTACCACACCAATATGCACCTTGACTCACCAATCTCGACTCCCCTTCCCCCTCAGTCACCAGCAGTCAGTCACAAAGGATTCCGAGGTCAGCAGGTGAGACCAAGCTACTCTGGGATACAATCTACTTTCACTGCAGGAGAGCTGATTCCTTGATTTCATAGGGAGAACGTTCATCAAAACGCCAGATAGATAGTAAGAGGGATGACGAGGAAGCACTTAGCTAGGGGATACCAAAATCAAGAAGGGAGCTATTTTCTTCAACCTGATTCTTCCTTACCCTCATTCCACATACTTTATATAATTCAGTCTTTCCAGATGGTGAAATTGTTGCTAAACTTCCTCATGTTAACATAAAGTACTTTATTTTGAGAAGTGAACTCTCAATTCCTTCATTTCCTAATTCAGTTACTCAAAATACTCCCCTGAAAGCAAGAAGAGAGCATTTTTTTTGGTTGAACTAATATGCATTTGTTACAACCGTTCGCAGTGTCGACCCTTCACACTGGCTGATCACCCAGAAAATATCCACGGAAAAAGAAGTGCAGCTGAATGTTAGATCCAAATAGCGCAATCTCTCAGCTCACTAGAGCAGAATCTCTCTAATACACTGGTCACAGGCTATAGTACTAGCTCTTTTTATCCTATCTCTAGGTAGAAAAGCTATAATTTAAACTGACAGTATTACTTGTCATGAAGTCTGTGGGTTTACAATTTCTAAATGTCAGTTTGAACTTCTGACTAGTTCCTTAGAGCACTACTGTTTGTTTCTAAATGAGGCAACTTGTCAGCTCTGCATACATAAAAGCAGTTAATCAGCAATTTGCAGTGCAACACAAGAGGAATCAGCTGGTATGCTAATAGTGAGCCCACAAAGCACCTCCAATTAGGAAAGAAAGCCTTGTCCTAAGCCAATAATATCCTCATATATCACAAAATTCATTCTCCTACTCAGTAGATAAAACATTTCATGCCAAGGAACTTATTATTTTGAAGTAATTGTCTGCCTCCAGCCTGAGGTACCCATGTTCCCACTCGCCTGTAATGGAGGGGCTGCAGGCAGTGAGCGAACGAGGACCACTGTGATTCCTGACCCTCCTCGCTTGTGGCTTCTATTTCAGTTCCCAATGGATTCTTATTCTCGACTCCATCCTTGTTTACTACTCTGCTCTCCACTTTTCTATGTGGCCTTCACATCTCCTGTCTTCAGCTCTCTAAGTAATATGGAATGGGATCTAACCTGAGAAGTACCCTGATTCCTCTAACCTTCTAGAAAATTACTGAACTACACAACAAAATCAATTCTTAAGATAGCAATAATAATAACTCTAATAAGCAGATTATTTCATTAATAATACCCCACTACAAGGGTAAAAATACTTTGGCATAATTTTAACTACTAACAGGTTTGAGCCTATGGGCTGAATTCTAGAATATGGATTAGAATGACTAAAATTAAATAGTAAGCAAAGAAGTCTAAAAGACTTTTTTAAAAAATCTCTTCCATTATCCCTAGTGGCTATCTTAGGTGTCATATCAGGATCATACCAGGAAACAAAATGGTTTGTATGACAGTAGTCATGTACCTCAACCATTTAAACAATAACCTTCGTCTGTGATAGCCCCTCAAATCAGATTTTGAATTGATCAAGCAAATCTGGTTTAGTGACTGGGCCACGGAAAAGAGCTACCCAGCCAGAATCTAATAATCCATTTTTCCTCATATGAGGCATATTTTACTGGAGTTAGAGAAGAAGTGTGTCTGTATATGCTTTAGAGGTTTCTTAGTGCCTAAGACATTTGGGGGTGAAATCCTTTCTGGATCCAGTGGCATTCACCTGCCTGTTAAGTAACAGACAGTACATGGGCGGATCCCAAGAAAAAGAACCTGGTTCATGGCAAGCCCATGAGCCACCTGCCCACCGTCAAGCAGATGCACACTGGTAACCAGAGAAGCTATGTTTATAGACCACAATAGGCTAGCCTACTGGGCGCCATTCAGCACAGAGGGAAATTCTGAGACTCTGGAATGGCCTCTTATCAATGTCAGGCTTTGGTGTCTCTTCAAGAGACCATTTGGCCTGGGGGTGTGAGACTGGCAGAGCCAGGGCAGAGAGCTCTGACCTGCATATGCTCAGGCTGCCCCTATTCTGAGCAACACACAGGATATTATAGAGATACTATATACCTTGATATCATCTAGTTTAAACCCTCTCTCTCCCCATTTACAGAAGAGAAAACCAAAGCCCAGAAGCGATTTGCCCAAGATGACACGGAGCTAGCAGGGTCGGGTCTTATTCAAGAACATCTGATCCCCAATCCAAAACACTTACCTTTCCTTCTCCTTCTCCCTTTCTCCCTCCCACCTCCTCCTCCTCCTCTCTTTTTCCCTCTCCCCTCCACCTGTAGCCTCCTCTTCCACCTCCTCCTCCTCCTCGTCTTCTTCTTCCTCATTCTGAAGCAGCTAATATCTTTTTTCAAACAAAATCTTAACCAGAAGTTCAATATATAAAACAGATTGAAAAAGGCCTGCTTAGACGCAAACAGAGAAGGAAGACAGAACGTATGTTCTAGAATCCTACCTGCTTAACTGAGCCTGCAGCCTCTCTGGGATCCTGGGCAGAACACTGAGAACAAAGTACCTGAGATCACATGAAGTTCTTCCTTGATAGCTTACAATAAAGCTGGTTTCAAACACTAATTAGGATCATATTATTTTTACATAAAATTGATATTTTCTGAAACACTGGTAAAATATACATTAGGATGGCACTGCTTTTAAAAAATATTTGTTTGTATTCATTTGTATTTTTTAAAGACTTTTTTTTAGAGCAGTTTCAGGTTCACAGCAAAATTGAAAGGAAGGTACAGAGATTTCCCATATACTCCCACACATACACAGCTTCCCCATTATCAACATCGTCTACCAGAGAGGTACATTTGTTGCAACTGATGGACCTACACATCATTATCACCCGAAGTCCTTAATTTACATTAAGGTTTACTCTTGGTGTTATGCATTCTATGGGTTTGGACAAATGTATAATGATTATGTATCCACCATTACAATGTCATTCAGAGTATTTTCATTGCCCTAAAAATCCTCTGAGCTACACTTATTTTTTTTGTTTTAAAACAAAGTCCAGCATTCTTAAAGCTAAGTATAAGGGTCCCCTTCTCACTAAGACATCAATATTAAATCTGAAACTCATAAACATTCATTTTCGTTCAATACCATCAGCATACATGAACAACTCTGATGTGATAGATTTATTTAGGTGATATTCAAAATTAGGAAATAAGGCCATGAAATGATTGACAGTAATGCAACATAAGTCTCATTCCTAACAGCTTAGCCACTAAGAAAAAGGCACATGAACCTAAAAACACAAAAGCAATCTTCAGGAAACTATTTGAAGCAGAAAACATACATGAGATTACCACATGCAAACACAAGACATCCATCTTATTCCCGTGGGTGACTGTTTTCATTAGTGCTAATGGGCTCAGGGCTTCTGTTTAAAGGCTGTTTCTGCAAATGCTAGAAGAACACAAATCTTGTGTTTTTTTGTGAAGGCCATTCTCATAAACAGGAAAAAAAATGAAATCTATGTGTTGATATTAACGCATGTATACATGCATATTTGTATGTGTATTACCTCTAGTCACTTCTCCCTTTAATTTGAATGTATTAGTCTATTAGAAATCCTGTCAAATATTAGTGAGTAATACCATGTAAAAATAGTACCAAAATTAGATCTCACTGACATTTCTAATTAAATCACTAGCATTGGGATTAAGAATTTTTAAAAACTATGCATAAAAAGGTAGTAGCATTGAATGTCACTCACCGCAATTGGCTTAAAAGCAATAACAAAATATGGCACATATCAGTCATATACTTATTAAATACCAATCGATTTGCATATGGTTAAGTGCTATAAACTATGTAAACGTGCACCCAAAAGGAAAGCATGTGCCACAATTCAACAGCTGTTAGTTCAACAACTTCTTTCCTCTTCCTTTGCATGTAAATATATATTGAAAATACCATTCTCAACATACCTTTCTTGATTACTGTCTTCTGTTATTTTCCTCTGTCATTTACTAACTGCATTTAACTGCATAAAGAAACAACAGCAAATTTTAACCAAGAAGCCTGTGAAGTTAGTAAAGAAACCCATGAGCAAATATGCAGTCACACCCAAAATTTCCTATAGCCCCTATCACATTTTGCCCACAAAGGCAAACTTAATCTAAATACAATGTATTTTCTTTTCAACAAGTTTTTCTCTTAAAATATTCACTTCTACATTCCTCTTTCTTCTCTCAATCACTCATTCTTTTAACATTTTCTTACTTAGTGAATTCTAGCCACTGGGATACAAAGATGAATTAGTCATGATCCCTGTCTCTGTCTTGTTAGGAGTTCATAGTCTATTAGGAAAGACAGATATGCAGATAATCACAATAGAAAGTAATAAGTACTCAATAGAGGTCCGTCTACAGTGCTTTGGTGACACAAAGGAGGGAGCAGTTAACTTGGGCAATGAGAAGTTTCTCAGAGGTAGCATCTGGATGGACTTAAAGGAGTTGATGCTTCACTGGGAAAAGGATATCTCAGGCAGAGGGAAGAGCTTTTGGAAAAGCACAGAGGCATGAAAGCCAATGACACAGTCAGGGAACTGAGAACAATTCCATAGAGTCAGGGAATTGAGAACAATTCTACACAGTAAAACAGGGGGAGATGGGAAGAGACCAGTTACGGTAGGAGATGAACAAGGAGAGTTAAGCTGAGGCCAGACAATTAAGGTCTTGTTTATTTTCCAGCAAGTTTGGTCTTTGTTCTCCTTTTGTTGTCACAGTGCTGAACAACACAACAGAAAAGTGGAAGAGCACAATAACAAAAATTCATTGTTTTTAGACAAAGGCACAAAGGCAGTGCAGTGGAGAAAGGATAGCCTTTTCAATGAAGGGTGCTGGAAGAATTGAATATCCACATGCCAAAAAAAAAAAAAAAGAATATGGATCCATACCTCATACCACAAACAAAAATCAACCATAGACTGAAATATAAAATCTAAAACTATAAAACACCTAAAAGAAAACATAGGAGAAAATCTTTGTGACTTTGGAGTAAGCAAAGATTTCTTATATATGACACTGAAAGCACAATCTATGAAATAACAAATTGAAAAAATGGACTTCATCAAAATTAAAAACTGCTGCTCCTCAAAAGACAACTACAAGAATACAAAGTTAAGCCAGAGACTGAAAGAAAATCTTTGCAAAGCACATATCTGATAAAAGACTTATATTTGGGGCAAAAGAGCTCTCAAAATTCAGCATTAAGAAAATAATCCAATCAAAACAACTGGTTGACCAAAGAAGATATATGGATGGCAAATAAACACATGAAAAGATGTTCAAGATCATTAGTCACTGGAGAAATGCAAATTAAAATCATAATGGCATACCACTATGCACCTATTAAAATGACTAAAATTAAAAAGACTGACCATACATACCGAGTGTTGTTAAGGATGTGGAGAAACTAGAACTCTCATAAACTGACAATGGGAATGTAAAATGATACAGCCATTTTTAAAAACAGTTTGGCAGTTTCTTAAAAAGTTAAACATACCCCTACCATATGATCCGGCCATTCCACTCCTAGGTATTTATCTAAGAGGAAATGAAATATATATCCATGCAAAGACTTGAACACAAATTCTTATAGCAGCCTTATTTATAATAGCCCCAAACTGGAAACAACCTAAAATGTCCCTTAACAGGTGACTGGATAAATACATTGTAGTATATGCATACAATGGAATATCACTCCACAGTAAAAGGAAACAAACCATTGATAAACCCAACAACACGGACAACTCTCAAAATAAATTAGGCTGAGTGAGAGAAGCTAGACACAAAAGAGTATATACTGTATGATTCCATTTATATAAAAATCTAGAAAATGCAAACTAATTTATAGAAAGGATACTGGTTGTTGCCTGAAGAGGGCATCGCTGGGAGGAAGCACAAAGGGCACACACAAGGAAACTTCTTTGGAGGGGTGGATATATTCACTATTTTGATTGTGCTGATGGTTTCATGAGCATATACATATGTCAAAACATATAAAACTTTAAATATGTGCAGTTTATTGTATGTCAATTATATCTCAATAAATCTGTTTTTTGAAAAGCATAAAAGGGTTATATCCCAGCATTAACAATCATTTCATTTCTACCCTGTTTTCATTCTTCTTTGCAAAAGAAGTGAATATGTGAGACAGTACAACAAAGGCACCTCTGAGGTTTGCAATTTCGGGTAGTTTTCTATATCTGCGACAAGATTACATATGATAAAGTGAATAAAGCAGACACGGATGGAATATGTCAGTTGGGAGAGACCAGATTTTCAGCTACCTCCATAAGAAATCTGATATGTATAAAGCAGCTGATTTTCCTTATTTTGTTTTCCCTTAAACTACCCAAACAATTTATTTGGTTCCTTATTTTCTTCCATGATTGCAAAAGATTAGTGATACACAGTAGTCTTATTTTTAAATTTTTTGACTATAATAATGAAAAACTACAAAAAATGCTTCCATCCTGTCATGGCAACAGGATGCTGCAATATTACTGTGAAGTCACATTTGAATGTGTACACTACAATGTGAACGCTCTGTCTAGTAAGATGAGTGTTTAAACAGATAGACCAGTGGGTTGTGCTGAAAGAATGTGCAAAAACATTTAAAAGAGTGAGAATAAAATTTTTAGCAACACCCATCTCAGGAGTTTATAAAAATATACCAACAAAATAAATATACTTCAATACTTCAGCTTTCTCACCCATGTGCCCTGAAAAAAATAAATGTTCTAAAAAAGATAACTATTAAACAATATTAGAAGGGAAAGAGATCCAACAGTCGAGAATGAAGTCACGTCCTGGCCAGGGTGCATACACTTGAAGTTACTTTCTCAGACCACAGTGGTAAGCCAATGGACTTTAGATCTGAATCAAGGACTTCAAAGGGTGTCTGGTTTTTCAAGGAGTCACTACTTAGAGTATCCACTGCTTTTTTCCTGTCTTAAACCACTTTTGCAAAAGAAAAAAAAACCCAGAAAGGAAAAAACACCCAGCTCTTTTCTTAAAAGTTTAGATTTGAAAAGCCAGTATTAGAATAGTATTGTACTCTAAAGAGTGTAAGGATCAGGGACTAGAAATGAACCGAGGTGGCAAGGGGCAAATGAACCAATAGGGCAATATATCTGGCCCCATTAGCAGGGCCAGAGTATTACTTATCAGGGGTGTTACTTATCAGGGGTAGCTCCTTCTGAGTAGACAGTGCAAGGGAGACTAGCAAAGTTAGAGAATTCCCATATCTTGAACACAAAAGGACTACATTTAAGGGCAGACTGAAGTACTTATCTGTTTGTAAACGTACTAAAAAGTTTTTGGGTTTTTGTTGTTGTTACTGTTTTGTTTGTTTCTAACACAGAACTCTCTCATTCAAGAGATGGAGTCTCACAGCACCACACGTAACTCTGATGAGGCACAAATAAAAATGGGTTGTAAACCTCTAGAAAGGTAGTAGGTGATGGGGAGATCCAAGTTGTATCAGGAAGGTAAGTCGACTACAGGCATATTTGAAAAAGGTCATCCTCTGTGTGATCAGTTGTAACAAGTGCTATGATTAGATTAGCAACACATCACTCAAAAGAAAATACGCGGTGTTAAAATGGAATCTTTTCTTTATACAGTCCATGTACATCAGAGAACTGGTCATGTTTTAAAAATGCACTGGCAGGTTCTTCAAAGATTCATGCTTAATTTAAAGTATCTTTCATCAGCTTTAAAAGAAAATGTCAACATGACCAACTAGCACGCCTCCTTTTCTTAAGAATAATAAAGATTTACAGAAGTAAACAAAATCTACAGAACAAGTTGATTTTGGCTTTTAGCATTTATGTGGAAGTCCTTCATAAGGTATTCACAAGGCACAGTGAAAATTATTATTTGTAAGAAGTTTAAAGGATACTAAAAATATATGCATAAGATTAACAGGAATATATAGTAAGCATGAGATGAAATCATAGATATGCTTCATTTTGCATTAGGGCTAAATTCTATCTGTGAATCAAAATGTATCCTTTCTGTGCTAATTATTCTGTTTGTCATCCCTCTCTCCCCTTACACCCTGCTTTGTCGGCTCCCTCTGTGCACCAGGAGGCCAACCTCTAGGGACAAATATGGCTCCCCTCGCCCCCCAACTCCTGGCTTTGAGTTGGGTTCAACCAATGGGAGGCACTTGGCAAGAGATCAGAATGCAAGAGGAGGGAGGTATCACAGTATTTATTCCTGATCCCTCTCCTACAACCCCTCAGCTCCCTCTCTGTCTCATCACCATTGTTATCAGTGGCTTCATTCCTCTGCATCTACAGCTTCTTATCACATAGCTCTTCTTCAACAATGCCAACTCTCATCAGGCTTCAATAACACTGTTTCCCTCCTTTTCTCCTTTTGGCCTAGGGGAGGTGGTGACAGCTTCCCAGTGATGCGAGTCTCAGATTCTCACTATCCTTTTTCAGTTTCCTTAACCCTGCTCAAACCTCTGTAAATAGTGCCCTCATTAAATTCTCTTCAGTTAAACTCTTTCTACACATCATATTTCTTTAAAGCAAGATATACCTGTTCTGAGGGACAAATGAACATTTTACGTGAAGACTATTCTACATCTTGTCCAGTCTCACATTTCCCATCTATCTGAACTTTCATTGTGATACCAATGGCTGCACATACCAATCTGCTTTATGACTACATATACAAATATATATTTATCCAAAGGTCTCCCTGAAAAAATCAAAAGTCTTATCTCAGGAAATAAGTAATCACCTATGGTTTTTTAATATTTAATTTGATAGAAAACACATAATATGTGAAATTTTGAGATGCTGAATCCAAGGAACATTCAAACTAGTACCAGTATATTGATAGGGACCATTTACAGAAGAAAATACTTAGGTATATAAGTAACTCAGCTTTTCATGGCCCTACTCACTCTACCTGGTATCTTCATTTCTTCTCCACCAAAAGCAAAGAAAATGCAGTCATTTGTTGCTTAACAACTAGGATATGTTCTAAGAAATGTGTCGTTAGGCAATTTTGTCATTGTGCGAACATCATAGAGCATACTTACAACCCAGATGGTACAGCCTACTACATGCGTAGGCTGTACGGTACTAATCTTACAGGACCACCGCCATATATGTGGTCCACCATTGACCAAAACATCGTTGTACGGTACATGATTGTACAATGGATGTTCCCAAGATCCACTGGATCTTCTAAAACAGTTACTAACTGTACTTCTGTTCACTGATAAGAAGTAGAGAGTATCCAGAGCACTGAAAAGTAAAAGGCACTCAGTTGGGCTTTTTAGGTTTCAGATTATCTAGTGTTAGATGTTATGTCTAGATAGTGATAGATCCAGGTAGCTCCACAAATATAAACTATGTCAAATATCACCTAAGCAAACTAATTGGAAAGAAAATTCTGTTGTAATTAGATAATGTATTCGCAAACAAATAAAAATGATTTTTTGCTTACATTAACCTTTATTTACATTAGTAGAGATAATTGAGAAACGAACTCAATATATTGATTAACCTTCAAACACATCAAATCTAGCTCCATTTTACAGAAAAAGAATTTATATTTTGATGGGGGAAATGATTCAATAAAGAATGTGAACAAACTAACAGCCTAAACTAACAGTGTAAAATGTTCTTTACCTAACGATTTTAAAAATCACAGAATGTCATAGCTAAAAGGAGCCTTGGAGACCACCCAGTTAAACTCTCTTATTTTACAGATGACGAACTCAGTGCCTAAGGTCTAAGTAATTAGTTCAAAATTACTAGCTAGCTGGTCTGAATCCTATCAGGAGTAAATCTTGGGGGCAAGTAGATGTATGGTTGCAAGAAGTATGACTTCTTGAAGGGTAGTGATTAAATTAGGAAGAGGAATTCAGCTTATAAGCTAAGACTGCCGGATTCTGAATTACCACTGTAGCCTTCTGTAATGACCAAACCAGACTAGGGGATTTGTGTGCTTTTCTAACAGTCTTGAGGGAACTATGATCGCCTCTAGACGGATGTCTCAGTGTCCAGAATCCCAACGATGAATAAAAATTTAGATACCACACCCCCACATTGGCATTGTTCCTTATCTGTGACAACAAGGAGAAAGAAAGCCTTGGCTTAGACTCAAAATAGGAAATACATCATCAACATCATTAAATAGTGATCAACATTCTTCACTGGGCATCACTGCGCCCTACATGTAACTCTCTGAGTGTGGGGAGTGTGTGTGTGTGTGTGTGTGTGTGTGCATGCGTGTGTGATAGAGAGAAAGAAAGAAAGCTGGAAAGAGGACTTAAGCAGACAGGCAGGTTGCCAGAGAGAGGAGATAAAAAAGGAGAAGACAGAGAAGGAGAAAGCAGAGAAAGAGACAGAAAGGCAGAGACACACAGAGAAGGTAAGACAGAAAGAGTAAGAAACAGAAGCAGAGAGAGACAGAGATGGAGAGACACACAGATGAAGAAAGATAGAACTACAGAGAGAGGGAGGAGAGTTAAGAAAGTGAAGAGACACGGTAAACCCTTGTTATCCACTGCTGTCCTTGGCCCAGAAGCATTAGCACCACCTGAAAATTGGTTAGAAGGCAGTAACTCAGGTCTTGTCCCAGATCCACTGAATCAGAATCTGTTTTTAAGAATATCCCCAGGTGACTCAGGGCTACTACAGTTAACTCTATTTACTCAAGATCATTTTAACTGTCATTAAAGCAGCAAAATGGTTGCTCTTATGTGCAAAGTCACAAGGTTCCATCACTTAGAAACCCAGACTCAACTTCAGTCTCAGGCCAGATAGCCTGCATGCAGACATGTAGATTCAACCTAACCACCCTTTCTACCAGTTTTTTTCACAGTAGGTTCACATCTAAGAAGTTAATAATACAACCATTTGTTTCCACAGAAATTTTCTTTCAAGAGTTCAGAAAACAGGAAACCTTCAAGACTGACAAATGATAGATTTAATCAGGTAACTCTGAATTGATCATTCATAGTTGGAAATTTTCTGAGCAGCTGCTACTAAAAACATCTAATTTCCTTTTTTAAAAAACTTAAGATGTAGCACCCATCCCATGATGACACATATATTTAAGATATCTGCATCTCAGATACAGAGTAAACATATAATAATTTCACTACAGGATGTTTTTATTAAACAGCCAAGCACATAATTACAGGATTTTCAGTGTAAAATTACTGCCACTTTGAAACTCCAGCATTTCACTCACCCACATGGCAATGTTTTTTTCTCCCTACAGTCCCAGCCATACTCCCTGAACACTCTGCCAGCTGCCACTTTCTCTCCCCACCTCCCTATTGTTCATGGTTTGTCCTATTTATCATTTTTTTAAAAAGGGAAGAAGATAAGTATAAGACACTGATACCTATTTTTTCCAGGATTATGCTCTTTGTTCTATGAACAGGGTGGAAACTCTATAACTGTTCCTAACAGAAGGGCCAGGATAGGGATTCTTGGATGGTGATGGTCAGCTTTTCCCTCTCCTTTTCTCTTCTGCCTCTCCATCAATCTCAGTGACTCCTCATCCTGCCAACACGTCCTAGCTAGCAAACATCTAAAGTGGGGAAAGCAGCAAGATTTGTGCTATAGAGAAGCAAACACTGATGTCAGGAGAACAGAGCTATAGACCATACACTGACCAACCAAAATGACCTCAAACAAGCCATTTCGAAACTTAGGAATGCCTCCATCAGTAAAATGTGAGTTAGCTAAGTTCCTTCCAGAACAGTCTATGTTTCTAGCTGAAGTTTGCATTTAGCTGAACCCTTCTTTTTAATTTAATTTAATAAATTAAATTAATTAATATAAATTTCTAATTTATAGCAAAAGGCTGAGAGGTGAAGAATACCACAAGAGCAGGATAGAAGAGCACGCAGAGCAAATAAAAGACAGAGTGTGAGAACACCAGATATTGGTGAGCTCACCCCTAAAGATAACTTTATACTTTGGAAGTACTTTCACATTATTTACTGGATCCTTTCATTTATTCAAATAACAAATATTTATCAAGCACCTACTATGTGCAAGATACTGTGCCAGATGTTCACATACAGAAAAGGCCAAAATGTAAGGGAAGTTTTATTCCTAGTTTACAAATTGAAAAAAACAACCTTGGAGTTTGACTTTCATTTTAACTTCTTCAGGTATTTTATGAAGTCCTTCCTTCATATGATACACAAAGGTTTAACGGCTTTTAAGCATCCAATGTTTTGTAAAAGATGAGCAAATCAAAAGGATTCCAAATGCTCCAGGATGCTTTACTTACATAGTAATACTCAGCATCCTAGGGCATTCTAGGGCTATTAACAGAACCCTTCCGCTGGAGAAGAGAGGATGAAGAAAAGTAGAATCCATAAATTCCAATCACATCTTCAGAAACAGCATTGTTTAACATCTGCACCCACTAGATATTTTAATTATGAGAGCAAGGACCACAGAATGTAGATTTATCACCTAGGGTAATGTGTTGTATTAAAACAACAAAAACAAAAACTTGCTTTATAGGTAATTATGAAGAACATAACCAGTAGCTAAGGAAATAAATAAGACTACTACCAAATAACTGCACTAAGTTTAACAGGATGATTTGACCAAAACTAGCTGAAATGACAGCAATCCTCTGCCTAAATCTAGAAGCAGTACAGACAAAAAAACAAAAATTGGTCAAAACAGGCTCCTTAAAAGAATACAATTATTCTAATAGTAGGGAAGTAAAGGGAGAAAAAATTATCAATTACCATGAATAGGCCATGATAATTAACATATAGTTAACTGCTTCAAAGAAAATTTTCTCTGTAAAGATACTAAAGTGTAGGCAAAAACCATGAAATAAAAGTCGAAATGTTTTTTGTTTTGTTTTGTTTTCTGAAAGCAAATGTGGAGGAACACAGATATTTTTCAAAATAAAGACTGTTTTTCAAAAGAAACAATTGGAAACGTCCATCATTTGAATCCTGCCTCTCTTCTTTGCTTTAAATTCCATGTAAGTTATTTTGAGCTTATTGCTTTGATCAGATTTAGCTGTAAGTAATTATATTTAGTCATAGACATTTGATCTATAAATGGAATCTTCTAAAGGAATTATTATAACTTCCATGAAATTGGCAAATAAGAGCTCCATTTGATGTAATTCTAGAAAAGCTTTATCCTGAAAAGAAAATGCACTAAATTTATCTACATAGAAGATATTTGCTTCCAAAATTAAAATTTCTCAAGAGTATAGTTACACATCTACATTTTGAAGAAATATCACTTAATAGTGTCCTACACAAATATGTATTAATTACACAATAATCATTCTCACTGTGGGGAAGTACACAGTAAAAGAAAAAGTATGTTTTTCTTTTCATAGATATATAAATAATATCTATATATTGAATGCTGGTCACTAAGCAAAATAGAGCAAGACTCCTCATGATCCTTGCCCTGAAAGAATATAAAACCCATTGCTGACGATGCAGTATGTAAATCTAGACACAAATAAAATGTTTCACTAGGACACAACATGGATAGTGCATAGAACACTTTAACAGGAGTTCTCTCATCACTGCTGTAGTTGCGGCTCTGTCATTTACTAGCTGTTCGGCCCTAAGTTCATTGCTTACCTTCTCTGAGTCTCAGGTCCCTCACTGGAAAACAGAGACAAAGATTCAAGCACCAAATAAAATAATGTATGTGAATACATTCTGTAAACTATAAAGTGATATATAAATATTGTTAAGTTGTACATTAAGAAGAAAAGACTACTAAAAGGAAACCACAGCCTAGAAATTTGAGTTAGATGCAGCCATGTCAGGTTTAGATCTCTGGTGTGAACTTTGTGAACTCACTACTAGTAAAGCTAATAGCCACCATTTATTAAGCCCTAACTATGAGACAGGCACTGAGCTTTATGTACGTATGGGCTTTATGTATTAACTTGTTTAATCCTCCTAACAACCACATGAAGTATGTGGTATTGCCCCATTTTACAAATGAGGCAACTGAGGATTAGGCAGTAACTTTGCTACACATTAGCAAAAGGGGAAGCAAAAATTTTAATCCAAGTCTGACTCTGCCGACTGTGCTCCTATTCACTATACTGTTATTACTTTGGTGGAAAAAATGGCTTCAGAGAAAGTTACTATATCTACATTGATTAGGGTCTTAAGCATGATGTTTTAGGCCTGTTTTAGATGTTTATTTTATCTTAAAAATAAAGAGAAGAGGAGACAGGAGGGGAGGGGAAGGAAATGGCTGGGAAAAAAAAGATTTCCACTAATAGCTCTTGCTTTTTAGCACTTATGATTCAGAGAAAGTGAGTCAGAATAAAAAAGACTTGCTCACGATCCTAGTTCCCCAAACTGATTCAAGCCATTCGTTCTCCTTTTTGATGCCAATAATAACAACAACTAACATTTACAGAGGGCTTAGTATGTGCCAGGAACTGTACTAAGTGCTTTATGTATATTATCTTATTCAATCCTCACAAATCCATAAATATTATCTTCATTTTATAGAGGAGTAAACTAGAGCATAAGGAGATTAAACAACTTGCTCAAATTCTGCCTCCAGGCAAGATGGAGTAACAGGGACAAGACTTATCTACCTAATTACTTAAGTAAAAAACTGTGGAAAAAATAAATAAGAAACAATAATTTTCAGACATTGGACAAGAGACAGCAAAGGACAACTATCCCTGAGACAGGACAAAGAAAGAGGTGAGCCCTATGATTGCCCAAGCTCACTGCCTAGAGAGTTTTAGGCTACAGCTCTGGGAAGAGGAACCAAGAAGAGCCTAGCAGTCTCCCTTAGCTGAGAAGACAGAGTTGGGGGCTCAAAGAGGCTATGGTGGGGAGAATACTGGAAAGTGGAGAGCTGCACTGACAGCAAACTGCAGAGATCTTCAGAGGGTCCCCCACCCTAAGTCTTCATCTGAGAACTGATCAGAGCATCCATGTGAGAAAACTATCCAAGGCTGGGGAAAGAACCACCAGAAAGAAAAGGTGGAACACTCTCCAAAGCTCACACAGGGCCAGAAATAGTCTTTTCACCAGCTAGAGTGAAAAAAAACCTCACAATACATGGAATATGAAGTATTCTGAAGGGCACTGCGTTTAGTGGGGCAAAGGTAGCACAGACTAAAGGCTGCTTTGATCCCACCCAACAAATGTTAAAAGCAAGCCCTAAAAGGATCAAACCATTTCCAAGTAACTTAACAGCAACAAAGCTCCACAACAAAGTTAATATTTTGTAAATACAAGAATACCTAGCATCCAACAAAGTAAAATTCACAACGTCTGACACCCAATCAAAAATTATCAGGCATGAAAATAAGCAGGAAAATACAACCCATAATGAGGAGAAGACTAAATCAATTGAAACCAAATGAGAAATGACACACAGTAACAGAAAAGGATACTAAAAGAGTTATTATAACATTATTCTTTATGTTCAGGAAAATAGAAAAAAACACACTCACGTTAAGGAGAGACCTGGAAGATATTTTTAAAAAGACACAAATCAGAGGTCTAGAGATAAAAATACACTGTCTCAGATTTAAAAAATACAGAGAATGAGATTAACAGCAAATTAGAAACTGAAGAAAAGATTAGTAAATTTGAAGACATACCAATTGAAACAGCTGAAAAGGAAACACTGTGTTTCAACAGAGCATCAGTGAGCTGTAAACAACTTGAGGCAACCCAACGTATAGTGTAATTGGAGCTTCCAAAGGAGAAGAGAGAGAGCAGAGGGCAGACAGACATATCTGAGGAAATAACTGAAAAAGTTCCAAGTTTAGTAAAAACGATTATTTTTAAAAATAAAAACTACTTAACAAAAACTACAAGGAACATCATGATCAGTTCTCTTAAACATTAATAAAGAAAAAAATCTTAAAACAGCCAGAGAAAATAAAGATTTTTACACAAGGACAAAGCTAAGAGCGACTTCTCATTGGAAACAACACATGAGAGACAAGTGGAGCAACACCTTTAAATCTTTGAAAGAAATCTCTAGACTTAGTGAAAATATCTTCAAACATCATAGGGAAAAAAGACATTTTCAGACATACAAGAGCTGATATGGAAAAGAGTATGGTAGTTCCTCAAAAAATTAAAAATAGAATTACCATATCATCCAGCAATTCCACTTCTGGGTATATACCCAAAAGAACTAAAAGCAAGGACTCAAACAGGTATGTGTACATCAGTGTTCATAGCAGCATTATTCACAATAACCAAAAAGCGGAAGCAACCCAAGTTTCTATCGATAGATGACTAGATAAACAAAATGTGGTATGTACCTACAACAGAATATTATTCTGCCTTAAAAATAAACAATGATACATAGATAGACAGGTACATGCTACAACAAAGATGAACCTTGAGGACATTATGCTAAGTGAAATAAACCTGTCACAAAAAGACAAATATGGTATGATTCCACTTATATGAGGTACCTAGAATAGTCAAATTCATAGAGACAGAAAGTACAATGGTAGTTGGCAAGCAATGGGGGAAGGCAGGAATAGGGAGTTGTTGTTTAATAGGTATGGAGTATCAGTTTTGCAAGGTAAAAAGATCACCGGAGATTGGTTACACAACAATGTGAATGCATTCAACAGTACAGAACTGTACATTCAAAAATGGCAAAGGTGGTAAATTTTATGTTACATGTATTTTGCCACAATTCAAAATAAATAAAATAAAAAGATGTTTTTAAAACGTGAAAGAGGGGCCGGCCTGGTGGTGCAGTGGTTAAGTGCGCACGTTCTGCTTCTAGGCAGCCCAGGGTTCCCCAGGTTGGATCCCGGGTGTGGACATGGCACTGCTTGGCACGCCATGCTGTGGTAGGCATCCCACATATAAAGTAGAGGAAGATGGGCACGGATGTTAGCTCAGGGCCAGGCTTCCTCGGCGAAAAGAGGAGGATTGGCAGCAGTTAGCTCAGGGCTAATCTTCCTCAAAATAAATAAATAAATAAATAAATAAATAAAAGCTGAAAGAATTCATCAGCAGCAGATCTGCACCAGAAAAACTGTTAAAGGAAGGACTGACAAAGACAAGAGGGACAAGTCCCATATTGCAGGTGACTTAAGGAGATACGACAGTTAAGTAAAATGTGGGATCCTAGACTGTATCCTAGAATGGAACAAGGACATTAGTGGAAAAACTGGTCAAATGTGTATGGCTGTAATTTAGTTAATAGTACTGTACTTATCTTAATTTATTAGTTTTGATAATTATACTATGTTTATTCAAAATTTTAACATTAAAGAAAGCTATATGAAGTGTGTACAAGAACTCTCTGTTCTATTTTTGCAATTTTTCTGTAAATCTAAAATTATTTCAAAATAAAGAGTTTAAAAAAAAAAGAAGAAAGCATGGTTGGCATACCACTTCCAGTTAAAAGTTCCACTGTTAATACAGGTGAATAAAGTCCAGAATGAGCACCTTTTAGGTCTAACTTAGAGGAGAGAGAAGCAATTTTGCTTTGTCTGTGTTTTAAACAGGAGTATACAGGACAATGAGGGCACCAAACACTGCTGGAAGAGCATACAAATCATAGTCTACACATAAAATAAAAATGGCTCCTTCCCAAAGTTGTGACACATGTGACAGCAAAACTAACCCCAAAACTAACCCAACAAATGTGGAGATCTAGGTGCATAAGGAATAACGTAGGAGGAGCTAAGAACCAGGAACGTGCTTAAAAGGATTGGTTTGTGGAATTCTGTATGCTGCATGAAATCCAATCACTTAGAATCAATCCCTTCTGCTGAAGAGTAACAATTCATTGGTTAAATTTCCATAAGAAAAAGCATGTTTTTCCCTCTATTGTTCCTGTCCATGAGATACACACATTTAATTCTTGACCTTCTTATCCACTTCCATCTAGAGAGGTAGTTTTATGGAGTAGAAAAAGCATGAAATTGAAACTAATATGTTTGGATCAGCTACTCTGTGCCAGGTACTACTGTTCTGAATACTTTACACATGGATTATCTGATAATCTATTTAATCTTCACAACAAGCCTAAGAAGAAATGTTCTATTATCCCCATTTTTACAGATGAGTGCTCCCGTCCTGGTTTTTCCACTGCGTCACTGGGAAAGTTTACATGAATCACAACTTCTCTAGGCCCTCAGAAATCCACACCTGCTAAATGTCACTGCTAGCATTTATTTCACTCCTGCCTTACCTCTCCTACTTGGAACTCCTACAGGGTAGGACAGTATTCACCTTGGTATTAGGGACATACATACACTACATTTGCAGTTGTTGAAAGAGAGAATGTTAGATGAGAAGGCTAAACTAACTGGAAAAACGAACCACTAAAGTTTCTTACAGTTCTATGATCACATTCTCCAAAAAAGGTCTCAGGAAACCCAGCGGAAGGAACAGATTAGGAATGAGGAATTGACGGACTGGTCCCAGTCTACCACTGATTGGCTATGTGACCTCAGGCAACTCACAAACTTCTATCTACCATTCCAGACCAGTGCAACAGAAATTATAATATCTGCTCTTGCTGATTCAGCACATTTTTGTGAGGAATGAATGAGCCTACCTTAAATGCTTATTGCAAACCTAAAAGAGAGAAAATATGCAACGCTTCTGGTACAAGATCAGTGCCCAATGATATCAGTTCCCTCCCTTCCAACACAAGGATTCAAGGATGGAGCTGTCTTATTAGTATATGGTGCCTTCCTGTCTGCTGCATTTTAGTAACCTGGCATTTTCACTCTCACAATATTTTTTGTGGTATCCTACAAATGTTGGTATAGAGTGATTCATCATGTAAACTAAAATCACTGCTTGCAACTAAATGCAAACTGCAAATTACAGGGAGAACAGAGGTTTAGAAATGTACTTAAAAATAATAAAAACTCAAGTGAAATCACTTAATCCAATATTTTATTGGAAACTGGACCACCTCCAATTCTCTTAAGGGGTACCACAGTTTGGTAACCAGATGGTAATACTGTTCTTCTGCCAAAGAAAACTGCAAGATTTAAAGACTATTTTGTTTCCTTAAAAATTATATTCTATTTATATTTCAAAACATATATTTCTCTGATACCTCAATAGATTGGATTAAAAACTAAGTATCCCTTAGATCTCCATGCTATTCTAAAACATATTTGACATGCACTGGCAGGAGGCACTGGAAGAGGAAGTGCCTATTCTTCATTATTTGGCTAAAGAATAAAATGGACAGCAGTAGATAGCCAGCCCAACATTCAGATTTATAGACAAAAGGTAAGCATTGTGGAAGCAGCCCAGAGCCAATAGGAGAACTTAATTATTCTATTGTAACTAGCAACATGAGCCTTATTAAGGGATCAGTGCAGTAGTCATGAAAGAACGTGACTGCCGGTATGATCCAAGCTATCAAAAAAAATAAAGCAAACCATCATCCTATCCAACCAAATGTCAAATTAAATTCTCTGCATTTTCCCTCAAGATATAAATATGAATATACTAATCTATAGTATCATAGTAGCAATTATGACAACTATACCAAGGCATTTTATTACTCTCTATTAGACTTGGCAAGAGCTCTGAGCTGCCTTCTCCACATCATCAGATGAGTATTCCCTGAACCCCAAAGCTGTTTCTGACATAAATGAGGCACAGCAAATATGATATTCACCTTGTGCCATCTTCAAGTACAGATAACGAGTAGATTTGATTCTTTGACAGGATTATCCATGGATCTGACCTTTGGTAACTGTTCCTAAGTTCATCAGCTATCCAACACAAGTAAATGAGCAAATGAGCAGAAGAGCTAGAATGCATAACATTAGACCAAACCTATATCACTGTGCAAATAGCTTCAACTTAAAATCTTCATTATCAAATGAATATGAGAGCTAATTAGACCAAATCGATACTGAAGTGTCTATAGCATATGGCTATATCAATATCAGATAAAGTACACTTCAAAACAAAGAAAAGAACCAGAGGTAAAGAAGAACATTTCATAATTACAAAAGGGCAAATTCATCAGACAGATATTATCATCATAAATATGTATGCACCTAATAACAGAACTTCAAAATGCAGGAACCGAGCTATTCTTCCTGTCACTACTTTGTCTCCAATTTTCCTAAGCTCTCTCCACCAAAACTTCTCTAAGCAAGATCACCAGTGACCTCTGTGCTGTCAAATCCATCGACCAATTCTCAAATTCATCTTACTCGACCTATCACTTCTTCATCCTTGAAACATTTTCCCTTTTGGCCTCAAGGACTCCCTTCTCTTTTCATTCTTCTAAAGTCTATCATCTTTCCAGTTAAGAAGTGTATTAGACAAGAGATCGGATGCAGAAGCAGTTGTAGTCATTCATTCACTGGCCATTCCTTCTTGATTTCCTATCCTGGTTTCTGACCCTACCTTCTTTTGTAAATATTCAAGTCCCTAATACTTGCTTTTCAGACTGCTTCTCTATTATGTCTATTGCTTTACTCATGTGCTTTCTTTAAGGAAAACAACACTGTTGAGTTTGAGACACTTTCCTCTGCCCACAATAATGATGTGTTTATCCCAAATTGTCCACATCCCCTCACCTATCTCCATTTAGGGTTTGTCATTTCAGGGTAACTGACCATAGTCATAACCTACAACTCTGAAATTTACATCTCCACTGAATTCCAAATGTGTACTCAAATCTTCACTTAGATGTCTAATAGGCATCAAAAAAATGAACTCTTAATTCCCACTACCTTCCCCTAAAACCTCCTTCATCTACACTCTCCCCCTTTTTAAATAAATGGCAACTCCATTCTACCACTTGGTCAGGCCAAATAACTTGGCTCCATTCTTTCTCTCTTACCTCATATCCAATCCTTCAACAAATCCAGTTAGTCCTAATTTCCAAAAAATATCCAGAAGCCAGCTACTTCTTACCACTCTATCACTACCACCTTGGTCCAAGCCATCATTTTCTCTTGCCCACATTACAACAAGGGTCTCCCAATTGGTCTCATGTCCTCCCATTAGAGTAAAATCCAAAGTCCTTACAAAAGTCCTTCATGATCCACCCTTCCCCCAGTAGCCTCTTTGACATCATCTTCTACCATTATGTTCTTCATTCCCTCCAGTCCAGGCAAATAGTCCTTCTTCCTGTTCTGTGAGTACAGCAAGCACATTCCCTCCTGTGGGCCCTCTTGATGGTCCCTCTGCCTGGACTACTCTTTTTTTCCCCAGAAGCCACATGGCTTTTTCCTTTAGGTCCTCTAGGTCTCTGCTCATACAGCACTTCTTAAGAAATGCCTTTCTATTCTGCCCAAGATAAATTTGCATCCCATCCCAATGTATTTATGTATTGTCTTTCTTTCCCACAGTAGAATAGAAACTCCATGAAAGCAGGAACTTTGTTTTATTCAGTGCTGAATCCCCATTGCCTAAATCAGTATCCAGTATATGGTAGATGTGCACTAAATATTTGGTGACCAAAAGAAGATATTCTCCCAGTTGTATCTTCAATAAGTCCTCTCCGTTATTACCCTCATCCCATTAGTCTCTGAGTTCTTTCAAATCTACCTCCATAACACTTCTTTACATCACTTCATTTCCATTACGACTGCCAGTTCTGCTCACCATCATCTAACTTTGGCAACAGGCTTACCATTGCTATTTCTGCATCCAAACTCTTGTTTAATGTACTTCCTAAGAGAAAGATGTCAGACTTTAAAAATTAGACAGGTATAGACTTTCCTTGACAGTCATTTACCAGCCATGTGACCTTGAACAAATCATTTGAAATTTTCAGGATTTCAGTTTGCTCATCTATAAAATGGAGATAATAAAACCTACTTTTAAAAACATTTATAGACTTTATTTTTTAAAATAATTTTAGGTTCACAGCAAAATTGAGCAGAAGGTACAGAGTTCTCACATACTCCCTCCAGACACATAATACCTACTTTTCAGGACTATTATGAGGAGTAATTAAAATAAGAATATAAAGCATGTAATGTTAGTAGCAGTGTACCTAGTAGGCACTCAACTATTATGAGGGCTTTTTTCCTTTCCAAAGTCTGATGATGTATTCTCTGGCTCAAGACTTTAACTGGCTTACCGCTATATATAAAATAAATCAAATTCTTCAGCCTGGTATCCAAAGACTTCCACAGTTTGGCTCCAACCTAGTTTTCCAACTTTATCTTTTACTAAACACCCCATCCATTAGCCCCCATGCAAACTTTACTCCACTCGCAACTCTACTCACTATTTCTGATCACATTCAGCATTTTCCTATGTCTATTCTTTGCTCCATCTCTGCCCAAAATACTTTTCTCTTCCAGTACGTATGCCAAAATCTTGCAATCATTCTAAGCTCAGCTAAAATCCCATTTTTTACAAGAAGACATCCACAATTTTACCAGTTGGCATTTATCTCTCTTTCTCCTATACTTTATGTTATTTTATTTATGCCTCTTTTGCTACTCTCTCCTGATGGGTAGAGACCCACCAGCAATTAGCACAGTGCTATGCAATACTTGGCATTCAGAAGAACTCTGTTGAATCAAATTGAACTCCCTGCCTATACAATCACAAGTTACTCAACACTAGAAAAGAAAGCTAACAATCCATCCCTAAAATATTTATCTTTGAATGGGTACTGAGTCAGATATAAGTATTCTTTCCATACTATGACTCCATAAAGTATTTTACTTTGAGAGCTTTCTTTCGGGGGGGGGGGGGGGGGAGGTGAGGAAGATTGGCCCTGAGCTAACATCTGTTGCCAATCTTCCTCTTTTTTTTTCTCCCCAAAGCCCCAGTACATAGTTGTATATCCTAGTTGTAGGTCATTCTAGTTCTTCTGTGTGGGATGGTGCCACACTATGGCTTGATGAGCGGTGCATAGGTCTGTGCCCAGGATCCAAACCGGCAAGTCCTGGACCACTGAAGCCGAGCAAGCGAACTTAACCACTTGGCCACGGGGTCAGCCCCTTTCGAGAGCTTTTTAAAAAATGCCATCAGGTGAAAGGGAAGAAAGGAAGAAGTATGAGAGAGGGAGAACACTAGATATCTAATAGCTATAGATTCTTAAGAATTGTGTAACTCCTCAGAAGCATTAAGTTAAATGTTTTTATTTAGCTTCACTCAGAAAGAGGGTTAGAAAAAGAAACTAAAATCAATGATCCAACTGTCCTAAGCTGTCCCCAACCATTCCTTTCTGGAGAGCTCTTCCCCTACTTCTGAATTCCTAGAGAAATTACACTTAGATTAATCATATGATAATCACAGACTGCATTTTGTCATTTCACAGTATTTCCCGGAGTCATTTTTAAACCTTTCATACTTTAACTTTATTTCTCATATTTTGAACTAAATGATCAACTCTTTGTAGGCAGAGTTCATATGTTGCATTTTACAGTCTGTTCTGCTACAACACATGTTTCTATAGCACCACTTAGGTCACGTCAACAGAACACGAGAGTCATATTGGTTCATATGTGATTTTTTTCTAAGTCAAGAGGAACTAGAATAGTAGAATAGAATTAAAACCTTCAGAAGAAAAAGTAAAATGGCTTCAGCCAGCCTGCTATACAGACAAGGCCTTTTGCTCTATTTAAGGAAAATGAAAAGTGAATATGCCTGTACACAAGGCTAAGACAGGCATAATTTCTGGTTCTCATCTCAGGGCAAGTCTTACTTCCTTCTGTGCTCACCTTGATGGCAACCCCACTGGCTCAGGGCTCCACTTTCAAATGTATTATCTCACATTTCTGCAAGTCAGCATTTTTTACTGTCTTTCAGTACATTTTTAATACCTATGGCAACTTCCATCCATGCTGAGCTGCCAGCCTGGCCAGTCCAAGCTATTGTTTTTTTGGTTCCATAGTTCAAAGCTGCATAGATTGTGAGTAGTCAACATCTAGCCCTATTTTATCCCATAACCCTTATTTTTAGTGTACAATTTTGTAGATATGTATAATATCATGTTATATTAAAATGCCTAATTATCAAAAGTCACTAGCACCCTGCTTTGAATATAACACTTACAAGTTTTTGCATTTAATTTTGAAAACAACTAAAAACATTTTATTTTTCCATTGTGCCCAAGATCTTAAATTTAAATCCAAATTCTGGGATTCCTAAAAACCGTCAGCCCTACCACATAAGGAGTCCTTCTCTGAAGGTTTCTATTAATCACACCAAAATCACTACTCAAATTAAACAGCCTCTGCTAATACAAGATTCAACTTACTGTTATAAAAAGATCTAATCTGTAATAAGATCAGTCTGACTCTCAAACCCCAATAAGTATGTGACCTCTCTGCTTGGATACTAAACTTCTGGACAAAATGAACGGAAAAGCCAAGACAAAACAGGGACAGTTCTCCTATTCACTTTCGCAGCTGCTTGGGCCTCTGTCCAATATCCCTAAGGAGGGTGGTCTCTTGCTTTGTTGTCATGAAACCTAGAGCATGTAGAACACACAGCATTTCAATAGTGCAGCCTTCAGGATATTATATTGTACCTGATCACTCAATATTCGGTCTTTCTCCTCTCAGAATAGTCAGAAACATATTGGAGCTGGCATGGTAACTATGACTCCTACTGAACCAGCTTAAATGATCTACTTATTGTCAACAAGACAAATAACCAACATTCCATTGTAAGTGAAAGCCTCCACACTTTTATCTTTAATTTCAAGTCCTCGGGCTGGGACTTGAGTTTCAACTCGAAAACTTGGAGATCAGAAGCATATTACATTACATCCCCAGTCAGGCTTGACAGCGCTCCTTTGACTCAAATTGGACATGTGCACATGTATGTGTAGATTTTTATGGATACAGCAACAGGATTTGTTTTTAACATACACAATTATGTGCCATACACAATTTTTTTTAAAAAAAAGAGCAAATCAATCTTCCTTCCTTCCTCACTCCCTTCCTCTTTATCTCTCTCTTTCTTCTTGAAGGAGGCGGGTGTGGTGCCAGAAAACATTTTCCTTTATAAAAACAGCAACAATTGCAATATTCATTATTATTGTGTATTTATATAAACCCTGTGTAAACAACCCCCATGTCTTTGGAGAGCTATTTCATCCCTGACATATGCTGCTCCACCAAATTATTTACATTACAAAATATACTCAAACAAAAGCAACATTTTGAAACACCATGCACCAAGACCTGATCACCATTTGGATATGAGCTGTGGCTTATCTTTCATCAAAGCAGGCAAAATCAGGAAAGGCAATGATAAATTTCATATTCCTTAGAATCTGAAAAATATTCACAACCATGGCTAATACAGACAAATAATACAGTACCTTTGAGTTATGCTTAAAGGCTCTAAATCCTAGAATTCTAAAACACATTTAAAGATCAGATATTCCAACGACCTCATTTTCACATGAGAAAATTAAATCCCACAGTGAAGAAGTGACTTGTCTGAGGTCACAATGCTAGAACTTCACGTCTGCTGATTCTTGAGTACCATGACACCTCTTCTCACGGCTTAAAAAAATGATTTTAGGGGCGCAGCAGTTAAGTTCACACGTTCCGCTTGGGCGGCCCTGGTTTCGCTGGTTTGGATCGCAGGTGCGGACATGGCACTGCTCAGCAAGCCATGCTGTGGCAGGCGTCCCACATATAAAGTAGAGGAAGATGGGCACGGATGTTAGCTCAGGGCAAGTCTTCCTCAACAAAAAGAGGAGGATTGGCAGCAGATGTTAGCTCAGGGCTAATTTTCCTCAAAAAAAAAAAAGATTTTAAAACAGATTTTGAAATAAATTGAAGCATGGCACACTATCATTGATAGGAACCGTTTGTAGGTTTCTGAAATATATATGTTAATTTAGCGACTGTATTTAGTTTAGTTAACTCTCTATTTTTTCCTATAAATTATTCCATATTTGTAACACCAAGATGACATTCCCCTGCAACTCCAAATAATTATGGCAGCCTTTTCCCTCTATTGGGATGTGCTCAGGAAATATATGCTACATTAAATATTTATTGAAGTAGAATCATTAGAGAAGCAAATTCATTGGGAAAACAAATTAATAGTAACACATTTAGTACTTAAGTATCAGGCACTGTAATAAGTGCTTTACATTTATTATATACTTTAACTCTTATCAACTCTAGGAGATAGGCATTATCTTTTTAAACATTTTTTATTTTTATTTACTTCTTTATTATTACTATTATTTTTAGTGAGGAAGATTGGCCCTGAGCTAACAGCTGTTGCTAATCCTCCTCTTTTTACCTGAGGAGGATTGTCATTGAGCTAACAGCTGTGCCAATCTTCTTCTATTTTGTATGTAGGACACTGCCAGGGTATGACTTGATAAGCAGTGTGTAGGTCCACGCCCAGGATCCAAACCCGTGAACCCCAGCTCACTGAAGCAGAGTGTGTGAACTTAAGCACTACACCACCAGGCAGGCCTGTGAAAGGCATTATTAATGTCACTATTTTATAGATAAGGAAACTGAAGCGCAAAGATTAAATAATAGCCAAGATCGACTATCAACTAGTAGACTGCAGAGCAAGGATTCCATCCCAGACATTCTGGCTCCATGGCCCACGCTCTTAACCACTATACTATAGGGTCTCTCTATAAGGAAATTGTAAATTCCGGCAGAAAATAAGATTTTTTTCCGATTAGCTGAAGGTTGAAAGATTAACTAGACTACATTTTATTTCATAGAATGATACAATTTCCAAGCTCAAAGAAACCCAGAAGTCATTAACCCAAGTCCTTCACTTTGAACCCAAAAGAATTGATGCTCAGAGAGGTTAAGTGATTAGTCCAAGGTCACCCAGTTGTTTGGTGGTAGAACCTATTTGTCATTACAGTCTAATGTTCTTTCCATTATTTCTTATTGCTCTCCTCTGCTAATAGACAAGCTAGAGAACGTACTATTTAAAGTAGCAATACTGGGTATCAGATAAATACTCTAAAAGGAAAATTTGACTTTGGGTAAGTAGAATTTCTAAAGAGAGACACATCAAAGAACAAAGTATGTGTGTAATTTGGTGATTACATGTTCTACAAACAAGCAGAGAAGAGATTTCACTAGCTCAAAGAAAGCCAAAGCCAAAGGTTACATTCTCCCTTAGAAAATAGAGATATTTTGCTAGAATTGATTGGCCCTAACTGAACACGGCCCAAAATGACGTCTGGCAGTAAAAGCAGCCCGTCCACTGGCTGGCTGTTCAGACTTGGCCACAAAGCTCAACTTGTAACGGCTGTAATTCTGAGTTATCAGTTGGTGGATGCAAGTGTTAAACAAAGCCTACAGCAGCAGCCCAGATCATTTCCTCCTCCTCCTTTTTTTAATGAAGCCACAAATTCAGTGGAGTCTGGAGATTTAAATTCTAATCATTTTCCCTTTGCCCTTTAACATCGGTGCTCCCAAGGGAACCTTTACTTCCAAGCATTACTATTCTAGGCCCCTGAATCAATAACCCAAAGCTCTAAAAGGCAAGAATGCCAAGTAAATGCTGTTCTCTCTCTCCCTCCCCATCCCAATTAAAGAAAATGAAATCTATAAGGCTGTGGAAGAGCCTCCAGTAGACACACTATAATAATAAAAGCCACTCAGAACATCTCGAACCAGCCTAAACAGATGCTGCACACCGCAGCCATGCGACAATGCAGCTGACGACGTTTAGGAAAAATGCTTCTCAAAAGAGGGCACCTGAATCTCTGATTGTCTTTTTGTCCCTGCTCCCCATCCAAACCCACCAGAAGTGCCAAACACGCACCTTATTCGTCTGTACACAGGACGAGATCACAGTCTACAGCTGGGTCTCTGTATTACTGACACCACTTTGCACAGAGGAGGTTGGCTGTGTGGCAAACCAATCCAATACTAAGAATAAAAGTAACTTTAAATTTTAATTTAATTAATATTTATTGACTATCTTTCATATGCCAAACATTGAGCTATGTAATGGGAACAAAGTAAAGGAAAAAAATCCAGTCCCTGGTTCCAATAATCTTACTGTCTAGTAGGCCAAAGAGACAAACAGACAAAATTCCCTTATAGTTCTATAACCCTGCACAAGTTCATAAAAGTGTTATAAAATTTTTGCATCCTTTATAGCTCTCTGATCCTCATAACAGTCCTAAGGTAGGTAAGACAGTTTTTGTTATCCCTTCTTATCAGATGAAAGCACAAATTCAGAGTACAGAATTGCTACGAATAAGAGGAAAGAGCAGTTAACACACCACAAAGCTGGTGCCAAAGAAAGAGTGTATTTAATGAAACCACAAATACTTTGCATCGTAATTATATGAGAAAGCAGTCAGGCAGTGCGCAGCTCTAACAGCAAAACAGTGCTGAAAGAGTGACCAAGTAAACAGTATATCAACCAAAGATGCTTTTACACGAGCCAAGACTCTGTGATACTCTAATTGTAACTCTACTCAACTGTTAATGATTTGTTTAGTGTTGTTTGAGATTTTATCCCCTTCAATTATGTCACCAAAGCTCTATTATAAAATGTGCCACAAACATAAAAAGCTGAGAAACATTGACCTAAAAACATAGAGCAGATAAGAAGCAGTACGGAACCAAGTTTTCTCTCTCTCATTCAGTGCTCTTTCTACCATAAAATACAGCCTCTCAGATTGTACAAGGAAACTCCAGGTCACATGAATCTTACTTTGGAAAAGACTCCTTTAACATTTCAGCAGGCTTTCAGTCCAGGATCCCTGCATATATCCCAAGTTTCAGGTAGCCTCAAAATTAATCCTTAGAATCCCACACATCCTCAGGATTTGTGAGCCAAGTCTGAACATCTTAAAGGCATCTAGACCAGACTGGATGCCCTGAGAGCCCAGTTCAGACCCAATCTTCAAGGTGACACCAGTTGCCCCAGAACTAAATGGCTCCAGAAACATAGGTATTGTAAGGTGCAGTATAGGTCTTGTCAGGCTAGAGGAGCAGTCCCCATCCTATTCCAAACCAAAGAGCATCTGGTAAGTGCCTAAAATGGTCATCTTGAGAACTATGGAGCCCAAGTGGTTACAGAGGCCCCACATGTGTGCTCAGGAGAGATGGAAAGAGGTGATGAATGTGCTCTCCCTTCAGTCAGCCTCAGTTTCTATGAACCTCTCATGGTGTGAACACTTTGTCATGCTGAGGGTGGTTCTAGTGTATAATGCATTATTTTTGCCTACAAATCATAGCCTATAAAGGCTAGCCAAGTATATCTGGGGTTCAACCAAAGAAATGTTGCTTTGTTCTAACAATGGAGGGAAAATCTGCTATAGTGAATTTACTGATCTCTAACGTGGAGTTTTTAAAGGAATTTTTCAAGGTAATTTTGACAATTCTATTCTTCACTTTAGGTAGTGACTTTAGAACCTACCTCCCGAGTTAAGGTGCAGCTTCATAATAATATTTTTCTCAGGGTAAACATGACTTTCCTACCATGTGAGCATCTCCAGCCTTTTGCCATTATTCCTTCTTCTATTTTCCAGTTTCTTATTTCTATCCCTTTCTTCCTACTCCAATTTAGAAAAACAGACTGCAATAGCTGGTTCAAATATAATGTGATTTTTGAAAGCTTAAATATGGACTGTAAAAGCCAAAACAGTTCTTTTATTTTTTTAAATTTCTAACTTTAGTGATTTGGCAATGAAAATTCCTTGCATTGCTGATGATCCTAATATATGATGCACTTCAACTCTACCAGACTTTTTCATTTTCCAGCCAACTATCTCCTGTCAGCCTTTGTTTGAAATGTCTTAACTCCTGGGGATTTCTGCCAAACTCTTAATACAATGAACTCTGCATTATCTCTGTAAAATTTAAATCCCAGGTGGGCTTCCCCAGCCACCCAGCTCATTTTCTGAGCTCTTTCCACTACAAACTGTATAATCTGAGAATAAAAACTAATTTTAGTATCACTCTAAAATATAATTAGGAGGGTAAATTTCTCATAATCACACAAGTTGATAACTTTATCTTAAATATTATCAGTTAAAAGATAAGAAGTTTTTTCATTCTTGATGTTTTGTATTATCAAAGTCACTGTATTTAAGGCTTCAGGCACTCTACCCCTTGTCTTACCTCACCTGGATCCACACCAATAGCCATCCTCCCCTACAACCAAAAGGAGACTCTACTAAATATTCCTCTTCAACGGCCAATTTTCAAAACAACCTTCTATAATAATAATAGAAGCATGTGCATTGTAGAAAATTAGAAAATACAGATGAGCAAAAAATTTTTTAAAATTTCACATTCCCATCATCTAGAGATCAGCACTGTTACTATCTTGATATATATCCTATTAGGTCTTTCCCTTTGCCCCATATACACATATTCATACACATGTTTTCATCAAAACATTATATTCCACATACTCTTCTGCAACCTGATTTTTAAAGCCTTCACTTTTCCGTTTCAATAAGTTTCCATCTCATCTAATACCCAGACCAAATTCAGATATCCCAGATGGACCCCAGCTGGTTTGTCCAAATTAGGATCAAATCTAGAATCCCCGTGAATCAATTTTTACTTTAAGCTGTCTCTCCCAAGCCAGGTATAACTTGCCTTCTTCCCTGCGCCAATCTGCATAGCTCAAGTCCTTCTGTTCAATGTCTCAGAAAATGCCAGGACTCCTCCCCTAAGCCCCAATACACATATAGTTGCGTATAGTAGTAACAGTATTAGTAGCAGCAGCAGGAGCAATAATATCACCACCCTGCACTTGGAAACATTTCCTTATCATATACATACAAAGCTTAAACAAAGCAAAAACCTTTGAGTTAGTAAGGATCCTCAATCTGGAAAAAAACAGAACCTTCAAGTTAGAGGCCATATTATCCAGACTGATTGAGAAGATCTAAATGAATGTGACTTAACACATAAATATTGGCTAAAATATTTAGGATCGCCCGGAGGGTAACAGCAGCAGTGCCAATGCCCCAGGCCACCACTAATATATTTCTAGTATTACTATTTCAGCCTTCTATATTCTAAACGAGTATGCAACATAAGAAATCCAACAAGATTCAATTTCATTCTTTCAACTCTTAAGGGTCTGAAACATTTTTAAAAATACAAATACATATTCATCAAACGTTGAAAAAGCAAAGGTTTTATTCTTATTTTAAATTAATGTTTCATCTTCCTTAATTGTTGTTTATATTTGAGTTGAAGAAGAAGATAGGGGCAGCTAGGGCAGGAAAAATGGGGATCAAGGAGGTATGATAAAAAAGATAACAGAATTGTTTACAGTTTAAAAAGGAGGCAGAACGTTAGGTTGGTAGAGGGCCAGACAGAAGGAGAAACAAAGAGAAAATTCAAAGGCATATTTTAGTCAATCAAGGAACCAATGAGAGAAAAGCAAACATATAAAAGCTGAACTGGCCCTTACACCAAAAGCATCTCCTTACATTAGCCGCTATAACAGGCCTGTTACTGCTCACTAAGTGATTATTCAAGTCATATGGCCAAAATAAAAATAAAAACCAAAGCTTTTAAATGTGCTTAAAATAAATTCAGGGAAATCAAATTCAGAAAAACATTTGTACTCCTTGAGTCATTCCCAAGTATTTGTTGAAACCCCCAATTTGAACAGCACTATGCTGAGCAATAAGCATGCATATGTCATACATCCCTAATGTCAAGATAATTATTATCAAATTAATGTTGTCTCTTTATTAGCATATCAATAGGACTTTTAAATCATAAAATGTCCTTAGGACAAAAAGAAGTAGTAGTGGTAGTAGAAAAGGGAAGAAAGAATGAAGGGAGGGAGGAAGGAGGGGGGAGAAGAGGAGGAGGAAGAGGAAGAAGAACCACCACCCATAACAACTTAACGCTTTACCCACCGGCTAGTCTCCTAATGGAGAGCAGTGCCGTCCGTGAACCAACGAAACCGCTACACTCACAGCAGAACAGAGACAGGATCAATTCATTTACTGATCCACACAGCCAAACCTAAAGATCAACTTGGAAAAGATCTGTGCATTTAATTCACAAGTGCTATGTTTCAGACACAGGATTTTTTTTAAAGACCCTTTTCTTAGATAGAAACAAAAAACAAGATCTCCCACCCATCTGCTTACTGGTCAAGTTCCCCCATCCTCAGTCCAAAGCTAAAGTCTGATTTCAGCACTAATTACTCCTAACTATGGGCTCCCCAAGAGTACATCTCTGTGGAAATGCTGATGCCACGGAGACTGAAGTCTTCTGTTTAACCCCTGAAATGGAAGAGTAGGAAGAGCAAACGCAATACTGCCACTTTATATGAGCTTGTCAGAGGAAGCATTGGGATGGTAGGCTTAGAGGAACATCTGTTTCCAGTAGTAGTGGTAGACAGATGAAGGAGAAAAGTAAGTTCCTGGTGTCTGCACTGAATAATGCCTAATGTGGTGATAGGAGACACACGGCTTACAAGCACTGTCATTTTTAAAGCAGAGAAAATCAGTTCATTAAAAATCCTGTGGTGGCACAAGCAAAAATAAGAGCTATTAACTCTTTCCTTTACCTGAAATTACCCTGGAGTGTTAGTTAAGTAACTCACTCCATAATTCATTCTGATCATCACAGGTTGTTGGTTTGTGATCTTTGATAACCTGTTGAAAGCTCTGCTTTCTAGGCTTCTATACCTTAGAAGTTTTGTCACTACTTCTTTGTAGGCCTGTCTGTAATTTTTTCATGTTAAAGCACACAACTATAGAAATTGTGCAGCACACCTGTGTCAGATGGATCCAGGTTCAAATCCCAGATCACTACTTATAAATCCATGATCGTCAGCAAGTTACTGACCCATTCTTAGACTCAGTTTCCTCCCCTGTAAGACAGTCATTTTAAAACCCTCTTGCTGGGGCTGGCCCTGTGGCCGAGTGGTTAAGTTCTCACACTCTGCTTCAGCGGCCCAGGGTTTCGCCAGTTCAGATCCTGGTGCAGACATGACATCGCTCATCAAGCCACGCTGAGGTGGTGTCCCACATAGCACACCCAGAAGGACCCACAACTAGAACATACAACTAGGTACTGGGGGGCTTTGGGGAGAAGAAGAAGAAGAAAAAAAAGAAGATTGGCAACAGATGTTATCTCAGGTGCCAATCTTTAAAAAAATAAAAACCCTCTTGCTGTATTGTTAGGATATGAAGTAGGTAATGATGTCAGAACAGTGCCTAGCATGCAGGAGGCACTCAGTAAATGGTTTATTTACTATTATTATTATTATTATTAGGGTTGATAACCTTCCTCCATCTGTGAAACTGGAAAAGAATTTCAAAAGTTTTATCTCCAATCATGCTCTTACAACCAAGATTTCAAATGTTCTTTTTATCATGTCTAATTATTTTTGAGTCACAGACTAGTAAGACGTCTACACAACTTCTATACAATCTCCCAGTCTCCAGAAGGTAATTTAACCTAGGGAGGTAGTCAATCTCAAAGGTTACAGATATTGTGCTTATATATCTCTTAACCATACATCTATCTGTTATTAAGCAAATCATGAGACATACACAAAAATTTACCAATGCACTCATGCCAAACATACCAGAAGGAGCACAGACTACAGTCGCTGCTCTCTGCTACTGGCGCTAGATCCCAAACATGACTACTACA
Source organism: Equus caballus (assembly GCF_041296265.1). NCBI lineage: Eukaryota > Metazoa > Chordata > Mammalia > Perissodactyla > Equidae > Equus > Equus caballus. The sequence goes on along the minus strand of NC_091691.1, from coordinate 9,324,551 downwards.
AGGCTAACACTTGGAAAAACAACTGGCCCAAAACATTTTGTTTTAGCCACAGACCTTGGTTATGCACAAAGCTGTTACCCACTTATAATATTAGTGTTACTAAAGTCCAAAAGAGAACATAGCAGTGAAAGGGCAGGTGGATTCCATAGTGACAGTTCAACTCGTTAAGTAGACAACTGCCCTGATCCCTTGTTAAACATGATGCCCGGTTCTAAAGTCAAAGCTTGGCTAACATTTGTTCACTTTATGTCCTAATTTAGGCCCTCTAAACAGATACTTTCCTGAGTCACCTGTCTCCATGAAGGCCCATTTTGCCCTTCTTCCCACTATGTTACCCAAGTGCTTCAGGAGAAGTATTAAATCAGGACCTCTTTACTCCCAACATACCAGGCAGCCAATCAAAGCTGTCTGTTGTCTGTAAATAGCATCCTGTTATCACAAATGCCACATTTCGTCTGCTTCACGTATAGCAAAGGTGTAAGAGGCTACAGGAGAGCATTACACAGGTTTTACTCGGCTTCTTGCCATCAGAGGTAAACAGCTTTGTGTGGTTCAAAGGAGTGACAGGTCTCATTTTGTCATGAAAACAATCTCTACAGCCATTCACACCCCAGGTCTGAGGAGGTCAGCCAGAGCTGGAAAGGCAATAGAGAAGACAGACATATTTTCTTAAGAAACATCTGCCCAAAAAGCTGAAGTAACAAGCTTCCATCTCCATGTGACTGGCTTGGCTTTTGATTTCTTTGCTTCTAAAATGACAGGCTCCAGAAGCAAAAGACACACAACCACTAACAAAAGGCATCTGAATATTAGTAAGATGGAAAAAGACTAGAATATACGCATTGTTTTTAAGACATATACACAAAAAGGAAATGATGCAGGTCACAGACGTGGACCACTGGTCTCCACAACACACGTTACCCTCTCCAAGGCACTGGCCTACCTGTGGCCCAGCCTGATCTCTCCTCGGCAGCTTCTCGCTCACAGCCTGCATCCCAGCACATAACCTCCAGTTTCTTCCCTCTCTCCAGTCCCTCTATCACCTCTCCTACCCACCCCTGATTTTCCTTCTCACTATCTTCTCAGGTGCCCCTCTATGACTCCTTACTAGGATCGTTAGCTGCCAAAACCTCAATGTTTGTTTTATAAGAATTATCTAGAGAAAGCAGAGCTTTAAGGAAGATGGAGTCTGGGGAAGTGAGGATGTCAATGATCATGATGTCAGAAAGTGTCAGACAGCAGTGGGAGAATTTGTTTTCAGAGTCAACCAGGGCTAGGAATGATCAATGACGGATGGAAGCACGGCTTGATTAAATATTTGACTTTCTAATACTTCCTCAAATGCTTGGTGGTTTTCTTCTGTTCGCCCATTAGTTTACCATTTAATAGTGCGTGTTGTCAAGACAGGACACTTCAGTGATAGCTCTGAACTCTGTACAATTAATAAAGAATTCTCTCTTCATACAGGGTTTTCTTGAAGAAGGCTTGATATACTTGATATTCGGTCTGCAAGATTTTGTTGATTTTCCTAAGAGGATCATTTTTCAGTTTCTTTTCATATGAAATGCAACATGCAAAAGTCTTTTAATAATTTTGACAGTGTTTTTGAGATTTAAAAATAAAAATATCCCTATATACCTAAGAACAGGTTCTAAGTTTCTTCTCAAGACTTAGAATATAATTATATAAAATAGAGTCTATGGTAAAATGTTTCTTCCTTCTATTGGTCAATCATTCAACAAACGTTACTGAGTAAACACGATGTGCAAGTAATTGCACTAGGTTCCATGGGAGACAAGAGATTAGTCAGTCATAGAGCCTGCCTTCAAGGAGAAGCATTTACACAAGATGTTTATATAAATAGCTACAGCAGAAAGTAGAAAGTACCATAAGAAGGATATATATAAAGCACTCTGGGAATTCAGAGGAGGAAGAGATCAATTTCAGCTGAGGGACTAGTGGAAAAGATAGTGGATAGTTCAGACAAGAGGCTATTTCACCATGTAGTAGTATTTCAATTTCTGTGAACTTCTCTGGGCAGCTAAATCTCCTGTGGAATTTACAGGTACTGTCTGTTGTTAGTATTCCCATCCTTGACATTTCTCTAGTTACCTCTTCCATTCATTGAAATGAAAATATAAGAAAAAATATAAGGATTTAAACTCTTAAATTACGATGAAATTGGCAAAGGGACTGCAGTACAAGCTAAATTCACTTGCTAAGCCTCATACCCTTTGTATTTGATAGCAATAATCCCATAGCAACTAGAAAACACACTTATTAACGAGACTGGAATTATTTTAATTAGGTATCTCCACATGCTCCAACTGTTAGAAATCAGACTGTTTTGAAACAGTTGTTAATGACTTAACACAGCAAACGTTTTCCTGAATTTCAGGGGGAAATCTATGATTGAGACAGATGGGGAAGAGCTTGTCCCTGCTGTGTTGCAGAGGAACAGCCTTGTGGGCCCAGAAACGCATTTTCCACTGGGATCCAGTAAAAAAATCCTCGGGACACCCAGAAAGACAACCAGAAACTTTGGTAACATCTGCTATGTTAAAAGTTCAAAACCCGGCACTAGTAAACATCTAATTATGGGAAGAAAAGCTTTATCTTAGAAACAAGTCTCTAAATTTCAAAGTCTTATAACACCTAACTAGAACATCAGGAGTCCAAGGTCAGGAGTCTTAGTCTTTCGGTTAACCTGGGTAAGTCTGCGTTCTACCTCTATAGACCCTTCCCTCAGACAAGAAACAGAACTCATGATGGACTCCATTCTATGCTTCACTTCTTGTTGGAAATGAGGTTTTCGCTTATTATTAATTCATGGAAATGCTTAAAACCTTTGAAAAGGCTGTTAACAATTTACAGAAAAATTTACAGGGTCAGTTTTAGCCCTCTGAGGAGGCACATGCCCTAGAAATTCTAACCTGTGCTAAAAAGGTACGTATGTGGCCTGCCTGAAGCAAGATGGAGATGTGTTGAAAAGCAACATATTTTATGCTTTAGCAACTGGATAAGTACTATCCTTCTTGGTACTTCATAGGTGAGTCTCTACCTGCCTGTTGAGAGCAATACATCAAAAAATGACCCACTAGTATAAATTCATGTGTTCTAACATTTTCTGGCCTAACTAGGAAGATGAGTAATACAGTTCTCTCCTAGCCTGCCTAGTCTTTCCCCAGACCTGGGACAAAGATACTTCTAGAGAAGGCAGGAGGGAGGAAAGCAAAGACAAGCACAGCAATGCTAATTTCCAAGGTTTCTGGTATTCTATGCCGGGTAGTTCTCCATGGCTGTTATCAACAAGGTCCTTCCCAACAAGCCTGTCCAGCATGCCCAGGCTCCCTGGGCTCCAAGGTTTGGGAATATGAAAGAATTGTTATGTATACACACACATACATACATACACAAAAGCAGGGTTTTACACAAGGTTTTGGTGTTTGGACAAGACAGAATGTCTTTTGATTCTCTATAAGGCTGAGGTTCAAGGTAGGTGTGTCTTGGTAATCCACTTAACTGCTTCACTGATTATATTTTTCAGAGCTCTAATCTTATTTTACAAGAAAGAAAAATCTGACAGTTGTTACAATGTACAATAACATCTTTAATCTAAGTATTTTTGCAGTACATGTATTGTGATTTGCACATCTAATGAATACAAGGACTGAATCACCCTGGTGACAAATTTCTTATCTCCTCTATTTTTCTAGTTCTCACACAGCTAATCACTTCTATTGGTGCTTGATGACCAAAGGGCCAGTCTATTGGATCTGGCACAATGCCAAGTACACAACCCACGGAACTGAATTGAATGCCACAGAGTCAACATCCTCTCTAAGGAAAGTGAATTGGATAGAGAAGTTAAGGTCACAGGGTGTCAATTAACTCTTAGAATGACAGGTAGGGGTATACATGATTCTATTCAATAATAGTATTCCAGAAAAGATGTTTGTGAATTCTTAGTAACCTCTTTTCTATTTCAGTAATCTCTCTTATATTTTGCTTACATTATGGAAGAATTACTGTAAACTCAGCTACAGTTTCTGTTGTTCCTCTTTTGTAAACACATTTTTATAGAGTAGACTTAATTAATAAGATGCTAGGAAGCAGACTTCCTAAAAGTTGCAAAGCATTGAAAAAAATAATAAGGTTTCTAAAACATCACCATTGTATGTGGCAAACACACAACTTTCCAGTATCATTTTCCAATGGGTTGTTTTAGTTCCTCAGGAAGAACAAGGAAACTGGATCAGGTATCTCCTAAAGTACTTTCCACCTAGAAGATTTCATGATTTTCAAGGTAATGTTTCATTTCGTAATACACACAATCAGCAAACACTCTGAGTAAAAACTCCCAACTTTTATTTTAAAAGCTCAGTCTTAAAGCCAGTGCTTTTCTACATCTGCTCTGCAATGGCCACAGGTCACCAACATGTGTTGGAAATTAACCTGCAATTAAAATGAGCTTTCCAAGTGAATCCTGAACTATTGCCTCAAACTCTGAAAGGGAAAGTGAACAAGGAGAGCTGCTTCCCATGTAGAGCAGAAGGTACAGTTACTAGAAGTCACCTAAGAACCAGGCGACAGAGTATTTCTTGCATAGAATTTCTTCAGATCATGTTTCATTATTCATTAAACTTGGAGCCGAATCCTTTCTGAGCTACTGCAGGGTAAAGGAATCAGTTCCAAGCTTCCAGCTGCAATTTATGACTCTTATCCTTGCTTCCCTGTCCTCCTTGCAACGTTATACAATATCTGCCTTCGAGATGTGGGAGTTTCACTCCACCCTTCTCCTGCTGTGAAAAATTGGTGATAATCATGGGAAGAAAAATAACAATTGTTAAATGATATGGTTCTAAACTTAAAACTAAAAGAGAGGTCATTCTCATAATCATGTCTATTGTTTACAGATCCCTATATTACTAAGAGCTGAGAAAAGTGCATCTTTTAGAATCAAAGAAATCGGGCATAGAGGTCATCTAATTCAACCTCCTACCTGATGCCTAAATCTCATCAACAGCAGCTCTCCAGCACATAGTTGAGAATCTCCAGTAACAGAAAACTCACTACCTTCCAGAGGGAGAGCATCTTATTTGAGACCATTCTAACTATTTGAAAGTTCTCCCTTAAATGAAACAAGCCAAAACATGTTCCTGTCATTTCCACCAACTGGAAATTTTTTTTAATGTAATTAATATACCATAAAATTTGTCCTTGCACACCTTTTAAGACAAAGTGGAACATAGCTAATTCCTCTTCCACGTGATAATCCTTCAAATACTGAGGACACATTACTATACGCCCCTTCCTACTTCTAAATATACCCTTTTCCCTCTGTCATTCCTCATGTGAAATAGTTTAAAAGCCACCCCTGTCATTCACTATCTTGGCTGTGGTGGCTATCCTGAGCAGGTTCCAGTTTACCTGTATTCATCTTAAAGCTACTTATGCTTTATCATGAACCTGCTAAATAATGAATGAAAATAAATTATGGCACTCTGGTAAGCATTTCATTGTGAGAAGGAACATAGATTATATTAATGTGAGAAAGAAGAAATTGTGACTTCTAAGCACAGACCTTAGTAATCAACAGATGATATCTGGGATTCAGAAAGAAGTCATTCAAAAAGAGACAGTAGCCAAGTAGATTGGGAGGAACCCAAGAGAGGCTAAGGCAGTATGAGGATACCAAAACTGATATTTAGTGAGATACAATCAGTAAAGTGTTTAAATGAAGAGTTTGGGATACACTTATGAGGATAAAAAGATAAAATGCCTAGAAACAGAGAAAAATAGTAATTTGGTGAACTAGCAAATAAAGTGAATATATAGGTAGAATTCTTGCTTTTTCAATCTTTTTGAAAGGAAAGAATTCTATCTTTAATAATAGAAACTTCAATATACAGCTTTTTCCAGTAATAATTCTCCTCACCATGGACAGAATTAAAACAAAACACAAAGCTAACCTGAACAAGTGTTTCCAAAACAGTAATTTGAGTATGCTATGAATAAGACTTAATTTTTACACAATTCCTTTATTTTCAAGTTTGCTTAAAAAAAGATGATAGACTAAATATCCTTGCTTTACCAGTAAATTTTTACATATTCCAATAAAAACCTATCCAGTAGGCACTGTTTTTTTTTTTAAACATATTAAGCAAATCTCCAGATCAAACTTCTTCTAATAGATTTTAGATCAAAGTATTATATTTTTATCATGTTTTGTCACCCTTAAAAATTTCTCTCGAGGGGCTGGCCCCATGGCTGAGTGGTTAAGTTCATGCACTCCGCTTCAGCGGTCTGGGGTTTCACCCGTTTGGATCATGGGTACAGACATGGCACTGCTCATCAGGCCATGCTGAGGCAGTGTCCCACATGCCACAACTAGAAGAACCCACAACTAGAATATGCAACTATGTACTGGGGGGATTTAGGGAGAAAAAGCAGAGGAAAAAAAAAAGAAGATTGGTAACAGTTGTTAGCTCAGGTGCCAATCTTAAAAAAATAATAATAATAAAAATTTCTCTTGAGTCCAGCTGCAAAGTCAATGACAGCCACACTTGCAGATTCCAGCTATCTGGAACCAGGAAGAGCAACTGCAGTTGCTCTGAAGGGAAGGCATTCTCATTCAGTTCAGCTACGTTTATCATACTTAGTAATCTAAAAGCAAGCTTCTCCCAATTTCTTGGAAAAGCATTTTGGTTCAGGAGATCATGCCTACCCATCCTCAGAACCTCAAAAAGAGGTTCTGCAAAAAACAGCATCCCTCCTGCATGAGTTCATCAGAAAGCAGTACTTGTAAGATAGCAGCATGTTCCCTGACAACTAAATGAGAACTATAACCTTTCCAAAAAGGCACAGGATTAAATGATGCCTGCAGGAAAGTACTAGTTTCCCAGCAACAGTTATAACGTCAGTTTAATGGCCTTCACTACTGATGATCTCGGGGGTCGCAAAGGCAATGAAAGTAGTATCTTGAAAAATGAATGGTTCCAACCACTGGAGGAGCTACAATTACTGCTGGGTTACAGCAGAAACCAGTGTAATACCTGAATCATTTAAGTTTTCCTTATGAGAGATATGAGAAACAACCAAAACCAAAGTTCTTTGTTGCCAGGCTGAGATCTGGCAAACAGAATCATATCACATAAGTCTCCAGGATCCTGCTCTCCAAAAGTTCTGGACCCTGCTGGAGTCTCCTAAAATAAAGACCCTACATCAATTTTACTTCAAAATAATAAAATATTTTAAAGCATTGTAATTTCAAAGTAATAAAAATAGTACAGTTGCATAAAAATTATGAGACGAGAATAGTAAGGGATGTTCTACAAAGTAGGTTGACAAGTCACTGACCATTATACCCTGTTCTAGCAGGAGACAGAAGCTGGGACTTCATAAGTTCCTCAAATATATGCCTTGATAAAGGACCAAGACTGCCTTCAGACATCTGAGGATCTGCCGAGTAAAAGATGAATGCAGGCTGTGCCAGATGGTCAGAGTCAGCATCTTAGCCCATCTCTGTTACCCCTTGACTACAACTACTGCCTCAGGTGGTTAACAGGTCCTCCCTCTACCCCTCCTCCACAGCTCCTCTCTTCCTTCATCTTCCACCATGCAGCCAGAGAGAGACAGACAGAGAGGAAAAATGATCATGGTTCTCTGCTGAGTTCGGAAAATGTTTCTTGGATGTTCACTGGCCCCAAAACAAAACCAAAAACTCCTTTTCTTGGAGTACAAGGCCTTCACAATATGACCCAATCCATCTTTTCTGCCTTGCAGCCTTATAATATCCCACCAAACTTATTAAGATCCTGCCACAGTGATCTTCTCCACCTACTAGGTATGCCAGGTGTTTTCACAGTTCTGTGCCAGATATATCCTTCCCTCATCCTTCCACCAACTGACAAAATTTTACTGCTCCTTTAGTGCCAGCTCTGCTCTCAGAGTTAAAGCTTGTTACTCTACTGCTCTTCTGTTCATTTCACAGTCTTAGCATGTCCCGTGTTTTTCTATAATATTTTCTCTTTCTGTATTTAGGAATGGTGATGCTTGGTAACAGAATGGGCAGGAGATGGGGCAGGTGAGCTGCAAGTAGACAGGAAGGCAAAACAGTTGTAGGCAAACTTAGTCAATTTAAAATATTTTATATAAACAGTTGGTTGTCACCTTTTTAAAAAAAATCATCTCACTTGCTGCATTATTTAGATCTCTAACGCCTGGGAGCACATTCAGGTGGGCTCCTACGAAGAATCCAGGCACCAACATGCTTATGACTCCTATAAGATCAGACTATTCCTGGGCATCTGATGTATTACTAAAAAACGATGAGAAATGGGTTTTACTTTCATGAAATACTGAGAGATAAAAGCTGAAATGCTATAATGAACTCTAGTATTTATACTGATACCAGAAGCAGCCTGTAAGGCTGCTACAGGGGTTAAAGAGAATCAATTTTGTTACAGGAAACCTTATTTTAAATGTATAATGCAGGAGGAATCCCTTATACTTCAAAATACCTTGTCAAAATTATTTAGAATGCTAAGGAAACAAATCTATGTTTTCAGAAAATTTTAACTAGGATTGAGGGCTCAAAAAAAAAAAGACTCGGTAACTTCCTCCCACCATTCCCATGAGCTGTGGTCCATATCACTTACAATGATACTAACAACAGAATAAATGAAGGAGGACTATTTGCTTTGCGGTTGATCAAAAGAAAGTACAATGACAGCCTAATGACATAAAACCCAACAGAGAGGTGAAAAGCTATGTTATCTTTAAGCTTTGAAGAGGATATTATAAAAATGAGAAGAATAAACTAGGGACTAATTCAAACTCAGAAATAATTCTCTACTTAATTCACTATGAAACCTAGACACATGTCAAAACTCAGATGAGCTTAGTCTTCCTATTTTCACCTATTTCTGTCTGTCAATCATTAATATGTCACATCATCATCTAATTTTCTGTGCTATACAGCACATCTGAATGGAGCCTTAATTTCTCTTCCAAGTAAAATGAGTACACAAGAGAAAAAAGGCTGTACTCTGGCTTGATCTCCTTTGGTTGGAATTCACACCAGGAAATGACCTTTCAGAAACAAACACCCTGTACAGATGGAGCATAGCTCTCTAGAGAACAACAGTAAATCTGAAGTTGATCAGACTGTAACTGGGGAGTGCCTGCAGGAAGGAATATTTGAAACATCTGGGATGCTAACTGCAGCCCTCTAAAATAATGTAAGAGGATGGAGGGTGTGGGGAGAACCCAATGTGTTATGTTCTTGTCAGACTAAGACGTATCTCAGGGTTAAGAAGGTGGTTCCGAGTTGAAAACTGCAGCAGAGTTGCCCTATGATGGAAAAAGCATTCTCACTGGAGGTGTGTGCTTCAGACATGTGGGGGCAACACAGATGATCAGGATGAAACAGTAACAAGTATCTCAAACACCAAGGTTGTCTGACCAAACCTTTCTATTACTAGGTGGGGAGGGGGGAGAATTGAAGAGAGAAGGACAGGACAGGGATGTAAGCTAGTCCCTCAGGGAGAAAAAGTGAATGTGCAATGATCTAAGCACCAAAAGTAGAGCAAAATTCTGCTAATTGTCCAATAAATTCACAATATGTATAGTTCAATGTCCAATTTTGTATAGAAACTTCAAGAAATATCTTCCTTTGAAATAAATGGAGTAACAAGCAATAATCAGTACAATATTTACAACTTTTAAAAAACATAATCAGGTTGGACAGACTTGATCAATTTACTTTTAATATTTTAATTGCATATTTTGTTGAATTATGGCAAAACCAATGATCTAAAACTGTACTCTAGTAAAATATCTGAGACAGGGTCTCAGAATCTACTTCACAAGTTTAATTAAAATTGGCCTAATAGGAGCACTGCCAGATGGATTGAAAAGTGGCTCTGAGATCACATAGGAAAATGATAAAGGAAAATATGTCAAATGGGAGGAGGGTCTCTGCACGTGCCAGGGTTGGTATTGGGTCTGAGTTTAATTAACACATTCCTTAAATGACAAGTGAAAAAATAAGATAATATCAGATAAATGAAATTCCCTTGAGATAAATAAGAGAAATTTTAAATGAACAAACAGTTAAAGAAAAAGAGAGACAATCCTTCAGGGGCATGCAGATAAGCAATTATAATTTTATTAGAAAAAAATAATATATAGTACAGATTTAAGGGAAAAATTTATCACCATATTGAATCAGAATAAAACATATGTTCAATGTGATTCTAGAACTGTGGTGAAATCTCATTTTGAAATTAATAAAAAGAAGTTTAAGTATAGGTTTATTTTATAATAGACCATAGTGACCAAAAGGTAAATATGATTTGAAACTCCCTTTCACACAAATCGTCATAATGTATTGCTTTATAAGTTTCCCAAATGCTTTCACATATATTACCCCTTGAGATCCTCATAACAGCCCTCTGAGACAGGCACAGTTCCTTATCCAATTTTACAGATAAGAACCCTGAGGCTCTGAATGGGTACATAATGTGCCTACGATCACACAGCTACGACACAGAAGAAATACCACCAAACCTCAATTTGCTGACTGCTATTCCAATGAAAGGAAAAGGATCATATCATTGGAAAAAAAGCTTATGCTACGACAGTTGTAAATCTTCCTTCAGTGCTTTATCAGGCACTTCAGCCTCTAAACTGGACAAAATCCAAATAATGATGCAACTTATTAAAAGGGCCAAAATAATTTCAAAAAAATTTTTAAACACCAAATGCATATATTCCCCACATTTTGCAACCTTCAATAAAAAGTTTAAGAATGTATATATTTACAAAGGGCATAGAATTTCTGGAAAATTCCTTGAGTAAGGAAAAGGACTTAAAAGCTTTCTTTTAAAGAAGTTCTAACATTTCAATATTAAAATTTGAATTTTCCTAAGTATCTCCATATCTATGAAAGAAAACTCTATAAAAATTGCCTGATTTTTCTTTATGCAAGTAGACAAAACTCTAAAAAACACATTTGAGAAGCCATCTCAGTAGTTATAAAGAGTACATTCAATAATCTTGTTCTCCACCTCTGGTTCCTTTAATTTCAGCGTACTACATCACAATATTCTATGAATTGATTAGTTATTTTTCCCTTATTCTTTAAAAGACTTCTTCTTAGCAAAAATATTTATTGAGAGGATATTAGAGAAAAATACCATTCAGTCACAATTTCCTATAGGATTCTGAACAGTCTCAGCAGGCGAAGCCCCTCCATGTGTCAATCTGAAGTAATGGAAATTACTTAAATATTATGGAGTAATTACATACTGAATACAATCGCCCCCACCCTCAATGCCCAAAGAACTTTTACTTTGCTGGAGACGAACCAGAGGAAGATTTGCCAGGATGTAAAACAGAACTTGTTGTTGTTGTTATACTCCCAGAATATTCTTTTCTTATGTCCATCAATCTTACTGCTTCAATAAAACATGACAAGTTAGGGTGAGCTCCAGCAACGTGGCTTGGCTCAGTTTCATCACCCCAAGGTTTTAAGTTACCCCTACCAATCCTCATGAGCTATCTGGGAAAGCACAGCACACAACACTGAAACAAAAGGCTGGGTGAGATAGTAACATGCTCTGCAAAGAGAGCTGGGAACATCCGAACCAAACAGGAAGACTGCAGTGAAAGGAAAGATTTAGAACTCCTGCGATAAAACTTCATTACATTCATTCGATCAACAAATATTCACTGAGCACCTTCTCTCTATATAAAGAACACATTCATAGAAAATGGCACATCCACAGCATAGCCATAATATTAATAACTTTCCATAAAGCAATTTTTCAAAGGAGTTTCTTTTAACATAGTCATTTTTTCCCCAGTTTGGACAAAATTCAGAAATAGACATTTGCTTGCACAATCCCAATGAAAAGTGCCTTCTGTTGACATGAACCTTAGAAAAAAGAATGAAATCACTGTGTTCTGTGTTGGAAAGAAATTCTAAAAAGGCAGACGACATATGGCTGACTTAGATGACTCAGGAATTTACAAGATTTAGATTCTACCTACCTAGCAAACACTGTGGTAGACATGTTCACATAGTTTTATTACCAAGGCATATGCACATACATTTTCATTACATTAGTAAGTTACAATACCCCAAGCCAAGCTTCCTGACAGAAAAATGGCACAATATTTGATTACTAATCTACATATCAGGCAAAGCTATGGAAACCCTAATAGCTCTGAGCCTAAAACCTCAAGCCCTCTCACTACATAGATGAGGACTGTTAGTATGAGTCTTAACCCAGGAATTACTGTGGCTTTGAAAATATTAGCTATCTCTTACTCTGAATGGAACTACTCTATGGTTTCTCTAAAATACAATCAACTTCTTACAGTACTCTCAACACATAAAATACAGATCGTTTACCTTTTGTCTGACCATAACTAAGAAAACCCAGTTTTAAACAGCACACAAGCAGAATCTACAATGGAGGGAATCTTTCAAGATTTAAGCAAAGAAGAATTAAGAGGGAAAACCTTGAGAAGACAGTAATTGGGCCATTGGAGTTTCTTCTCACTAATTATCCCAGAGTGGCCATTAGCTATGTAACCAAGGAGGAAAGTGTGTCAGACTTCAGCAAAGCTGTGTCTTCAGCATCTTATGGAATGCACCCTAAAGCCACTGTGTAATTAACTGCCAGGAAAATGCTGAGCGAGTAGAATAAAGAAGCTATAACAAATCAAATATAGTGCACAGTTCAACCCCCAATGACAGCAGTTGAACTGCTCAGAACTTCAAAATACTCATCAGTATAGATTTTTTCAGAATCTCTAGAAAACAGATTTTTGGTTGAGTGAAGAAGCAAAAATACAGGCTACAAAAGATGCTTAAAATTACAGAAATTCTCAGCATTATGACTCGCTTTATCTAGCTGCCCTTCATAATGTTATAGGAACTTAGCTATCAGTGATGCTCAAAGCATGGGCCACAAGGAACCTGCAGGGCTTTTCCAGAAACCTAAGAGCATTACATACTGTGATCAAACATAGAGAGAACAGACCAAAAAAAAGGGTGAGTCTCTTAAAGAAATTTATTATGGGATACTCTCCAGCACACCCTTAAGATTTTTAGTACATTTTTATCTATTCGACAAATATTTATTGAGCACCTATGTGCCTATAGCTAACAATAAACTCCAATTCCACTTGAACATTGAAATTTCAAGGATCAAATAATTAAGCATGGACTAAAACATGTCCATTTGTTTTGCTTTGATTTGCAAACTTGGGAATGAGAGGAGGAAGACTGTACTGGGAAGGTTGCCTTCCAAACCTGGCAGGAGAGAGCCACAGAAAACTGAAATTCAGAATCTTGAACCCTACTCAAGATACACTGAGACAGACTCTCCAGGAGCAGAATCCAGAAACACGTCATTTGTAAGATTCCTAGGCCTCGATGATTATAATGACCTGCCAGGTTTAGGAATCAGCATTCTATTGAATCTTTTGTCTCTTGTAAGAACCTAAAAGCTAAATAACCCCTATTAAACACGGAATCATAACTAAGGATTCTATATAACTATCTGAAGCCATAATTTCTCATTTTATCAATATTTCCCTCTTTCAGACTCATTACTTGAAAAAAAAGAATATAATTGTTTTTAAATACTTTCACCCCTCATATCCACCTGTTGAAATTCTACCCATTTTTCATGACAATTTAAAATGTTATTTCTTCCAAGAAGCCTTATCTGATACCTCAGAGGAGTTCTTCCCTCCTCTGTGTTCCACAGCACTTTACAAAATGTTTCTTATATTCTGCCCTGTATTACGCTAGATTTGCATTGGTCCCCCCACAAGAAGTTAACCTCTTCAATAGATGGAACCTCGCCTATTGAATCGTTGTATCTATTCCAACACCTAATTCCTTGCTCAAAGTAGATGTTGCACACATATTTGTTTAACTGAACTAAACACGCAAACCAGAAGAGAATTTTAGCCTTTTCTTACTGTCTGAGGGCATCATTAAGAAACACTGCTGATTTAGGACTCTTGTTACAAACATGATGTTAAACAGCAAATCAACAATCTAAACAAGGAAACCACCACCTTCTAGGCACGATATGCTGGCCTTCTGGTTAAACCAGAGCACCCGATGATGAGCAAACAGACCATGACAAAAGACGCTGTTTATTCCACTTTAAATAAAACTTCACTCATACTCTAAGCGTAGCATTGTTCAGTTTCTTTCTGTTACACTTCTTGCCAGTGTTATCAATATCCATATAGCTTAGAACGCTATTTTCCCAATAGCAGTTCTAAAATGAGAGTGAGACTCAATGCATTTTCAATAAAAAGAGCTAAAGATGATAAGTAAGAGGAAAATCTCCCAAAATCCAAACTACAGGATACGGATTTTCCGAAGTCAAGTAATTGAGTTACCAATCTTATCAGGAAGGGCTGATTTATTTCATATTAGGCAAGCCTGATGCTGAAAAGTTACATCTTTGATTCTTTGGCAGCTGCTACTGGTGTTTGTACAGCCCTTGTCATCACCCCAGATGACTGCTGACTGACAGGACTAATAGATTTTGTTTCAATTATAAAAGAAGACAGATGAAAGCTCTTGGCTGGATGACTAACTGCTCATCTTTTGATAAACATGCCTATTTCTCTTCCACCATATTAAAAATCTACTTTTAATTCACTATTAACTAATAAGCAGAGTTGCAGTAAAAAAAAAAAAGGCATGAATATAACACAAAAGCTCAAGTGTATCTCTTGGAAAACATAGTTTATTTTTCTAACTTTGATACCAATTAGAAATTACTAAATAGCAACACTAGGTGAAAGTTAAGTATTTTCCTGGTAGTTTGTCTTCTCTGCAGCTGCAGTAATTCTCAAAATTACACCTAAAAACAGAGAGAGAGTGCATGCCTTAACTCTTTGACCTTCTGGCTATCTCTTTTGTTCTCCCCAGTTGAAAGAAGGCAACTCTAATTCTGTTTTTACAGTGAGAAAACCAAGAAACAACATTTTAAGCACAGTTTTAGCTGAGACACACCTGGAAAAGAAAGTAGATGTCTTCTCTCTTTTTGCTATGTTTTACATTAATTGATATGTATTCAAATGTAGAATGCCACATTTTATCCAAAAACTATATAACATATGTCTGACCCAATAAAAACTTCTTTACCATTAAAATGATCTAAGTTCAGAGAGACCTTACTCTGCTATAGAGTTGCAACCTGCAGAGGCTAGTGCTATTAGTGACCAACAACCAAGTGCTCAGTCAGGAAAGAGCCACAACATTTCTGGTTTACCTGACAAAGCAACCTACAAAGATGCTATATGATCTTAAATTATGCTCCCATGTATTTTTAATCTTTCTATTTTCTTCCTTTCTTTTGTCTTATACCAGCTAATTATAGAAAAGGAGTCTGGCATATCCTATTCTATTCCACCCTTACATGAGCACATCGAAAAGCATACTTAGCACATTCTCTTTCAAAATTAAACAAATTAAACTTCAACCCTGGAAACTGATTTGTCTCAATCTAGGAAAATACAATTAATAAAGACCTTTAAAAAGAATTGTTTTGATTTCATTTTACATGGTAATTTACTGACTTTTCAAAGAAAATTACAAATAAGCATTTCATCAAAAGAAATAGGAGTGAAAAAGTGCTGTATCATATTTCTCTGATGACTGAGGTTGGAATGTTTTTTCCATACATATATTAGCAATAATTATCAATCTAGGCCGATTATCTGCTTAAAGAAGAAATACCATTTTCACAAGAACTGATAAAATTATATAATTAAGGCATTTATCAAAATGCCTAAAGTTGCTATTTCAAATCAAGAAGAGCTATAATAGATACCTAGTCAGGAAAAAGAAAAAAAAATGAAGAGCAACAAATGTGTTCTAACATAAGCTTTAAACAGATTTGATGGGGATGTTATGGCCTTCAGCTGTATTTCTCTTTAAAAATCCCAGTGATTATTTTTAAGAGCAAAAGAGAGGAGTAAATGAATATAAGCATCTCTGTTAAGTCAGCAAAGCACAAAATGTTACACTCAACAGAATAATAGTAATAATGTAATGTTCAGAAACAGGAAAAGAAAGCTGCCTTCCTCTCACTCTACACTTGAGTGGCCTCCCTGTTAAATGGCTTTGATGAACAGTAAGAGGTTCTATATATGAAATGGGCAGATGTATAAATGGGTTTCAGAAGTTAATGGTCAGAAGCCTTTTTTGGAACCACATAACTCACCACCACAAACACAGAGACACAGACACTTGTGATTTAAAACCTCACATACCTCTAAATTCTATACAGTCTGCATCTTTTGCCATTCAATAACATTAAATAAGTTAAATTTTATCCATGCTTCCTCAAGAAGCTCAAAAGCATCTTAAAACTCAGACAGAAAGCCCTTATTTCATAAACACTAAAAGTTTAATTTTTGTTTTAAAAATCAATGACATTTTTTAAAATGTACTGTTAACATTATTAACAATTCCTATCAATGGATAATACAAATTACGATTTTCTTATTTCCAGTCACCTACCTCTGCACGCAAAATAGTGAAAGAATAGTTCAGTTTTTTAAATAAAGAAATAGAGATATTACATACCATGTACCTGAGAGGAGAAAGATTCCAGATTAACAGCCAAAAATTTAAAAACTACTATAGATCCCTGACATTCCTAAAGATCTCTGGATCATTCTAACTCCCCAAGTTTGCAAAAGATACCATAGCATATAGCTTCACCCGCAAAATTCACTAAAATATAACTGAAAATTTTAGGTAACCCTTTTCAGACCCTCGATGGTTCTATAAATGCTGGAAAGTAATTTATGATGCCATTAAAATAAATCCTGCCATGCAAATAAACTCTGAAGTCCATTAAGTTACATCATTACAGTAGGTACATTAACCTTACCTGTCTGTGCAAAACCAGAGCAATGCTCCTGCGAAGTGCTGATGATGGCCACTTACAGCTCATAGGCCAGCAGGATAAAGAGGTGGATGTGGACACTGCATAGCAGGGAGAAGTCAAGATTCCACTAGCAGTAATTCAAACGTGGATATATTTATAAAATGGTTCAACACAAGGTTGCTGGGTAGGCAGCTATGCTCACTCATTAGCTAAGCAACTCACAGGTGTCACAAGATCACAGATTTCTACATCCCTCTTTGGGATCACTAGAACAATTTAAATCTCGAATGTTGCATCTAGAAATGCCAGGTTCCTTGGTGTACTTAACTCATGTAACATTAACCTTATGAAATAACTTGGAAGAATACCTAATAAAATAACTGCACATAAAAAGACGCGATGAAAGCTTGTCCTTTCACTCACAGAAGAGATGCTGCACTAAACATTAGGGAATACTTTTAAAAACCACAGAAATCTATTTTCCTGATTATTTATCATTTTTGGTACTATTTATATCAAGGAATACAGGAAATTAGGCTCTTAGTAATTACTTGCCCTTCACACTTTACACTCCCACAATAAACAAATAAGTAAATAAACAAACGTGTACTACTGTCTCACATCTTCCTGCCTTTGCCCATGGTGATGCCATGCCTGAAACAAACCCTCTACGCTTCCCTCAAGTGTGAGAAACTTTCTCAATTTCCCTCATGTTCCTTTCTCAGTTCCCATAATCTGAAGTACATACTTCCATCAGAATACTTAGAATACTGTATTATAACTGAATATTAAGATATGCTTCCCAACTATACCCTGGCAGGAATTGTGTCTTTTTAAAAAGTTCATCCTGATGTATTACCTCCTGAATACTCAGGCCATAGCATAAGTCTGATAACTACTTCCTTTGCATATAGTCGCATGAAAAAGCATTTCATACTTAATTCAGTGTTTGTGTCATAGCTGTTTCCAGTAAAGTTCTTTTTCTCCATTTGGCTTTGATATGAGGTCATTTCTCACCTCTGGGCTCTACCATACCAAACTATAACCGCATTTAGTCAAACATTTAGATCTTTGCTAATTTCCAGTTAGCCCCTATCCATATGTTCGCCTTTCACAAACCTCCTGGATTACATCAGTAAGGAATGGCTGCTGGCAGCTGTTTGCCATTCAATTTTGCTACCACTAAAGCATGTGAATATTTCACTGTTTAGGCATTGCAGAGACTCTCAGCAAACATTTACTCTGGGTTCTTGGATTAGAAGAACATTTGTGGTAGGCAAAAGGTAAATAATAAACCACAATGCTACTCAACCAGTGACCTAAAAGCCTTTTGACATCTGACTCTATTGCTTACTAAATCATCGTGCATATAAACAAAGATCCAACCCTTTATTTCTACTACAAATTATATTTCTAAAACATAGTTCTTCAGTTATTTGGTTTATTCAAAATAAGCTAAAGTAAGGCATAATAGTTCAGTGGCTTGCAAACTAACATAAAAAGTATCAGAATATGAATTCATCTGTTACTGACTTACTAAATACAGCTGGATGTGTCACTTAATATAAGCTGTCTGAATTCGGGTTTCCTCCAATATAAGCCTATCAAACAGAGTTCAACTATAATGAAGCAATATCCATGAATCTTCAGTTCTGTATGTCAGATACAAAAACAAATTCAGTCTATTCAAAGGCATTTGCTGAATGCCTTGTTCAGTCAGGCACTATGCTGGGCACACAGGAGAGGAGGGCTAAGAGCCATCACTGCTCTTTAGGGGTTTAAGATCTAGTGGGAGAAACTGATATAAACAAGCAAAAGCAATGCACAATTACCTCAGTGAAGACAAGAATAGAGTCTTACTCATCAGCCCCCTCCCTGATACATTGAATAGCTGATATATTGTGTGTAACAAACACATGTTGAACAAATGAACTAATCAATCAATTAATTGATCAAACTACAATAATTGCTCTAATAGGGTTAAAACAGTGCAGTGAAAGAAGGGATTAATTCCAACTTGGTGGATCTCAAAGAGCCTCATGGAGACGAGGACTTGAGTAAGGCCTTGAAGAAGGAGTTCAATTCGGGCAAGTTGAGATGAGATGGAAAACTCTAGAAACCGTAAGGGAAACTTCCTCACTAAAACAACAGAGCCCAACAATATCCCCTCAGTCTCACTTTTCCTTGGAGTCCATTCACTTTGACAGTGGCTGCCACCATCTCACTGGCACCAAGAGGTGTAGTCTTTCCTTATCAAAATTCATAGGCACTTCTTAAATATTTGTTCAATGAACAATCCAATCAAGTGGGAGTGGAGGAAAACAACAACAAAATCCTCCTTTGGTTCTTTTCCATACAGCTGATGACATTTTCAAAAAGACTTAAAATGCCAAAGTTAAAAAAACTAAGCAGAGAATATTATTAATTAATTAATCAAATTAAAAGTCCGATTTACACAGTCAGTTTTCTGAATCTATTTTCCTATGGTCAGTTGGTGTGCCCCAGGAGTTATATCAGGCCATTCTAACCCCAAAGGGTCTCTACAATTTCACCTTTCTTACTTTCTACTTCTAAGGCTGCTTTGATGTAATGGGACCAGCTGGTGATGTACCATGAAAGAGCTAACCAGAATATTTTGACAAGACTTAGAGCATGCTTCTCCCAACTCAATTTCTGTTCTTTCCTAAGCTATCTGGCAAGAAGAGAGTGGGCAGACTCAATGGCCTTCTCTGACTTCCCCTTAATCAAGTTCAGAAATGGCCTTTTATCCCAGTTGATATCCAAAAGAATAATAGCACTCCATGAAAAAAAGTAACCAAACAATTGAACAATTCATACCTTCATTCAAGACTTAAAGACGTTCTACTATAGGTCACACTATCACAGTCAGCATCAAACTTAGAGATTCTTTTCATACCACCTCAAACTTAGCTGCCCTTAAAAAGCCAGGAAGGAAAAATGTTTTCCCAATCGTGAAATTCACCAAAGGAAGTACGCCCTCTTATCTAACTTTATATTGTTAAAAATTTTAGTCCTTTAATAATAAAATGAAACCCTCATAATATTTTTCAGGAAAAACAGCAGGGAAATGTTTTAAGCACTATAAAAAATTAAATGTGAGAAAAATACTTTGGCACTTAGCAACATTTTCCTATCTCTGGAGAAATGTTAAATCCAAGAACCTGATAAATGGATTTCACTCTGTCACATTTTAATAACATTTCATAACTTTTACAAGATAAGTTTTCTTTGTACCTTTCTACTGCTACCAGTATTTTTCTCTCACATCTCTCTACCTATAGTCTTCTCATTTTATTTCCGTCTCTTGCCTTCTTCCTTCTACTATTTCCTTCTAATTAATTTCAGCCATAAGAAGAAAAGAATATTTCCATATTGACTATGTATATTAATTCTTACATCTAATCTAAAAACAAAGATATGTTAAGAAAGCAATTCCCAAAACACATGTATTTTCATACCATTAAAAAAAAAGAGGCCAGGGGCTGCTGGCCCCGTCGCCGAGTGTTTATGTTCCAAGCTCCACTTCAGCAGCCCGGCGTTTTGCCAGTTGGGACCCTGGGCGCAGATCTAGCACTGCTCATCAGGCCACGCTGAGGCGGTGTCCCACATAGCACAGCTAGAAGGACCCACAACTAGAATATACAACTATGTACTGGGGGGCTTTGGGGAGAAGAAGAAAAAACAAAAGATTGGCAACAGATGTTAGCTCAGGGCCAATCTTAAAAAATAAAAGAGGCCATATTTGGGAAATATTTGGTTGAATAAAGGTAAAGAAGTCTCTTTTCTCCTCCCTTTCCTTCCTTTTTAAATTGTGGGACTTCTCAGAACCCTTAAAGCCAAATGAATCTCCAAGAGGGAGACAGTATGTACACCTCTTCTAAATTTATTTAACCATAGAATTTTTCCTCCTCAGTGAATCTAATAAAATATATTTTAAGAACTGCTTTCTTGGGGCCGGCCCAGTGGCATAGCGGTTAAGTTCGCACCTTCCGCTTCTCAGCGGCCCGGGATTCACCAGTTCGGATCCCGGGTGTGGACATGCCACCGCTTGGCACACCATGCTGTGGCAGGCGTGCCACATAAAAGTAGAGGAAGATGGGCACAGATGTTAGCTCAGGGCCAGGCTTCCTCAGCAAAAAAGAGGAGGACTGGCAGTAGTTAGCTCAGGGCTAATCTTCCTCAAAAAAAAAAAAGAACTGCTTTCTTAAATTAAAAAAAAATTAATATGAGTAATGTATTTAAAAGGTCTGTATATTAAAGTATTTGGAAAAAAGCACATTATGCCATAAGGCAAAAAAAAAAAAAAAAAGGCTAGCAGTAGCACTCATTTTATTAAGAATCCAACTGCAAAAACTAATCTAATTGGAGGTGAATATGTAGGAAACGCACATTTAGCTTCTAAAAATATCTAAAAGGAAATCAAGCCATGAATAACAATATGCTAACATGGAAATAACAAATGAAATCAGAATGGTGAACACTTTCAAAATTAGCTTACTTTAGTTACTTTTGAAAATCACTGTAATAAAAATGAAAGGATAAGTGGTAAGAAAGTCTATACTATAGAAATACATGGTAGTTATTAACCTAGACAACATCTACACATAGTTCCAATGCTTAGCTCATATAACCTCCTCTTCCTTCTTTTCAATGTTCCCATAGCACTCTGTAAGTGGTACCATTGTTATCATATTGTATTGCAATAATTGATTTTCTCACCTGACTTCCTGTCTAGACTGTAAGCTTGTTGAGAATGGGGATCATATTATATCTAAATCTGTACCCCCAAGGTCTAACATGTCATAAATTATGGGAGTGCTTATAGTTAGTAAATTAGTTGGTTCTCTCAAATTCAGTAATTACTTACTTGGTAAATATTCATAAGGATAAACAGAACTATCCTATATTTTGAAATAACAGAGTCACCATTAAGCATTACTCATTTTTATTCCTCATTATGATGTAAACAGCCAGCATCTGGTACATAATAGGCCTCAATAAATGCATATTGAAATTTTCATTGAGTCGATGAACCCAAGTTTGACTACAAATTTAGGCCTTAGTCGAAGGAGCAGGACATTTCAAAATAAGAGAACAACTCTTGAGTCACTTGTGGCTTTTGTGTCTCACTGGCTCTGCCTGATCCTACCTAAAAGCTGCTGTACTCCAGTATGGCTTCTGATTACTGCTGAGTGTACCTGGCATCAGAGGAGACAGAAATTTTAGCACTAGGGCACCAGCTTCAACTCACTGGAGCCAAAAGAAATTATTGTATAATGTTAAGAAATAGGTGCTAATGGAAAAACTCAGAATTTTCAAGCCATCCCAGCAGCTCTGAAGACTGAAATCACTTATTTTTGTAGACAATCATAGCCTAACAATGAGTTAACTTTCCATACTTAGCACCTTTGTCACCTATGTAGACATATGTCTATCATTTCTTTTTCAATATTCTTTCCAATTAATTATATTCTAGTGTAAACCCATTCTTCCCACTCCATTTTCTCTCTGTCTTAACTACATGTAAGATATCTTTCCCAGATGGTATAATTAAATACTTAAAAATAAGAAAAGTAGTCAGAATTTTCTCTTCATAAAAATGCCCAGAGACATAGCATTCCTTTTAAGCCACAGCAATTACCCATCAGCCTAAAGGCCATCTATATTTTACAATCTTCAGGGAATAGCATGACAGGAGGATGCTCCAAGTCTAAGACTGTTTTCACCACCCAGACCATGACTTCTTCGGAAGTTTACTCTCGTAGCAGAGATGTACTGTTCTTTGACAATTTGCTCAGGACGGACGTATAAGTTCTTTCCAACGACGGCTCTGGAATATGACTTTTTAAAAGTGAGGATTGCATTTAACAGGAATTCAAACAGAAGCGTGAATTAAAGGGGTAATTTCTGATGTAGTGAAAAGCTGTAATGTCCATTCGAAGTAATGAAGGCACACGACATTAATCTCCTAAAAAGATTCAAATGCTATGAGTAGAGCAATTCTACTTCTTAGTAGGAACAAATTAGGATGATTTCCCTTACTAAAATTGCCATAATTACAAGTAATTATCTTGTACTCTCTAAATATACCACTATAGCACATCCTGCAAATATCATTCCCTTCTACTACTCTATCTGGAAATACAGGAGAGATTGTTGCTTTGTGAATTGTGCTACAGCCCTCAAACTGATTGTTTAATAGTACCATGTAGTAAGTGTAGTAAACAGATGACATTCTGAAGTTGGAAGCACTTGAAATTCCAAATTTATGATATTCCTATCATCAGGTAACTAATACTACCCAAAGGAGTAAAAACAAAATGAAAACGGCAAACATTCAAAGATAAACTTGAGTCAAATGTGGACTTACGCACGAAACAATGAGGAGAATTATTCTGATATGCATAGGGCAATCATGAAAAACATGTAAACAGCTGCTGTAGTATTTATAAAAATCCTTGCAGAGCCAAATAAAATCCCATCATAAGCAATCTACTCAGTTTTTCATTCTCCTTTAATAAGAAAGTGTGAGAAAGACCAGTTACTCACTGAGCATTACGAGGAGAATAAGCATGTGAAAACCTAATTTCACCATTTTAGGGGCCAATAACATCTGGATTTCAGCTGGCATTTGAAATCTATTCTCCAACCAAACTGGGATTCCTTACCACGTTGTACAAACATGATCAGAGCATGCCTTTTCCTATAGTATTCTCATTGCCTAGAATGACCTCCTCATCTTCGTCTGGTAAAAATCAGCCATCAAGTCTAGTTGAAATGCCACTCCACCACGCAGACTCTCTTGGGCTACTTCCTGTCCTGAAATCCAAACTCTTCCCCCAACTCAGCAGTAACCTCTCCTTCTATTCACTCTCTCTGGTGATACTTAACAGATGTCACCTCACATTTCAGGTTATTTGTGCACTTGTCGTATCCTCCCTTCTACAGAAAATGTATTTTATTCATATTTGTATCTCCAACAGCTTTAGTAAATGTTTTATAATTTAATAATTTAAAAGAGATTTGATTTTTAAAGTTATTCCCATTTAGAAGCGTATCATTGAAACAGCATCTAAAATAGTTACAGAACCCATTAAGAAATTATATATATTTTAAACTCTGAACAAATACCTGGTTATATTTAACCAAAAACTGTACATTTCTATATTAGTGTTTAAAACTCACCCATGGTGAGCTTATAACCTTTGTGCCTATTAATCTTCCCTAGTTTATTTGATCAGAATAAATGTTAATTATACTTACACATATAATTACACATAATCAATAACCTATAATTTAAGATCCTTCCTTTAAGCGGTATCTCCTAAAATTAGAATTTTTACATTTAAATTTTAAACAAAAAGATAAATCTACTCACTTTCTCCACATTTTTATCCTATTTTAATCAACTTCTAAATGTCAGCAGTACATTCCGTAGATTTACAATAATTCAAAAATTAGCTGCTGTAGGAATTTACGTTCTCATTTATTGTTAATTCAGCATGATGCAATGCAAAGATATATTGTGGATTCACCTTAAAAAATAATGTCAGAGAGGGGCTGGCCCCGTGGCCGAGTGGTTAAGTTCGCGTGCTCCGCTGCAGGCGGCCCAGTGTTTTGTTGGTTCGAATCCTGGGCGCGGACATGGCACTGCTCGTCAGACCACGCTGAGGCAGCGTCCCACATGCCACAACTAGAAGGACCCACAACGAAGAATATACAACTATGTACTGGGGGGCTTTGGGGAGAAAAAGGAAAAATAAAATCTTTAAAAAAATGAATAAATAAATAAATAAATAAATAAATAATGTCAGAGAGGTCTGTTCAAATCAACACAGATAATTTACCCACAGTCACAGTTATTGACTATAAACACTAATTCCATAAGAGCCCAGTCCTAAATTGTTTGTTTCATGACCACTATAAAGAGGATAGCATTTATATGGTTCATTAAAATTTCTTGAGAACCATAGCTATCATTAGAAATAATTAGAGCAGTGACAAGTACATTCCAATATGATTTACTTATCAATGAGGTCTACTTCATATTTGTGTAAACCTAAGCAAACTGTTTACTTTTGAGATGTTATTCTATCTTTATTGACAGTAGCCAGTAATTTTTTTCCCTTACTCTTGATCTTTTTGCGTCACCTACCGTGACCTAGTGCTCATCCTCCCTTGAAATTATGAAGTATGCGAAGTTTGTGGTCAACACCCTCTATTTCCTCTCTCAACTATCTTTTTCGCCTGACCCCAAATCACAGAACCCTGAATGCTGCTTCTTGGCTAGTCAGGGTCCCCATCAAAGTGACCTCATCCTCCTCTCAAACCAGGCTTCTCAGTCACTACAGTCCTGAAGTTTCATGAACCCCTCCCTACCAGCTAGATCAAGAGGTTATAAGGATCCCATTTCTGAATGTCTTGCTAGGTGACAGATCAGCAAAGCTAACAAATAGCAAACAAATGCTACTATCATATTTGCATTTCACTATGGATTTTTAAAGCATTAGCACAAAGGAAGTTTTAGGAAAATAAGTCACAGAAGAGGCATCTGAAAGCAAATAAATTTCTTGTGTCTTCAAAATATAGCATCTATATAACTGTGTGTTTTTTTTAACATACCAGGCCAACACTAAATTCCCAGCTCCTAGAGAAGAAGTAGAAGCCCTACAGCCCAGTGGACATGACCCTCTCCTTAGAGCACCCAGGTCTGGGGCCAGCCTCTGAACAGCCACGTGATTCTGAGGGAGCCAGTTTACCCTACTGGGACTCTGCTTCCTAATCCGTAAAATTAAATGCTTCTTAAGGTTCCTTTCATTTCTAAAAACGTTTTAGTCTCAGTATGGTAAGCACTGTCTAGTAAGAGCCTAAGCTAAAACTAAAAGGGTTGTTTAAAATAACATTTGTGTCACTAAAAAAATGATGTTTTGGTTAATTGATATATAACTAATATTTAAATGAATCCCACATTCCTTGGTCATTTCTTCTCAAAGGCAATCACATATACTGCCCAGGATAGGCAATTCTACCCTTCACATAATCTGCTAATACTAGGTCCTTCCACCATAGTTTTTTATCGTGTGTATGTATTTGAACAAGTTATTGAAAAAGTATGCCAAGCCAGATATACCAAAGCAAAGTCAGAAAAGGGAAAACTACAGTGGCATTTATCATTCAAAATTTCAGTTCCTGTGACCATGCATCCTTAAATATATCTAAAACTACAATGGTATTTATCATTCAAAATTTCAGTCCCTGTGACCATGCTTTCTTAAATATATCTAAATGTAGGTAATCAAAAGCATAATAAATATCTAACTTATCAAAAGGTCACTTATTTAACTACCTCAACTATCTAAAACCAGAAGGTAAGTATCAAATATCAAACAAAAACAAAAACCTCTAAGCAGTCAAAACAGAAAGCCACAGTTCACACTCTAAAGTTCATATACTTATAAGAGAAACCCTCATTCAGAGTCTACTTACTTTAATCTCAGTCACAAGCTAAGGCTCAGTTAGTTGTGTTTCTTACCCACCACAGATAGGAAACAAGTATATAAAACAGAATCACAAGAGGTAGGCACGTGACAGCAGCATTAATTTGGGCAACATGGAAAGAAAGATAAAAATTGTACAAAGAAGGCACAAAAGGATTTTAAAAGAAATAAAGAGTAATCTGGGATCATTCAGTATAGGAACAAATAACGCTATCTTCCTTAAAAGCTTTGACAGTATTGCAATATTACAGCAAAGTAGAATAATTCATGTTTGTGATGATAATCCTGAGTAATCAGTAGAAGTTTAAATCATGCTTAGTACCTCTTGTTTAAGAAGGCAAAAAATGTGTAACATATTTTAGAAAATTTCACATCCAAAAAATGATCGAAATTTAACAAATTCTGGCAGCTAATGAATTAAGTTTGAGTTAACAGGAAATTCACAAGAACACACACATAAATTAAATATTAGTGTAGGGATTTTCCATGGAAACCATGGTGACTATGGAATGTGAATATGGAATATTAAAATTCATAATATTATTATGATAAATTTTGAATGATTTGATAAATACCACTGTAGTTTTCCCTTGTCTGACTTTGCTTTGGTGTATCTGGCTTGGCATTCTTTTTCAATAAATATAGTATTCAACAAATATTAAAATTCATAAACAATCCCCCAATACATTTTAGTCTTAATTTCAATATTTATCACCACCATTCCTAATCCCTCAAATATTAATTGAACCATAGCAAATTTCTATTTTTGTATATAAAAGATGGTCAAACATCAGCAATTTCATGTGGTTCGACCTAATATCTTTACCAAAATTATTAAGAATAAAATAGGGGCTAGCCCCGTGGCCCAGTGGTTAAGTTCACAAGCTCTGATTCAGTGGCCCAGGGTTTCGCCAGTTCGAATCCTAGGTGCAGACATGGCACCACTCATCAAGCCATGCTGAGGGGGCATCCCACGTGCCACAACTAGAAGGACCCACAACTATGTACCGGGGGGCTTTGGGGAGAAAAAGGAAAAGTAAAATCTTTAAAAAAATAAAAGAATAAAATAAAGTGGTTTGCATTATATCTTTTCTTTCTCTAGCCCACCCTCTGTTGGAAAAAACTAATTATTAAGTAGTAAAGACCCAAAGTCCACCAAAATGATCATGGGTCCACCATCACAAAATTATGACATTTTCTTTCTACTTCTCAAAAACATAGCAATCTTATTTATGCCTGAGAATCTCAACTCCACAAACACAGTTCCAAAAATATCTGATATATATGGGCTTAAGCATTACACCTTTGCATAGATACTACAATTTAGCATAATCCTGAAAATATGTGTGTGCATTCCTCCTATGTTCATTTATAAATAATAAAAAATATATAATATGCTTAACAATAAATGGTCAGAGCAATGAAGTAATAATCCAGATAAATATAATGGACATTCAAGGTTTTTAGTTATGTAAAACAATTTGGCATTCAATCTGTTTTCCCATTCAAAATACTGTATTTTGATTTTTCTTAAAACAAGAAACACCTACACCAGACAAGTCAAAATAAGAAATCATTTCTCAATAAAAAGAAAACCATTTCTAATCTAATAAGTGTTGTTATGCCAACATAGAATATAAGAAAGTTATCCCAGGATGCGCAACAACATTTCCTTGTGGATTTCTCCCTTCCCTACTGCCTACTATTACCTTTCTAGGTTCAAGTCTATGTATATTGCGTGTTTTGGAGGGTACGGATCCAAACACAATGAGTTCCCACAATGAATTCCTGTCTCCCAACTCCACTTTGACCCTATTCCAAAATGTGAACTGCTCTCTAACTCAGAATTGCCTCAATATCTGCGCTTCCGCAAGTCTCAGTTCCACAATGGGATGTAAATCGAAAACACTACCTCCCACAAATTAAATAATGCTGGAAATATGGGTGCCTTCATGAATGGACACTGGCTTACATAGCCAGATTTAAGTTAAAGAAATTTCAGTCCTTTAATAGTCCAAACTGAGAGACATATACCAGCGAAAAGATTATGTGCAGCTTTGACAATTGCCATCAAGCTTATTTCATGTACCTTTTCCAGAAATGCTAAGTTTATTACACAGAAGTGTAAGGCAAAGAATACAGTTTTATGTTTTTCCTTAAAATATACGCTAAAAGGATGGAATACTCAAAATAACAAAGACAGAACACTCTAACAGAATAAATAAATGTGCTGAAAAAGCAATATAGTTAAAGGGCTCCACCATATGAGAAAACCCCTCTTAGCTACAAAAACCTAAAGGGGGGACTAACAAGAAAGTTCAGGACAAAGGCTTCAAATAAATCCTAAAAATGTCAGTTAAATGATATAATTTTTATAGCTTTCAATAAAAGTACATGCTTTTAGCACATCAATAAAAGCAAAGTCTTAAAGCTAAGACATACATTGTTATTAATGATATAATGAATTCACTGTGGAAGCTAAGAAGGGCCAGCCAGGATTTCAGGCTTTCTCTTGCTTCCACTGTGTCTTCCACAGCATGTCATCACTGTGACTGACTAGCAAAATGAACGTGGCTGCTGGCGCCCTTTCTTGAAGTTAGGACCAATTAAACTCTGTAGCCTCTCACACTGGCAATGTTTACTGGCTAGCTCCTGAACAGTAAAGGTGCCAAATCAGATTTCCTCATCGCTGACCTCCTTCACTTCTTATCAGGTCGATCAACCATTCCCAGCTTCTCAAATGTTTCCAGAAGTAGTTTTCTATAGATGACCATTCCCTACCAATTTTACAAAAGCAAAACTGTTTAGGGTTGAAGGGAATAAAGATTTACTCTGCTGTTTTACAACCACAGTGTTGCTGCACTGATGTTTTGTGATAGCTTTGAGATGTTTTACAAATAACTGTAACTTTTTCCCCCATTTTTTTCCAACTGAGGTGAAGTTCATATAACATAAAAGTAACCATTTTAAAGTGTACAATTCACTTGCCTTTACTACACGCACAATGTTTTGCAACCACCACCTCAAAACTGTGACTTTATTTTTAACAGGTGCATGGTTAAGATTATCCCTTTAATGAATCACCCTCACTCATAGTCAATACGACGTTCTGAGGTGGCGAGAAATGGTTAGAGACAAACTTGCAAGTTAGGTATTTCCAATAACTGGCAAGTCAGAGAATCTTGCCAACTGGTGGAAGATCATTGACCATCTCATTCCATAAATACACTACATTTTTTCAAATATTCACTCGTTCAGTTCCTACTCTGTGCCTATGCCTTCAAATCCTTACACTGGTAGAGACAGACATACTGACAGTTACAGTACAGGGCTATGACTATGGTCGATAAAAGTATGGTCAAATGAGGGTATGGCCAACTGTGCCCAGCAATTATATGATTCACTAAGGAGGAGAAGGTCAAGTTAGTTCTTAAGCTATGACTAGTGGCAAAGGAAGGCAATTAAGAAGAGTATGAGAAGAAGGCATCCTAGGCAAAGGAAGGAGTATATGCAAATGCACAGAGGCCCAGTGAGCCAGGTCCAGCTGGACTGTATGGTACAATCACACTAACAGGAAAAATGCAGTAAGCACATTTTACGTGCCAGGCACTCCTTGTATTTTATATTATATTCTCAAAGTCACACCAAGAGCTAGGTGCCATTCACATTAAATAGATGAGACATCTGAAGTACAGAGAGTTTAAGTAACTTGGCTAGACAACTTCAAAGAGGCTGAGCTGGAATTCAAACCCAGGCAGTCTAGCTTCAAAGCCCATCCTCTTCATCTATACAACCTACGCTACACTCTCCTTTTTTCTTCTTCTTCTCTTTAATAAAAGTAATCACTTAGGCAAGATCTTTTATTATGGAAACTACAGTACACCATACCACACTAAAGGTGAACAAATGACTGACGTGAACAATGAGTGTGCATCACTAAGAACCCCATACGGCCTCCGAACAAATAAGGGTGCAAGTGGCAAACCATATCGAAAGATTAGTAAAGCTTAATTTAATTCTTATTCTTTTAGATTCAAAAATACATAAAAACAGAAATTCTCTTATTTTTCCCATAACCCAGTCAGTTTCTTGCACACCCCCTAGCCCAAGGTGTGCTTACCTCGCCTTGGAGACCTCTACTAGACAATGGAGAGACATGGCAGGGTTTTAAGAAAGTGAATAATGTGAGCGGATATGTGTTTTTTTAACAACTACTCTAGAAGGAATGAGAAGGAAAAATAAGAGAAAAAAATAGACCAGAAAAAGAAAAATCATTAGGATGCCACGGGTAATAGATCCAGCAAGTGATAACGAGGCGCTAAACTATAACAGTGGGGAGTTAGTTACGAAAGATTAAATGACATGCCCAAGGACACAAGTCATGAAAACTGCCAGAACCAAAACTTGGGTATCTAGCTTGTACTGATCCAACGTTGCATAGAATGGACTTGCAGAAAGACCTTTATCATGAAACTTCTAAGACTTCTCTTTATGACTACTTTTGTCCCCAGTGCTTGATTATTTTTAAGTCTAATTTTAGACTATCAAACTGTGGTCCAAAATGAATAATATAATAATATCAACTAGCACAGCATTCAGGCAGGTAACTAAGTAACTTAGTATAGCTGTATTAAAGTTTGAGACTTAGCTTTCCAAACCAGAAACAAAATACTTTATCATAGACAAAGTGCAGGGATTTAAAATACACTCTTTTGTATTCCAAGACACAAATTTACAGGATGGAATCCTTACAAGTGAGCTTCCAAACAAGCTTTTTAAATGAAGCTCCATCACAGAAGTCATTTAAGAAGCCAGATTCACATTATATTAATGTGACAAGTAAAACAAGATAAATACATCATATGATTCTCAAATGACATAATTAATGTAGCTTAGGTGACATATTCCTATTAATGATCTTTTATTATGTGTGAACAGTAAAATAACATTAGATAAGCAATGAAAAAATCCAGTCAGCAGCAGCTTTCCTGAAGGTTTTGACTGCTGCCTTATTTACACAGTGTTATCTGATACTAATCCTTGGATTTTTAAGAGCAGAAATCACTTCAGAATTGTAAACAAACATATTCCTAGGAGATGAACATTTTAATTACTATCATTTCTGCAAATATAAGATAAAAATAATGTGCTGCATAATAGCCTTTTAACATGAAAACAGGAAAAAGTATATTTTGCCAGGCCAATAAGATTACATTAATAAAAGGATCGTGACACTGGATCAGGAGGCTGATCCATGGAGCCTGGTAGTACGTCTTAACAATGACTGCCATGGAGATTTTGTGGAAAGTGTAGCTGTCCGCTCCCTGATATTGTGTACAAAAGATTAGAAGTGAGTGGCAAAATATTCTGGTTTTCTTTAATAATCCACTACAGCCTAATATCTATGAATCGACTGAAACATTTTGAAACTTTTCACATTTAAAGTTCATACCAACTCTTAGAATAAGCAAGTCTAAAAATACAAGTTTTAGAAAGTAATAGTTCTAATTTACTTTTACATCAAATAAATATTGAGCAACTATATTATCTTTGGCATCAAAAAAGAAGTGTGAGATATGGTTCCTGAACTCAAGAAGCTTGAAGTGTAATTGAGAGGCAAGATATATACATAAAGAGATAAAGTTATATATACATTAAGAGATAAAAAAAGGTTACTATCAATAAAAGACAATCAGCCTAAAAGGGCATAGATTCTAAATGCTCTACAAATTCCGAGGCAGATAAAATCACTGTGTTTCTCCAAGAAGGAGAGGAAAGAAGAGCATCTTGGTATTAATATCCAGAGTAAGGGAGAAAAGTTATAGCTTAACCTTCATATATTGGGATCATCTCAGCTCTCAGGCTATATCTTTGTCAGATAAACAGCCCTGGCCATCAAAATTCCCAAGTACAATGGTGACAAATACACCTCTTGAGGCAAATAAGGCCTGATCCAATTCTAGCTCTGACCCTGCCATGCCACGTGACTCTGGATGGGTCATTTAACCTTTCTAAACCTGTTTCCTTATCTGTAAAATGCAAATTGTAACACCTACCACCTTACTGGATAAGAAATGAATGCATGTAGAGCAAGTAGAGATGCCTAGCTTAGAGTAGGTGCCTTAAAAATGGAAGCTGCTATTTGCGTGATATTAAATGTCATTCTTACCATGATGCAATCACAACCGCACAGAATCTTGTTTCAGGGGAATCACAGGGCTCTTGGTGAGAGGCCTACTGTGCTCTGGAAGACTGGGTCCTAAGCTCCTCACTGGTCCCGAGAGCGGAATATGATTAATCATGTTCTGGTGGTTTCTTTGTGAAAAGGTAGCAGATTCTAATTGAATACTCCAGAGTCCACATGTTGAATTTTAGTATTTTGTTTAACTCAGCAAGTAAGCAGAGAAAAGAGGAGTAAAGAACTCCCCTTCAATCATGTACCCCAGCTACATGCTCAGAAACAAAGAAACCTAGAACCTATGGTCATTCTCTTATAGTGAGCCCAGAGTATACAAAAGCCAACACCGGTAGTGGCTGACAGGGCACCATGATGGCAAGCTACCAACCGATCCTAGTCCTGAAGTCCAGCTATACACAAATGTTGCTTGGGGCAGCATTCTATGGATGATCTTCCTGGCTTTGTTAAAATCACATCAATGCAATATCACCTTTCATCTGTAGTGTAAATGCTTTTATGAAACAGTTTGGCAAAACACATGGCATGTGACTGTACCACTCTAAATGTGCTAGCAGACCCAGCCAGAAACCATGGCAATGATCTGATCACATGAGCATTCTTGCCAGAGATAAACCTAATCTTTGCAAGGACTTACTGGTATCCTGAATTGAATACCGAGTCTCTTCAAGGAAGCTTCCATTTCCAATGTAGAAGAAGCAAGATTTGTTCTCAAGCCACCACCAAACAATCATACAGTATTTGATGGCTCAGCTTATTTTTCAATCTGCTATGACCTCTGCAGAATTTTATCTAGATCCTTATAACATGATGATTTGGGATTATGAATACAGTGAATAAACACAACCTTCTGGTATAGCAATTTAAGCATCATAGAGTGAGTAAATACTGCAGAGTGAATCCTAACACTTGAAACAGAATCTTCCAGAGTCCAGAAATCCACCTGACTGCCAAGAATAATACTTCCGTGGTTCAAGCAATACCAGTACCCAGAGGGGTTTCCACAGACATAACCACATGAGTTACTGCATATTGGGTAAAATAGAAAAAACAGACATTTATGAATATATAGTTTGCAGACATCTTAAAAGTACTCATAAATACACAATTTACAAATATAGAAGAAAAGGGGGGGGGCTTTAGGAATTAACAGCATTGTTTAAATTGCTTAATTATCTGGTTTCCTCTATGGGTTTTCCTAATGCTAACTCTGATTTTTATGGGGGTGGGGGGAGATACATAGATCTCAACTAAAACAAATGAAACCAATCTCACTGAAAGAAGCTCTAAGATGAGAACTAATAGATGAGAGACCCTGACTGCAGGATGAGGTAGAAATGACTTAGAGATCAAAACTGTATCAATTAAATATCAAAGAAAACCTTTCAATTCACCAGGCTGTACTGAAGCAGGGTTTGTTAGATTCTCTAGCAATAAAACAAATGCACAATATCTTCTCATGCATTTCACACATGATTTCTATTTCAGTTCTGATGTAAAACATGGTATCACACATCATGCCACAAAGAAAGAGTCAGTTTAGCTAGTTCAAGTAAAACACCAGGCAGCTGCTAACAGAGACAGGTCACAGCCGGGGAGGGGCACAATATACTCAGTTCGCTATGTTTTCCTTCAGAAGAATGTCAATAAAAACCACGGCCAAATTAGGTATTTGAAGGGGGGGGGGTTGGGAAGGTTGGGGGGGGGGGGGTGGGAGTCTTGCTATGCAGTGAACCACTGGGTTCACCTAACAGTTAGCGCCAGTCAGACAAGTTAGCAAAGGGAGCCCTAGCCAAACCTACAGCCACCAACAACTTGAAGAAAGCTGTCTTTCTCCCTGAACGTCCTGGGGTAGCGACCAGTCCCACATTTAGAAACGTTATTTCTGGGACCAATAGCAATTTATTTTGATAGAACCACTGGTTTTTTTTTTCCTGAGTTCTCAACAAAGGAGCCATATTAGGAAATAATCTCGCAAAAAGCAAAGTGCCCCCTCCCCCTCTTCCCCACGATCGATGCACACACGCCGTGCACGCTGACACGCACAGACACACACCCGCGCACAATGGCCGGCGAGCCCACTGGCGCAGGCCCACGCAGCCGCTCGGGCTCCCGCGGGCTGAAGGCCCAGCCAGGGCCCTGCCCCAAGCGCTAGGGAAGGAGGCCCCGCGGCCCTGCAGCCCGGGAACCAGCTGCTGGGCGGTTGTGCTGGGGATGCTCGCCCCCCAGCGGGGCCCTGGGGAAGCAGCTGCCAGCGGCTGGAAGCCTATTAACCCCTTGGGGAAGTAAGTGCTACAACACCCACCTGCGGGGACACTGGAATGTGTCGGGGTACATCCTCAAATGCCTCCCCCACCCCCCAGACGGGGCGCCACCTAGTCCTTAGACCCTGGCAGGTCTTGGCTGGCTCCTGAAAAGCTAATCGTGTCACTGGCTCCACAGGGCTTCTAAAGCAAACGGATGTTTCTGAGCTGTCACCCCTGAGAGTCCAGGCATACCAAGAAGGAAAAACTTAAGAGGGCAGTGAACGCAGACCAGACTTGGCAACGCATCCCTAAGGGACTGGTGCAAGTCCCTAAGGTGACGGAGCTGCTCGGACCCGTGGGTCCAGCAAACTACGGAAGGGGTAGAGGGACCCGAGGGCAACCGCCCCCTGTC
Organism: Equus caballus; assembly: GCF_041296265.1. Classification (NCBI taxonomy): domain Eukaryota; kingdom Metazoa; phylum Chordata; class Mammalia; order Perissodactyla; family Equidae; genus Equus; species Equus caballus. Next base: position 9,289,236 of record NC_091691.1, on the reverse strand, counting down.
ACCCTTCCCTGGGTTGGGCGTCAGGGCCCCGTTCCCACTCCGGGACACTTACCTTCTTCCGGGGCTGCCATTTCATCATATTTGTACAGCCGATACGTGGAACATCAAGATGCTGGCTTGGGGCTGGGGGCAGATGCAGGGCAGCGGCGACTGCAAGTCATGCTGCCTCCCTCCCACCTCCTAATTGTTTCCCATATTCACTGCGAAGGGAAAAAGCCCAGAAGAGTCCAGTCTTTTCGCCTTCAGTTCAATGAAAAGTATCCCCAAACCACGAACACACTTCCCACCGGGCTAGGAAGTCCTAGCAGCAACCAGCACACTCCTGCCAGAGCGGGGCATTTTCCCCTCCAGCTAGCGCCTGCAAAAGGAGCCTGCGGCAGGGGGTCTCCAAGCTCGGCTGCTGAGACCCTCCCTCAGAGAAGAGACTGAGAACACAAGCTGCTGCAGAAACCCAGCCCGGCTCCTGCCATCCAAACCCCTTTTGGCGAATTCTCCTCTTCTCAAAAAAAGATTAGACAAGCAATCAAACCCTCACGCGCAGCCTGGAGCAATTCCCAAAATTCTGGGTGTATTTCTCGTTTGTAAAATTTAGCAAAGAAAATTCCAAAGATGTGTAATCAGAGCTTCTTTACGCTGTTTTCTCTTCCTTCTTGGAACTTGGGGAAAGGATCTGCCCTTCACGAAATGTCTACCTTCCCTGAATACTGTAAATAGGAAAACTTGGTTTGTGTGTTTAGATTTTTTTTTTTAATTCCCAAGAACCTTAGTGGGGAAAGGCTGGAAGGAAATCCTGCAAGAACCCAACTCCACAGCTCAGTCTGCACTAATGACTTCCTTCCCTTCAGTGTGAGCACAGCCTGCCCAGCTCCAGCCACACAGAGCAAATGGTTTCTGGGTCTTAGTGCCACGACATCTGCTCCAAAGCAAAAAGTAAATACAGTTTCTGAGGCACCCAACAGCTTCTAAGGAATCAGAGCTAGAAGAGATCTACAAAATCAGGAAACCATCTCAAAAGATGTACTTAAGTTGTGTTATATCAAGAGAAAAAAGGAAAAGGGAAGGACTCTAGATCAAAAGGAGACAAAATCTTAATGTGTGATTTGAAGGAAAAGATTTGAGGTATCTGATAATAAAAAATGTAACCAAGAATAGACTTTGCTTCTCTAAATTTAGCACTAATTTTATTACTATAAAAAATATTGCTATGGGGCCAGCCCCAGTGGCCTAGTGGTTAAGTTTGGAACACTCTGCTTCAGCGTGGCTGGGGTTCAGTTCCCGGGTGTAGACCTACATCACTCTCTGTTAGTGGCCATGTGGTGGTGGCAGCTTACATAAAAGAAAAAAAGGAGGAAGACTGGCAACATATGTTAACTCAGGGCAAATCTTTCTCAGCAAAGAAAAATATACATATATTGCTATGGAGATTGAGTTTCATTCATCTTCTGTAAAATTATTCCATCCTATTTAAAGAGATATATCTCCAAATACAAAATACTATATCAAATTCTACTATTATTTGCCATCCAACATGTCTATCAACTCCTATTCCATGAGGCTCTTTTGACAACTGGGAATAAAACGGATAGTGTAAGCTACTAGAATACTAACTGATGTACATAATAATAGTAACTGATATACTATGAGTCCAATGTTCCAACAATGTTTAATTTATTACTCTCAGAGTTCTATATGCATTGGCAGGATTGGCTGATATGGGTGATTATATGCAGATTGGACACTAACTATATCAGACTATAAATGTCATTAAAATACTCAAAACAGTTAACTGAAACAGTTTACTTTTGAGCTCTTCTCTAAGCCTAAGAGTCTGAAATTCAACAATGAAAGTATTATCTTTTTAATAATAATATTAACAATTATAGCTGTTTGAATAGGTACTATTTCTTAAGCCACTACTCTATGACAGGACCCATGCCTACATTCATCATCTCACAGCCCTGCAAGAAAGATTTCATTGTTCCATTTTCCAGATGAGGACACTGAGATTCAGAGAGGTCACTTGCTCAACCAAAACCACAACACATAGAAGGTGGTGGGACTGGAATTCAGACCCAGGATGACCTGACGCCAGAGCCTATGCTCTTTCCATGATGTGTATCCTAGCTACACACCGACCTTACCTCTCATCTCAATAAAACTATTCAGTGCCTATGATTTAAGCACCCATAATTCACCAGCCCCTTTTGCAGGCACTAGAAATATGAGTTAGAGGCTGTTCCCACTCTTGAAATTACAGACTGCAGGCAGCAGTCACAAATAATACCAATACCCTGTATCTGTTCCGACATATCCAAATCATTCTGCACAGCTTAACCTGGATATCTTCCTCGCACGGAAAGTTCAATAAATTCCAAACCAAATTCATCAATCTACCCCAAAATCAGTTTCTCTTCCCAAATTTCCTTTATCTGTCCATAGCACTGTTATTCTTCCAGGATCACAAACTAAAACATTAACATCATTCCTTATGTCTAATCTATCACCAAGTCCTTTCACTTCTTTCTTAGACATGGCTTTCAAATTCCTACTGCTGACATCTGAGGCCAAAGCCTCACAAAACAAACATATATTAAGTGCCAACTAGGTGCAAAGCATCATGTAGGTTAGAAAGGTGTAAGACTAAGTCCCCACGCTAGATGAAGTTACAAAGAAGTTAGGACAGAACAGAAGGCCTATAAGAAGACAACCAGGCATTGCCTTAGTCAGTTAAGCAAAAAATGACTTATGTGGTCAATAGGTATTCCAGGAGTTAGAAGGAGAAATCACTGTAAACAGGGATGGTCAAGGAAAGTTTCACAAAGGAATGTGAAGTAAAAATTTAGAGGAGATACAATTCATTCTAGAGCCAAAAGCCAAGATGCTTACTATGGCCAGTAATGCCATTCAGGACCTAGACCCCCTACCTTTTGGAACTCATTTCTTACCCCGTTCCCACTCTCTTTCTCAGCCCCTGCCGTCTTGAACCTCACTGTCCCGTGAACATGTCAAGCATACACTTGTTGCACACTCTGCATGGATCACTCTTCCTCCAGATACTCTCTTGGCTCCTTCCCTCAGTTCCTTCAGGACTCTTAAAATATCATATTACAAAGTCTGTCTCTCACCATCCCTTCTAAAATAATAGCACCATGACCCACATACTGTTACTTTCTATCTTCCTTGTTACATTTTCCTTCATAACCCTAATGACATACATATATCTTATTTGTTTATTTATTTAAGGTCTTTCTTGTTCATCCCACAAGAAGATAAATGACAAGGAAGCAGGGACTTTGCTCTGTTATAATACCAACACCCAGTGAACAGTGCCTGACACAACAAGCAGTCAAGAAATATTTGTTGAATGAAACAATGAAAGAAAGAGAAAAAGGAGAATAGTGTGAGCAGAGGAGGCAAGTATATGTAAGATGTAGTCAAGATACAAAATACTGACCTGCCTAAAATAGAAGGCTTAAGTATGAGAATGTTAAAGGAAGAGACTTTGTCTTATTCAGCTTTGGAATGCCCCAGGCCCAGAATAGTGCCTGGCACAGCAGAGGTGCTCAATATTTATGGGATAAAACAATGAACGGTGAGGCAGAAAAAAAGAATGAATAGTGAATGAGTGAAATTCCATTCTATTCCATACAAAGTAAAAGATACTTTGGCAAGGTATGTTGGAACCAAATGGTAGGGAACACTGTAAGGCAAAGAAATTTGTACTTTGCAGAATGCAGGGCATTGAAAGTATTAACAGTAGGCAAGGGGCATGGTTGAAGCAACATTTTTAAGCAATCTAATATATAACAAAATATTAACTATGACTTTATGAGACTGTTTTTTATATGAATTTAGATTTTTTTTTTAAACTATGTGCATGATTAAAATGCTGATTATGACTGTTTGACAGATATCAAAACTGAAATTCAGAGGGGTTAAATGACCTGGTCAATGCCACACAGCAAGTTAATGGCAAATGGAAGGGCTAGAACCCAGGGTTTATAAACCAACGCCTGCGTGATGGGGGCAGGCACCTACAATTGCTTGGGAGCCCAGGAGAAAAGTTTCTACTTTCTACTCTGCCTCTGACTTGCTATATAAAACAACTTTCAGAAGGGCAAGGTAGGGGACATGAATAAGTGAAACAGAGTCAGGTTTGAGACAAAAAGGAATTATGAGGATTGTAAACCTGGAGCTACAAGAATCATGCAAAAGAGGTAGCCACTACGTAACTCTAGTCAATTGATGTCATACAGGAATATCAGTCCAATGGTGCCAGATTCTCTAAATTTTCATGAGAAGCTAAAAATTTCCTGGTTTTTCCTGATTTTTAACTGTTTGCTCAAAAATTCTAAAGCATCCTAACAGGCCAAACAAAACATGCCTGTAGGTCTAAATTCCATGTGCAAGTCCTAATTTGTGACTGCTGACTTAAACCACTCAAGGCTTCACTTTCCCGTTTGTAAATTAAGGGACCCACGTGGTTCCTAATCTGTGGGGTGGTTTTCTGAAGGCATCTGTGAATCCATATGCATACCATCATGGTCTGTGGACTGAAGAGCAATCTCTCATGATCAGATGTTGTTGGATTTAATAAAAGACAAAGTTATTTAAATTGCAGGAGAGGGGGTCTGAAAACAGCGGACTGTAACAGGAAAGGAGAGAGAAAATATACTTATGTTTCTATAGGAAGACAGAATCAATTTAAACTTCAAAGTGATACAAGGCTTTAAACTAGTTTTCAGTGTTTGAGGCATATCCTTTGAGTCACTTATTTGTATGGTATTTCTTCCCCTGCTGTCTGGTGTGTTTCAACTTTCACTTAATAGGTACCACTGGATAGAGGACCATTCCCTAGAAACCTTTAAATACCAATACTATCTTAAATCACCTTATTTTTTTGTCTCTGTGTATTTATTTATTTTGCTTTATCCAAATTGAACTGGCAATTATACCTGAAATATTTATAGAATTACCATTATACCAATATACTTTCTCCATTAGGAATTATTTATATAGAGCTACCAAGCTAACATGGTTCAAAATGTTGTAATTTAGTTTATTGTTTCAAAGATCCAATATCAAATAGTAAGAACACAATTTATCAGATCCACAGCTACTAAAAGGCACTTTTACAACTCCTTCATTTATAACATAGCACTTTGCAAATCACTTCCTTAAAAGCAGATACTGTAAAACACTCTATTAAAATAGTATTTTTCCTCAATAACCACTTGTCTATTCAAATTTGAACAAAAGCAAGAAAGACGAAATGAATGGAGAAAACACACCTTTTTCCATTGTTGTGAATTTCTTCAAGATTTCCTAAGGAGTAACATGTCTAACATTGATCACAGGGTAAATGCCTGAAAAAGCTAGCCTCATACTTATTTATATTTATTGTGTTTTAGAAGTAGAGTATTAAACTCAATGTGAAACAGTATTTGGGAAATATATTAATTTCCCTAAAGACTTCTAAATTATTTTCACGTATCTAAAGAGATGTTAGGAAAGTAAAGGGACAAAAGTAGCAGTATATTTGAGACCAAAAGATTTTGCCTCATTAGTGATATTTCACACAACTGGGTGCTTTCAGAATATAAAGGCCTTGCTTTGCTAAAAAAAAAAAAAAGAAAGAAAGAAAGAAAGAAAGAAACTAAAATAACTTGTTACAGTAAGAATTCTGCCAAACAGCCAACTTGATGCAGGACTATGCTCCCATTCCTTGGGGGTAAACTGCTCCACAACCTCCAGAGAAGATCACCTCTAACCTTCCCCACCTCACTTCCTTCCACTATCAGTCAATGACAGAGAGGCTGAAACCCAGCCCTTTAAATTCAACACACACTGACTGAGTACTTATCATATACAAGGGACAGTACTAGACACTGTGAGAGGAGACAAAAATCAGATGATTTTTGCCCTTGGGGAGATAGCAGTCTGGTAGAGTTTGAAGGAGAAGACAGGTACACAACTAACAAAAATAACAATAACAGTAGCAGCTGACACTTACTGACCTTCTTCTATTCATCTGACTCTTAAGAGCCCAAGCTCTTAGTGAAAGCTAAGTGCCAGAAGAATGAAATAACTAATAGCATATTAAGATTATGAAACCCCAAACAGCAATTAATCCTGACTGTGGTAACTGAGAAAGGTGTTACAGGAGAGGTAGCAGAGCATCCTTTCGACAAGCAGAGAAGTGATTTGGGGAGGAGTATTCCAGATTGAAGGAACAGAGCATGAGCAAAAACGTGGAGGTATGAAAATGTGCACCACACTAGCAAGTCATCTAATAGATCTGAAACCTAGAACGCAAGGCACAGTGAAGTGGACTTAAGGTTAGAGGACTGTGAAAGCTAATAGCCTAACAATAGCAATAATAATAATAACCATTATTTACTGATAATGTGCCAAGCATTAAACTATTTTATATATTTTTTTATTTCCTTGATTACTCCTAATACCTTTATGAGGAGGAACTACTATTCTGCCCATTTTACAGAAGAGAAAATTATAGCTAAAGAATTAAGTAAATTCTCAAAGTATCATGGCTAGAAAGTAGATGAAAGGAAATTCAAGTCCATTAGACTCCAAAGCCTTATTCTTAACTCCTGACTTAGAATACAATGATGAGCACAGGGGATTTTAATCAAGGTATTGGCAAATCTATTCGAGTTCTATGCTAACTCTGGAAATATTGTGAAAGATAGAAAGAATTGGAGAACAATAAAGACAGGAAGGCGAAATAAGTTTCTGTTGCAATAGATCAATAAGAGATGAAGAGGCCTTGAATTAGGGCAGTACAAGCAGAAAAAGGACTTTCTTGAGAGACATTTCACAAGTAAAACAGGTCCTAAGAACCTGTTACGTGAAAGGGACAGAGACAGAAGGATTTAAAGATGATTCCATATAAACAAACTTATAGACAAAGAGAACAATTTAGTGGTTTCCAGGAGGAAGGGAGGAGGGTGGGCACAATGGGTGTAGGGGCACATTTATATGGGGTTTGACAAATATTAATGTACAACTGAAATTTCACAATGTTATAAACTATTTAGAACACAATAAAAAATTAAAGAAAAATAAAAAAATAAAGACGACATGATATATACAGAAAACCCCAAAGAATCCATTGGAAAACTATTAGAAATAATCAACAACTACAGCAAAGTTGCAGGGTATAAAAATCAACATACATAAATCAGTAGCATTTCTATACTCTAACAACGAACTAATAGAAAAAGAACTCAAGAACACAATCCCAACAAAAAGAATAAAATACCTTGGGGTGAATTTAACCAAGGAACTGAAAGACCTATACAACAAAAACGACAAGACTTTCCTGAAAGAAACTGATGATTACATAAAGACATGGAAAGACATTCCATGCACATGGATTGGAAGAATAAACATAGTCAAAATGTCCATACTACCTCTAAAGCAATCTACAGATTCAATGCTATCCCAATCAGAATCCCAATGACATTCTTTACAGAAATTGAACAAAGCATCCTAAAATTCATATGGGGCAACAAAAGACCCCAAATTGCTAAAGCAATCCTGAGAAAGAAGAACAAAGCTGGAGGCATCACAATCCCTGACTTCAAAACATACTATAAAGCTAAAGTAATCAAAACAGGATGGTACTGGTACAAAAACAGGTGCACAGATCAATGGAACAGAATTGAAAGCCCAGAAATAAAACCACACATCTATGGACAGCTTATCTTTGACAAAGGAGCTGAGGGCATACAATGGAGAAAAGAAAGTCTTTTCAACAAATGGTGCTGGGAAAACTGGAAAGCCACATGTAAAAGAATGAAAATTGACCATTCTTTTTCACCATTCACCAAAATAAACTCAAAATGGATCAAAGACCTAAAGATTACACCTGAAACCATAAGGCTTCTAGAAGAAAATACAGGCAGTACACTCTTTGACATCCGTATCAAAAGGATCTTTTCGGACACCATGTCTTCTCAGACGAGGGAAAGAATAGAAAGAATAAACAAATGGGACTTCATCAGACTAAAGAGCTTTTTCAAGGCAAGGGAAAACAGGATTGAAACAAAAAAAACCCCACTAATTGGGAAAAAATATTTACAAGTTATATGTCTGACAAAGGGTTAATCTCCATGATATATAAAGAACTCATACAGCTCAACAACAAAAAGTCAAACAACTCGATCAAAAAATGGGCAAGGGACATGAACAGACATTTCTCCGAAGAAGATATACAGATGGCCAATAGACACATGAAAAGATGCTCATCATCACTAATCATCAGGGAAATGCAAATCAAAACTACACTAAGATATCACTTTACACCTATTAGAATGGCAAAAATAACCAAAACAAAAAGCGACGAATGTTGGAGAGGTTGTGGAGAAAAAGGAACCCTCATACACCATTGGTGGGAATGCAATCTGCTGCAGCCACTATGGAAAACAGTATGGAGATTTCTCAAAAAATTAAAAATAGAACTACCATATGACCCAGCCATCCCACTACTGGGTATCTATCCTAAGAACTTGAAATCAGCAATTCCAAAAGTCCCATGCACCCCTATGTTCACTGCATTATTTACAATAGCCAAGATATGGAATCAACCTAAGTGCCTGTCAACTGATGATTGGATAAAGAAGATATGGTATATATATACAATGGAATACTACTCAGCCATAAAAAAGGATAAAATTGTCCCATTCACAACAACATGGATGGATCTTGAGGGTATTATGTTAAGTGAAATAAGCCAGATAGAGAAAGACAAACTCTGTATGACTCTACTCATAGGTGGAAGTTAAACATATAGACAAAGAGAACTGATTGGTGCTTACCAGGGGAAAGGCGGGGTGGGGAGTAGGCACAAAGGATGAAGTGGGGCACCTACAACAAGACTGACAATAATGTACAACTGAAATTTCACAAGGTTGTAAACCATCATAATCTTAATAAAAAGTAAAAAAAAAAAAGAATTTAATGAATAGAACGGGGATTTGTTTTCCTAGCTCTTTAAGAAAATGTGGCTCTGTGTATAACAATCTACCCTGTCATATGAACCTATCCATCATGAATAGGGAGGTTTAGGAGCAGAGCTTTGAAGCCTTAAAAGCTCCAAAACTACTGCATCAATGGTGCTCACTTCACACCACCTCCCAGCCCTCCAGGGGTGCCTCCTTCCTGAAGACCGACCCCAGGATCTGAGAAGTGTAGAACCTTAGAGGCTAGCCACTCCTGTTGCCTCCCAGGGCAAGAATCTCTCCAGGGCCGGCCCCATGGCCGAGTGGTTGGGTTTGCGCGCTCTCCTTTGGGGGCCCAGAGTGTCACTGGTTCGAATCTTGGGCGCGGACATGGCGCCACTTGTCAGGCCATGTTGGGGCAGTGTCCCACATGCCACAACTAGAAGGACCCACAACTAAAAATACACAACTATGTACCGGGGGGCTCTGGGGAGAAAAAGGGAAAAAAAATAAATCAAAAAAAAATTAAAGAAAAATAAAAAAATAAAGACGATTCTAAAATTTTTCATCATCTTTTAGAAAAAGAGACACTCCACTGAGGTATGGATCACAGAAAGAACAAGTAGACACTGAATTCAGTTTGAGACTTATAGAGCCTGAGGTAGAGAGAAGAGATACCCAGGGATATGGAGTAGGTAGGTGGAGGTCTGGTCTGGAGTTAAGGATATACAGCTATAACGATAAAGAGATTTGGAGGTCATTCACATAATGATGTATAAAGTTTTTGCTTAAAAAAAAATATTCCCCCAGGGATGGAATTAGAGCAAAAAGATAAAAGAGAGAGAGGGAGGGAGGGAACAGAACTGAATCTTGAGCAATGCTTTACTTCTAAATACAACACAATTCACTGCCCAGCTGGGATGGGTGGGAGACCTACCCAGTTTCCTGAGGCAGCAATTTTTATGTGCCTAGTTCAAACCATAGATCTACCATATACTAGCTGTGTGACCATGCATTACTCCATTTTTCTGTACCTCAATTTCCAACTCTGTAAAATGGAGATAATAACAGCACCTACCTAAACATCATTGTTGCAAAGATTAAATTATGAATGTAATTATATACACGAAAATATATCCTGTACATGATGCTATCTGCTTAATATTGTTGTTATTGTTGTTTTACTGTGCTAACCGTGATTTTTTTTCTCTTTCTTCAAAATACTATGGATTTGTGTTGATTACATTTTAAGGGCTGCAAACTGCTAGAACTAACGCTCATGTGTTTCCGTGATAGAATCATTTTCTTCATGGGACTTCTTCTGTTCATGACAGAGCAACTGAGACCAGGCTTACTCTCCTGACATAACTAGAAAACTGGACAAAATACGGGGGAAAATACTGTTTTCATAGTGTTTCAGACAATAAGTAACACAGAACTATGAACCTTGAGAGAAGCAAAACAAATGAAGTTAGCCCTATGATCACCCTAGCTTTCTGCCTGGAGGCACTTTCCAGACCACAGAGCAGGAAGTGGATCCCAAGCAGAGCTTAATGGTCTTGCCAAGTCGAGAAAACAGAGATCAGAGTTTGAGGAGAACAAAGTAGCTAGAACCTTCAGGGTAGAGAAATGGAGAAGATGAACTCTAAGGGGCCGCACAGACAAGGTGCTCCAGAAATCAACAAAGAGGTCTCCTTGAGTTTTGGCTGAATATAAAGTTGTCCAATGTAGGGTGAAACTCCACAAGCCTAGGAAAAAGGAAGCTATAAAATGAACAACTGCCACAGCTCACCAGGGCTGCAAGACTTGCAAGTTCTAAGCAGCCCAAGTGGACGGAACACCTGGGACATGGAATAAAGACTCGGTCACACTGGCTTACAACATTGTGTAAATTTCAGTTTCTATACAGACTGCATCATGTTCACTACCAATAGTCTAGTTTTTATCCATCACCATACATATGTGCCCCTTTACCCCTTTGGCCTCCCCCAACCCTCTTCTCCTCTGGTAACCACTAATTTGTTCTTCTTATCTATGTGTTTGTTTATCTTCCACATATGAGTGAAATCATACAATATTTGTCTTTCCCTGTCTGACTCATTTCATTCAGCATAATAAGCTCAAGGTCCATCCATGCTGTCGCAAATGGCACAATTCTGTCTTAATTTTATGGCTAAATAGTATTCCATTGTATATATATATACCACATCTTCTTTAACCACTCAATCGTTGATGGGCACTCGAGTTGCTTCCATGTCTTGGCTATTGTAAATAATGCTGCAATGAACATAAGGGTGTGTATACCTTTTTGAATTATTGATTTCATGTTCCTTGGACAAATACCCAGTAGTGGAATAGCTGGGTCATATAGTATTTCTATTTTTAATTTTTTGAAAAATCTCCATACTGTTTTCCATGGTGGCTGCACCAGTTTGCATTCCCACCAGTAATGTGTGAGGGTTCCCTTTTCTCCACAACCTCTCCAACATTTGTTATTTCTTGTCTTGTTAATTATAGCTATTCTGACAGGTGTAAGGTGATATCTCATTGTAGTTTTGATTTGCATTTCCCTAATAATTAGTGACGTTGAACATCTTTTCATGTGCCTTTTGGCCATACGTATACCTTTGGGAAAACGTCTGCTCAAATCCTCTGCCCATTTTTTGATCGGGTTGTTCATTTTTTTGCTGTTGAGTTACACGAGTTCTTTATATATATATATATTTTTTTTTTTTTAAAGATTGGCACCTGGGCTAACAACTGTTGCCAATCTTTTTTTTTTTCTGCTTTTATCTCCCCAAACGCCCCCTGTACACAGTTGTATATCTTAGTTGCACATCCTTCTAGTTGTGGGATGTGGGACACCGCCTCAACGTGGCCTGACGAGCAGTGCGATGTCCGCGCCCAGGATCCGAACCCTGGGCCGCCGCAGCAGAGCGCGCGAACTTAACCACCTGGCCACGGAGCCGGCCCCTATATATTTTGGAAATTAACCCCTTATTGGATATATGATTTGCAAATATTTTCCCTTAGGTGATAGGTCGTCTTTTCATTTTGTTAACAGTTTCCTTTGCCTTGAAGAAACTTTTTAGTCTGACGTAGTCTTATTTATTTTTTCTTCTGTTTCCCTTGCCTGAGTAGAGACGGTATTCAAAAAGATACAGTTAAGACCGATGTCAAAGAGGGTATTGGCTATATTTTCTTCTAGGAGTTTTATGGTTTCAGGTCTCACATTCAAGTCTTTAACCCATTTTGAGTTAGTTTTTGTATATGGTGCAAGACAATGGTCTACTTTCATTGTTTTCCACGTGGCTGTCGAGTTTTTCCAAAATCATTTATTGAAGAGACTTTCCTCTCTCTATTGTACATTCTTTGCTCCTTTGTCGAAGACTAGCTATCCATAGATGTGTGGTTTTATTCATGGGCTTTCCATTCTGTCCATTGATTTGTTCCATTGTGTCTGTTTTTCTGCCAGTATCATGCTGTTTTCATTACTATAGCTTTGTAGCATATTTTGAAGTCAGGGAGTGTGATACCTCCAGGTTTGTTCTTTTTTCTCAGTATTGTTTTGGCTATTTGGGGCCTTTTGTTGTTCCATATAAATTTGAGGGGGGGCTGGCCCCGTGGCCGAGTGGTTAAGTTCGTGCGCTCCACTGCAGGCGGCCCAGTGTTTCATTGGTTCAAATCCTGGGCATGGACAAGGCACTGCTCATCGAACCATGCTGAGGCGGCATCCCACATGCCACAACTAGAAGGACCCACAACTAAGAATATACAACTGTGTACCGGGGGGCTTTGGGGAGAAAAAGGAAAAAAATTTTTTAAATCTTTAAAAAAAAATTTTAGGATTCTTTGTTTTATTTCCATGAAGAATGTCATTGAGATTCTGATTGAGATTGCATTGAATCTGTAGATTGCTTCAGGTAATATGGACATTTTAACTATGTTATTCTTCCAATCTATGAGCATGGAATATCTTTCTATTTCTTTATGTCTTCCTCAATTTCTTTCAATAATGTCTTATAGTTTTCAGTGTTTAGGTCTTCCACCTCCTTGATGTAATTCATTCTCAAGTATTTTATTCTTTTTCTTGTGATTTTAAATGAGATTGTACTGATTTCTCTTTCTGCTAGTTCATCATTAGTGTATAGAAATACAACTGATTTTTGTTATGTTGATTTTGTACCCTGCGACTTTACTGTATTGTTGATTATTTCTAACAGTTTTTTGATGGATTTTTTAGGGTTTCCTATATATAGAATCATGTCATCCACAAACAGTGACAGTTCTACTTCTTTTCCTATTTGGCTCTCTTTGACTTCTTTTTCTTGCCTAAATTGCTCAGCCTAAAACTTCCAGTACTATGTTGAATAAGAGTAGAGAGAGTGGACATCCTTGTCTTGTTCCTGTTCTCAGAGGAACTGCTTTCAGTTTTTATCTGTTGAGTACGATCTTGGCTGTGAGTTTGTCCTATATAGCCTTTATTATGTTGAGGTACTTTCCGTCGATACCCATTTTACTGAGAGTTTTTTATCATAAATGGATGTTGGATCTTGTCAAATGCTTTCTCTTCATCTATTCAGACTACCATGTGATTTTCACTCTGTTTTGCTGATGTGGTGTGTCATGTTGATTGACTTGTGGATGCTGAACCATCCCTTCATCCCTGGAATAAATCCCACTTGATCGTGGTTTACAATCCTCTTAATGTATTGTTGTATTCCATGCACTAATATTTTGTTGAGGATTTTCAAATCTATGTTCATCAGCAATATTGCCCTGTAATTTTCCCTTTTTGTGTTGTCCTTATCTGGATTTGGTATCAGGGTAATGTTGCCCTCATAGAGTTTGGAAGCTACCTGTCCTCTTCAACATTTCACAATAGTCTGAGAAGCATGGGTATTAAATCTTCATTGAAGGTTTGGTATAATTCACCTGAGAAGCCATGTGGTCCTGGACTTCTGTTTTTTAGAGGTTTTTGAATACTGTTTCATTCTCTTTACTTGTGATTGGTCGATTCAGATTCTCTGTTGCTTCTTGATTCAGCTGTAGGAGGTTGTATGAGTCTAAGAACTTATCCATTTCTTCTAGGTCATCCAATTTGTTGGCACATAGCTTTTCATAGTATTCTTTTATAATCCTTTGCATTTCTGTGGTAGCCACTGTAATTTCTCCTCTTTCACTTCTGATTTTATTTATTTGAGTCTTCTCTCTTTTTTTCTTAGTGAATCTGGCTAAGTGTTTGTCAATTTTGTTTATCTTCTCAAAGAACCAGCTCTTAGTTTCATTGATCCTTTCTATTGTTTTTTTAGTCTCTATTTCTTTTATTCATGCTCTGATTTTTATTATTTCCTTGTTTCTACTGACTTTGGGCTTTGTTTGTTCTTTTTCTAATTCTTTTAAATATAGTGTAAGATTGCTTATTTGAGATTTTTTCTTGCTTCTTTAGGTAAGACCTATATTGCTATAAATTTCCCTCTTAGTACTACTTTTGCTGCATCCCATCAGAGTTGGTATGTTTTGTTTTCATTTTCATTTGCCTCTAGGTATTTTTTAATTTCTCCTTTGATTTCTTCACTGATCTAATGGTTGTTCAGTAGCACGTTGTTTAGTCTCCACATATTTGTGGCTTTCCTAGCTTTTTCTTGTGGTTGATTTCTAGTTTCATACCATTATGATCAGAAAAGATGCTTGATATGATTTCAACCTCCTTAAATTTATAGAGGCTTGCGTTATTTCCCAACATATGGTCTATCTTTGAGAATGTTCCACATGCGCTTGAGAAGAATGTGTATTCTGCTGTTGTGGGGTAGAATGTTCTTAATGGAACATGAAGTCCATCTGGTCTAGCATTTCATTTAAGCCCATTGTTTCCTCATTGACTTTCTATCTGGATGATCTACCCATTGATTTAAGTAGAGTGTTCAGGATCCCTACTATTATTGTGTTGCTGTAAACTTCTCCCTTTAGGTCTGTTAATAGTTGCTTTATATACTTTGATGCTCCTGTGTTAGGCGTTATGTCTTCTTGTTGGAATGTCCCTTTTATCAGTATATAATACACATCTTTGACTCTTCCTTTTTATCTTAAAGTCTGTTTTGTCTGATATAAACATACCTATACTCGCTTTCTTTTGCTTGCCATTTACTTGGAGCATCATCTTTCATCCCTTCACTCTGAGCCTATGTTTGTCTTTAGAGCTGAGATGTGTTTCCTTGAGGCAGTATATTGTTGGGACTTGTTTTTTAATCCATCCAGCCACTCTGTGTCTTTTGACTGGAGCATTCAATCCAGTAAATTTAGAATGATTATTGATAAATGATGGCTTAATACTGCCATTTTATCTTGTTTTCCAGTCATTCTATATTTACATTGTTTCTTTTTCCTTGTATTTCTGTCTGCTATTTCAGTTTGCTGGTTTTCTGTGATGTTTTTCTCTAGTTTCCCTTTATTTGTGCTTTGTGACTCTGCTCTGATTTTTCTGTTTTGTGGTTACCATGAGGTTTATATAAAAGACCTCATAAATGAGATAGTCCTTTTTCTTTTTTCTTTCTTTCTTTCTTTTTTTCTTTTTTTTTTTTTTTTTTGCTGAGGAAGATTTGCCCTGAGCTAACATCTGCTGCCAATCTTCCCCTTTTTTGGTATGTGAGCTGCCACCACAGCATAGCCACTGACAGATGAGTGGTGTAGGTCCGTGCCTGGGAACCAAGCCTGGCCACCAAAGCAGAGTGCACCAAACTTAACCACTAGGCCACCAGGGTTAGCCCAAGATAGTCCTTTTTCAGAAAGCCTCTTATCTCCATTAGCCTATGCAGGTTGCATCCCCTTCTATGTTTTTGTAGTCATAAATTCTTATTTTTGTGTGTGTGTGTTGTGAATTTGTAAGCAAATTGTATTGGTTATAATTATTTTTGATGCTTTCTTTCCCTTTATCTTTTATGTTATAATTAAGTGCTTACTAACCTATTCTGGTATAGAGCTGCAATCTTCTTATTTTGTCTATCTATTTATCCCCTTGCTCAAGGTTTTGTAAACCTTTGCTTTTTAGTTTCAGATAGGAGGGCTCCTTTTAACATTTCTTGTTAACGCAGGTCTAGTGGCGATGGACTCTCTCAGCATTTGTTTGTCTGGGAAGGCTTTTATTTCTCCATCATTTCTGAAAGATAATTTCACTGGATAGAGTATTCTTGGCTGATAGTTTTTGTCTTTCATTATTTTGAATGTATCATTCCACTCTCTCTCAGCCTGTAGGGTTTCTGCTAAGAAATCTGCTGAAAGCCTGATAGGGCTTCATTTCTAGGTTATTTTCATCTGCCTTGCTGCCCTTAATATTTTTTTCTTTGTCGTTGACTTTTGACTGTTTTAATATTATATACCTTGGAGAAGGTCTTTTTGCGTTGAGATAATTAGGAGTTCTATCAGCTTCATATGCTTGCTTGTCTGGTTTCTTCCCCAGGTTTGGGAATTTCTCAGCTATTATTTCTTTGAATAAGTTCTCTGCTCCTTTCTTTCTCTCTCTTCACCTTCTGGGATACCCATAATCCTTACACTACTTTTCCTAAATGAGTTGGATATTTCTTGAAGAATTTCTTCATTATTTAAAAATCTTAGTTTTCTTTCCTCCTCCACCTGACTCATTTCTAGGTTTCTATCCTCATGCTCACTAATTCTCTCCTCCATATGGTCTGCTCTATTTTTAATGCTTTCTACATTATTTTTATCTCATTTATTGTGTTCTTCATCTTCAAAATTTCTGTTTGTTTTTTTTCAGAGTTTCAAGCTCTTTGGTGAAGTACTCCTTCTGTTCATTAATTTTATTCCTGAGCTCACTGAACTGTCTTTCTGAGTTTTCTTGTAATTCACTGAGTTTCTTTGTGACAGCTATTTTGAATTCTCTGTTAGTCAGATTGTAATCTTCTGTGACTTCTAGTCTGGTTTCCAGAGAGCTGTCATTCTCCTTCTATTCTGCCATCTTCCTGTAGTTCTTTGTGGTGTTTGATGAACTGATCCTTTACCGGAGCATTTGTGGCGGTAACCACCTTTCTTATTTGGCTACGGCCTTGGTTACTTTGGTTCTGTGCTGCTTCTGGTTGTATTTGAGAGCTTGCACTTTCCACCCCCCAATGCCTCTGCCAGGGGCATCATCAGTGCCCTCCTTGTGCTTCTTATGCCTCCAGGGTTGCTGATGCCTTCTCTTTAGTGTCAAGTGTCACCAGTGGGATCACCAGGCTGCGAGCACTTCTACTGCATCTAGGGTCACCTGGGTCTCATGTTCCTCCACTGGCTCTCCGCAGTTTCTCCACAGGCTCAGATGCTGCTTCCCTGTGCACCACCTGTGCTGCTGCTCCTGGGTTATCTGGGGGTGCTGGCTCTGCTCCTGGGTTGTCTGGGGGCACTGGTTGCACTGCTGCTGGGGGTGCTGGGTTCATGAGTGTTGCTGTAACTGCTGGGGCCCTGGGGACCTGGGGAATTGTATGCAGCCCCTGCTGCTGATGAAGCTGGTGTTGGGGATACTGCCAGTGCAGGCTGGGTCACTGGTTCTGCTGCAGCTCCTAAAGCCTCTGGTCACAGGTTACACCTGCCACTGCTAGGGGGGAGCAGGTGCTAAGCAAGGAGAGGCTTTTGTTGCTGCTCACTATGCAGCCTCTGGTCTCTGGTGCTATCCAGTGTGCTTTGAAAACTCAGGTCAGAGCATCCCACCCCAGCCATGAAAATCCAAGTTTTGTATACTATCCCCACGGTTGGAAAGACCTAGCCACTACCAGGGGAGAGGGTGTACACACTGGATCTCCTGGGAGATAGGCAGGGAGTAACCCAACCCACCTTCTCCCTCCCTGCCAGGACCAATTATGAAAGAGCAGGATGAGTCCATGGGGAGATGGGTAGGGAGCAGGCCAGCCCACCTTCTCCACCCTCACTGGGACCATTCATGGAAAAGTAGTCTGGGTCTGCTGGGAGGCAGGCAAGGAGCAAGCCATGCCTGTCGTCTCGCAGGTATGTGGGCCAGTGTGGGGATCCACACCCTGGATGGCTGCTGCCAGGGAAAGGGAGACGGGGCTGCTCTCCTAGTTCCACTGCCCCCTGGGGGGGGGGGGTCCTGCCTACCCACCTTCAGCTATATAGATGCCTGGATCTCTTATGTATCCTGTTGTGCTGTGTCTGGAATTCTTTGTTGGTCAATGGATATCCAATTGATTGTAACTTAGAGGGGAGAGACAAAGAGAACAACTCACACTGCCATGATGGTGACATCACTCCTAAAAGTCATGTCTTTATAGAAGGGAGAAACTAGCCTAGAGTAAAGTATACTTAAACTCACCCTAACAAAGCTTAACAACCAAATTTGAAAGAAGCAAACAATCTACAAGTAAGAACTATCTGCCAGAACAAAGTTCAACACTCTTTGCTGAACAACATAGACAGAAATTTCTCCCAGATTGATAAATTATATAACAGAAAAATTATACATGCTCTGTGACTATGGCTACCTGGTAGAGAGAAGTAACAAGATTGTAGCCCAAAATATGATAGTCCATTGATGTGATTTATATTGGAAAATTTGTAACACAGTCATAGCATTCTTATGATAGAAGATTAATTGCTTGCTAAAGAGATAACAATTAAAATATTTCCAGGTTAGCACCCATGTCCTTTAATAAGTGTTACTGGAAAATGATTGAATGCTGGACTTTCTCACTGTGCATTAGATTTTGTAGGATTTATTCACCTTCCTAAAGAAATCTTGAGTGTGCAATGGTAGTAATTGCGTGTGTGTTTTAATATATGTTTACTTAAGAAAGATGCTTGAACTGGGGCCTTATTTACTTGTGTGTTTTTAACCAAAAGAGGCTGTATTTCTCTCTTGTTAAAAGAAACATAGGAAAAGTGGATCTCTTCTCAATCCCAGGGCAGGAAACGGGCTATGAGAAAAGAAAGTCAGTAGAGAGAAAATATTATTTTTAAGGTCCATTTGAAGCCCCTCTACTCATTTGGTGCCTAACTGTATAATTATAAATTTATAAGCAACTAAATGGATTACATTCACAAAACTAACACTTTTATGGTGGTTGTTGAACTGCCTGATATGTGAACTTCCACGCTCTGTTTTGGGGGAATTCCTCATTATCTGAGTCTTTGTGGAATGTAGGAAATACCTCTCATGACAGAAACTAAAAAGGTCAGATAATTACTTTCTCCCACCACTTGATAGCTAGGATGAAGAACACCTAGGTTTGTTTCTTTGCCAGAACTTTGAATGTGAAGAAAGTGACAGAAAGACTAGTGACAGAGAATTTACTCTGGCAGTAGCCACAGCAACATCCAATTACCATGTTCATCAGTGCCAGTGGAGCTCATTGTGGTATCCAGCATCCAGCTCCAGCAGTGGTAGTTCCAGCTCCGGCACCCCAGGTACAACGGTTGCTGTGCCAGTCTTATTTTATCTCAGTTAATGGCATCCCTATTCATCTAGCAGCTCAGACTTTACAGTTACCTTTGACTCCCGTCCTTTCCTCACCCTTAACATTTAATCCATTAGCAAGTCCTCAGCTCTCTACTGACAAATTCTAATGCAAATCCTGCCACTTCTCACCACCTCTACCCCTTCTTCTGTAGCCACAGATGTCATTAAAGTCAACTGGACTACTACAATAGCTTCCACTTTGCTTCCTGTGATTCAGTCTCTCTGTGTAGTCAGAATGATCTTTCTATCGTGTAAATCAGAACATCCATTTCCCCTGTTTAAAACCCACCTTAGGCTTCCCTTTGCACAAAGGATAAAATACAAAGCTTTTACCAAGGCCTACAAAGTCCTACAAGACCTCTCTTATCATACTTTCCCTTAACTGTGCTGAGGCCAGACCTGCCTTCTTATGCTTCCTTCATGACCTTGGTGGTTGCAGTTATGCCAGCCTGGAATTCTCTTCCTCCAGAATAGGTATTTCCTTCTCAATATTCAAATTTCCTTTCAAATAGCAAGGCCTCAGGGAAGCTTCCTGACCAAAATTCACTCCCTCCCCACATTCACTGTATATTCTATTACTTTGCTTTGTTTTCTTCAAACTACATATTACAATTCGAAATTGCATTATTGACTTCTTTGATCTCTATGTCACCCAATAGACTATAAGGTCTACAGAGTGGTATCTGTATTGTTCACCACTGTAACTCCAGTACTTAGAACAGTTCCCAGCACATATCAGGCACTCAAAGATTCACTGAATGAACGAGTGAATCTAATGTCAGTTATATGATAAGATTAAATACATGGAATTTTCTTTTGCAATAAAATTTTCAACATAGCATTTATTCATTTATCAAGGAATATTCATAAATAGTTTCAGCTGTGAAAGATACATTCTCCCACGTGACACAAAAAGGGGCCATTCTCCTTAAATCAGTACTACATCCAGGCGTAAGTTTAAAGCTGTTCAGTTGAAAGAAATATAAGCTGCTGAGAACTAAGCAATAATTATTCTCAAAAATAATTATTGCCCAATGATGTTTTTTATTTCAAGAACTCCAGTAATATCACTTTCTATTTTTATTTGTATTAAGGGGAATCTTACATTACCCAAAAATTGGTAGATAAAATGATCTTTAGATAGTTTAATAAATAAATGAAAAACACTTTGAAATCCTTAGATGAAGTACAAATCACTTGTCAAAAGTACAATCTCATTTGTCAAAACATGAAAATGCAAAAAGGGAAGACACAGAAATAACAGGCTCAGAGCTGCCAAACTGACAGGCTGTCTTAAGTGAGATAGTCAAAACATTCATATGCTAATTTTTTAAAGTGCTGTCTATCTGGCCATCCATATAAATATAAGAGGGCTTTTTCTCCCTATATCCAAAGTATATGAATGGGTCAGACAGTGGACGTTCTGATTACTAAATTAAGCAACTGCAATTAAGATCATAAAGAATTTTCCATTTAAGTTCTGAATGCACATATAAGACAACTACCAACTGACCTGCATGGGAGATAATTCAGAAGATCCAACTCTCACAAAAATACTCTTATCAATTATACCATCTAACACAATTATTGGCAATTTTCTGCATATAGAACACAGTGCAAAGATAACTTTCCATGTTAGCAGCTGGGGTTAATTATATACTGTAAATGGCAAAAATCAACTAGTAAACAACTACCAAAATAGGGTGAAAGATTTAACTAAAATGTACAAATATTATTTTTCTTTCCTTTTTTTCTTTAGTAGTGTAAAGGGTTTTCTTGTTCACATTTCTCCTAAGCATCCCTCTCTCTTGCAACACTAATAATTCTATACAAAATAGGATCTCCTTGAAATGTTCCCCTCATTGCGTTGATGAATTTGCCATCAAATCTACACTTTCATGTATCACCTCACTTCCTGGGATGTGAAATCAAGTCTAGCAATAAAACTGAAGTTTTGCTCATATTTGCTTTGGTAAGAATGCTGGTGTTTCTAGACTTGGATTCAGATATTCTGCTGCTAGAAAAGAAACTGAACACCTATTAATGATTCCATTTATGTGAAATGTCCAGAAGAGGCAAATCCATAGAGACAGAAAGTAAATTGGCGGTTGCCAGTGACTGGGGGATGGGGAAGTGAAGAGTGGCTGCTAATGGGTACAGGGTTTCTTTTGGGGGAGATGAAAATGTTCTGGAATTGGATAGTGGTTGCACAACTTTGTGATTACATGAAAAACCACAGAATTGTACACTTTATAAGGATTACTTTTATGGTATGTGAATTATATCACAATAAAGATGTTACTAAAAAAAAGGCAGCCAGCTTTCCCCAATTCACAAAAACATTAAGTTAAAATACAATTCTCTCTTCTTAAAACATTTTCTTCGCATAAATTTTTTAAATCTTTGGTATGAGCTACCGCTCATCTTCTAGTACCAGACAACAAAAATAAACAATTAGCAAACTGATGTCAGCATGAAAAGTTGAGAAAACAGATCAACATTCTTAATTGAATGGGTTATTTTATTCATGGACATGTGCTGATGATATAAATTTACTGTAAGTATGTACCACAGAATCATTTTCTATAATTATCATTGCCTATAGCACATTTGAAATTTATAATAAAATATGTCAATATTTCATAGCATTCTACTAACAACACCATGGCTCTGTATGCTATCTTATTTAGACACGTTAGAGCCAGTGAAACAGAACAAAGCTAATAAGGCCAAATAAAGATGAAACTAATCTCTACCTAGCGTAACATATCTCATCCGCGACTACAAACTCAAAAGAACCACAACCTGTGCACAAACCTTTTCTCAACTGCCCCCCAAAAAATATAGGTGAAAAGGTTGTTTCTTGTAATCCTCACCAATTTTGGCACCGCGACTTCAAAGATAAAATTTGGAAATTCCAATCTAAAACACAGTGACTGTTCTGTGTCAAAAGCAGTTCCAAATATTAAGAAAAACCTCTCCTTCCTAAAGCATAGTCACATCTTAATGACAAGTAACAGTCACAGTTTTCATATCTGAAAATCCAAAACTCATGTTGTCAATAGAAATTTCTAGCTTCTTATCGTTATTACGTATGAGTTTTAAATTGTTGTTATAATAATCAAATCAAATCAAATCATACTGTTTTAATTATAGCCTTTTTAAAAGTATGCTTTATTATAGTGTACAATTAATCTCTTTTCATTAGCTTTAGTTTTTCAAAATAATCTTTGATATGCTAATCTATTCGTTCTTCTACATAAATTTCAAATTAATCATGTCAAATTTCAAGAAAAATTTAGTTGATATTTTTACTGTTTTCATTATATAAAATCACACAGAGTTTTATTTACATTATTATTAAGTAATTTTTGCTCTGATAAATGTGCTTCTTTTTTCCCATTATATTTTCTAACTTAGGTGGGATGCTAAGTGGAATGCTACTTATTTAACTGAACTCATTTTTTCTACTATCTTAGTCAACTTATTTGGATTTTCTAGGCATAAAAGTTTTATCTCAAAAAGCCTAGAGTACAATTCAAAATAATAATAAAATACACTTAAATGAGTAAGAAAGTCCTGTTTGAGGATTTCTAGAGATACGAAAATAAATAAATAAAACAAACAAGGTAACAAATTCATCCAAATGGAAATATAAAATCTAAAATAGTTGATTTTAGCTTGAAGACAGTATGGACTTCATTTCAAATTTATATCTAAAAACCACTCTGAAATGGGTGAGATAATTTCAAAAATTCAGATGCACCTAAATTTGTTTTTCAATAACTTTCTTGATAATCTCCCTTGAAATAGAAGTTCTAATACAAACCAGGATTTGATAAAGATCGAAACATCAAAAGTTATGTTCCTGAATAAGAGGCTTAATCTTTTATTTGAAGTCAGTTTCTGAAAGGTAGTAATAATATATTTACCAGAATAATAAGTGTATTCTAGTTTTATCAGATCATTAATGTATCATGCATTCCAGTAAAAGATTATGAATACAACATCCAAAGCTCAAAAGATCTCCTGGCTGCAGGCAGTTGTGTGTGTGCATGCGTGGGGTGGTGGGTGTGTGTTTTGACAAAGGGGGTGGGAGTGGTAAGTGGTTTGGTTTGGGAGTATTCCATTCCTACTCCAAAGATCCTAATCTTTTTTTCTAATAGAAAGTCTAAAGAAGGTGCATAGAACTTGATAGAAATTGCCTTGCTCTGCAACATTTCTCTCAAAACAGGGTCAAAGTGCCACCTGCTTCCCTCTTCCAAGTCAGGCCCATCCATAGTCCAAGACTAGCTCCTTCTTTTTTGCAGAAAGTATATATTAGCCATCTCTTTTCTTTCTTGTTACTGCTATTGCTCCACATTAACAATGCAATTATCTTGCCTTTGTCCTCAATCTCCTAAATTGAGTCCTGATTCCTTGATGTCCTCTCCTTATGCAAGTTTTTTATTCCTTGTCTCTGAATACCCAGAAATCTGAATCAATGCCTGGCTCTTGCCCTCAAGAACATCTTGACACCTGACCTATTATCTGGCTCTGATTTTTGGTATGTATCTATTCTGGATTGTTCTCTGCTCTCAAATTCCCAGGCTTGGCTGTAACTATCAGTTCCAAGGCTGTCCTTTTAAAAAATGTTGCTTGTCCCGAGGAGGATGACTGGGGAGGTGGAAGAATATGTTCATTAAGAAAAGGAGTTAAATACAAAGAAATATACATTTAAAAATGGTTATGATGGGGGGCTGGCCCCGTGGCCGAGTGGTTGGGTTCGCGCGCTCCGCTGCAGGCGGCCCAGTGTTTCGTTGGTTCGAGTCCTGGGCGCGGACATGGCACTGCTCATCAGACCACGCTGAGGCAGCGTCCCACATGCCACAACTAGAAGAACCCACAACGAAGAATACACAACTATGTACCGGGGGGCTTTGGGGAGAAAAAGGAAAAAATAAAATCTTTAAAAAAAAAAAAATGGTTATGATGGTAAATTTTATTACATAAATTTTACCACAATAAAAAAAATTGAACATAAAAACAAATAATAGAAGTGAACCTGAGAGTCTATAAGAAAAGAATAGCTATTTGATGAGACTCTACAAGGAAAAACAAGTAGGATTATCAGGATAAAAGTTGAATAAACGAAAGAAGCCAGGTCACAGTTGAAGTATACTAACATGAAGGTTTTACTACTAGGATGTTTGAATCCAGAGATAAAGTCATGGGTAAAGGCTGATTATGGTGAGATACTCTTTTGTTTAACTAGTGTTAATTATAAAGTTAAAATATATTGTGGTAAAAATGTAAATAGATAGAATAGCATAAAATAAAAATTTAAACTCAGCCTCTCCATCACTGCCTGAACTCTTCTACGCACACAGAAACTTTTTTTCCAACTCACATGAGATAATACTTTATTTATGGACCTACAACTTGCTTTTCCACCCCAAAGAATACCCAGGACATCTCATGAGCTACCTCCTCTAATTTTAAACGACTACATTATATTCAAAATGCAGTAGCTTAGTTGACCCATGGGCAGGATCTGCTTACCTATGGCCCCCGCCTCAGCAAGAGTATCTGGCACACTCCCAAGCTTGTCCTCTTGTGACCTCCTTGCCTATTGTCATTATTTTATTTTCTACAGAAGTTATGTTCCAATTGCCTAAAACTTTGTTAAAAGCAGAATCTCTATCATTTCATCTTTATATCTCTAGCACCTGTAATACTACAGGTATAGTACCATAGTAACACCAAATACTTACTTTGTTGAACGAATGAATGATCATTGACTTATCTAAAGATAAATGACTCATACGTGGCAGAAATAGCATTACAATTCTCAATCTAGTTCTCTCTATTGGACCATATGGTTCTATCAAGCCAATCTTAAAAACTGATAAACAAAATGCCCTGTTACCTACAATATCAAACCAAATCTTTTCCTTTGTTTTCTGAGGTCCTCCATGATCCGGGCCTACTCTCTTTGCCAACTCTATCCTCCCTGACTCTAAAATCAGGTCACCCTAGTCCATGAAAACTGGTCTCTTCTCTGCCCTTTCCATCAGTTATGCTTACCGCCATCCATGTCATGGCTTAATCCGTTGCCCCATTCTAGAACTCCCTCCCTTTTCATGTCCCACCATCCTAATCACAGCCATCATTCACCACGTAGTTTGTCTGAAAATCTTCTCTTCTCTAAACTCATGTTGTAATTATACTTAGAGTATATAGATTAATATTAGTTGTTCTCTGGCAGCTCTATATTACTTAGCGTTTCCTCTCCTATCATCTCTTGAAAGTAGAAACTATATTTTAACAATAATATAATAGCTACAATTTATTAAGCAACTGTGATAGGTTGTATTATTTGTTCAAAATACTCACTGCTCTTCTCTTTGGCTGGCCCATCCTAAAAGAATCCCTCCTTTTGAGATGAGTATACTTCCTTCTCCAGTGATGTCAGGCTTGGACGTATGAATAAGTTTGGCAAACACAATGTGAGTAGAAGTGGCATATACCACATCTGAACACAATTTTAAGAGCTATCACATGGTTCCATCATGCTTCTTTTTCCCCTGCCATGAGACTGGCATGTCTCAAAAGAGGAGCTGAGCCCAGTCTGGGTCATAGAAGAAAAAAGTTGTGGAGCAGGCCTGCAATTTACCTGCAGCCAATGTAAATAAGCAATGAGAATAAGAACTAAACCTTTGCACTTGCAAGCTACTGAGATTGGGGGATTGTTACCCCAGCATAATATAGCATAAGCTAATACCCCCAAATAATATTCCTCCTGCTGCTGCTTTCCCCTCCCCTACCTTTCCAGTTTATACAATAACAACAACAACATTAGAAATTCCGAGAAGTTACTTGGGGAGTCTTTTGGTTCTCCCTACCCCTAGTCAAAGAGGGGCTGGGGGCTTCCAAGAAAATTAATCATTAAGATTGAGAGTACCAGTGGTAAGAGAAGACTGGCATCTCATTCCCTATTTGGATAATTAGTTATATCAGCTGTTTGGGCATGTCAGAACACAGATCAGTGGGCCCCACCAGGCCCCAAAATTTACACATCTAACAAATTTCCAGATGGTGCTGATGATGCTGGTCTAGGGACCACACTTTGAGAACTACTTGGCTAAACAATGAATAGTTAATCTGCCCTGTTAATTTGAGAGAACTAGCAGAAAGGGTGCAAAGGTAGAATAGCTTAAATTCTCATCATTTGGCATGGCAAAGATGCAAGAATTTCCAAAATGTACATACCAGAGAAGATGACTTGGGACATCTTACTGGTATCCCACCCAAGAGGATTGCCTGGAGACAAGGGGATTCCAGTAAGAACAGGCTCTAGAGTGTACCACTAGAGGTGGACACTGAGAGAGGTTGGAAGAAACAGAACTGGAACTTAGTCTCTCATATTAAAAAACTGCAATGGAGAAGCTCCTAAAGGGTCCTTCAAAATATTCATACATGTGCTTCCATAAGAGAACTAGCATTTGGACACCTGCCACTGTTGACCAGAGAAACTGCAACAATTAAGAGTGAGTGAGCTATACAATTGCATCAGTAAAATGAGAGACATTTAATCCTTTCCATCTCCTTCCCTCTAATACACCAGAAGAGCTAGCCACCCAGAAGAGATGGGGAGGAAAAGTTCTCCTGATGAGGCCTAGGCCACTGGCTCTGGAGAAAGGAAAAGGGAAGAACTTTAAATTGGGTGTAATACTGGAGTTTTAAATTGGAACAGAATGAATTTTTTTAATATCCAAAAGCACACAGAAAGTTATGGAATCTGGAATCTGCCCAGAAAGACAGATTTGGCAGAGCACGGTTGAAGGAAATGATTGTAGGAAAATAAAGCCAGGTCATGCTTGTACCCCTAGAAGATTGGTGAGGAAGCCAGATGCTCATTTATCATATCTGCATCTTTGTTTTCCTGACTACAGGCATGTATCTTATACTCTCTTGATATGTTTACTTTTCAATTGTCTTTAGGAAAGGTTTTTCCTATCTATGAAAAAGATCAAATTAGAGCATGATAAGATTCTACTGATCTTCATTTGCTCACTTCAGAAGGGAAAAAATCCTCAGACTTGTATCTTCTTCAGAACAGAATTTAAAATGAAATGTCCTTTCTCTCTCAGTATCAGGACTTGTATCTTATCTCTACTTTTTCTGCTATCTCTAAGTTTGCCCCCTGCTTTCACTTCAGTTTCAACATTGGCAGAGATGATACTTACCCAGAGTTGACCCTCCCAGGATGTTTACATCCACCTAACGGAACTACAGCATCTTCACTGCTTTAATATCCTCCTCCAGAACAGAAGGAAGACCATCACTTGGAAGCCACTTACATCAAGCCAAATCTCACCTCACACAAGAGTTTGAAATGACCTGATATTGTGGTCTTTTATAGACTTCACACCAGATGCTCTCCATTTTTTAAACTCCCCCAAAAATTCAATTTCTTACGGCATTTCTGCACTTCTGTGTCCAATGGTCATATCTAATAAGCAGAACTATAAAACATCATAGATTTACGCTTTCTGGTTACTGACTTAGGTTTATAAACTCTGTTTTTTTTCATTTGGGAGAAAACTATTTTCTTCGGCTATCTTCCTGAAACACAATTATTAGGGTAAACTCTACATGTAGGAAAATTGCAGGAATACAATAGGATAGACAAAGATAATGAGAAGAAAACCAGGAGCTAAATTTTAATTTTTAAAAGTACATATCTAAATTCTAGAAATTGTCAACTCTCCAACTTTATAATGGGCACAAAATAAGTCTTATCTTGGGATGATTATATTAGTCAGGGTTAGATTTAGCTCCAGGTACTAGATAACTCAAAATAACAGTGGCTTAACTAAGAGAAGTTTAATTTTATCCGATATAAACAAAGTCCAGAGACCAAAGTCCAAGGCTGAGATATCATCTCCACTATCATAAAGGATCTATTCCCCAATCTTGCCTCCTCCCATCTTCAACACATAGCTTTCAACTACAGTCCAAATAGCTACTTAAGCAATAGCCATCATATCCACATTCCAGCAAGCAGGAAGGAGAAAGACGGGAAGAAAAGCACATCCCTCCCTGTAAAGATATGTCCTAGAAATTGTACTTGACACTTCTGATTACATCTCACTGGCCAGAATTTAGTCTTATGAATAGTACACCCTAACTGTGAGGGCGGGAAAGGTAGCATTTATTCTGGGTGGCCAAAGATTCAGTTAATAATTGGAGAGTTTATTGCTAGGGAAGAAAAGGAAGTGAATCCTGGGAAACAGCTAGCAATTTCCACCACAGTGGTGATCACATTTCATTGTTTCTGAGCACCAGAACTTAAGCTGTGACCTCAGGCAAGTCATTCTCACTCAAAACTCTTCCCACTCTTGGCATGAAGAATATCAACCAGAAAAATAGAGTACAAACTTCCAGTTATAATATGAATAAGTTCTTGGGATCTAACGTACAGCATGATGATTACAGTTAATAATACTGTTATATACTTGAAAGTTGCTATAAGAGTAGATCTTAAATGTTCTCACCATAAAAAATGGCAATTATGTGACGTGATGGAGATGTTTGTTAACGCCGTGGTGGTAATCATTTTGCAATAGGTAAATGTCTTACACAATGTCACATGTCAATCATATCTCAACAAAGTTGGGGGATAAAAAGAAAGAAAAATGCCAGAAAATATAGGGTTATACTGAGAATGCCAAGAGATTCGTAACGTAGAGACAGCAGTAAATTTACTAAGGATTTGAGGTAGCATTTGAGCAGTGAAAGAAAATAAAACAATGTTGAGTTGATGCGTTCTGTTTCATCTTTCCCCTTGAGATCCTTTCTCCGGGTTGCAGGTATAGACATAAAAAAATTCCACTGTAGAGCATTAATGCTGTATAAAAGACGGTATAGCAAACAAAAGTAATACATCAAAGAAATCATACAGAGTACCAAGAATCTGAAATGTGATTTGGCGCTAGGATTAGCAAAGAGCAGCACAGTGAGTGATTAATCCTGCATGGCCACATTTACATCTTTAATTTGCTCATATAAATGCATTAAGCCAGATGGTTTCAGAGACTAGCACTCGGCATATACTCGTGGGTCAGCACCCACATCTTCTGTACTTTATAGGTGCCCAGACTTGGCAGTACCCACCCCTCACCCTTCATTAGTTTCCTAGCATAACCCCTTTATTCTTATTTTTTCCCACTTCCCATAATCAGCATTCTCACATCCAATATACCTTGCTAAACATCTTCTGTAACCTTGCTAATTAATACATTAGGAGGACATGAAGAGGTAACTATTACTTTAACTTAGAACACATTAGGAAGACAATTTTGAAAATGGGCACTTTATTCTATTTGCGAAAAATTAGCAGCCCCTACCAAAAATGGGAATCATATTTTTAAAGAATAATCCACACTAATAACTAGAATTCTTGAAAATTCAATAAAAATTACAAAACTAAGACTTTATTTGTTAAATTTTAATACTGATTTCCTATTATTATAATAATTCTGTACTTACTGATCTGTTGGCATCTAGCTTCAAGCAGACACATCATGTGAGCCTATTCAGTAAGGCAGCTGTGGTAGTAATTTCTTTCCAGACTAACAATATACTGTTGAATATGGTCATTTTCTTCTATCTCAAGTGCTACCAATTAATGGATCCTCAATTAATTTTTAGTATGGAATTGTAGTATTAGGAATTATACATGACAAACAGATATAAAGACATGCCTCAAGCATTCATAAGCTTAGAATTTTTGTTATATCCTAAAATAAAAGAAATCTGAAAGATCCCGGAAAAGATCTGTTTTACTTAGAGAAATAAGGTGCAAGTAAGAATGCTATGAAAATAGGATCATGAGTCCAAAAGGAAAACATCCTCAAAGAATGTGCGCATAATTCTGGGGCAACAGACACACCCTCTCCGAGAAGAAGCTGAATGAATCCTCATGGTAGATCTGCAGCTGGTCTACAAATGGCAGGAGCAGTTAAGGGACAGTTTCTTGAAGTTCACAGCACAACTAGGAGAAGCCCAGATTGCAATCCCAAGACCCACAGAGTCTATTTATTTGACTGAAGGTAAAAGCTATTTAAATCGGCAAGCTCAGGGGAAATATAAACAGTAAAGACACACAGCTATCTAATTTTCAGTCTGTGTCCTATCTCTCTTCTAAACTTGGATTATCATTTCTTTCATCCTCTACCTCTTTCAAACATATAAGAATTTACCTCTTATGATGCTATGTTGAGGGTCACAACTGTAAGTTTAGCTCTCATTTGGTTTTGAGGACAAAGAGATAATAATCATTAAGGGTCTATCATTACTCGTTAGATTCATCCTTCTTAGTACAACCAAAATACTCAAATTATGATTTTCAAGAACATGTATTTAGTCTGTCTCTAGTTATAACTAAATTCACAACCTCAATTTAGGCCCCCTACTTATCTTTCTTTCTCTGAGAACTGCATTTCCTCAATAGGATTGAGAGTCTGAAGGCATGTTTGTTTTGCATGAATCTGTGCCCTGGCCATAGGAAGCTGGACAAGGGTTGGACATCTGACCAAGTTAGGGCTTCAAACTACCTCTTATAGGAATCTGGAATTGATACTCAATTCTATTGTCTACTACCCTATTAGTCTGGACTACTGTCTTGTGAACCCAGGACCTAAGGCTGCCATTGTGGGTGAGATATGCTTGGTACCTATATGCCAAACTGAGAAAGCTAGTCTTCAGAAAAAGAGAGAAGCATAAACAGCTGCAGATAGAGGTGCAGTGCTAAGAGACTGGTAAACTGAATAACAGTTCACAAAGTTATCCAGGTCCTAAGCCCTGGAACTTGTGAATGTTACCTTATATGGCAAAAAGTACTCTGTAGATGTGATCAAGTAAAAGATCTTGAGATGGGAAGAGTCTCCCGGATTATCCAGGTAGGCCCTAAATATAATTAAAAGGCCCTTGTGAAAGAGAGGCAGAGGGAAATTTTCCTACAGAAAAAGTAGGCAATGTAATGACTAACAAGATGCCATGCTGCTTTGAAGATGGAGGAAGGGGACATGAGCCACAGAATGCAAGAAATGTAGCTCTGGGAGATGGAAAAGCAAGGAAACAGATTCTCCCTTAGGGCCTCTAGTGGGAAGATGGCCCTGACAACACCTTGATTTGAATCCAATGAAACTGATTTCTGACTTCTGAGCCTCCACAACTTTGTTGTTTAAGCCATCAAGTTTATGGTAGCATGTTAGAGCAGCAACAAGAAACTCATATAGAGACCACATGGCCCTAGAAAGAGAGACTAAGAAAGTGGTTGCCTGAGTTTCGAACTGCTTTCTATTTCATTCCTTCAAGAGCCCTAGCTCACACATCTTGCCATTACGTTCCACAAGATACCAGTGTTCCACTGCAATAAATCAACATTTTGCTTAGGCCAATCAGATTCTTAGCTAAGATGTAAAGCAAGCCTTATACCTTCTTATACTTTCATCTACTTCCATAAAGTGAAAGTATAAGAAGCTATGCATTGTAATTTGGAAAGAATCATAACACATAAAAATGTATTTGCTGCTTAAAAACATACTTGGAAGTGCCCCAAATTTCTACCACAGTCATCACCCTTGTAGCTTTAGGTATTATCTCTAGAATACCTTGCCTTAAAATGAAACTCTATTTTTACCTAAATGTGGAATTCCCCAATATAATTGCATCAACTGAACATATCAACATAGATATGTCAACAAAATAATATAACAAAATTTTATATTTAGCCCTACAGAAAATTGACAAAGAAAAGGTACATTGACCAGAAGGAAATTGGAAGAGACCAGAACCTAAAGCTGCATCTTGGGCAAAATTCAGTAAGATGACTGTGATACATCAAGAAATACATATTTGGTCTTTGTCCTTGGTTCCTGGCACACCGTTCCTAAAATCCTTGGTACCTCTGGAGTGGTTAAGAGTGTTTTTTGTAATGAGATGACTGGTCACTGGGGGCTAGTCTCCAGAAAGACCAAGGCACGATTAGAGGGTTGTAACTTTTAGCCCCACCTCTGATCTCCGGGGAGGGGAAAGGGACTAGAGGTTCAGTGAATCACCAAGGGCCAATGATTTAATCAATCATGCCTACATAATGAAAGTGCCATAAAAACTCTAAATGATGAGGTTCCAAGAGCTTCTGGGTTGGTGAATACATTGCGGTACTGGGAGGGTGGGACACCTAAGAGAGACATGGAAGCTCTGTGCCCCTCCTCCCATATCTTGCCCTATGCGTCTCTTCCAAAAAGTGTTTCCCTGAGTTGTGTGAGCTGTTATAACAAATTATTAAACCTGAGAAGGGGTCACGGGAACCCCTGATTTATAGTCAGTTGGTCAGAAGTGCAGGTGGCAAACTGGGACTTTTGACCGGCACCTGAAGTGAGGGCAGTCTCTTGGGACTGAGCCCTTAACCTGTGGGGTCTGTACTAACTCCAGGTAGTTAGTGTCAGAATTGAAACGAATCAGAGGAGCCCTAGTTCGTGTCTGGAGAACCAGAGAACTGGTTGTTGGTGTGGGAAAAACCTACACACTAGCAATGAAAAAGGAAGAAGTTTTAGCAGGTAGAGAACACTATAAGAGAAATGGGTACCCAGAGAAGATTAGATTCAAAGCCCGGAGATGATATAAGCAGATTTTCCCCACATTTCAGTCTAAGGCCTACAGATTTAGAGGATCAACAGAGAAATCAAAATGTACTTCAAAAACCAAACCTATCTTAACAGCTCAGTACAGAAATTATATTCTCCCAAAATGAGTCACTCACTAGATCTCAGTAGAATGAGAGAAGCAGTTTTCCATTTTCAATAACGAGAAATGGACAAGCTTACCAATCCTTTCATCTTTCAGAGCTTGGAAAGTTGTACTTTTGTGAATAATTATTAGTCTACCAGTCTTTTATTTACCTTCTTATGGTATGTATATACAGCTCTTTTTCCAAAAGGTGTTATCGTTCTTTTTAGTAGCTTTATGAGATAGGTCATTATAGTGCTAGAATGCCTATATCTCAATCTTCAATTCACATGAAAAGACAAGATGTCATTAGAAACTGATTAGTGATGCAGAAAAATAAAATCCTAATAACAGAAACCTAATCCAGGTTGAATACTAGAGCTAAAATCATGGGAAATAAAGACACACCCATCTAGAAAGAACACTGTGACAAAAAACAAAGACCTGGGGGAGGAAAACGCATGCTTAACATAAATTGGGAAGATACTGTATCATTTGGTAAAGAAAAAGCAGAGTGTCCTGAACAATAGATAACTAACGTGCTCATTTATCACCTGCAAACAACAGGGAGCATGGAAGGTCAGAACATGGGAGCAATCACCCAAACAGGATTATTCATGAACTCTAAATGCTTGTCACTAATTACAAATTATCCAGTAATACTGTGACATGATCAAATAGGTTAATACAGGATTTGAATTAATCTTCCTGGGTTTAAGATTTTCCTCTAATCCACTGAAACTTAGAATCAGTGAAGCGTGATTTCTATATAAGATGAGAAAGAATACTGGGAACATTAACATAATATTCCAATCTCTTGCCAGGCCAGTCTCAGATACATCTCTTTGGCTTGGGTAAAAACTCAATGCTTCATGTTCTGACCTTTATTAGGATCTACCAATTAAAGAAAGGCCCATTTGAAGTCAGAGAGCATCATTAAGCCTCTAAAGGGCAGTGACTGTGCTCAAGGCATCTTCGAATCTTCAGTGCTTAATAAATGATGTATGGTTGGTTGATAAATGAGTGACACAAGTTAATATCAAAAACCTTTCTTCAAAGAGTCTGTTTTTCCTGTATTGCTAATTAAAGCCCCAAATACAATACCATACTCTAAACAACTAAGAAACACAAAAGGCTATCTATTTATATCTATCATTCCTTTATTAATTTACATCAAATATCATATCTACCTTTCACACTCCAATTCTCCAGCCTGGATGATTTTCTTCCTGATGTTCCTATCACTCTTTTTTTTAATACAATGACATTTCTTTGTTTAATTGGCTGCTATTCTCTTTATAAAGAATAATGGTAAAGATTGACTTGTATAGTCACTCTTTTACCAGCGGGGGTTATGAGCCTCAAGCAGTGGGGAAATAATTCTTGTGGGAGATGGGAGGTAAAAAGGAGAAGACAGGAGAACTGCATTCTATTACTTGTCCTGGATGGTAATTTCAAAGACGTTTGCTTCTGATAAATGAAACATCTTGTTTTGTATACCTTTGTGTTTGTAGATTACATTTTGACAAACAGAAAATGTGTGTGTGTGTGTGTGTCCTCAAATACATAAAAAGAGAAACCGCAATGACAAAACAAGAACAGGTTACTTAAAAAAAAAAACTTCAGAGAATCAAAAAGAACTCTTGGAAATTAAAGATGAAATAAAAATTAAAGACTCACTAGGAGGACAGTAAGATAAAACTAAGGAAGTCTCTCCAAAAGTAAAATTAAAAGGAAAACATTGAAAGCAAGAGAGAAAAGATAAGCAAAAAATTCAAGGCCCTGTCTAAGAGGGCCAATATCTGCATAGCAAACATTCCAGCAAAAGAGAATAAAGAAAACAAAGGGAAAAAATCATCAAAGAAATAATTCAAGAAAATTTCAAAGGATATTAATTTTCAGTTTGAAAAAGCCCACCAACTACCCAATGCAATAGATGAAAGTGCACTCACATCTAGGCATCATATCAGGAAATTTCAGAACACTAAAAATCTTATAAGCTTCTAGAGAAAGGAAGATATTAAAGGGTCATGAAGAAAGGATTTGGAATCAGAATGGCTTTAGACTTCTCAACAGAAATACTCTATTTAAGCTAGTTTGGGTGAGTTTCTAATCCTTCTCAAAAAAACGACAAAAGAGCCTTGGCTAAAACATTACTAATTTCACTGAATAAAAAGAGAAAGTGAGGCCTGCCCCACGGCCTAGTGGTTAAGTTTGGCATGCTCCGCTTCAGTGGCCCAGGTTCACAGGTTCAGATCCGAGGTGTGGACCTACACCACTCATCAACCAGGCTATGGCAGAGACCCTGAAACGAAACAGTGGGCTGATCTTCCGCCAGGAAAAAAAAAGAGAGAGGAAGTGACCCATAATTATTCTTATAAAAGATTGCTTTACACTATAATGAAATAATAGTGAAAAGGTATACAGGCTGAAAAATAATAAAATCAAATTCACTTAATAATGTCAAAAATATTCTTGTTATGGGCTGAATTCACATGTTGAAGTCCTAACCCCCAGTACCTCAGAATGTGACTATATTTAGAGATACGATCTTTAAAGAGGTAAGTAATTACGGTAAAATGAGGTCATATGGGTCGGTTCTAATCCTGTATGACCAGTGTTCTTACAAGAAGAGATTAGGATGCAGACAGGCCCAGAGGAAAGACCACGCGAAGCTAGAAGACGACGACAGCCATCTACAAGCCAAGGAGAGAAGCCTCAAAAGAAATCAATCCTGCTGACACCCTGCTCTCAGACTTCTAGCCTCCAGAACTGTGGGAAAACAACTTCCTGTTGTTTAAGCCATTCAGTCTGTGGTGCTTTGTTATGGCGGCCCTAGCAAGCTAACAGAATTCTCTTAGTACTCTGCCAAAATAATTAATACTAGTTAAATATGGTGGATTAAACACATGCATTTAGGCCTCTTCTCTTCCAAAATTCCACTAAAATGACATTAAAGGATTTTATAAATAGCATAAACTCATAATGAAAAAAAAGATCAGGAGAAGAGGCAAAAACAGCAAAGTTTTAAAAGCTAGAAAGCAGATGGACTGATGGTAACTGATTTAGCAGAACTCAAACTTAAGCCAGTGAGAAAAACTGCAAAGGAAGCCAGTTTGTATTGGAGAATCCCTATCAGGCTCAGGAAGCGGCAGTACCACATACGTCTGAAAGCTGAGAAGATGGGCTAGCAACAGGAAGATAGGTTGAAAGTCCGTTTAAGAAGCAGTTACACTTCCAGATGACTACTCCTCCCTCTTCTGGCAGAAGCCGGAGAAAAGAAAACGAAGTCTCTGGGCTAAGAGATAATAGGCATGGTTGGAGGGCTCCATACTGAAGACATGTGGATGAAATAAAAGCTTACACGTTTGGCTCTCAGAACACTGATAGGCAGCCAAACGTAAATCCTCAGGCAGGAAAATGGAAGAGTTGGTAGTAGAGAATCTGACTACACCCAAGAGGGAAAAAAGACCCAAAGGAATTCTATAGCTCAGCCAGATCACCATGTGATGAAAAGCACAGTCAATCAGTCTCACCCTGGCTTAGAGAGCTTCCATTAAGTTTTATTGTCCTGCACTCCTAAATCTAAGCAGAAAAATAAGAATGGTAGACATTTTCTAGAAAACATCTAATACAGAAAGCACACACCAAAACAAACAGGAATAAGCAACGTGAGGAAAACAGGGACTACGTACACAGACGGAAATCTCAAAAAGTTATCACAAATACCTTAAAGGATAGTAAGAGAAAATATTGCTCGAAGGAAACAAGAACAGGGTGTACCAAAAAAGAACATTCAGGAAAAAAAAAAAAGACATACATACTACAACATGAATTGACCTTGAAAACATTATGGTAAGTGAAAGAAGCCAGAAGTAAAAGGCCACATATTATATGATTCCACTTACATGAAATGTCCAGAATTGGCAAATCCATAGAGGCAGAAAGTAGATTAGTGGTTGCAGGGGGTTAGGGAGTAAGGAGAATAGAGAATGACTAACAGGTTCTTTTTGGAATGATGAAAACGTCCTGGAATTAAATAGAGGTGATGGTTGCACAACCTAATGAGTGAACCAAAAACCAGTGCATTGTACATTTTTTTTAATGGTGAACTTTGTGAATTATATCTCAATTTTTTAAAAAGGGAATTTTTAAAATTAAAAATATGATGCAAGAAATGAAATACTCAATAGAATATTTGAAAGAAAAAGTAGAGGAAATGTCCTAGAAACTAGAGCAAAATGACAAAGTAATGAAATTACGGGGGGAAAAAAATAAGAAAATTAAACAAGAGGTCCATGAGGTTCAAAATGCCAGTAACAGAAATTCTAGGAAGAGAAATAGAGAAAAGTAGAGCTACACTATCAAATTCTATGCCTGTAAGTTCTGTAAAAATTTGCCTGAACACAGAGAATCAAAACAGATCCCTATTAAGGCATATTGTTGTGAAATTTCAGAATGCTAGGGACAAAGAAAAGATCTTAAAAGCTTCTAAAGAGAGAGGGGGAAAAAAGCTCAGCTTTCACACAAAGAAAGGAATCAGAATAGAACTGGACTTCTCAATTGTAACAGTGAAAACTAGAAAACAATGAATCAATGCCTTAAGAATTCTGAGAGGAAATAATTTCTAAACTAGAATTAAACTAATTGTGAGAACAAAATATATCTCTTATGCTCCCTTTCTTGGGAAGGCACTGGAGAGCATGTTCTACCAAAATTAAAGAGTAAACCAAAAAAGATGAAGATGTGGGATCCAGGGAAAAGAAGATCCAAAAAATGAGATGTAAATACAGTCCCCAAATGAGAATGAAGGGAAATCCTTTGACAATAGCTAACGCAGCAGAGAAAAGGAGAGAGGGTGGCACGGGGAAAGAGAGGGGTTTAAATTTCAAAGTAAAATACTAATTTTTTTGTTGGCTCTTGTGTATGTGAAGAATCAGGCTTAGTTAATCAATCCATCAATAAAGGTTTATTCTTATTTAAGTTGCAAATGATAACATAAATGCTGTAATTAAGGCGATGCCAGGCAGACACTGAATGAATTAATAAACGATGAATTAATGCTATAAATGTACTTTAAGTAAATTGTTTCCAATTTTCTAAATACCTATTTAATGGGAATTTGGACCTAAACACTGAAGAAGTATGAATGGGGAATCACTAACCCAAGAAGCATAGTATACAGGATGGGTTGCCAAACTTGTCCACTCCCATCAAATACAGTGTTCCCTTCCAAGGAAAAGGCATGAACTAGGTTTTTCCTGTAACAGTTGTAACAGATTCTGCCTTCAATGAAATCAGTCCCTCTTTTGCCTCACTACAATCCATTCTTCTACATAAAAGCCAGAGTAATTATTTAATTTGTATGATCTTTTAAATATAATATTTGACATACCAAGAGATATACTGAAGATTATATTTACGTTATAAAGCAATCCAAAACCAAAATATTACCCATAACTTGGATTTACCTCCACCACTCCATCCACCTGCTTCCTGCCTGAGGAAATACTCTTAATGCTGTGTTTATCATCTCCTTGCCTTTTTTGACATAGTTTTCTCACATTATGCTTGAACAAAATATTATTTAGTTTTGCTTGTTTATTAACTTTATCAATGATGCATGTAATTGCAGTTCATTCATTTTCCCTAACGTATAATATTGGAATGTGTGAATATGCACAATTTACCCTTTATCTTGTCAATGGACACTTGGATAGCTTCCAGTTTTTTGCTATTATAAACAGAGTTACTCTCAAAATTCTAATGCATAGCTCCTAGTGCACTTGTACAAAAGTTTCTCCACCTAGGAGTGAAATTGCTGGGTTGTAGAGTATGAAGTTTAAAGTTGAACTTTCAAAATACTGCCAAACTGTTTTCAAAATCAGTTATACAAGTTAACATTCCCACTAGCAAGATGTAAGAGGTCCTAGTGATAATCATCCCCGAGAAAACTGTGTTAAATGGTACTTCTAAAAATCTATTAGGTGAACATGGTATCTCCCTGTGGTCTTTACTTGCATTTCCTTGATTAGTAATGAGGTGGTACAATTTTGAAAAGCAGTTTGACAGTTTCTTATAAAGTTGAAATACACTAAACCATATGATTCAGCAATTCTACTCTTAAGTATATGCTCAGGAAAAATGAAGACATTTACAAAAAGAGTTATTTGTATACAAATGTTCATAGTAACTTTATTCATAACAGTCAAAAAACTGTAAACAACCCAAATGTCCATCAACAGGTGAATAAATAAACTGGTATAGTCAAACCATTACATATTACATAGGGTGGGGTGGAAGGTTCATCATTGAAACTGGTGATGAGTACATGAGACTTCATTATACTTTCTCTGTATCTTTCTGTTTGAAATTTTCCATAATAAAGTGTTTTGGGTTTTTTTTAAAGATTGGCACCTGAGCTAACACCTGTTGCCAATCTTCTTTTTTTTTTTCTTCTTCTTCTTCTTCTCCTCAAAGCCCCCCAGTACATAGTTGTATACTGTAGTTGTAGGACCTTCTGGCTGGCTACGTGGGACACCGCCTCAGCATGGCCTGATGAGCGGTGCCATGTCCATGCCCAGGATCCGAACTGGAGAAACCTGGGCCACCAAGGCAGAGTGCACGATCTTAACCACCAGGCCACAAGGCTGGCCCCAAAAGTGTTTGGTTTTTTTTAATTCAAGCCAACCAACCTCAGGGCCTTTGCACTTGCTACTACTCCTTCTGCCACAGCTCATTGAGGCCTCAGTTAAAATGCTACTTTCTCAGAGAGGTTTTCTTTGACTACCCTGTCTAAAACAGACCTTCTCCCCAGTCACTCTGTATCACATCACCCTGACTTCTGTCCTGTCTCCACGGGACTTATTACCGACACTGGCTCAATACAAGGCTGACTTAAAAGAAGCCATATGGTAGAAAAGAAACCATATTGTAACTCTGAATGACCTCTGACTAACTCACCCAGCTGGATATACACTCTCCAGGAGATCTAACTGCTCTGTAGATTTTATGACCCCTGCTTCTGTAGGTATCTCCCAGTTTTGATAAGACAATAACTTTGTTCTTTTGAGTTCCTTAGGAATGTGATGATCCCCGGACAGGGAGTCTATCTGGTGTGGCCACTCCCAGTGCGTAACACCAGAGAGTCAACATTCCTAACCCCCTCCCCTATAACCCACTGGCCTATATAACTGCTTCAAGATTCTGTGTCCCTGTTAAGGTGGTTCTTTTGGACATTAGTCGGCCATCTTCCCTCTTGCTAGCGAGTTGTAATAAAATGCCCTTTCTCTGCCACCACCTTGCCTCTTGACGATTGGTGTTTGTCTCAAGGCAAGCAGATCGTGCCCTTTGTGTGCTAACATCACCATCTGAAATCACTTTGTTCATTCATTTATTTATTTTCTGTTTCACCACCTCCACACTTCCAAAATGTAAACTCCATGAGGCAAGGGCCTTTCTATCTTGCTCACTTCTGATTTCCCAGCACCTGGTATATATCTGGCTTATTGTAGGTGCTCAAAGAATAAAGAAATCAAACCACAGCTGACTGAACTGAGTTTCAAATGTACAAATCGAGGCAATGTATATGGCCTAAGTACAAGGGAGAAGAAACACCTTTGAGATGTCTTCACAGAACTACAACCAAAAGGGGTACTCAGCACAGAGTGGCAAGCTGACCCAATCAGACTGTCTCTCTTTCGAATATATGAACAGACAAACAGTATATGGAATGAGGAGAGCCACTCTGGCTTAGGTTGTTACCCTTTACAAGCAGGCTAGCTTCTCCATAACAACCTCTGCATTTCCAGTGTTTGCACAAAGGGTGAGTAAAACCCCATCAGGGTGACTTTCTGTGCTATACACATATATCCTCACAATAAACTCTCATACAAAGGGTCATAAGCGTTTCTTTTCTTTGACTATAAAGACCTCTCTAATCACAAGAGGATGACAAATCTGACCTTAATATGATTTTTCACTAGTCACTGCTGTTGCATCTAAGAGAATTTTCCATTCTAGTAGGCTGCTCTGATTACCTCATTTGGAATGAAACCTTTAATGACTTAAGTATTAGAGCTGGTGAATCATAATTAATTAATAAACATTTCAAAGGACAGTAAGTAACAGGTGATAATCAGAATCTCAAAGCTTAAAATGACAAGTGTGTAAATTCTCACTGACACTAACCTCAAAATAATCACCTTTGTTCTCCGCCCCATTCTCCTCCACCCCTATACCTGACAACCCCAGTCTCTTCATCTTTGCTATTCTGTCATCTATTCTCAATTTATCTCTTCCTTTCCCTTTCTTCTCTTTTCCTCCACGCCCATTCCAATCTCTTGTCTTATCCCTTCTTTCTTCCCTTCCTCTCCAAGCGTCCATTAAAAGGAACTCATTCATATTTTTAAATATTTACTGAATAATATAAGAAATAAAACTACGAAAAGATACTGTTTTTACCTATTAGACTATGCATCTCCTTCCTGAGGGAGAGAAAAAGGCAAGCAGCTAGCTCATATTACAGACGATGAGGCAAAGCCAAATGGAGGTTATCAATATGCAGATTTTACAAGTCTCCAGATGTGAACTGTCAGTCACAATGATTACCACAGCAATCTCACAAAGGCTATATACGAGAAACAAGAGTGCTGCTACAAGCATTCATTCTAAAAGCATTTGTTTAATGAGTTGGGAAATTTTGCAAACATATCCAACAATTTCCTTTCTCTTGTTTTTCAGACACTTGTTTCTCATGTAACTAAGCTATACATAGATCCTAATGTTTTATGCCAACTATCTTGCCATAAAACTAAAATTTTACACTGGTGACCTCACCATCAACTTTCTGGCAATAATATCAGGTCACAGACTCTGTAGAAAGACTCAGGAATATAAACTCAGTAGGAATCTTGAAATGTTCAGAAAATTAATTAGCATTTGGCATGCTGTTTAAAAAGCCTTTCATTCTGGTTCTGTCAAAAGCAGTCTGGCACATTTCTCTAGCATACTAACAATCTGATGATTGGTAAACCAATGTTTTATTTAGGTCCTTTCTACAGTTCTTCAGTGTTTCATTTGCATACATACATAAGAACCAAGTCAAAAGCTGAGTTTCTAGAGGAGGAAAGAGAGTTTCATTCGTAGATTAGCCTACTTTAAATGC
This sequence comes from Equus caballus, assembly GCF_041296265.1. Lineage (NCBI taxonomy): Eukaryota > Metazoa > Chordata > Mammalia > Perissodactyla > Equidae > Equus > Equus caballus. Next base: position 9,246,869 of record NC_091691.1, on the reverse strand, counting down.
TTTTTTATGCTTTTACACTGTTTTATATCAAATGAGACAACGGTGAGAATAGTTAGGGAGGAAAGCAAACCAAAAAAGAGAAAATGCAGTCAAGTGTTCACAGCTGCAAAAGACAGAAGTTACACTGAAAATTTTCTTATTGTATTTTCAAAATCATTAATTTAAAAGAAAAATCACTCCTGACTAAATGTCAGGTCCTATTTTTTTTTAAAGGGCTTTACACATCAGAGAGTTAGTTTGATCATCTTCATCCTATAAATGGACAAACTGAGGATTATTAAGGTTAAATGGCTTCACCAAGGTCACACAGCCAAAAATTACAGAGAAGGGATGCAAGTTCAGGTCTGATTCCAAAACCCTGTGCCTGTAATCACTACACTACTCTGATATTCTATTCTTTGTTATATACTGCATTACATCTATAAAACTTACCCAACAAAAAAATCTACCTATTTCAAGACAGGTACTTTTAAAAGAATAAAATGTTTCTTTAACTTTTATTTCTGTCACTTATATGACAGGTGACATACCACAGAAATTTTGGTGGTTCATTATTAATTTTCATAGAAAAGCACTACATTTGAGAATAACCTTAGGTTTACCACTTAGATATTCCCCCATTTCGAGAGATGCCTAAAATACAGAAACCATTACTAATAATTAAACACACGGGAATATAAACAGAAAAGAGAACATGGGTAAATTAAGGGGAAAAAAGCACTTTGTGATTATAGAATATACACAAAAGGCTGTATTTTAGTATGGAAAACACCAGGTCTGGACATTTGGTTATAATTTACAATAATCCAAATTTATCTAGATTCTGATTAGCAAAAAGCAGAAAGTCTGCACGTGACAGATAATCATCGCGGAGCTCAACAAAGCTACAGAATGAAACGAAGGGAAAAGATGGGATCAGGAAACTTGTTCTACATATTTGGATGAAGGGCAAGCTTTTCTAGCTGCTAGGGTAAAATGACTGGATTCCAATGTTGAGACAGAATTTGGATTAATTTCTTGGTACTGTTCTCCTCCTTCATTCCCCAAGGAAGAAAGATCACGTCAGTCAACAGTGATACTTCTAGCCAATTAAAAGATGGTTTTTGGGCTGCAGTGCTTCCACCGCACCTCCAAGCTGGAAAGATTTCAGCTGGAACGGAGGATGCACAATAAGGATAAAGTAAGGAGGAGTAGGTAAAATGAGCTCTGTCATACAGGCAGGCAGTCTCATGGGAAGGAAAGAGCCAAAGAATTAGCATTTCTCAACTTGACAAGTGTATGTCACTGTTACAGAGACCCTATATGCACCAGCAATCTTATTCTGCTCTGTCCCTCATGTTACATCAGGTTTTAGGAACTATTTCTAAGTGTGCTCCACGTCAATCAAGTGTTTTCCTTCTTCCATATAAACCAAAAACTTCTGCAGAATTTTAGTCTAATCATTGCTTGTTCCCATTCTCCCATTTTGCTCAGACTGCAGAACTAGTAATTGGCAGTCTTAAACACAATACCCTACACTCAGCAGGCACTCAAACAAACTGACCACATTCATTATTCAGTAAGCAAGCAAGCATTTTTTAAAAATAATTTACTGAGGTGAAACTCACATAACATAAAATTAACCATTTTAAAGTGAACAATTCAGTGGCATTTAGTTCATTCGCAATATTGTACAACCACCACCTCTATCTAGTTCCAAAACACTTCCATCACTCCAAAATAAAACGCCATACCCAACAAGCAGTTTCTCTCCATGCCCCCACCCTCTCCTTCAACTCCTGGAAACCATCAATCTGTATTGTCTCTATGGATTTATCTATTCTGAACATTTCATATAAATGGAATCATATAAAAGGTCACTGTGAACTTCTGTGTCTAGCTTTTGTTACTTAACATAAAGTTTTTGAGGTTCGTCTATGTTATAGTATGCATGAGATCTTCATCTTTTATGGCTGAATATTTCATTGTTGATGTATACCACAATTTGTGTGTCCATTCATCCACTGATGGATATTTCCCCCTGCTGACTGCTGTGAATAGTGCCGCTATGAATGTGTGTGTATATGTATTTATTTGAGTACTTGTTTTCAATTCTTTTGCGTGTACACCTAGGAGTGAAATTGCAGAGTCATATATGGTAATTCTACATTTAGCTTTTTGGTAAACTGCTGAACTGTTTTCCACAGCCAAGCAAGCATTCCTGAGGACCAACCAAGTACCAGATAGTCTCTGCTCTCGTGAAGTTTACATTCTACTGAGAAAGAAAAATAATAAGCAAGTTAATCACTATTTATATATGTAAATGTGTAACATATAAATGTCATATCAGATGGTGGTAAGTGATATGAAAAAATTAACCAGAGTAGGGTACAGGGAGTTATGGGATGGTACTATTTTATATAGGGTGCTCAGGAAAGGCCTCTCTGATATATAAACAACATGAAATGAGATAATTAAACACTTTTAGATACCTCAATAGCCAGTGAAACATTTATTCTTTATGAAACATTATTTCTTATATGATATTTTTCCAAAGTACTTTCATCTTTTCGGCTTGATAATGCTCCCTTTGTGACTTTTTCTGAATGTTAATTCAGACTAGTAACTTTATATAAAGATTCTTGCTATTTATCTTGTGTGATACAAAATAAAACCCATCTGGTGAATTTTGTTCATCACCAGTATGCCCTGTGGCAACAAACCTACACTTCTGATATGATTACAGTTAGAGGTAATCATTGAATAAAATGGTGTGGAATGTCAGGACTCTAAAATCTCAAACCATCAATTTCTCAAACGAATGTAACTAGCAAATTATGAATAACTCAGATAAAGTATTAAATTCCAAATGTGGGGCAAATATACTTGGCTAAGGGTTAGGAACCCCAGTTCTACTTCCTGCTCTACTACCTTAAACAAGTCAGCTATCCTTTCTGGATCTCAATTTCCAGAAAGTGTGGGGACAGGAGTGAGGGGAGAGGATGCCTAAGGTCCCTTCCAGTCTAAAGTTTAAGAAATACATGTTGAATAGTACAGTTGGAAACCTCTAAGAGGTAGCCAAAGAAACCCAGACATAGCTGCGATGACATGGTGCCTTGGCTGTCTTTAAGTCAATTTAGTTGAGTGAAAAAATAGCTATCCATAATCCTACTTTAGAGAATAGCCCCAGTTTAAACCGATGAAGTGAGAAATCAGAAGTTTACACTCCAAACCAAGGAGTACTATCTAAATTGCAAAGGAACTCTAGGATCAACTAATACATATTGAAGGGTAGTAATATACCAAAAGAATTATAAGCTCAGAACAGAATATCATAAAGCTACCTTTTGAGTTCCTATACATGCCTGGTATAGTTGGGCAAAATATATATAATATATACCATATACATGTATATGAATATACATATAGAAATAAATATCTAATATGGATAAACATCCTTACTCCCATTTTACACACGAGAAACTAAGACTTAGAGAGATAAAGTAAAGGTTAAAGATGACACAGATATACACAGTAAAAGTGGAATTCTAACCCAGATAGGACTCAATGATTCAAAGTCCACTATGATAGTGAAAGATTTTAACAATATGACTAAAGACATCATTCTTCACTCAAGTTCTTAATATTTTATTTACATAAATAAAACCAAGATGTAAACAAAACCCAAAATGTTGGCTAAAATCAAATCAATTTTCTTAAGTTTCTTCATCTAAAAGTTGCCCATGTTATTTCTTCAACCTAAACTCAAAACTACCTTATCAACTATTTAATTGACTTTTCTTTTTTTCAGACAACATATCTTTTAGAACACACTACTCCATTGTAGAAATATACTAGATCTTAACATATTTTCAAACTAAACTCTCTTCCCAGGTGATTTCATTCAGTCCTGTCATCTATACGCTTATGACTCTCAAATTATATCTTGAGCCTTAACGTCTCTACTGGGGTGCAGACTTCCTATATGGAGTTGCCTCCAAACTTTTCCAGTTAGATGTTTCAGAGCATCTCAATCTTAACAAGTACAAGACATAATTTTCTATTTTCCTTGCCATGTATGTTCCTTTTCAAGTCTTCCTATCATAATAAATAGCACCTCTATACAACTGATCACTCAAGGCTAAAACTTAGGATCCATCCTGATTCTTCTCTTTCCCTCCCCATATCCATCCTATCACCTAGTCCTATCAGCTCTGCTACCAAAATATATTTGGAATTTGTCCCTGTCTCTTCTTCTCTATTGTTCAAGTCATCACCATCACTCACTCAAACTACTGCAGTAGGACTCACCTCCTAACTGATCTCCCTTCTTGACCACTATAAGCCACACAGCAGCCACAGTAATCTTTTTAAATCACTGATCAGATGATGGCACTTCCAGCCTTAAGACTCTTCAAGGGCTTTCTACTGCACTTAAATAAAATCCAAATATTTTGCCATATCCTACTACAAAGCCTCATGACCAGGTATCTACCAAACTCCCTGACACCATTGCCTATCATAACTCTTCACTCTCTACGCTCCAGGACACTGATCTTTCTGTACCTCAAGTACACCAAGTTCATTTCTGTCTCAGGGTCTTTGTATTTGTTGTTTCTTCTGTCAGGAAACTGTGTCTTCAAATCTTTATGTAGCTAACTCCATCTTGTCAGTCAGGTCTCAGTTTAAATGTTACCTCCTCATGAAACCAGATCACTCTCTATCTCATCATACACTTTATTTTCTTTAGAGCATTATCACTATCTGGAATGATTTTTCTAGTGTATTTATCACTAGCTTCCTTCCACAAAAATGTGAGTTTTTTGAGAACAGAAATCTGGTTTGTTTGGTTTATTGTTGTATCCCAAGTATCTTAAAAAAAGAAAAATCCCTATTGCATAGCAGACACTTGATAAATATTTATTAAATTAATGATGAAGTGAACAAATGAATCTATGGGCACAGGATTTTTACAAGTTTAAATTATTACTACACCATCACCTACCAATTTGTAGGCAGAATCCATGTCTAATTCAGCTTTCCATCTCCAGAGAACTTCTACAGTACCTTGTATATTGTAGGTGCTCAAAAAATAATGAATGAAATTAATGAAGGAAACTTTGTTCTAAAGTATTTAAAATATACTTAACTATATATACTTACATTAACATTTATTAAGCATTTAGTATGTACCAGACCCTATTCTAAATGGTTTATATATTATCTCATTTGCTACTCCTAACAATTCTATGAAGTAAGAAAGATCATTATTCACATTTTACAGATGTAGGATCTAAACAAAAAGAGCTTAAGTAACTTGCCCAATGCAACACAACTAGTAAGTAAGTGGCAGAGCTGAAATTTAAACCTACATATTCCTCTTCAAGACGAGTATCTGTATTGGCTAAATGAATATTCTAAGAAAGAACTTGCCATTTTACCCATTTGAACTCGTGACTTCAGAGAATTTGAGGTTCTTCTAAACTTAAGTAAGCCACAAGTTTATTTAGGTCATAATTGTGACATAATCCTACCTAATCATTACTCTCTGCTATGAGGTCTGGGGCAATGCCAGAAGGATCTTTGAGCAATGAAAGAACTGTACAGCATAAACTTATTATCACTAGAGGGAGAAAGTGGGTTTATAGCTTACTATTAAGTATATGACCCAATATGAAATTTCACAGGGTACTAAAGAAGTGTGAAAAATTCTGAAATGTTTTGCTAAACATATACAAAAAGTAACACGAAATATACTACTTCACAACAGGATTGGTGAATAGTTAACATGAGGTTATTTTTTTTCATGATATACAATTTTGTAAAGACTGATAAGCAATAGTCTTTTGTCCTTGCTCTTCAAAAGCTCTGCTATAGTCATCACGTCACCCCTAAAGTTTTATTAAAAGCTTTATAATTCCAGCACTTCAGAATGTCAAATTTATTTGTAAAAACAGGCATACCCCATGGTTTGTCACTTTTAATATTTGAAGCTCCTCAGATCCCTCCCTGGAAGCCTCAGAGGTAGACGACCTCAAAAACATTCCCTACGCTCACATTCTAAGTCTCACTATATAATTATTCCCTTCCCCTGCTCCCCAGGGCCTCTACCAAAGATGGCTCCCATGGACCCTAAACTCATGATAGACTGGGGCCAGAAAGGAAACCCTCCATAACTCCAACCCCAAAAGAACCTCAAATGACAAAAACTATATAGATTTACATCGAAATAATTCAATGAAAGTATAAATAAGAGGAGTAAGTAAGCAAAAGGTGAAAATAGCAGACCAACTTCACAACTATTCTCTGAAATCTGAAGACTCTTCTGGGTTATCTTAGAATCTTCAAACATGATTTATGTGTCCGATCTGCCTCCTCAGCTTGACATTAAGTATACCAAATAGCATAGCATCTGTAAATCTCCCTAATAAAAATATCTGTAAACTGCTCCCCCTAGAATGCCCCTCAAACTCCAGTATATTTTTACTATCCTGTCAGTTTTCTGTCATGATATTATGACAGGGCTATTTCATTTTAAAGGTTACCATTCCTTCAACTGCCAGATATCAGCTATCACAAGGGCAAATAATGGCATACTATTTCTGTAAATCTACATAGTCAACATTTTTTTAAAAGGCTGTGACTGAATGAAATAATCCAATAATTCTAAAACCTGGTCTGATGACAAAATTAGAAAAGATTATCAAATCTTAAGAAAAATAAAATCCTTCCATTGTTAAACTGGTCGTGACTGACTCAAGCCATTTCACTATAATTCATTTTTAGTTATATGGAAGTCAATATCCTATATAGATATAAAATAATCTGAAAACCAGAATAATCTATAACAGTGACTTTTATATTTCCTTTATTTAATTTTAATATAAAAATACAAACTGCTATCTTAACATGAGGTATTTGCTTAATTCCTAATTAACTTCACTTCCATCCTTTCTTTCTGATATCTTTTCTCATTCAGTCGGTTTTAAATATATTCATGCCAATTCTCCGTGTTCTCACCAGCATGATTAAAATTTTTTTATATAACATTGGTATGGTAGATGATTGATAACAATCTCATTTTTTTCAAACTGATGCCTTGCTGGGACTGTGGGGTGGAAAAAATGTTAAAAGTGATTTAAAAGCTAGATTTTCTGAAATCCCATTTTTTCAGATGAATATCAAAAGAGAAAGAAAATGAGCATGTAGTCATTGTACCTTTAAAATGAGAAGTCCACACTGTGAAAATAGGGAAAAAATATATTCAAAGAAACTGAGTAACAAACTGCTCTAGACATTTCCTGAAAAGAAATTACATTTCTAGTTATAACTGTTAAAATTATAGAAAACAACTCCCTGTTCTTCAAAGACCACTAAAATATGGCCCCAAAATCATAGGTATTATGATTTTTAAGACGCAAAGGTATTAAGAGCAAAATAATTACACTGCTAATAAATTTAAGTAATGAGCTGTCGTGCAGGAAGACAACTGTGGTGAGATATACACAATACTAACCCATCTTGCCAAAAAGAAGACAAAGAGTTATAAAGACAATTATAAAAGAAAAGTGATGAAATCACTTTAAAAGGGGTTGATGCCTTTGAAATTTTTTAGCAAGGAATTTTCTTCCTATGGATATTGCACAAATGTCTTTGTCTTGTCTGAAGTGTACTAAAATTACAAATATGCACTTACACTGAGGAAAATTGCTTTTACTTATCAGGTTGAAAGAAACAAGGAAGTCTTGAAAAACAGATATTTCCAGGGAAGAAAAGAAAAGCAGGAAAGTCAAGGTATAATAAAAGGACTAATCAGAGATATGGGAGGAAGACAAACTGCATTAATTAATTTTCTTTAAGAAATGAGACTAGCTGCATACTGAGATGAATTGTCTCATTTGCCAAGTGTCCCAAGTGGCAAAGTCAAACAAATAACTCTGTAATTCTTCATTAGTATTTCATCAAGTTTAACCATTTGCAAACTGCCAAAAAAGCAGGGGGCACGTAAGGGGGCGGGGGGAGAATGAAATTTCTCAAATCTTATGAGAATTACAACTAATCAACTTTTTATGTGTATTTTTCAATATCTTCCTTCACTGAAATAACCAAGTGCCAAATGGAAATGGTATAAGTACAGAACAAAACCAAATAAGATAAACAGCAGGAAGGGCCTACTCTTTATGGAGGCCACACTGGACAGAGCAAAGCCTTTCAAATCTTTCAGAACTGGGTTTAAATTTTGACTCTTCCACTTCCTAGGTAAATGACTTTGCCCCATTATTTAATCTGTCGAGTCTCAATTTTCACAAATGTACAAAATGAAGGATATGCCAGCACTGCAGGACTGTTCTGAGATTAAAGATGATTGTGACATTAAACATCACATATATAAAGTACCTGGCTCTTTCCTCAGTAAATGTTAATTCCTCTAATAAATTACACGTCAGGCAAATATTTACTTAAATATTTGAGATTTACTGTTGAATGATCAAAAATTTGAGTATACTATGTGATCTTCTGAAGGCAAATGACTCTCACTCAACATTTAGTTGATAAATTTAGTCTTCAATTTTTACGTACTCTCATCACAGAAGTAAGATTTATGGAAAGATTCGTTGTAAACTTCTTTTTCCTTTGGACATAAGCTGTTTCTTCCTCAGCCTATGAAAAGATAAATTTTTAAACAAAAGCCTAGTTTTTATAGTACACAGGGCACTTTTCTCAAAATAAAAATAGCTTTGTCATTTTTTATAATTATAAAAGTAATAAATTATCCCTCTTTTTAAAAATGGGTTATTACAAAAATATAAAGAATAAATTTTTTTAAATCACTTGAAATCCTACCACCCAGAGATGATAATGGTTAAGGTTTTGATATGTAAACAAACATACACACATATGCCCATCTTTGATTTTTCTCTGCATAAATGTATATACAGATTTTAATTAAAACTAGGAGATTAATAACCTTTGAATAGGTTTTAGATGTCTTTTATTAACTGTAAAAAATCATAATCATAACACTAGAATAAAAATGAGTATAACAATCCCAATACCTTAAGTCAAGTGTTTTTATTTTGCCACATTTACTTCTAATGCTTACCCATATGAATGTGTAATTGACTTAATTATAATCATAAAAGATACAATCTTATATTCTTTCTTTATCCATTGTAAGCATGTTCTATGTTGCTGAATGAAAATAAGCAAAATACAACAAATGAGATACTTTGCCATAAGTACTAATATCAAAATACCCTTCCTAATTGTGATTTATAAAGTCAATTCCTCATTCTTGGAAATGACTAGTTTTAATAACAAACATGCATACCTTTGTTTTTAAGGTTTTTATACTTCGTTGCTGTGGAGATTAAATGAGATAGGACATGAAAACTCCTAGTAAACCTGCATTATATGAATGTAACATATCATTATTACCAAAGGAACACAGTACATTATGAATGAACACTGCAAGTAAATAGGATATCTCTCAATATTTTAGGAATGACTTTTCTAGGGCTTTTGCTCTCGGCAAACAAAACAAGATTTGTCCTCTATTATACAACTAGATCCAGGATACTCTATAAAAAATATTTTCTAACGTATTTCTGGGTTTACAAGTAAGTAAGGGAAAGCCCTAAGGTGGAGAAAGGAACAATGAGCTAAAATCGAGTGGGAGGCATGGAGGAACTAAACCTGGATGAAATGAATGAGAATTTCTCACCCTGAAATTAAGCCAAGACTCTCAAATGCTGCTAAAGTGGTCTCAAGTCTGTAGAGCCCTTGGCTTCTAACAGAAATAAATGCAAATCCTCCCTGAAATAAACAATCCCCAATTTAGGCCTTTAGGATTCTCACAGATTAAGTTCAAACAAATATATACAAATGATCTGTTTTTAAAAATCACTAAACCATTAAAGGAAATAAGCCACCATGAGTGAGAGGTAGCAAAAACAACACAACAGATTTAAACTTCCAAGCATATTGCTTTTCCTAAAGGAAAGCTATATTTTATCTCTACATTAAAAGATATTTACCCTTCCACAAAGTCAGAATTCAAAAGCTTTCTTTTTGTGTCCTATGATACAACCATAACCATCAAGGATAAGAAGAACATATTCCTCCAAAATCTCACCTTCAAAACACTTTAAAATTTTATCCTTCATAAACTCAAGCTTGATTTTAAAATAGCCATAAAGTTTTTAAAAAATCAATCATCTATATCTTTTTGTTCTTAACTGCCTAAGCAGGAATCAAGAGAAATAGCAGCACGTTTTTCTAAGTAACTAAGTCTACATTCACAGCCCGTTAGTAAAGAAAGGCTAGTTTACATCACAGCACCACCCCCAAACCACTGCGGCTTCAAGTAATAAAGTCTTCTCTTGCTCTCCCCGCATACCCATCGCTCTGCTCTTTACAGTCCTCACTCAGGGATGCAAGCTGCGAGAGCTTCTACCATATGGAACAAGGCAGGTCACAAGGCAGGTGGAAGAGAACACGGCAAATGGCAAATCCCGTACTGACTCCTTGACATTCTCTTGGTCAGAGCAAGTCATATAACCAGGTCTAACTTCAAGGGGGTAGGGAAGTACAGAGATACTGTGTGCCCCAGAATGAAGACAACCAGAAGTAGTGATGAACAGCACTAAGGGCCACCACACACAGTTAATTTAACTATTCAAAAAGCACCTCCATTAGTAATACAAAGAAAGAAATGCTGAATGGAATGCAGTTGAAAACTTACATAGTAATTTCACTTTTAGGGTTTAATGGAGAACCACAAGATGGTCTCAGAGAAGTGTGGGCCTGACAACAGCCTCAGGCATTCACTGTTTCAGGCAACTAGACTTCCTTTGTCAACCGAGTAAATGGAGCAGTTATACAGGGCTCTACTCTTCCAAGCAATTTACCCCACTAACTTAACGTTTCTCTAATCAGAGAAGAAAATGGTTGACACACCACAATAGACAGAAGTCGAATAAAAATTGTATACTGTGCACTTAAAAGAAAAGAAATTCCTTTGATACCACTAGTAATGGCCTCTTTGCCTAAAACATAAGTCAATCATATAGTAGTTTAAACTGTTTTTAGTCAAGAAGGTTTTTTTTTAAGACAAGAGCAATAAAACCAACAAATTCTTAAGCTTAGGAATCATCTATGAAATCCTCAGCCTTGTCATTTCTTCCTGCCCCCTTGTTTCTCTCTCTCCCATCTCTTTCCTTCTCTTCCTCTTCCTATTGAAGGAAAGTGATAAAATATATTTTTAAAGAGTTTCTCTTAGGGAGAGTACTGCCTTGGTTTAAGAAAATATCCTAATAAGCTTTGAAGAGGGTGAAATCAAGATAGCCAAATTATTGCTATAAGAAGTTAATATATGGCTTCTAGTTAAAGACAACAGATTAAAATTTACATATTTAGTACAAAAAAACTCTCTAAAACTAAAATGAGAGATTTTATTTAAAGTCATAAACCCAAAAGGACAAAAAAAAAAAAAACCCAACCAGGAACAGAAAAAAAGAGCAACATAATTTTGGAAGCTGTAAAGTTGATGAAGAAGCGAAAACAGACTAAGCAGATCCAATACAGTTAAGCCAACAGAAGAGAAAGCTAAGAAACAATCAATTTACATGGAAAAATCTCTCAAAGGCTCAGCAAGCAACAGCACCAGGCACTTCTAAAAGAAGACGTGGAGATTGGTCTAAAAATAGGAGGACTGGTAAAAATTTGTTTAAGAAGCAATTAGCCCCTAGAACATAGTCTGTGGCTTCTAAATATCATGTCTCCAAAAAGGAACAGAATTCCCTAAAGAAACAGCTGATTCCAGGTCTGAGGCAGAAAATGTACAAAATGTGCCCAAACATCTTGTCGTTCCAAAAACTAAGACAGCTTTCAAAGACATTAGAGTCATGTCAAAAGGACTCAGAAGCCAATTTGAAGAGGCTTCAAGGCCCAGAGACTGATCATTGTCAGGCATAATAATGGCAACAGACTGACACACACCAAATCCATTTAAATCCAAGGGTTCATGAGACTAAACAGAAAAAAGGAGGCGCTGGCCTGGTGCATAGTGGTTAAGTTCACAGGCCCCACTTCAGCGGCCTAGGGTTCACAGGTTCAAATCCTGGGCGTGGACTTAGAACCACTCATCAAACCAAGCTGTGGTGGCATCCCACATAAAAAACAGGAAGATTGGCACAGATGTTAGTTCAGCAACAATCTTCCTCAAGCAAAAAGAGGAAGACTGGCAACAGATGTTAGCTCAGGAACAATTTTCCTCACACACACACACAAAATCCATGGGTCCCCTTTGGAGGATGTAAAGGAACCAATTCATTAATGTGAAAACAGGAAACTAAGGGGTAGAAACTGTCATCCTGCCTTTCTATAGGAACCACAACACAGGTAACCAAATAGCAAATGAGAAGAAGACTGCTTTATAGAAGTTTTCTAGCTAATAAATGTGGATGGAATGAAATTAATTAGAGTATCTTCATTTTGCAACCCCAAATTAATTTAAGGAACTAGCCAATGATCATCAGTGGCTGCCAACAACACAAAAAGAAAAAACAAGACATTAGTGCCTCATGATAGATGTATGCAACACTTCTGAAGTAGTCTTGCCACCATATACAAACAAAAAATTGCAACAGTCAGTCTGACAAAGTGTCTAAATCCAACCACCAGTTTTTAGGAAATGGAAGAGACACCATAACATGTTAAAGACATCACAAGGATACCATCAGCAAAGTTCAGGCTGAAAACTATATGACAATTGACCCTGTTACTTCAACAAGAATTTGCAAGGGGAAAGAGAAACTGAGATAGCAAGAGAGATAGAGAGTGAGAGAGAGCAAGGGCATATGCAATAGAGAAAAAAAGAAAGTGAAAGAGAGAATGAGAGTAAGAGAGAGAGATTAAGGGACTTAAGAGACATGGCAATATATGGATCTTAATTTAGACCATGAGTCAAACAAACATGCTATGGGGTAGAAATGGGAACCATTAATGAAACAATGAGGGAAATCTGAAACTGATGAAACTATCTGACAATAATGAGAAATTATTATTAATGATATTTAGGTGTAATGATGGTGTTGCAGCAATGTTCCTTCTTTTTTAAAAATGTCTTTTTCCTTTAGAGATACATACTAAAATATTTATGAATGAAATAACGATGTCTAGGATTGCTTCAAAATAATAGATTAAAAAAGACTGGCCAAGAGCTAGTAACTGTACATGGAAATTGATCTCTCTCTACTTGTATATGCTTGAAATTTTTATAGTGAAAAGTTAAAAAAGCAATTAAACTCCCCACTCCCACCAAGATACCTTTTTCAAACTATCTAATAACTGCCCCCCCGCATCCCAGTGGAAGATGGCATAGATTTATCCTCGAGAGAGAATAAAATATCGGGTCTCTCATAGAAGGGACACCAGGAACAGTGAAGTATAAGATGTTGCATGAAATGAGAATTAACTGAAAGTTTACTTGATGAATGTTATGATTCTTCTCTAACTTCCTTTTCCAACTTGACTTCAAGAGCATTGGCAGTCAAAAGAATATCCTTTGGGCCAGAAATTGAAACAGTCTTCACTACAGAGTCTCACAAGCTCAAGAGAAAAGACCTAAAAAGCCTGGCATCAGGAGTTCCTCCCAAGGAAACAGCCCAGCCACTCACCCTGTGACAACCCCAGAAAACCAGGACTAGCATGTACCCATTCTTAAATATCAGATGAAGTTCAAAGATCATCTAACATTTGAGAAAAGTATCCAAATATGAAAGACAGAGACTTAAAATACAGAGGGAAGAGAGGGAAGGGGAAGGAAGGAAAGAGGAAACTTGGAAGAAACAGACTGAAGAAGAAAATTTTAAAACAACTAAAAAACCTTGAGAGAAATGAGAAAATACTGCATTTATGAACCAAGAATGGGATGCTAGGTAAAAGGGAATAACCATAGAACAAAGGTCTTAGAAATTTTTTAAAAAGATAGAAATGAAAAAACTAAACAGAAGAGTTGGATGACAAAGTTGAAGAAATATTGCAGAAAACAGATTAAGGAACAAGAGAGGTGGAAAAAGAGAGAGAAAAAATATTAGAAGATTAGCTAATGAGATTCAATATCTGAATAAGAGTAGTTCAAGAAAAAGAGAACAGAGAAAACTATGAAAATGAAATCATTAAAGAAATCATTAACAGAAACTTCCCAGAATTAAAGTACATAGGTTTTTAGATTGGGAGTTATCCATCAAGGGTCCTGAACAATTGATGAAAACAAATCCTCCCTGGAACACACGGAAGACAAAGAAGATTCTATAAGCTCCCAGAGCTAAGAAAGTCTTCACATAAAGGATCAAGATTTTAAATAGCATCAGAATTCTCAACCAAAAAAAAGAGAAAAAGACAATGGCTGAATCAATTCCTTCAAAATTCACAGGGGAAAATAATTCCCAACTTAGAATACTATAACCAGCCAAACTATTCATCTCCTGTGAGAGTCAAAGAAAGACATTTTCATCAACGCATGCAAAATTTTAACATTTTTCTTCCTATGTTTCATTTATCACAAAACAGCTAGAGAATGTGTACTTCCAAAACAAAAGATGGGAAGATGACATGGGATCAAAAAAAAAAAACGAATCAAAAGAGAGGGGTAACCCTCAGTTGACAGTAAATGATTATCGCAATACAATAGCTATGGAGCAACTAATCTAAATCGGAGTAGATCAGAAGGCTCCAGAGAGATTTCAAGAATACAAAATTTTAAGAATGTCTCATGGGTCTGAACATATTAATATAAGTTTTACACAATGGGGAGATTTGGAGGATTTAATGCATAATATATACTCATCATCTCCAATTTTCTCTTCCCATCATTTCTTAAACCCATGCCCAACAGGCTTTCAACCCCCACCACTCCACTGAATCTGCTCCTGTCAAGGTCATTAGTAAGCTCCATGTTGCTGAATCCAACAGTCAATCTTCAATCGTCATATTCACTTATCTATTATCAAGCTGAATCAAAGAAGAAATCAAGAAAAACTCAAAAAATATCTTGAAACAAAAGAAAATGGAAACACAATATACCAAAATGTATGGGATACTGCAAAAGCAGTTCTAAGAGGAAAATTTAAGTGATAAATGCCTACATTAAGAAAAAAGAAAGATCTCAAATAAACAACTTTACACCCCAAGGAACTAGAAAAAAAGAACACCCTACGCCCAAAGTTAGCAGAAGGAAGGAAATAAAAATCAGAGCATAAGTAAATGAAACAGAAAAGCAACAGAAAAATTCAACGAAACCAAGAGTTGGTCTTTTGAAAAGATCAACAAAACTGACAAACCTTCACCTAGACTAAGAAAAAAAGAGACAAGACTCAAATAACTAAAATCATGATATATGATTATTTAGCTATATCTCTGATTATAATTATATAACATTTAGATATGTCGGATATGATATATATGTATATGTGCATATGTGTGCTTGTATAGATAGAGAAAATACAATATAGAGAGAGATTGCTAGGCTCTAGAAATAGAAGGAAACACAAATTCATGGCTCCCATCCTGAAAGAACTTAAATTAGAGTTGTGAAGACAGCATACATGGATAAGATAACATAAGACTGCAATTCTAAATTAGCCTATTAGATAAACTCCAACATCATGATTTTTTTAATAACAACTTTATTGAGATATAATTCATACACCATAAAATTCATCCTTTCAAAGTATATAAGTCAGTGGTTTTAGTATATTCAGAGTTGTACATCCATTACCACAATCAATTTTAGAACATTTTCATCATCCTGAAAAGAAACTCCATACCCATTAGCAGTAACTCCCCATTTCCACCTCCCCTCAGCTCCTGGAAACCACTAATCTACCTTCTGTTTCTCTGGATTTGCCTATTCTGGATGTTTCATATAAATGGAATTACACAATATATGGTCTGGTTTCTTTCACTTAGAATTATCTTTTCAAGGTTCACCCTCATTGCACCATGTATCAATACTTCATTCTTTTTTATGGCTGAATAATATTCCTGTATATGGATATATCACATTTTTTCTACCCATTCATCAGTTGATAGACACTTGGGTTGTTTCTACTTTTTTGCTATCATGAATAATGCTGCTGTGAACATTCTTGTGAAAGTTTTTGTGTGGACATGTTTTCAATTCCCTTGGTATATCCCTAGGAGTAGAATTGCTGGGTCATATGGTAAGTCACTATTTAATGTTTTGAGGAATTGCCAAACTGTTTTCCAAAGTGGCTGCACAATTTTACAATCACCAGCAGTGGATGAGGGTTCTGGTTTTTCCACATTCTCACAAATACTTGTTATTGTCTGCCGTTTTTCTTTCTTTCTTTTTTTTCTTTGGTCATGTAGTGGTTAAGTTCATGCACTCTGCTTCAGTGGCCCAGGGTTTGCAGGTTTGGACACTGGGCACAGACCTACACACCACTCATCAAGCCACGCTCTGGTGGTGTCTCACATACAAAATAGAGGAAGACTGGCACAAATGTTAGCTCAGGGCCAATCTGCCTCACCAAAAGACAAACAAACAAACAAAAAACTCACAATGAGATATCACTTCACATCTGTTAGAACACTATTATCAAAAAGACAGGAGATATGGGGCCAGCTCGGTGGCATAGTGGTTAAATTTGCATACCCTGCTTCAGTGGCCTGGGGTTCGCAGGTTCAGATCCTGGGCACAGACCTACCCACCACTCATCAAGCCATGCTGTGGAGGCCCATATACAAAATAGAGGAAGATTGGCACAGATGTTAGTTCGGGGTCAATCGTGCTCACCAAAAAAAAAAAAAAGACGAGATAAGCGTTAGTAAGGTTGTGGAAAAAGGGAACCCTTGTGCACTACTGGTGGGAGTACAAATTGATGCAGCCTCTATAGAAATCAGTATGGAGGTTCCTCAAAAAATTAAAAATAGAACGCCCATATGAAAGAAATAACAAGTGTTAGAGAGGATGTGGAGAAAATTGAACACTCATACACTGCTGGTGGGAGTGCAAACTGGTGCAGCCACTATTAGTATGGAGATTCCTCAAAAAGTTAAGAATAGACTACCATACGATCCAGCTATTCTACTGATGGGTATTTATCCAAAGAACATGAAAACACGAATGTGTAAAGATACATGCACCCTTATGATCACTGCAGCATTATTCACAATAGCCAAGACTTGGAAGCAACCTACGTGCCCATCAAGGGATGAATGGATAAAGAAGATGTGATATATATACACAATAGAATACTGCTCAGCCATAAAAAACAATGAAATCTGGCCATTTGTGACAACATGGATGGACCCTGAGGGTAATATGCTAAGTGTAATAAGTCAGAGGGAGAAAGTCAAATACCATATGATCTCACTCATAAACAGAAGGTAAAAACAACAAATAATCACATGGAGACAGAGATTGGAATGGTGGTTACTAGAGGGGAAGAGGGGAGGGAGGAGAGTGAGAAGGGTGATTAGGCACATGTGTGTGGTGACGGATTGTAATTAGTCCCCGGGTGGTGAACATGACGTAATCTACACAGAAATCGAAATATAATGATGTAAACCTGAAATTTATATAATGTTATAAACCAGTGTTACCACAATAATTAATTAATTACTTAATAAACAAATAAATAAATAGAACTACCATATGATCCAGTAATCCCACTTCTGGGTATATATAAAAAAAAAATGAAAACAGGATGTTGAAGAGAGATCTGTGCTCCTATGTTCACTGCAGCATTATTCACAAGAGCCAAGATATGGAAATAACCTAAGTGTCTGTCAAGGGATGAATGGATAAAGAAAATGTGGTATATACATAGAATGGAATATTATTCAGCTGTGAGAAAGAAGAAAATCCTGCCATTTGTGACAACATAGATGAACCCTGAGGGCATTATGCTAAGTGAAATAAGCCAGATGAGAAAGACAAATAGTGCTTGGCATCACTTATATGTGGAATTGAAAAAAAAAAAGTCAAGCTCAAAGAAATAGAGTAAAACAGTGGTTGCCAGGAGCTGGGGAGTGAGAGAAACAGAATGAGGTTGGGAACAGGGTACAAACTTTCAGCTATAAGATAATAAGGTCTGAGGATCTAATGGAAAACATAGTGACTATAGCTGCTAACATTATATTGTATAACTGAGATTTGCTAGGAGAACAGAACTTAAATCTCCTCTCAAAAAGTAGATAAATAAATAGGTGTGGTGACGGATGTGTTAATTAACCAGACGGGGGGAATTCTTCCACAATGTGTATGTATATCAAATCACTACGATGTACGCTTTAAATATCTTACAATTTTGTCAATTATACCTCAATAGAGCTGAAAAAAATAATAACATACCTTAATTCTAACATCTTTCCAAATAATACAAATAGTAAGTACTGAATAAATATTTTTTCAATTGATATGCTAATGTTAAACCCTTTGGAGAGCCTGCAAAAGTGAGAGAAGTCTCCAAGAAAGAACCATCACCACCTTAACCTAAAAGACGATCGTGAGCAGTCTGACAGCTGCGGCCTTTGTCTGCTATCATCCATTCACACGTTTTGCTGTTAGAATTCCAGTGTCAATGTGTTTAAGATCATTTATTTTAATCTTCTCTCCATATGGCTTTATCGAGCTTTCCCATAAAATAGGAAGAATTCAGAGGCGAGGTCAGATACATGTAATAATCTTTCAAAAATACTTTTCTTATAGAAGGATCCACCATTACAAAGAGAAAATGATTACAAAATGGTAACAGTAGAAGTAGTAAGTCCAATTTATCCTTAATATTCAGATGAGTTTTATCTTTCGATTAATATATAATCTTGCTAGGACACAGCTAATTACATTAAAGTCTACAATATGCAGAAAACTCAACATTTATAATAGACAATTCCTTATCACAGTAATCCCATAATTTTCATTAGCAGTAACAATTTCTATTTGTTAGCAGTAACAATCTTCTGCATGATTCCTGATAATTTGAGTTCCATAAAGCTGTACAAAGAATAAAATATAGTTAGTAATTTTGCAAAATGAGACAGGAGGAAGAGAAACTAGAAACAGATCACTTGAGGCACTGTTGTCTGTGGCTGAAACAAAAAACATGTCAACTATTCCGTTATATTTTCCTTTAATGTGCTTGTAAACTTGAAAAATGGAGTATCTTATTTGATAAAATTTCAGACACCAGAGGAATATCTGTTACTGGTGTGAAATTTGAACATTTTGGAAAATATTCCTCAGTGTCTATTGCTAGAGCTCTTGCAAAAATTCATAAAATAAACATTTGTAGAGCATCTACTACAAGCCAAGCATTGTATGAGGCACTGGATAGTTTTTAAAAATGAATAAATATGGTCACTGTTCTAAAGGATTTCACAATCTAGTGGACAAAGGAAATACAAGCATCATAAAAGCTAACATTTAGTGAGCAATTACCATGAGATAGGTAATATATTAAAAGCTTTAGATGGATTCAAACCCAGGCTGACTCTGCAGCTTGTTATTAATCATATGAATATGTGATATGTCTGGTGTTCCAGGTAAGGAAATCACATAAGTCTCAAAGCATAAAACAATACTGTGTGTGAAGGGAACTGTGAACAGTTCAGTGTACATGGAAAAAGAATTTAGAGTCAAGGAGTAGCAAGAATTGGGGCTGAAAATTTTAGCAGAGGTCAGATCATGAAGGGTCTGGAAGGCCAGGATGATGAAAAACGAAGGAAGACTTAAATAAATGGAGTATATACACCATGATGGTGGACTGAAAGATCTAGTATTGTTAAGATGTCAGTCCTCACCAAATCTATCCATAGATTTAAGGTAGGCTAATCAAAATGGTAGCTAGTTTTTTGTAGAACCTGACAAGCTGATTTTAAAACTTATATGGAAACGCAAAGCACCTAGAATACCCAAAACAGTTTTGAAAAAGAAGAACAAAGTTGGCAGACTCACACTCCCTGACTTTAAGACTTGTATAAGTACACTTTATACTCTTTATAAAGTATAAAGAGACAGTAACCAAGACAGTGTGATGCTGGTGCCATGATACATGTATAAATCAAAGGAACAGAATAAAGAATTCATAAGTAGACCCAGGTATATACAGTCAATTCACTTTCAACAAAATTATCAAGTTAATTCAATGAGGGAAAAGACAGTTTTTCAATCAATGATACTTTAACAATTGGATAGCTGTATGCGAAAAAAATGCATCTCAAACCTTACCTCACACCGTACATAAAAGTTAACTCAAAGTTGATCACAGTGGGCCGGCCTGGTGGCACAGCAGTTAAGTGTGCACGTTCCACTTCAGCAGCCCAGGGTTTGCCGGTTCAGATCCCAGGTGCGGACATGGCACTGCTTGGCAAGCAATGCTGTGGTAGGCATCGCACATATAAAGTAGAGGAAGATGGGCAGGGATGTTAGCTCAGGGCCAATCTACCTCAGCAAAAAGAGGAGGATTGGCAGCAGTTAGCTCAGGTCTAATCTTCCTCAAAATAATTAATTAATTTTTTTTTAAAAGTTGATCACAGACCAGATATAAAAGCCAAAACTATAAAACACCTAGGAAAAAATATTCACAATCTTTGAATAGACAAAAATTCTCTAGACATAAGACAAAAGGTGCAACTTATAAAAAAATTACGTGATAAATTAGACTTCACCAAAATTTAAAATTTCTATTCTTTAAAGATGCCATTAAGAAAATCAAAAGGCAAGCTACAGATTAGGAGAAAACATTCTCACTGCATATGCCTGATGAAGGACTTGTATCCAGAATAAATTTTTTTAATTTACTAATAGGAAGAAAGCAACCCAATTAAAAATTGGGCAAAAAATTTAAACAGATATTTTTAAAAAGTAGATATGCTAATGACCAATAGCACAGAAAAAAGACACATAACATTATTAATTCATCAGGGAAATGGAAGTTAAAAACCACAATAAGATACCATTAAAACAAAATTTAAAAGAATGGCAATGGGTCAAAGGAGAAATCACAAGGGAAATTGAAAAATATCTTGAGATAAATGAAAATAAAAATACAACATAGCAAAACATATGGGATGTCGTGAAAGAGAAGTACATAGCAATATACATTTAAATTTAAAAAGAAGAAAGATTTCAAATAAACAACTTTACACCTAAGAAACTAGAAAAACAAGAACAAACTAAACCCAAACTCAGCAAAATGAAGGAAATAATAAAGATTAGAGCAGAAATAAATGAAATGGAAAAAAGAAAAACAATAGAAAAATTGAACAAAACTAAGAGTTGATTTTTTGAATAAATCTACAAAATTGAAAAAACCTTAGACTAAGGAAAAAAGAGAGAAGACTCAAATAACTAAAATCAGAAATGAAATAGACATTACAATTGATGCCACAGAAATAAAAGTACTATCAGGGACTACTATGAGCAGTTACATGCCAACAAATTGGATAACTTAGAAGAATGGATAAATTCCTAGAAACATACAACCTACTAAGACTGAATCATGAAATAACTGAAAATCTAAACAGAACTATAACTAGAAAGGAGACTGAATCAGCAACCAAAAGCTTCCCAACAAACAAAAGATTCACTGAAGAATTCTAAGAAACAGTAAAAGAAAAATTGAAGAGGAGAGAACATTTTCATTCATATGAGGCCAGCATTACCATGATACCAAAGCCAGACAAAGATACTACAAGAAAACTACAAACTAATTGATGTAAGAATTCTCAACAAAATACTAGCAAACTGAATTCAACAGCATATGAAAGGATCACACACCATGACCAAAAGGGATTTATCCTTGGGATACAAAGATGGTTCAAAATACACAAATCAATCGATGTAATAAAACACATTAACAGAATGAAGAGCAAAAATCATATGATCATTTCAATTGATGCACAACAAATGGAGATGTCCCATGTTCATAAATAGGAAGACCTAATATTGTTAAAATGTCCCTACCACCCAAAGCAGTTTACAGATTCAACACAATCCCTATCAAAATCCCAATGGCATCTTTTGCAGAAATAGAAAATAAATCCTAAAATTCCTATGGAATATTAAGAGACCCCAAATTTCCAAAATGATTTTTTTTTAAGATTTTATTTTTCCCTTTTCTCCCCAAAGCCCCCCGGTACATAGTTGTATATTTTTGGTTGTGGGTCCTTCTAGTTGTGGCATGTGGGATGCTGCCTCAGCATGGCTTGATGAGCAGTGCCATGTCCACTCCCAGGATCTGAACTGGTGAAACCCTGGGCAGCCAAAGCAAAGTGTGCAAACTTAACCACTCAGCCACAGGGCCAGCCCCCCCCCCCCAAATAATCTTGAAAAGGAACAAAGGAGGCCTCACATTTCCCAATTTCAAAACATATTACAAAGCTACAGTAATCAAAACAGTGAGGTACTAGCATAAAAACAGACATACAGAAAAATGGAACAGAATAGAGAACCCAGGAATAAACCATCACGCATATGGCCAAATGATCTTTGCTAAGAGTGTCAAGACCACATGGTAGGGAATGGACAGTCTCTTCAACAAATGGTGCTGGGAAAACTGGATATCCACATGCAAAAGAATGAAGTTGGACACTTACACCACATACAAATAACTCAAAATGAATTAAAGACCTAAATGTAAGACCTAAAATTATAAAACCTCGAGAAGAAAACACAGGGGAAAATCTTCATGTCATTAGATTTGGCAATGATTTCTTGGATACGACACAAAAAGCACAGGCAACAACAGCAAAAATAAGCAAATGGGACTATATAAAACCTAAAAACGTGCACACATTAAAGAGAACAATCAACAGAGTGAAATAGCAATCTACAGAATTGGAGAAAATAATTGCAAATCAAATATCTGATATGGAGTTAAGGTTCACAATATATAAAGAACTCTTACAACTCAAAAACAAACCAAAAAAAAAACCAGGTAACCTGATTAAAAAATGGGCAAAGGACCTGAACAGACATGTCTCCAAAGAAGATATACAAATGGCCAACAAATGCATGAAAAGATGCTCAACATCATTAATCATCAAGGAAAGGCAAATCAAAACCACAATGAGATATCACCTCACACCTGTTAGGACAGCCACTATCAAAAAAATAAAAAATAGGGGCCGGCCCCATGGCTGAGTGATTAAGTTCACAGGCTCCGCTTCAGTGGCACAGGGTTTTGCTGGTTCGGACCCTGGGCACGGACCTAGCACCACTCATCAAGCCATGCTGAGGTGGCATCCCACATATCACAACCAGAAGACCTACAACTAGAACATACAACTGTGTACTAGAGGGCTTTGGGAAGGAGGAGGGGGAGGGGGAGGGGGGAGGGAGAGAGAGCGAGGGAGAGGAGGGGGAGGAGGGGGAAGAGAAGGAGAAGAAGAAGAAGAAGAAAAAGACTGGCAATAGATGTTAGCTCAGGTGACAATCTTAAATAAATAAATAAATAAATAAATAAAAATAAAAAATAAAATAAAAAGCCTTGGCAAAGATCTAGAGAAATTGGAATCCCAGTGTACCACTAGTGGGAATGTAAAATGATGTAGCCATTACAGAAAAATGTATAGAGATTCCTTAAAAAACCAAAAACAGAATTACCATATGACCCAACAATGCTACTTCTGGATATACATCCAAAAGAATTGTAAGTGGAATCTTGAAGAGATATTTGTATACCCATGTTCACTGCAGCATTATTCACAATAGCCAAAAAATGGAAGCAGCACAAATGTGTAATGACAGACGAATGGACAAAGAAAATGTGGAGTACATATAGACAATGGACTATTATTCAGGCATAAAAAATGAAGGAAATCCTGCCATTTGTAACAACATGGATGGACCTTGAGGGCATTATGCCAAGTGAAATAAGTCAGACACACACACATAAATACACATATGTATTCATATACACACACATATATATATACAGATGTACATACATATAATGAAATATACTCAGCTTTTAAAAATATGGAAATCCTGTTGCATGCTACAACATGGATGAATCTTGAGGATATCCTGCTGAGTGAACTAAACCAGTCACAAGAGGCCAAATACTGTAATGATTCCACCTTTATGAGATATTTAGAGTAGTCAAAATCATGGAAATGGAAAATAGAACAGTGGTTGCCAGGGCTGAGGGGAGGGAGGAATGGAGAGTTGTTGTTTGATGGGTATTTACCCAAGAGAAATGGAAGCATATGTCTCCACAAAAACTAATGTTCATTATACCTTCATCTATAATAGTCAAAAACTAGACATAGCTCAAATATCCATCAACAAATAAATGGATAAACTAATTGTGATATATTCATACAATGGAATACTACTCAGTAAAAAAAAGGCACAAATTACTGATATGTGCAATAACATACAAATTTCAAAAACATTATACTGAGTAAAAGAAGACGAATACAAAACAATACATGCATTCTGTATGATTCCTTTTAAACAAAATTCAAGAACAATTAAAACTAATCCATAGTGACAGCAGATCAGTGGTTGCTTGGGGCCAGGGGTAATAGCAGTAGGATGACCACAAAGGAGTCCAAGGAAACTTTTCAGATGATGGAAACGTTTTATATCTTGATTGAGGCGGTAGTTTCATGGGTATATGCATTTGTTGAAACTCATTAAACTTATGCTTAAAATAGGTAAATTTTATTGTATGTAAATTATATATCAATAGAGCTGACTTTTGAAAAATTAGGTCAAAAATCCAAATCTCAATAAATTTCAAAGGGCTCTACTCATATAAAGTATTTCTCTGACAATGATGCAATTAAGCTAGAAACCAATAATAAAAAGAGAATCAGAACATGTTTGGAAATTAAGCAATAAATTCTTGAAAAAAATGGACAAAACAAAAAAAATTACAAAGGATGGAAGAAAAATATTCTGAAATAAATAATAATTAAAGCAGTACATATCAAAACTTGTGGAATACAACTAAAGCTGGGTTCAGAGGGAAATGTACATGCCTTAAATGCATATAAATAAAAAGAAAAGACTGAAATATTAATAATCTAAGCATCCTTCTCAAGAAGCTAAAGGAAAAAACAGGAAATTAATCTCAAAGAAAGTAGAAGAAGAGAAATAATAAACATTGAAAACAACTTAATAATATAGAAAATTCAATAAAATTCAACAAAAGCAAAAGTTGATTCTTTGAAAAGACTAATTAAATTTATAAACTCCTCCAAAGACTAATCAAGAAAAAAACACACAGAAGGAAGGCTCAGATAATTAACATTATGAATAAAAAGGGAGGCAATCACTACAGGTCCTACAGACATAGATTCATTATTATAAAAATGTTAATTCTCCCTAAATTGATCTATTATAGACACAATGCAATCTCAATCCAAAATCCCACATATGTGGTAATGACAAGCTGATTTTAAAATGTATATTGAACTACAAAGAATAGCCAATTGCAAAGACGACTTTGAAGAAGGAGAGCAAAGTACAAGCATTTACTCTGCTGGATATCAAGACATAATATAAAGATAGAGTAATTAAGATAGTGTAGTTTTAAAGAAAATACAAACAAAAGATCAATAAAACAATATTGAGCGTCTAGAAACAGACCGATACTTAAATGGACATTGGATTTATGATGATGGTGTCACTGAAGAGCAGTAGAGAAAGGATAGACTTTTCAATAAATGGTGTTGGGTCAATTAATATCCATATTGGGAAAAAAATAAAACTTTACCCTTACCTCTTACCATTCACACAAAAATCAATTCAAGTGAATTGTAGATCTATATGTAAAAGATAAAACAATAAAGCTTTTCGAATATAACATAGGAGAATATCTTCATGACCCTGAAGTAGGTACAGGTTTCTTAGGCAAGATACAAGCATTACCATAAGGGAAAAGAATAGTACATCGGACTACATTAAAATCAACCTCTGTTTATCAAAAGACACCATTAGAAAAACACAAAGGCAAACCACCGAGTGCAAGAAAATTTATGCAATGCATATCTTTACCAAGTGTTTGTATCCAGATTATATAGAGAGCTTTTCTATAAATCACTAATAAAAAGGACAACACACAAAAAATCAGCAAGAAGACTTCAAAAGGCACTTCACAAATTAGGACATCCAAATGGACAGCAAACAAAAGGTGCCCAACTTCCTTAATCATGAAAGAAACACAAATGAAAGTCATAATGAGAATCTCTACACAATCACTAGACTGGCTAAAATTAAACAGACTGAAAATACCAAGTGTCAGAAATGATTTGGAAAAACTAGAAGTCTCATAAACTGCTTGTGGGAGTTCAAATTAGCGCAACAGCTTGACATTACCTATGAAATTGAACACATACTTACCCTATGACCCAGTAATTATATTCCCAGGTAAATACCAACAGAAATGTATATATATGTGCTTTCAAAGATACACCCAGAATAATCATAGCATCGTTATTAATAACCAAAACCTAGAAACAATCCAAATATCCAACAATAGCAAAGTAAATTGTTGAATATACAGCAATGAAAGCGCACAAACTAGTGTTACATGTAACATGTCAATCTCACAAACATACTGTGGAGCTAAAGGAGCCAGAACACACAGAAGCCACAAGAGAATGTATATTGTTGGGTTCCTTATAAAGAAAGGTCAAAGTCTATGATGTTGGGTATCAGGACAGTGGTTACCTTTAGAGAGAAGTGAAGGGGTAATGACTGGGAGCAAGCAAAAGGAGGTGCTTCCAAGACAATGGTAATATGCCATTTCTTCAATTTGAGAGGTGGTTATATGGATATGTTCACTCTTGCACACATGATTTTGCACTTTTCTGTGTCTATACTATATATAAACAAAATGAAGTTTTTAAAAGTTAATATGGGTCAGAACTGAGGCAGTGTCAGTGAGAATGGAGAATTTCGGAATGGAGAATGGAATTTTTGTGTGTGTACAAGGAAGATCGGACCTGAGCTAACATTTGTTGCCAATCTTCCTCTTTTTGCTTGAGGAAGATTGTCACTGAGCTAACATCTGTGGCAATCTTCCTCTATTTTATGTAGGATGCCGCCTCAGCATGGCTTGATGAGAGGTGGTAGGCCTGCACCTAGGATCTGAACCTGTGGACCCTGAGCAACCCAAGCAGAGCACACGAACTCAACCACTATGCCACCGGGCCAACCCCAAGATGGAATTTTTTTAATTGCAGGCTGCTATACCTGATGTAATAAGGGGGATACAAAACAAATATAAGATCAAGATATTACTTCAAAACATACATAGCTTATATTTCACACTCCTACGTAGAAAGAAGCTTCACATTTTGAATCTCAGAGTGTCTGTACTACAGATCTGATAAAAGTCAGTTTGAAACATATGATATTTATGCCTATTCTACTTCTTAACAAGATCTCCTCCAGGAACAACTTTATGTAAGTTTGAAGAAATCCTACTTGGTGATCCAGATTTTTGAAAAATGAATTCGAATCTTACTGAGTAGTTCTTTCCCAAGTACATCTCCAAATTTCATATTTTCATGATAATGCAAATAGATGAGGAGTCTTTTCATTATCGTATTCTTTTTGCTTTTTAAAATAATCTATGAAATGTTAGAAAATATACTTTTTAAAAATCATCACTTACCTATTCACTTTTTTATATCTATTCTCTTTTGATGCAACGAATTTTTAAAATGCTATTCAGTTTTGGGTTTTATAGTGTATGCTGATGTTTTAAATTGAAGAGCTGATTGGTACTAAAAGCTTTTTCTAGTATCCATAAAGGCATTACGTTTTTTCACCAAATCTTTTAAGACTTACACAGTTAATATAGCACTCTCATACATATATCTCAAATGGAACAGAATAGAATTACTACTTCTGGTAATGGTCTATAACCAAAGCCTTGAAAATCCATCTAATAACAATCAGTTAAAAGATAACCGCTGTTTCTACAATGAGCACCAATATCTAATACAGCCTAATCCCCATTATCCCTGCACCCGAGAGAGCTGCAGCTTGGAAAATGCTGATCAACTGGTTTCAATATCACTAAATATCACTTACTGACTGGCAACACAGTAGGAATCATGCAGACTCCTTTCTGAAGAAATTATGAGGGAAAATATAAAGGCAACACCCAAAAGTCCTTCTAAAGAGCTGCCCACAAGATTCTGACAATAAGACTATCATTGCAGAAATCTTGGATAATACAAATCTTCTCCAATTTTTCCAAAAGTCAGAGGAAAAGGCTTAACCTTTTAAACCAAGGATAAAAGCAAGCATATTCTAGTTTGGGTTATATAGTTTATTAGTACAAATTGATCATATAATACCACAATACCCACAAAAGTCCATGGCTGGCTTTTGGCAGCATTTTTTTTTTTTTTTTGCATTTTCTAATTTAGATTGGAGGACTGTATTCTTTCATACTCCATTACACATTGCCTCATGGATGGCAGGCACTAAACAATTTATCGAATCTTTCTGCTAAAAAGGATAAGATTTGGACCCTGACCTCTAGCTACCTCACCAGACATCTCTTTCACTCATTCTTTATGCTGTAAACACAGCTGTCTAATTTCAGTTTCTAAATCTAACAACATTTTTCCTCCAGACTACTGCCCATGCTGCTCCCTCTACCTGGAACACTCCCCCCACCCTCCTCCACCTTCTTGAGAATTCAGATGAATTACTTCTCTAGAGAATTCCAGACTAGGTTAGGTCTTCCTGTTGTATGCTCTCATTTTGCGTTGTACTCCTTCCCATCATTAATCACAATTGTAATTAAATAATTAATCCTGTGATTGATTAGTTTAATATCTGGCTCTCCCCTAGGATATAAGAGCCATGAGTTTTCACAACTTTATTTCCCAGTACCTTTTACAGCAGACTCAAAGTGAGTATTTGTTGATAAATAACTGAGATCAAACACTAGCTTTACAACTTACTAAGTAAATCTGAAAGGGTCATTGAATATCATTAAGCTTCAGTTTCCATATCTATGAAATGATGATAATGAAAAGGCTACCTTACTGAGTGTTGGGATTTGTGAACTCTCAACTTTAAAATGTTGTATAAAAATGTTAATCTATTATTCTCAGCAAGGATGTTTCACATTATATTTTAGCTAATGTTGTCTGGAGCAGTATCTTAATAGTATTAGCTAAGGTCTTTAAAAAATCTTACAGATTATTAACATGCTAATAAATAATGAAACTGTCTGACAAAAATTAATAAGTAGTCATTAGTTCCAGTCAGTGGCAGCCTGTGACAGATTCAAAGCACTGATCTAACGATTGCTAGTTTCATAATAATTGTCCATCTCACATGAAGGCCTGGCAGGCCCACTGTAACTCACGCTTCCGAAAGAAGCATTTCCTATGGAGTCAGCCTCACAAACAAATATACTAGTTAAAATGTGGATCAATATGGGAAAGATGAGCTTCTTCAATTCACCCACAACTACACTTGAGTCAATAGACTCATGTAAATCAATAATTTGTTATATTTGCTACATTTACAGACTTTGATCCTTAATATAAACCTGGCAGTAAAACAACATACATTTCTTTTCTTGTTTTCTACAGTAACCTGATCATGAATTTGGTAAAGGAAAAAATCTATTTTCCCTCTCACTTGTGTAATAAATACAACCCAAATTGTTCATTAACCTCTTTTAGGTATCTCTTTCCTATAACTGTCTTCATAAGACTTAAAAAATTGTATGTAAACAACTAAAATCTAGAAGGGAAGTTACTAATCACATGCAATTTTACACCTTGGGTTATATACTTCTCCTATGTATTTCTAAAGTATCCTATACTTATATGTGTGTATGTATATATACTCATCTCACACACACATACACACATATACACATATATACATATGCACACATGTATACATACACACATATATGTGTAGGATACTATACATACACACACATATGCACATATATAAACTCCACACTTGTTCTATTGTATTATAATTATGTAGTGTTTATCTGTATCCCCCCTAGAAAGTGAACTCTGAGAAGGCCTGGTCACTATCTTTTAAATCTGTATCCTCAGCACCTAGTGCAATGTTTCAACATAATAGGCAGTCAGTGAATGTTTGCTAAATGGATTTTACAGTTTCTCTCCATCATAATATTTTTCTGACACCTGACTCATACTTTACAATACTCACCCTCTGAGGTTGTCCATTCTTAGCTCTGAAGGAAGAGATGCTCTTAATAAAAAATGCTTTTTTATATTACACAAATGTCTGTTGATATAATGTCTGTTATTTGCTTCAAGAAAATCCTAGTGGAGGGGGGAGGGTGATGTAAGGGTGAAATAAGATTGTCTATGAGCTGATAATTTTTGATATAGGCTCATTACACTATTCTACTTTTGTATATGTTTGAAAATTTCCATAATAAAAATTTTTTAACAGAAAAAAGGTGATTTTCCACATGAATTTTGCACACTGTGCTTCTTTTTAAAATATTTTCACCTGGAAATTTTTTCTTCACTACTCATACTGAAGACAACACAGTAAGAACTGGTTATTAACCAGCCCACACTTTTTTCTAATGCAAAGTCAGGAAGATATTAGCTCTTGCTTTTTACCTACAATAGTCATGCCCTGATCGAGAATGAAAAGAGCCAATGAGAGAGTTAATGTGTCAAGTGACAGCTTCAGCCACCTCACTATTTAATCTTACCCACTGTTTCCATGGTTTAAATTTTAGTAGCTGAAATGGAAGGGTCTGTTGACATTTTCTAGTCCAAAAGGTAGCATTTCCTTTTTAAAACAAAACCTCATTTCTCAGTAAAAATGAGATTTCTAAAAACATTTTAATGACATAAGAAAATCTCATGATAGACCATTAAGTAAAAATAGTCAAAAATGTTAATTTCAGAAGGTTTCCAAATTTTATAAAAATAAAACTATACACTTATGTCTTTACACACACATACATATGTCTATGTATATACGTATGTGTACATATACAGAAAAAATCTAAAATGAAATATATCGAAATATTAACAGAATTCTGTTATAATGACATGCTTTATTTTATTATTTATATTTACTATATATTCTAATGTCCTGTAATGGGCAAATATTGCTTTTATTTTTATATAATTTTAAAATCATATTATTTTTTATATGAGGTGGTCTTTGTATATAATACAAAGGAGTTTAAGATTTTAAGATGGCATATATTTAAGCTTAAGAAAAATGACATTGAACTTTTACTAAGGACACTGTGTCATGCTAATAAAAATTTAAGAATAAAATAACTGGGTACTTCACATTTCTGTATCTCCATATAGTCTTCTATTCTGTCTTACAGGCTTGAAATTCCTAATAGGAACCAATTGCTTTATGTATTCCATATATCCATTACTGTACCATTAGAGCATAATGTCTTAATAGTAACGAAAATATTTAAAACACAACAATTATATCTTTTCTGATATATTAATGAGTGGAATAATGATTAACAGTACGAATCTCTCAGATAACCCTGCTCTACTGGGGAAAAGAGAACAATCTGGCAAGTTAGTGAAATCAATTAATCATTTCCATCTGCTCCAAACCATGCACACTAAAATACTCTCCCAGCTTCACTTTAATGGAGAAAATGGAACTTTCATTTGGTGTTCATATCATATCAAGAGAAAGAACATGCTGAATAAGGCCTTCCGCAGGGTCTACTTTGAGAGCCAACAAAAGGCCGGAAGCTGGAGAATTAAGAAGAGAAAACCTTACAGGGAGTATTCGTACTTGGCAGCTACTGGTGATTTGATCAGGCTTAGGACAGAACATTCTTGTTTTACTTCTCTGTATTTTCATAAAAATGATTTTTCCATTCCAACACTTACATATGCCTGTGCACGGCAGTGAGAACAGCGTTCACTGACTCTCAATACATATGGTATGCATTCAGTGACATCATTCACCACAACGTTTGCCAAGTCTAGCCTCTCCTATAGACCACCAAAACACAGTTTCACAGTCCCTGTGGGGCTAAGAGAGTAGTTCCAAAGCAACAGGTCGGTCCTGCAGAATGGAGAGGTTATTAATGTTTCATCCCATATATTCCATACCCTCCCTATCCCCTAATAAATAAAAACCTTTGTAATCTTGTAATGCATTCAGCTTTTATTAACTCTTTCACTGTTGTTTTCCATAGTGAATTGAATACACACTTGATGGCTCTTATTGCTACAGTGCTCTGGCAGGTGCTGTTTACTGTCTTTTTATGCAAGAGATTACAGAGTGAATTTTTATTATGAAGATAGATGAAAATTACTATGACAGTTGTAAATCATAATTTGTGTAAATGATATTTTTAATTAATGATTATGAAATAAAACTCAAAGCAGCTTTTCTATCAAAGAAAAGCTTTCAATAATATTCTGATTTTTCTAATTTAAACATTCCACTTAAAGCGTTTTCAAACAATTGTATAATAGATTCTATGATATTTCAAGATAGTTAAAAATGTTGATAATTATTTTCAAAGAGGTATTAAAAGCCCTTAATGATTTTTTAAAGCAGTGAAAAAACTGGAGGAAAAAGCAACATTACTCACATAAAATTATTTTTTTCCCATTGGTCTATAATATACAACCACACATGTAAGTATAGGAAAACTAAAGTAAAAAGATTTTACTGAAAGATTCCAGGTGGGGTCTTGCTTCACAGCATGCTGGTTACTAAGGTAGTTTAGCAAATAGCAGAGCTCTTAGCACAAACTATTGAGAGTTTTAAGGCAAATATCAAGAAATCTAATATTTAGGCAATGCAACACAGTAGAGCACTCTTTGGAAGGCCTCAGCATCCCTTGGTTTAGCCCTTCTCACACGAGGCTGGGATACAAGCTAACCTCTGTACAAGGTATATGTAGTGGGGTCTGAAATTTTGTAAATTACAAAAGAAGTCAGGTATTACCTAACCAACTTTTTATATAAAAGTTTACATCTTTTTATATAAAAATGGATAGTAAGATATTTCCATTTATAAGAAAATTTCAGTGAATTCATGTGATTTGGAAAAGAGATGATTTTATTATCCATATTTTAACGTAAACAGTAAACTAATATGGCAATGCTAATGATTTTCTGAGGCATGAGCATGTCTACTAGACACTGTGATGCTTCTTAAGAATTATGCAAGCATTTCAAAACCAAAAGCTATTTAGAAATGTAAGACACAAGAATGGTTCTGAAAAATCAATGATTAAATTGTAAAATATATGCCATGCTCCAGGATAACAGAATAGTTTTCATATGTTATCAATAATATTCTCTACAACTCACTACTCTGTAGTTAACAGATATATTCACTAAAACTCATTTTACAGCTGAGACAATAAATATCTTGCCCAGGGTTGCACAGTTAGCACAGGGCAAAGCTAGGTATTCAAACCAAGTGTTTCTGACTCTAAAGTTTTCCTCTATATCAAACTGACCAAATTTAAAGAGAGTTAATATAAAAGTATAAACCACAAATCCTCTAAGGACTAGTCAGCAGGGAAAATTGGGACTAGAACTATAGATTCTATAACATGAAAGTAAACAGGATAAAAGCAGAAATCTTCTAGCACTCTTTAACAACCAAAAGTAAAGATAAATCTATTAACTAAGAACAAAGGTGTATACTAACTATTTGGTTAGAATATATGTAACTCACACTACTCCACAACTCCCAGTATTTACTGGACTTTGATATATTCCATTTCTAAAATTCTGTCTA
This sequence comes from Equus caballus, assembly GCF_041296265.1. Lineage (NCBI taxonomy): Eukaryota > Metazoa > Chordata > Mammalia > Perissodactyla > Equidae > Equus > Equus caballus. The sequence continues at coordinate 9,213,118 of NC_091691.1, read as the reverse complement.
GTGTTTGAGGACAACAGTCCCCTAAAAGCAAGAGAGAAAACTGCCTTTCCAAAGGTAAAAATTGATAGGTCCTAAATTGTAAAACAATCAAGTGTAAATAAGTGGCTAAAGAGTTTCTTCCAATTAGCTTTTGCCCGATTATAGCCAAAGTAGAGCATCATAAAAGACATGAACGTGACATACCCAACGAAATTAGCAATCTAAAGAGGAAAAGAAAAATTTCCATAAGGGATAGTCAAGCGCCCACTCTCCCCTCTACCCTAAAAAGGAATACAGACAGAGAGCTCTAAGCAGAGCCTAGATTCACCGTAGCTGGTGAACTTCCAGTTAGGTCCAGTATACAATGGCAAGGCTATCTTTGTGGTAAGAAAACTCTTGTAAGCTCCTAAGCTAGAGAATGACTCAACCATCAGACCAAGAATTTCCCTTCCCAATAACCAGGTTAACCTAGAGTCCCACAGTTCATCCTAAGTGAAAAAACTTCATAAAGTCATTTAAAGTTCTTAAACATACTTGTTAAATACGTATTAAAGCAATATCCTGACTATTCTAATTAGGGCTATAGGAAGAAAACACTTTCAACTCTTTACTTCCCCAAACACTGCTTCAATACTTCATAATATATTAAATTTGAACTCATTCAAAGTGACTATTAAGTAATTTTTCTCTTTTCTGAAGTTTTTAGACAGAGGAGTCTTCAAATGTTTATTAATCATCTATGATATATATCTACTATAAATATTAGATACATTATGCTCAGCAATTTTTAGCAGAAATCTTCAAATATTCCTATCATTGGCTCTTTCTGGCTTTAGCATGGAAACTATAGATTCGTGAAAATGAAGACTGCTGTAGGGTTTCAGCTGCACAGGTTTCAGTGAACTGAGATGTTAACTGGTTTGTTTGCATTATCAGCTACCTGTTTTAAGATCACAGATAGACAAGTTTTTGAAAATTAGTATGTAAGATTAAATAAGTGTAAACACATATACACAAACAAATCAAACATGTTGAAGTCACATGTCTGGAAGAATTTGTCTACCAATTAGGAAGGAAGTAAAAATGTCCCTAAACATTCAAGAATAATGTCCTTTAACTTGTTATAGGCTTCTAGGCCCTCATTCAAGGCATGAAAAGCAAAAAACGGTGGAAAAATTGAAGACCATGCTATAGTCCATAGAAAAGAAGATTCAGTTCTTCTTGTTCTGTGTTAACTAGCTAGCTGTGTGTCTTGGGCAAGGCACTTAATTTCTCTGGACCTCAATTTCATTATCTATAAAGTAAAGAAAAGGTACACCAGCTACCCTCTAAAGTCCTAAAATGCTGTTCTTATTTTTTAAGACAATTTTAACACCCTAGGTTACCTAATTTCCTCAGCAATAGCAGATCAAAAATAGTCAGAGAGAGAAGAAGGACATATAACAAGAAGCAAACCATTGATAATGGCATAAGTGACAGGTGACAAAGGAGAAAGAGAATAAAATATTTTAACAATCAGACCCAGGAACCCTCACAGTAATCTGGGTCTGTTAAGAATAGAAGAAAACAGCTCTTCTTTCTATGAATTACTCAAGGGTCTTATTTCTCTTCCGGCACTTCAATTTTGCTTTGGTCATTTTACTAGAGGATGAAGAAAAACAGACAAGATAGAAGTAAAATTTATCACTTTCAAGTGTTCACAGTTAAAGCAAAACACAGAACAATTTGTGAGCTTATGCTCTACTTAGGACAAATTAAAGAGAAAAAGAAAGTGTATCCTTGATGTATGTCTGTAAGTTATATACCACTTTACAGTTATAATACTTTACAGGAAGCTATTAGGCAATAAGACAAATTGATTTACAAAAGAACCAGTTCCTAGAGTTCCAAATGGATGCAGGTGAAAAAAATACTGGATTTGGGCTCATATGATCTGGGTTTGAGAACTCATTCTACCCAAAAGGAGCAAATGAAAGATAGAAAACAAGTTATAGTCTTTTCAAGCCCAACTCTTAATTGGAAAACTGAAGAAGATAATAATGCTTATCCTCACAAAGTTGAAAGAACCAAATGAATTGAAATCTTTGAAAGTGTTTTGTAATTATATAAAAGCGTTTCATAAACTAGTGTCTCATGTACACATCTTATAAATTTCCATCTCCAAGGTTTGAAGTAATTAATACCAAAACTTTACCTTCCTACAGAGTACAACTAGAGGTCAACTGCATAGACATGAGAAAACTATAAAAGTTTAGTGTGATTCTCTGAACAACAGAGAGCTCGACTCACTCATAAACAAAAGCAATGAGATTATCCAGTTAGGTCCAACTATTGATTTCAAGTCGATGGAGTAGATTGTGGCAGACCAACTCTCCCATCAAAAATATTCCCAAAAATCCAAACAATATATTTTTTTAAAACTATCTATTTAAAGGCATCAGAGACAGCTGATAGAGCAAGTAGCATTAGAGAAGCCAAGATTCCAGAGATGAGAAAAGAACACAGAGGTGAGCAGGTATTCTTCTGTCCCTCTTTCCCTGGGGGCATGGCTAATTCTGGGCAAAGGTCAAGAGGCTGAGAATCCATCCAGGCTTTCCTCCAGACAGAAGGTTGCTTCTGGAAAACACAGAAACAAGCAGAGCTTTTTGCTTGTCTCCTGGGGCTAGTAAAACAAAATTAGAAACTTGAGGGGCCAAGATCCCAGGGAAAAGAGAGAGGTAAAGAACTAAGCCTGACACACAGCCAGCTTTCTCCTTAAGACACTTGCTAAACAAGCGCAGGACAAGAGGCTAAACAGAAAGCCTTCAAAATGGAGGAAAAAGTTTTCTGCAGTCTCAGAATGCTGAGGAGACAAGAATTAGAGCTCAGAACCCATCAAGGCAAGAAGCCCTGGCAAACAACCAGAACTCTCAGTTGAAAGTTCTAGAAGGCTAGCCACAACTCAGTCTCTGGATTAAAGTGATCAGCCTCACTCTACCTGCCTAGGAGAGGAAAGAGAGAACCTCTGCACAAGAAAACGTTATTTGTAGACTCAGTGATTTTTACACACAATGTCCACCTTTCTATCAAAATGTACCAGATATGCCAAGAAAGACAAGGCAGACACCGAAGAGAAAAAACAAACAAGAGAACCACAGGAAATTCAGAATGTAGAGTTAACAAATAAGAACTTTTAAAGTACCATGATTCACATGTTTACAAAAATGGAGAAATAGATGGAAAATATTAGGAAAAAGATTGAGAATTTCAGCAGAGAATTAAAATATACTACAAATATAAAATTGAAGTACTAGAACTGAAAAACAACTACTGAAATTAGGATTCAATAGATGAGTTTAACAGCAGATTATTGATGAACTAAAAAGCAGGCCAACAGAAAATAATTAACTGAAGCAGAGCAAGAAAAAAAATCTAAAAAAAGAATGAATGACTAATACATGCTAGGATACAGATGAGCCTAAAAAAACAACCTAAGTGAAATTCCAGCCAGGTACAAAAGACCAGATATTGCATGATTCTATTTATATGAAATGTCCAGAATAGGCAAAGCCATACGGACAGAAAACAGAGTAGTAGTTAGCAGAGGCTAGGAGGTTGAGTGGGGTAGGAAAAATGGAGAGTGAGTGCTAATGGGTATAGGATTTCTTTCTGGAAGGACAAAAAAGTTCTGGAACTAGATAGTGGTGATGCATGCATAACTATGTGAATATACTAAAAACCACTGAATTATATACTTTAAAAAGATACAATGGTACGTGAATTACATCTCAATAAAGCCATTATTAAAAAGAATGGAACAAAACTCAACGTGTGACTTACAAGAGACACACTTTCAGTATAAAGATACAGAAATACTAAAAGTACAAGAGTAGAAAAAGATTTAACATGTAAACCCAAACCAAAAGAAGGCTAGTATAGCTACATAAATATCAGACTTTAACAAAAATAGCATTACTAGAGATGGAGACATTTCATAGTAACAATTTTAAAAGTTAATCCAGCAAGAAGATACCACGATTCTAAATCTATGTATACCCATATGATAAATTGCGTTATTATTCAGCAAATATACATTTCCCTCTACATCTCAGTAAAGGTATTCTCCCCCACTCTCTTTAATGTTGGGCTTGGCCATTTTACTTGTATCAGCCAATGGATTGTCAGTGAGGACGACAGGAGTAGAGGCCTTAAATGCATCTGCACAGTTTGGATTGAGTCTTGTGCTCACTGATCTACCCTAAGAAGAGAAAATCCCAGATAGCCTTACCCCAACAGCAGGGGCTGCAAAACTATACATGAAATAGAACTAAACTCAACCTGCAGCCTGTAACAGAACTATCTGGTTGATCCTAGACCCATAAGGAAAAAATAAATGTTTATTTTTATATGCTACAGAGATCTCTGAGGTTGTTTGTTATGCAGTAAAAGCTGACTAATACAACCCAATAACATACCAAAATATACAATGCAAAAATTGACACAACTAAAAGGGAAAAGTAGACAAATCCACAATTATTGTGGAAAACTTTACCTCTTTTAATGGCTGATAGGGCAAGTAGACAGAAAATCTATCAGAACATAGAGGAATTGAATATCCAGTTAGGTTTATAATAATAAATCAGTATAATATCCCTTCGGTTAATAATAAAATCTGAATAATTTGAACATGAAAGATTGCAGCAGAAGGTATTATTTGTCATGTTCTGACAAATAAGACTAAAACTGAAGTTCAAATCCTATGTATAGCTGACTTTTAGCTTGAAGTTTAGCCTTAGGAAATGTGCCCTTCAACGCCTCCTTTGCAGGTATGGGATAAAGTTAGGTATAATACTTAGGCATGTAAAATACTAAATATCATCCCATTTCTCTGCTTCCTTTCACAGCAATACTTCCCCTAAAATACTGTCGCCCAACTTGATTAACTCCCAACTTTCTCAAATCCCCCTTCATGCTTCCTCTCATATGAATATAATGTCTTGCAGCACCATTCCACTGAAAGCACTTACCAAAGCCAACGATACTTCCTTATTGCCAAATACAATGGTGGCTTCTCTAAAATCCATCTAACTCAACCTCCCACTTGCCTTTGACACATTTGACTGTCATCCTTTATTGAAATGGTAGTCTTTCTCAGCTTTGATGATGCTAGGCTCTCTTGCTTTTGCTCCTATTGCACTGGCAGCTTCCTCTCAGTCTCCTTTGTTGGCTCTTCAACTCAATCTCTAAATGCAGGAGTTTCACAGGGTTCAGTACCAAGCCCTCTTCTTTTACTTAAACTACACACGACCCATAGTGATCTCATCCTATCCCATGGCTTTAAATACCATTTATAAGATGATAATTCCTATTCTTTATCTCTAGCCCTGACCTCTTCTCTGAGCTCCAGATTCAAATAACCAACCGCCTATTGGATATCTCCCCTTGAGTCTACTAGAGGTATCTCAAACTTAACATGTCCTAAACAGAACTCTTCATTTTGTCCCTCTCCCTCATTAGTCTGTTCCTCACCAACAGTTACTAAAGACAGAAACCTCAAAGTCATCTTTGCCTCCTTTCTTTTCCTTACAAACTTTATTAGCAAGTCCTGTCAACAGTATCTCCAAAATATATATCCTATACCTTGACTTCTTTCCATCTTCAATGCTACTACCAAAGTTCAAGGTATCATAACATTTCACTCAGATGCTAGAGTAGCCTCATATTTCCCCATTTCCACTTTTGGCCCCCTCACAATCTATTCTTCTCCTAGCTTCCAGAGTGACCTTTTAAAAATGCAAATCAGAACAGAAGATCAATAAGGAAACTACGGCCTTAAATGACACATTTGACCAGCTGGACTTAGTGGATATATATATAGAACATTTGATCCAAAAACCACAGAATACACATTCTTTTCAAATGCACATGGAAGATTCTCCAGGATTGATCACATATTAGGCCCCAAAACAAGTCTCAATAAATTTAAGAAGATCAAAATAATACCATGCATCTTTTTGGACCACAAAGGTATGAAATTAGAAATAAATTACAGGAAGAAAACCAGAAAAGCCACAAAAATGTGGAGATTAAACAAAATGCTACTGAACAACAATTGGGTCAACGAAAAAATCAAAGGAGAAATCAAAATACAGCAAAAGCAGTGCTAAGAGGGAAGTTTATAGCAATTCAGGCCTACCTCAACAAAGAAGAAAAATCCCAAATAAACAATCTAACAGGGCATCTAAAGGTACTGTAAAAAGAAGAACAAACAAAGCCCAAAGTCAGCAGAAGGAAGGAAATAAAAATCAGAGCAGAAATGAACAAAATAGAGACTAAAAAAACAATAGAAAAAATTAGTGAAACCAAGAGCTGGTTCTTTGAAAAGATAAATTACAATAGACACCTCAGAAATACAAAAGATAATAAGAGAATACTATGAAAAGCTATACACCAACAAATTGGATAATCTAGAAGGAATGGGTAAATTCTTAGAAACATACAACCTTCCAAAACTGGACCAGGAAGAAGTAGAGAATTTGAATAGAGCAATCACCAGTAATGAGATTAAAACAGCAATCAAAAATGTCCCAGAAAATAAAAGTGCAGTACCAGACGGCTTCCCTGGTGAATTCTACCAAATGTTCAAAGAAGACTTAATACTTATCCTTCTCAAACTCTTCCAAAAAATTGAAGAGGAAGGGAGGCTTCCTAACTCATTCTACAAAGCCAACATTATCCTGATACCAAAACCAGACAATGACAACACAAAAAAAGAAAATTACAGGCCAATATCACTGATGAACATCAATGCAAAAATCTTCAACAAAATATTAGCAAATCAAATACAACAATACATTAAAAAGATCATACATCATGATCAAGTGGGTTTCATTCCAGGAATGCAGGGATGGTTCAACATCTGCAAATCTATCAACGTGATACACCACCTTAACAAAATGAAGAATAAAAATCACACAATCATCTCAATAGATGCAGAGAAAGCATTTGACAAGATACAGCAACCACTTATGATAAAAACTCTAAATAAAATGGGTATAGAAGGACAATACCTCAACATAATAAAGGCCATATATGACAAACGCACAGCAAATCTCATTCTCAATGGAGAAAAATCGAAAGCTATCCCTCTAAGAAGAGGAACCAGACAAGGATGCCCACTGTCACCACTCTTATTTAACATAGTATTGGAAGTCTTAGCCAGAGCAATCAGGCAAGAAAAAGAAATAAAAGGGATCCATATTGGAAAAGAAGAAGTGAAACTGTCACTCTTTGCAGACGACATGATTTTATATCTAGAAAACCCTAAAAAATCTACTAAAAAACTTTTAGAAATAATAAAGGAATACAGTCAAATCACAGGACACGAAATCAACATATCAACATACAAAAATTGGTTGTGCTTCTATACACTGACAACGAAGTAGCAGAAAGAGAAATTAAGAATACAATCCCATTTACAATTGCAACAAAAAGAATAAAATACCTAGGAATAAATTTAACCAAAGAAGTGAAAGATCTGTACACCGAAAACTATAAAACATTGTCGAAAGAAATTGAAGAAGACACAAAGAAATGGAAAGATATTCTGTGCTCTTGGATTGCGAGAATTAACATGATTAAAATGTCCATACTTCCTAAAGCAATATACAGATTCAACACAATCCCTATCAAAGTTCCAAAAACATTTTTCACAGAACTAGAACAAAGAATCCTAAAATTTCTATGGAACAACAAAAGACCCCGAATAGCCAAAGGATTCCTGAGAAAAAACAACAAAGCGGGAGGTATCACACTCCCTGATTTCATAATATACTATGAAGCCATAGTAACCAAAACAGCACGGTACTGGCACAAAAACAGACACACAGATCAATGGAACAGAATCGAGAGCCCAGAAATAAACCCACACATTTATGGACAGCTAATTTCAACAAGGGAGCCAAGAATATACAATGGAGAAAGGAGACTCTCTTCAATAAATGGTGTTAGGAAAACTGCACAGCCACACACAAAAGAATGAAAGTAGACCATTACCTTACACCATGCACAAAAATCAACTCAAAATGGATTAAAGACTTGAACGTAAGACCCGAAACCATGACACTTCTAGAAGAAAACATAGGCAGTATGCTCTTTGACATCAGTCTTAGCAGCATATTTTCAAGTGCCACGTCTGACTGGGCAAGGGAAACAAAAGAAAAAATGAACAAATGGGACTACATCAAACTAAAAAGCTTCTGCACAGCAAAGGAAACCATCAACAAAACGAAAAGACAACCTAACAATTGGGAGAAGATATTTGCAAACCATATGTTAGATAAGGGGTTAATATCCAAAACATACAAACAACTCATACTTCTCAACAACAAAAAAACCAACCACCCAATTAAAAAATGGGCAAAAGATCTGAACAGAGATTTCTCCAAAGAAGAGATACGGATGGTCAACAGGCGTATGAAAAGATGCTCAACATCATTAACTATCAGGGAAATGCAAATCAAAGCTACAATGAGCTATCACCTCACTCCAGTCAGATTGGCTATAATTAACAAGACAGGAAACAACAAGTGTTGGAGAGTATGTGGAGAGAAGGGAACCCTCGTGCACTGCTGGTGGGAGTGCAAACTGGTGCTGCCACTATGGAAAGTAGTATGGAGTATCCTCAGAAAATTAAGAATAGATCTACCATATGATCCAGCTATTCCACTGCTGGGTACTTATCCAAAGAACTTGAAAACACAAATGCATAAAGACACATGCACCCTTATGTTCAATGCAGCATTAGTCACAATAGCCAACACTTGGAAGCAACCTAGGTGCCCATCAAGGGATGAATGGATAAAGAAGATGTGGTATATATACACAATGGAATACTACTCAGCCATAAGAAATTATGAAATCCGGCCATTTTTGACAACATAGATGGACCTTGAGGGTAATATGCTTAGTGAAATAAGTCAGAGGGAGAAAGCCAAATACCGTATGATCTCACTCATAAGTAGAAGATAAAAACAACAAACAAACACATAGCAACGGAGATTGGATTGGTGGTTACCATAGAGGAACGGGGGAGGAGGGAGGGCAAAAGGGGTGATTAGGCTCACATGTAAGGTGATAGACTATAATTAGTTTTTGGATGGTGAACATGATGTAATCTACACAGAATCTGAAATATATTACAATGTACATCTGAAAGCTATATAATGCTGTAATCCACCAATGTTATTACAATAAAAAAATAAATATTTTTTTTAAATGCAAATCAGGTCATGCCACTCCCCTAATTAAACCCATCAAATGGCTTCCTACTCTCTTAAAATAAAGCTTCTATACATTTTGGCCCATGCCTACCTGCTCAATTTCATCTCCTACCATTGTGTCCCTCAGGTACTACACAGTAACCTGAAGCCCCTCTGTAAGTATAGGGAACACACAGAATTTCTCTTACCTCAAAGCATTTGTGCTGCAGGCTCCTCACAAAGCTAGACGCTTCTTAGCTTCCAGGTTTCATATTAACGGCCATCTCCTCAGAAATGTCTTCCATAACTACCCTATCACAATTCAGTCTCTCTTGTTATACTCTAATACTCTGTGTATTTACCTCTTAGCATTTATCACAATCTCTATTATTTTATTTATTGTCTGTCTTCTCAACTAGTATATAAATGTGAAAATTTTGTAATCACAGATTCTAAGTCGGTTTTTTCACTGATATATCACCAGTGCCGAAAAGAATGTCAAAAACAAATCAGGTACAATGTGAAGCTGATAATTGCCATTAAAAGGGACCCAAAGATCGCTATTCTCAAGTGTTTAGAATATTAATTTTAAAATAAATAATTCAGTTTAACCTCATTACAGATTTACCCAGATCATTTCTCACTATAACCCTAATGAGTCTTGGCAAGTCTAAAATCTAAAGAGGAGACAATTTGGAAACACTGAGGCCTTCCCACTCTGTGTGCCAGGAGACCTCATAGTTGAATCTTGGTGTGTTTGCTCCCTTTCAACTCTATGCTATTGAAAGCCAGGTTATTTGGGTGTTATTGTTACTGACAGAAATTTTTCACTACAAATGGTGTGAGTACCTTAAAAAAAAATCTGCACAGCCTGAATCAGCTGCCACCACCACTGGGATAGGGCTGGCCTGACCCCCGGAGGACACTCTTCCAGATAACACTGAGATCACCAAAACTCAGCCTGGGCAGCCACAGGAATGCACCCTTCAGGTACCTCAACTTAATCTAGCTCTGCTCTCTCAGGCTCTCAGAGGGAAGTCAGGGGAGATGGGGGCGAGGAGGGAAAGTCAGTACCTGAGGGTCTTCAATGTGCTCAGCGCTCTTCACATGTTGTCCCATCCAGCCTTGAAATAGCCCGATGAGGCAGGTGCATCACTACTCCCCTTTTATAAACAAGGACACAGACTCTCAGAAAGATCAGGTGGTTTTACCCATGGTCGCACAGCTAGCAAAGAAAATTGTAGAGCCATGGTTCAATGCCAAGCCCATTGTTGAAGTGACCCTATTCTTTTCCGAAACCTAAAGGAGACAAGAAAAACGGTAACCAGCCTGAATATGACCCAAGCAAGGCCTGGATGAAGCCTTTGCAAAGGATCCTCTATAACCTTCCAGCAGGCCCTCCATCTAACTTAGGTTTTATCCAAAAGGCAGAAACAACTCTCTATAAGACAGTACTTCCCAAACTGATTTGGAAGCCTCTTAGCAGAGGCAGTGATGGAGAAGAAACTCAAACCACAGAAAAAAATATGGTGCATCTTTGCAGTATCAGTTTTGCTCAGTGGAAAGTAATCTGAATCATCTGTTATTAAAACAAATGCCGATATGTTATGGAATAAGTAAAATGCAAAATTCACATGAATCACTATGTTTAAAAAAGAATTCACCCAGTCGCAGCAGCCAGCTCTGGCCAAACTCCACAAGTAGCAATAATAAACTGTGTCTTTAGGGATACTTCTATAGAAAATTTAAGAAGTACTTCAGCAACTTGTCCTAGGGTAAGGAACAATTTAGGTAAAGTCAGAAAAAAAAGAACAAATGTTTTTAATTTTTTATTATTTTCTTATCAGAAAAACAAACAATTAAAAAGGCTGATAAATATACCAAATTAGAAATCTAAGGAACAAGATAAAATAAAAGTGTGAGTTTTTAAGCCAAAAGAATCACAAAGAATTGGACAAGTTGCCTTTAACTGAAAGCCACAAAACACAAATTCCACAGAACACCGCATTAATAATTATTTCACAATGATGACCTTGCCCCTCCATTCTTCGTTTGTTTCAGCTCCTCATAATTTACCAAAGCCTAAAGTCTGTTGAGTTTCAGGAGAAGGAGAACTAACTAGCCAAAGATTACTTACATAGCAGTCTCCCTATGCCTTTCGGAAACCACTATCAATAAAAACTTTTAAGCCTTCAATGTACTGCGTGGCAGGGAACTATGGAGACTAATCAGAACCCATTGTATCAGGACCTAGATTAAGATAAATCAGTCTTTCTAGCTTCATTAGTATGTCACTTCCCTAAAGGATCTGCTTTAGGAAAATAAAAAGCTGATGATGCCATTATTTAATAGCTTTTTTGTCCTCTCTTATCAATCTATGCAGTCATTGTTGAGCACATGTTTTCACCATTCAAAGTGTACCACAACAGTGGCAGCTTGAACTTTCATACAAAATTTTTCTCTGTAGTAGTGAATTCTCTTCTTTCTTTTCAAAAATATAATTACGTCCCTTAGGCTTCCTCTTCGCCACCAAAAGATACTCCTTACTCAAAAAGCTTTGTCCTGCCACCTGCCACACTGTCTGAAATCCTCTCCACTGAAGTTACTTCTTTGATGGAAGCATGATTTTCAGAAAGATCATTTTAGAAAGAAAACATATAATTGGAGAGATTTAACCTGTTAAACCAAAGATATCTTTTCAGATATGAGCATTGATTGATCACTTACTATGTTCTAGCACTGAGCTAAACATTACAATTCATTTTCACATTTAACCCTCAGAAGAAACCTACGAGATAAATGTTATTATTTTCATGTTAGAGAGGTGGAAACTAAGGCTCAGAGAGATTAGATAATTTGTTCAAAGTCACATCTATAAGTAGTAAAGCAGCGAACTGAAGCCAGATCTGCCTGTGTCCAGAACCCAAATAGAGAAAATCTTAAAAAGTAGGGACCTAAAGAAATCCAATAGTAATTAAGTATGTTTTAACGGTAATAACAATAATAGCAGTGGCAAGTGCTTAGTAAATGCCAAGCACAGTACTAAGAGCTCTACGTTGATTATCTCATATTTTCCCTCCTTTTCCTCTGCCTTCTTAAAATCTACATGAAGGCAAAACAGTATGTAGCAGAAAAACCTGGAGAAGGAAGAGTGTGAAAAAGCAGATTCTGAATAATTCACAATTTTATCAAAATTCATCCTTATTAAAAACTATTTTTAACAGAGTCAGTTTGAAATTCTAAAAAAGTCATGGAGGGGGCTGGCCCCGTGGCCGAGTGGTTAAGTTCGCGCGTTCCGCTGCAGGCGGCCCAGTGTTTCGTTGGTTCGAATCCTGGGCGCGGACATGGCACTGCTCATCGGGCCACACTGGGGCAGCGTCCCACATGCCACGGCTGGAGGGACCCACAGCGAAGAGTATACGGCTATGTACCGGGGGGCTTTGGGGAGAAAAAGGAAAAAAAAATAAAATCTTTAAAAAAAAAAAAAGTCATGGAGGGGTGACGAATGAACATGAGTAAGTAATTTACCCTCAAAAAATTAACAGTAGCCAGTAAATATATGCAAATGTTACTCTCACTAGAAATCAAAGAAATGTAAATTGACAAAGAAACCGTTCCTTACTTCACAAAAATATGAAGTTGTTTTTTTTAAATTCTAAGTCACAGCATTGGCAAAGGCATGGTGAAAGAAGCACTCTCATATGCTGCCGACGAAAACATACATCAGTATAACCTGTTTGGAGGGCAATTTGGAATTACATATCATTGACGACAAAAATCATAACACTCTTTAACCATGTCATTCTAATTCTGGGAATTTATACTAAGGAAGAATCACAGGCAAAAATTCATATAAGTATTATTTTAATGTTGAAAAGTTGGAAGCAATCTTCATGTCCCCAAATAGAAAAAGTTATATAAATAAACCATAATAAAATTGTATTATCTGCATACAATGAAATAGCGTTTAATTATTCTAAGTCATTTTTTCTTTCAAAAATTTCTATAGCCATGAAAAAGTGTTCAGGACATACCAGATGGAAAAAATGTTTACTGGGCTTATTGTTGAGGGGCTTAAATTACTTGTAATTTTTCTTTATACTTAACGTGTCTTTATGATCTACAAATAAAATGTGCTGATATTAAAAAAACCCTTTGGGGCTGGCCCAGTGGTGTAGTAGTTAAGTTCATGCGCTCCACTTCAGCGGCCTGGGGTTTGAAGGTTCAGATCCCGGGCATGGACCTATGCATTGCTCATCAAGCCATGCTGTGGCAGCAACCCACATACAACATAGAAGAAGATTGGCACAGATGTTAAGTCAGCCAATCTTCCTCACACACACAAAAAAATCTTTTAATCTAAAGTTTTGTTTTTATTAGTTATTCTCTAGTACAAATCTTTCAGGCAGAAACACACTCACATCTTTTTTAAATGGATGATTAAAAGGATCACTGGGGAAAAGGAAAAATATTTAAACTTAGACAGTAGAATGTATCTTTTCTAAGTAATTTCATTTAAATAGTCATGATCTATATTTCATGAGGTTTCCAAAAAAGAAGACATGAATACTACAAATGGAGTCTGTGAAGGTGCCGTGAATATAACAAAGAATTCATTCTTATATCCTGAATGTTAATTAAAGCCTCAGGAGAACATAAAAATAGATCTGAAAAACACAAAATACATATTTAAGAAAAATTAACTGCCCTATTAAAAACCTAAAAGTATTTTTATTTAATAACTTCATAAAATGGTTCTTACAAATATTTGTATGGCTTTTCAGATTGAAATAAATCCAATTTAACAAACACCTACTGAGAATGTACTATGTTCCACATATCATAAGAATTCATCACAAAAAAGAGAAGCATACCACTTTTACACTAAAGAAACTCGAATTCTAATGAACAAGTCCAAACACTAATTACAGAATATTTTTTTGACTTCTTATACTAACACGATGAATGAAGTTGCACTTATTCTTCTATCTGTAAGTATGGGACATGTGTTGTGGAGTGGGACACATTTGCACTCAAATACTAGCTCTGCCATATGATCTTAGTAAAATAAGGACCTCTCTGAACTTTAATATCCTGGATCTGAAAAACTACTAGAGATAATAATTACCTATTATGAAGGTTGAATTAAAATAACATATCTCATTTGATACATGGTAAATGTTCAATATGTGTTAGACATAATTATTCTAACATATCTTTCACAGCTTTAAATTTTTCCTTCCATAATAAAAATGCAGGTTCCACTTTCAGTAATAACAGAGTAGCTTATATAGACCCTCTGAAAATAAACATTATAAATGATGAACGAAATATAAGAAATAACCATTTAAAGGAAAATAACAACCAAAGTCAGACAGAAGATCGATAGGAGTCAAACCTTGAAAGAACCGAACTGCAGTTGGCAGAAACTGTATGTAAATGTTTTTTTGTCTGAGAATACTCCCAGTCCACACAGTGCAGGACAGCTGGAACTCAAACAGAAAGCCACAGTCTTACCGGCCTGAGAAGTTAGAGGACAGGTTTGTCTGTTATTAACTTATTGTCTCTCAGCTCCAAATTCACCCTTCAATACCTGCTCTGCAAGAATGGATGGAATTCTCCTTTACAGTCAACACGATACTGAGCTTTCTCAGTAGAGGGCACTAGAGGACCACTGAAGGAGGAAAGTGAGCTCTCCAGAGTTTTTCTGGCTGCTGCACAGGGGATCAGTGATGGCAGTATGAGGACATCTGGTGGCACTCTGCCACAGCCACGTGCTAAGAACATGCAGTCCCTTAGCAATTTCACAGCCCCCAGCTCAGCCTAATGATTACCTTTCAGCAGCTCTCTCAAGACACATACTGCACACTCCAGGCCCCCGACCCACACTGGTGCCTCAAATTCCTTTGCTTGCTCCTTTCCCTGGAGTTGTGTTTCCTATAACCCTCCCAATGCCACATCCCTACCAATGTGGACACAGTGTACTCCAGGTCTCCTGCAAGGACTGGTGTCCCCATTTCCTCTGCACTCCTAGGAGACTGGTCACCAGAGTGAGGTGACCAGCATGAGGCTTAGTCTGTCCCAAGAGTTGTTACATGCTTGCCTAAAATCTGCAGACCAGTTCTGGCCCAGATAAACCAGAAATTTCTCTCCCATCCAATGGGCTACAACTACACCTTTGTCAACAAGGTCTCCAGCCTTGAAGAAGGGACATCCTTCTAAGTCTGTCCTTTCTTGGGTACTCTCTCTAAACTTTAAGGTACTCTAGAGAGTTCGTTTAAGTGTTATAGATACATTTTTATTACAGTTTAATGATTCTTTACACTAAACTTTCCCTGTTTAAATTACTGTCTCCTGATTGGACCCAGACCAATAGAGAATTATTACAGGGAATCTCAGGAAATAGATTCCTAAAGATGGGATTCTGGGATTGGTCTGTTTGGGCACGTGGGTTTGAGGGAACTACGAGCTCCTCGCCAATGGGAAATGGGATGCTAAAAACCCATGGCACGCAGTGGCATCACGGTTAATCAAAATATCACCTATGGTTGTTTCCAATCAAGTATCAACTGAAGCAAGTGCCTTAGGGGTTCAAATGGCTGGTGCTCTTCACAATTATGATGATAACAACTCTAAGGACTATGATGTGGGATGAATTCTTTCGAGTGTACTTCATTGCTCACAGAGAGAAAAATTACAGACTCAATTGACTCTCAGCTCAAGTCATATCTGAGATTCATAGGGCTTCCATGAGAGCCCTGAAAAAATCTTTTATTTCTTGTAGATACAGGGCAGATCTTGCTAAAAATCAAAAACAAAATTTAACTGTGTGGGTTACTGAATTACAACAACAGTGGAATTCATAGTCTCACCAAGTTTCTCATCTGAAATTCAAGACATTGATTGGGAAAGAATGAGATATTGAAACTTCAAATAGGAAAGATTTCATATAAGAAATAACAAGTCCAGAAGACAGTGGAATATCTTTAAACACTGAAAGAAAAAACTGTCCATCTAAAATTCTATATTCAGTGAAAAAATCTTCAAAAATTAAGGCAAAATAAAGTTATTTTCAGAAAAATAAAAACGGAGAGAATTTACCATCTACAAGCCTTCCCTATGAAAAATCTAAAGGAAGTTTTTCAAGCTGAAGGGAATTGATACCAAACAAAAACTTAGACCTTTGGGAAAGACTGAAGAACACAAAATATGGTAAATTTGTGAATAAATATAAAAAACATATCTTTTCTTTCCTTAATTTCTTAAAGGACATATGACTGTTTAAAGTAAAAATTAAAACACTATATTGTGGGGTTTAAAGAGTATGGTGCCATATATATGACAACAATATCAAAAAATATGAGGAGATGGTAAATAAAACTATACTGTTGCCAGGTTCTCATCTTTTACATGAATTGGTGCCATACTACCCCTCAGTAGACCATTAAGGATGCATATTGTAATCTCCGGAGTAGCACATTAAAAATTGCAAATACGTCAGCTAAAAACTTAATGTAGGAATTGAAATGGAAACTTTAAGGCTCATATATCATAATTTTGTACTATTTTAACATGATGCAGAAACATTTTGATTCACACTATACTAGTGATTTTGCAAATCTATCAGTCTATTTCCAATGGAAACAAATTTTACTTGCTTTCCAATCTCTGTAATGCCCTTTATGGTTTGATTTTTTTGTTTCATTTTCAAACAGACCACTTTAAAGAGAACAGTTTGAACATAATGTTGAAAATATCCATGGAAATGAAACAGAAACACATAAATAAAAATACCAATAACATGTAATCAACACAAACAGAAGCCTGAATTTTATAAAATCTCAACAAATTAAACTAATAAATTACAAGGACATAGCTATTCCCTTAACATAATAAAATAGAAATGAATTTATATAGATCTCAACCTAAAAACGAGCATCATATTTAATGAGGAAACTCTAGAAGTATTCCCACCAAAGTCAGGAAAAAGCCAAAAACATATTCACTGTTACCATGATTGCTTAGCATTTTTCTAAAAGTTCATACAATTAGATAAGAGAATAAAAGTTTAAAAACTAGGAAGAAGGGAGTAAAGTTTATTTGCTA
Organism: Equus caballus; assembly: GCF_041296265.1. NCBI lineage: Eukaryota > Metazoa > Chordata > Mammalia > Perissodactyla > Equidae > Equus > Equus caballus. Next base: position 9,195,794 of record NC_091691.1, on the reverse strand, counting down.
ATATGGTTGAATTTCTGGAAAACGTATAGAAATTAACTAGAAAAAATATTTTTTAAGCTAATAACATTAATACAAAAAGTAAATGGCTTTCAAATATATAAACAACCATTTTAGAAGATATGAAAGAGGAAATTATTCCACTTCTAGGAGCAACAAAAAAATATGATTGACCTAAGAATCAGGTTATCAAGAAAAGTGCAAGATCTACATGATAAAATCTTTTGAAACTACTAGGAAGCACTGAATAAGTGTAATGGTCTATCCTATCTTGAACAGAAAGATTCAATGCCATGAAAGTGTCAATTCTTTCACCTATAATTTTTTTTTTTTGAGGAAGATTAGCCCTGAGCTAACACCTGCTGCCAATCCTCCTCATTTTGCTGAGGAAGACTGGCCCTGAGCTAACATCCATGCCCATCTTCCTCTACTTTATATGCGGGATGCCTACCACAGCACAGCCTCACAAGCAGTGCATAGCTCCGCACTGAGGATCCAAACTGGAGAACCCTGGGCCGCCAAAGTGGAGCATGGGCACTTAACCGCTGGCCACTGAGATGGCCCCAGCAGAATTTTTTAATTAGGCAACTTTATTCTAAAGTAAACAGAAAAACAAACGGGTGAGTAAAACTGGAAAGATATTCAAAAAAAGAAGTAATGAGTACTGACTCAACTCAGATCTTAAACTATAGTTACACATTTTACAGTATAATGCCACAATAGTTACAAGCATGGCTATGATATATAAGTAGAGGAGCATATCAATGAAAAAGAAGAGAGAATTCAGAAACAACCCAAATATATATGGAAATTTAGAACATAATAAAGATGAAATTGTGTATCAGTGGGGAAAAGATGGATGGACAGCCACCTTGGAAACAAAATAAAGATGGATCCTCTCACATGAAAATAAATTGCAGATTCGTCAAAATTTTAAATATAAAAATGAGCATTTTAAAAATCTTAAGAGTAGGGAAGGCCTTTCAAAGAACGATTGAAAGACTTAGAAACATAAAAGAGATCAAAATACACAAAACTTGGGGCCAGCCTGGCAGTACAGCAGTTAAGTGTGCACGTTCTGCTTCTGCGGCCCAGGGTTCACCGGTTCAGATCCCGGATGTGGACATGGTATCGCTTGGCAAGCCATGTTGTGGTAGGCATCCCATATATAAAGTAGAGGAAGATGAGCACGGATGTTAGCTCAGGGCCAGTTTTCCTCAGCAAAAAGAGGAGGATTGGCAGCAGATGTTAGCTCAGGGCTAATCTTCCAAAAGAAAAACAAAAAAACACAAAAATTGAAATTTTATGCATGAAAAAAACCCCACAGCATAAACAATGTCAAAAAACAAATAATAATCTAAGATAAATAAAAAATTACAAGTAAATATATTCATTATAAACTGAAGGTATCAGCAAAAGCTTGAAAACAATCCATTAATGGAGGACTGTCGAATTATGATATACCCATTTGTTCAATATCAAGCAGCTAATAGACAAAGGTAGTTCTCTATAAACAGATATGGAAAAATTTTTAAATATAAAAAGAAAAAAAACATGCGAACAATGTAGATAGTATGCTACTCGGTATGTGTATATGTGTATATACATATAATTTTAATATACATAGGTATACTTTTATAGGCATGGGCTATCTGTGGTAGTACAAACAAGAATATTGCTTCTGGAAAGGGGTTCTGGAGAGAGAAACTAGATTGCTAAAGGTTGGGGAGGGGTGATAAAGAGATAAATTTATATTTCAATCAATTCTCTTTAGTACCTTTCATATTTGGAACTATGTGCATGTTTTACATAACCAAAATAGTTAATATTTTAAAGGATTTGAGTGAGAATTTTTAATAGAGATTAAGAATTTAATATCCTTTTCTTTTTTTTAGGAAGATTAGCCCTGAGCTAACTGCTGCCAATCCTCTTCTTTTATTTTGCTGAGGAAGATCGGCCCTGAGCTAACATCCATGCCCATTTTCCTCTACTTTATACATGGGACGCCTACCACAGCGTGGCTTTTTGCCAAGCAGTGCCATGTCCAGACCCGGGATCCGAACTGGCGAACTTCAGGCCGTCGAGAAGCAGAAAGTGCAAACTTAACTGCTGCGCCACCGGGCCAGCCCTCAGATGTCCATGTATTCATGAATATCCATGCATTCAGTTGTGCCTCTCCCTGCAGGAAGTTGATTCTAAATAAGATCCTATGCAAACCCACAGATATCGTAATAGCACTTTACCATCTATTTGCATCAAACACTGTTATGAATACACGCCCTTTGTACCATAAAATCCAATAGTCTAATATTGTTTTCATCCTTGTTTTATTATTTAACTAGATCAAGTAAGGAACAAACTTTGCCAGAACCAGAACCCAGATTCTTCAATTTCTACAATACTTAACTGGTTTCAGAGCTTGGAATTCAACCTGCAGTGACATTTATAGATATAATATAAAGTCACATAATTTTGCAGCTGAAAAAGACTTCAAATCTTAGGTCAGTTGAATATGCTTTCTTCATTTTACAGAGGAAGAAAGGGTTGTTTGAATGGTTTGAATATGTCTAAAGACACACACAAGTCAGCGGCAAAATGAGATTAAATCTTTCCAGATCTAGTTTTCATTCTATAGGTCATGATGAATCATCACACTCCTGGTACCATTACTATAAAACAAGGGAAGACTAGTTAAAAGGCAATAAGAAAAGATCAGACTATCTTCATAGATTTTTACCCAGAATAAATCTTTGATAGATTTACGTTATTTACCACACTTTCAAATGTGTTATGACCTACATTAAAACCACTGGTGACTTCCTCTTCCGTCCATGATGCAGTAACAAAGACCACATTTATGCTCTGCAACAGCGACTAGAAAACTGAACAAAATATATGAAACAACTGTTTTTAGACTCTGGACAACAGAACAGCACAAAACTGTGATGCCTGACAGAAGGGAAACAAATGAGGTGAGACCTGTGAATATCCCGCTTTGTGCCCTTTAGGATCTTCTGGCTCTTAGGAATATTCTGGGCCATAGAGCACAGAGGGAAATCCAAAACACAGAGGTCTTACTGAGTAGAGAGTCAGAGGTCAGAGTTCAGGAAGACTGAGGCAGTCGAAGGTGGCAAGGCAGACTTCCAAAGAGGAAGGAGCTACACAGATCTGTGCATAACTGCCTGCTACAACACAGCCAAACACTTTCTAAAGGACGACAACAACCAAACACACAAGAGGAAAACAGTAAAAATGCCCACAACCTAATGAAATCTACATGTAGGTGTTTACCTAAGAGAAACGAAAACACGTATACACAGAAACTTGTACTTAAAAGTTCATAGCAGTTTTATTCATAACACCAAAAGATAAAACTAACCCAAAGGTCCATTAACAAGTGAATGGGTAAATAAACTGTAGTGTGTCTGGAACACCACAATAGAATACTATTCAGCAATAAAAAGGAACGAATTACTGATAATAAAAGCAACATGGAGGAATCTCAAAAACATTACACTGAGCCAGGAAACTAAACACAAAAGAGTCCATGCTGTACAATTCTATTCACATGAAACTCTAGAAAAGACAGATCTGATCTACAGCGATGGTGAACAGGTCAGTGGTTGCCTTGGGTAGGAGCACAGGGATGGACTGATTGGGAAAGGGCACAGGGAATATTCTGGGGTCAGAGAAATGTTCTATATTTTGACTGCACAGCCAGGATAAATATATAAATCTAATTATAAAGATTTATATATTTGTTAGATTCGCTGAACTATAGATTTAGAATGAATACGTTTTACTGTATGTAAATTATACTTCAATAAAATGATTTCTTAAGACAGATCTCGCTCTCTCTCTGCGTGTGCACGCAGGCACATGTGTGCCCGTTTGTTCTACACACATGTGGAACATGGGAGTTATGCTACAACCTTCCATGGCTGTGCTGTCCAGCGATCGGGACTGCCAAATAAGTGTTCCCCCTGCATAAACATAGCCAAAGGTTCATTTAATCGGCAACCATCCTCCTATACACCAGCTGAATGAATGAAGATGAAATAGTAAAAGCCTTTATGCTTAATTCATTTCAACTAAGTGGTTCTACCATTAATAAATGATGCAGAACTACACTTAAGATTCTCATCTCTCTCTTATAAAGTATGCAAAACATTTTCTGCCTCTCATACTAAGTGTCCTGTCTGTTGTCTTTCCACCCCCAGTCTATGAATCTAGTATTCTGAGTCACAGCTTTACACTGCAACCAAATCCAAGAAGCCATCATTTTTTATTTAACATCCATGTGTTATGGTCATGAAAAATTTACTCAACCGTAATATGGTTGCATTCCTTCCATAGTCAGATTATTATGATATAATGCAACATTCTTAAGGACATTTTAATGCTGAGGCATGTTAAAGAAAAGTATCATAAAACAATTCTAGAGATATGTATCACTTAACTCTCACTAGCTGAAAAAAATTAAACTGTGCAAAACCAGTGCTTATGCTCTTTCTACCCACTTCTCTATTAAATCCTGGTCTTAGGGAAAGACTGAGAAATTTATTCATAGTAAGCTTAACATAGACCATTCTCTAACAACATATGCTTTAACAGTGGGTAAACAGCTAAAATTATTTAACCTTCAGCCAGTGTTTAAGTAAGGACATCTTTAGTCATAGTTTTTTTAATGCTACAATAATTCCATCAAGAATGCTATAGGGGCCAGCCTGGTGGCACAACGGTTGGGTTCATATGTTCCACTTGGGCAGTCCGGGTTCGCTGGTTCGGATCCCAGGTGCGGAGTCGGCACCGCTTGACAAGCCATGCTGTGGTAGGCATCCCATGTAAAAAGTAGAGGAAGATAGGCACAGATGTTAGCTCAGGGCCAGTCTTCCTCAGCAAAAAGAGGAGGATTGGCAGCAGATGTTAGCTCATGGCTAATCTTCCTCAAAAAAAAAAAACACCATATATGAAAATTATAGGTCTTTAATCTCTCTACTTCTAATCACTCAACACTGCTGCTCTCTTTTGGAACTCTTTTATGTCACATCATTCTAATGTACTAGTTTTTTTATTATTACCTAAATACTGTCTAACAAAGGACAAAGGATCTACCAAGTGACATTTGATTTTCTTCCCCTACTTCAGCATCGATGTCCTTGACATCGATTTACACAGGGAGGGGAGTACAATTTGTGGTTACCCTAAGGGATCTAGCCTAGCCCGAGATCATCTTGGAAGGACAAGGCAGTCCCAAAGCAAATCCTTGGATTGAACTCTGCTCTGGGACAGGGCAGAGGCGGACTCCAGCATAAAGAATTAATAAATTTGGCCTTATGCCTTCAGTCATCAGTCCTCAAACAAAATATCTTCCTAGGAAACCAACCAGAAGCATCTAAAGCCAGATTGGGCATCCCAGACCTATTCTATCACGGACCAGGATTCTGGAGGCTCTACTAAATCAGACAGATTTTATAAGTGGGCATCTGTCGAAAGGTGTATTTAGTATTAAATTGCTAACATATCTCAATGCTCAGGTATTTACAGTCTATTTCTACTAGATCAATAAAAATTACTAAGGAGCTAAAATCAATCAACAATGCTTGCACCTGGACAGCTCATATAAATTGCATAATTTTTAAATATACTATATAATCAAAATGAAAATATAATAAAGTTAACCAAGAACCAAGCAGTACAACAGAAAGATACTTCTGACTTGTAAGAGAGAAAGTACAAAGCCTGTGAACAACTGTTAGCTTTCTTTGTTGGAAACATAAACACATCCCTCAATTAAGTATTCTTATCCAGACTGCAATTGCTAGGGGTTTTATTATATGTATCCATGAATTTCATTCCCAGCTATGTTGTTGGATTGCCACAGAGATTCACAAAATGTTAGGATTAAAAGAGAACTCCAAGATTCCTTCACTTGGTTCTCGTAATCTAGTTTCCTCAAGAAGGAAAATGAACAAATTTGTTTAAAAATCATACAGATAATTAACAGGAAAGGGTAGAATGAAAACTCAATTCTTCTCATTACCAGTCTATACTGTACAGTTATATCCAACCACTGAATTCAATCCTAATAAATTACAAGCACCTGCAATAATATTAAACCAATCTGTAATTACCTGCAGCTGAAGCTCTGAGCAAAACCGTAATGTGGATGAAATTTGTCATTGGTTCTTCAAGCCTCTTCTCTGCCCTTTGTCCCTCATCCTCTGATACTCTCTCACTATTTTTTCTACTTCACCAGCATTCAGTGAGCTTATGCTCTTTCTACCCACGTTTCTATTAAATCCTGGTCTTAGGGAAAGATTGAGAAATGCACTCATAGTAAGCTGAGCATGGTCCCTTCTCCAAATATATGTTTTGTCGGTGGGCAAAGAAATAATCAATTGGTTCTGGCATCTCAGGGTGCTGATGAAGTATGTTGTAGTGTGAACAGAGAGACCTTCCAGCCTGACATCATACCACAATGGTAACCTCCAAATAATAAGGCAAGCCTGGCCTATCCCATACCATTTAAAGTTACTTTTTTTTTATTTACCATCACCATGAATCATTAGTCAGAAAGCTTGAAATCTTGCTGGTTTGCTAGCTTTCAGAGATGGCAGCTTTACTGATACTAACAGCACCATTTCTTGCTACCTATGCAGCTCTCAAACTCCTTGAGCAAATAGCTGAGAGGCAATGTGCCAGGCAGACTACTGGAAGATGGATATGGTTAGAAGCATTCAGCACATCAGTTTTGGTGGTGAATGGCAAAACCGCCATTTGGGAATCCAAACTCTTCTGTCTAAATACCACCTACCAATACAACCTTAGTATAGGTTAATGTTTTCCAATAAGGCAGTTTTTCTCATTGGCCCATAAAACACGTTTTCTCATCCCCCTATCAGTCATGATGTTCTCTTCACCTATGATGCCTCCCATATTCACATCCAAATCCTACCAATCTGTTAGAGTTTGTTCAAGTCCCACTTTGTTCAAGAAGATTTCATCTGACATTGCAACTATAAATTCTGATAATAGCACTTCAAATATCATGTTTGAAAACTATTTGAGTGTTTCCTCCACATTCTAATACCTCTAAATTCTAGTTACTTAGCACATAATTATTGATTATTGTCTATTGTTCAGTCTGATTTTCTGTATATTCATCTTATTATATCTAAGAGCTCTAAGTTTCTTGAGGGCAACCATAAAGCCCTTCTCATTCGTCAACTCATTCAACTAACCTTTACTAAATGTCTCCTGTTGCTGGGCCCCATGTAGATACCATGAACACAAAAATAAAAACAAATGGTCCTATTCTCCAAGGATTTAGATTCTACCATTTTTGTTTTTAGTCTATCTTAATTCTTTTGTACTCATCACAGTGCCTAGTATGTTAATATATAATAAGCAATCAAATATTTTCCAATTAATTGAACAAGAACATCTTTAAATGTAAAAATACATAACCACTGTATTTTTTAGTTCAGATCCCTTCTCAAAGGAAGAGCTATGTGGTTATATGCTTATTACGTTAACACATTTGCAAAAAAACTGCAATTGATAGGAAGAGAAAAATAACTGTAGAAATTATGGGCTTTAACCTTTTTCCTCAATCTAAAGATTGGAGATCACTAATTTTACAAAACACTATTGTAAATGATTTTTTATCAAACCCCAAATCTCCACACTTCTATATTTAATAAGTCAAAGCTTGGAAGTTACTTTTGCTCACAAATAAGATCTGCACTTTAATTTCCCAAAATTTTTAGTGCAATGAGGTATGTGATAAACTCTTAACATCAACGATAACTATCTTCTCTATAATTGTTCAGTGAAACAATATTTTCTAGTGATGAGATATAACAATTTAACAGATAACATTTTCTACTTTCAAAGAGTTAATCCTGACTACCTTCCTGAAAAAAAGAGGTAAATAACAGTATTGACATTTTGCAGAAGTAGGCAGTAAATTCTTTTAAAGAATTTCTTAGGGACAGAGAGCCATAATGTCAGAATTATGACTACAATTCATTTTGAAAATTTAGCCAAAGCAGCTTAAGATCTCATTTCCCTTCAAAAGTGTAAAATGTCAGTAAAGTTTATCTCCATTAGTATGGTTTCATTATTCTTGATTCAAGCTACAATTCTTTAAAGACAAGACTGTTCTAGTTCATTTCATCAATCACAATAATTCTACATATCTATTCAAATAACTTAGTGTTCAGGAATCAACTGTAACTGCAGTGTATTTTCCTTGTAACCAACACTGTTAATGATTAATCAAGCTTCTATGCCCTGCTTCTATCAGCAGTGCACTTTTCTCATTTGTATCGTGGCAAAGCTAATATGAAAAATGGCCTCTAACATTATTTTGCTCTATGAAAAACTATAAAAAGAGAAGAATGAAACATTAAAAAGTACTCATGTTTCATAAATTCTATTTTATAGTGTAATGACATCAATGGAATGGTCTAATGGACTTGCACTGCAGCAAAGCATTTGATCAGTCTTGACAGAATTCTACCTACTATTCCCAGTATTAAAAAATAAAAACAAAAAACAAAAAAAAGTCACAATGGACCTATTTTAAGTTATTTCAAAGGATCACCTTGGGTGTATTCAGTAGTCATTCACTTAAAATAGATTAGATGTTCTACATTTCTATTGGCCAATCAGATCCATGATATGCTAATATAGAATGTCATGGCTGCCTGAGCAGGCGGTGAAATGTGAAGAGATTTGGACATCTATACTATTTAAGTAGAGGGAAAATGTAGAACTGTTCACTTTAGCTCACATCTCACCTTCTGCTTTTTACCAACATTAAGACCTGATACAATAATCTTGGAAAATCCCAGTTATAATACAATCATCTGAAGGCTTGACCAGGGCTGGAGGATCCACTTCCAAGGTAGTTCACTTATATGCCTCACAAACTGATGCTAGTTGGTGGCAGGAGGCCTCAGTTCTTCCCCATCTGAGCCTTTCCATGGGCAGCTTGAGTGTCTTCACAATATGGTGGCTGGCTTCACTAAGTGATCCAAGAATGAGCAAGGTGAAAACCATAATGTCTTACATGACCTAGCCTTAGAAACCAGACTCCTTCATTTGCACAACATCCTGTTGGTTATAAAGGTCAGCGCTACTAAGTGTGAGAGGGAACTACACAAAAATGTGACTGAATACTGGAAGGAAAGGATCATTGCAGATCATCTTGGAGACTGGCTACCAGACACAGTTCTACCTACAATGTGTTTAGGTGTGAATTTATTTTTATTTATTCTGCTTTGTATATACTGTGTTTCCTATATCTATAGATTCAAGCCTGTCAATAATTCTACAAAACTCTCAGCTGTTAACTCTTGAAATATTGTCTCTCCTATATTCTCTAGTCTCACTTTCTGGGATTCTGATTAGATCTATATTAGACCTTCTTATTCCATTTCTCTTAACCTCGCTGTCATATATTCCATTTTTCTGCCTCTGTGCTGCATTGTGTGTGATTCCTTCAAATCCATCCTCCAGTTCATTAATTCTCTCTTTAGCTATATCTAATTTGCTATTTACCCAAGTCACTGAGGTTTTTATTCCAACAACAACATTTTTCACTTCTAGATATGCTATTTGGTTCTTTTTCAAATCTTCCTGATCATATTCGTTAATCTCTTGTTACTTGCTCATTTTTGTGAGTCCATCTCATTTCTTTAAATATTTAATGCATAGTTATTTAATATTCTATACCTGATCCTTCCAATATCGAAAGTCCTTGGAGGTCTAAATCTGTTGACTGTTTTTTCAACCAACTCCTTAAGAATGAATTGTTACCTTGTGTGGTTGGTCATCTTTGATTATGACCTTCATATCTGGTTGATCTTAATCTGAGAGTATCCTAGGGGGCAAATTACAAATGTTTTCCTTTGGAGAGAATTTGTATTTGCTTCTGCCAGGAACAATGGAGTTCTATCAGTCTCACTTTAGCTCCCTTCTATGGTCCTTGGCTTAAAGCTAGAATCTCATATTTAGCTTTCTTACCTTGTCATCAGCCCAAGACTTAGACTCCCAACTGCTGTGCTGATATGGGCATTTATTTCCAGGGTAACCTTTCATGTGTGCTTATCTTTTACTGTTCCTTTTTTAGTTCACAGTTTTTAGTTGGGATTTTGTTGTTGTTATTTTGTTTTGCTTTGCACTTGAGGGGTTCTGTAAGATTTCCCTTAATTGAAAGTCCAGCAATGCATTATCCAATAGTCTGCAGTGAAAGGTCTTTAACTTAACTTGTCTGTTATTCTTCCAGAAGTCAAAGTCCCCAAGTCCTTTTCTTATCTACTCATCTTCTACCTGATAAATAATTCCAGAGAAATTATCATAGACTCATTTTAATACTTATCATAAGTAATTCATCATTTAGAGTTCATTTGCATGGTAAGATGTAAACTATCACTAAGAAACTAAAAACCTTGGGGTATTTTAATCATATAGCACCTCATTAACGTGGACTTCACGTAATGAGGATATAGCATATCAGAAATATTTCAAAGTATGAATAACAGAATTTCCTGAAGAATTTCAGTTTCCTTATTTCCAAGCATATAGTGACCCTGAAAAGATTTGCTGTGTAGATGGCCTGTTCAAAATTGACTGCTTGAAAATCGTTCACATGAGTTAATCATGACTCCAGCAATCTTTACTTTATCCACATGCTTAGAAATACTTTTTCCACAAAGATCAATTGATATGCCCTAATCCAAAATATTGGTTAAAATGTCACTAAATAGTTTGACTTAGCCAAATTTGTAGTCTTGATCAGTTCAAATAATACTAAAAACTTCAGCCTCAAACATACAAAAGTACTCCAGTTGCAGTAACTTTAGTTTTTTGTCTGTCTGTTATTTAAATACTTTAGTTTTTAAAGTTCAATCTTTTAAAAGATTATACCAAAGACTCATAACACTCACTCCATACCCAACTATCAAGTCTGTTAATTCTGCCTCCTGAATTTGCCTACAACTTTGCATCCCAATTGCCACTGTCCCAGTCTAAGGCATAATTTCTCATTTCTCTTCTGGATAGGTAAAACAGCATTCTATTTCCCCACTTCTAAGTCTTGCCTCTCTGTAGTCCATCATCCATACTATAATCAAAGTGGTCTTTATTCAGGATATATTCTTAGTATTTGACATAATGGATCATTCCCTCCTTCACTTAACTTCTAGGATATCCTATGCTCCAGTTTTTTCTCTTACCACATTCGCTGTACTCCTCAGGTTCCTTTACTCATCTGCCCACCTATTCCCAAATTCTAAATGTTTAAGTGCCACAGATTCAGTCCTCAGAACTTCTCTCTTCTGTATGTACACTCTCTAAGGATCTTGTCAAGTTTTATCACGGTTTTACTTACCAGATATGTGCTAATGAATCCCAAATTTGTAACTCAGGCACTTACCTCTCCCATAGGCCAAGATATCCACTTGTCATCTCCACTTAGATGTCCAAGAGGAATCTCAAATTTAACATCTAAAATAGAATTCTTGGCTTTGTATTACTCCTCTCAAAAAAATATGTATTTCTCCTTTAATCCTTCTCATCTCAGAACTGGCAACAGCATTTACCAAGTTGCATAGGCCAAGGACCTAGGACTCATCCTCTCTTCCTCTCACAACTCACGTTCAAATTCCTCATATCTTACTGACCTCCTCCCTAATCTATCTTCTCACTCACAAACTTCCTGCAGTTCCTCCAACATATAAAGCTCATTCCTGCCCAAGTACTGTTCACTATCTGTTTTCTCTTCCTAGGACACACTTTCCCCAGATCTTCATTTGACTCACTCCCTTACTTCATTCAAATCTCTGCTCAAATGTCTACTCAGAAAGACCTCCTCAGATGACCTCCTTAGGGTGAACTTCCCTGATCACTCTACCTAAAACTGCTACCTCCCCTTCATTTCCTATCTCCTTACCTTTGTTTCTTCTATTGCACTTATCACTACCTGAAATAATACTGTATATTATTTGCCTGTCTGTTTTCCTGCATCAGAATGCAAATTCCAGGAAGTAGGAATTTTGCCATGTTACCACTGAATCCCCAGTGCCTAGAACAGCATTTGACATGCAGTAGGTATTTACTAAATGTAATGTTACTCCTCTGCTAAAAATCCCTCAGTGGTTTCCCATTGGCTTTGAGATAAAGTGCAATCTATTTAAAATGAGTTATAAAACCTATTGTTATATGGTTCCTGCCTCATCAGGAACCACTGACTTCACACATTCTCTTAATGCTGAGCCTGGAATGCTCTTCCACATCCTCTGCCCCTTACATCCAGCTAACTTATACTTATTCCTAAGTCTCATCTTAACTATCAATTCAGAGAAGCTTTCCCTGAATCAGTCAACTAGGTGAACTATGCTTAATCCCCCTGCCATATGTTTTTTTTTTTTAAAGATTGGCACTTGAGCTAACAACTGTTCAACTGTTGCCAATCTTTTTTTTTTTTATTCTTCTCCCCAAAGCACCCCCCCAAGTACATAGTTGTATATTCTAGTTGTGAGTGCCTCTGGTTGTGCTATGTGGGTCACTGCCTCAGCATGGCCTGATGAGTAGTGCCATGTCTGCATGCAGGATCCAAACCAGTGAAACCCCGGGTCACCGAAGCGGAGCGTACAAACTTAACCACTCAGCCACAGGGCCAGCCCCGCCATATGCTCTTATACTATCCTGTCTTTTCTCTATCATGAAGCATTGGCTTTGTAATTACTGAGTAGTTGTCTGCTCTGTCAAAATAAGTATTCCCTGAAAGCACGTCTAAATTGTATATCATTATATCTCTAGTATCTAACATAATACTTGGCACATATGGGATACTCAAATTATTATGGAATTTCAGAATTACTCATTAAAATGTATACTCACACAAAAGGGTAAATTGGACACTTAGATCACCTTTAAAATACTGAATAAGCATAGTAATTAAGTACCTTTAATAAACATTAATAGTTACAATAATGATAAACATTAATAATGAAGCAAAAAAATTTGTAATGGAAAATAGAATCATGGAGTACATGGGGAAGAGAATAAGAAATATAGCCACCTTCATTCAAGCTAATTAAAAATGGCTTTATAGGGGCTGGCCAGAGTGGTTCAGTAGTTAAATTCACATGCTCCATTTCGGTGGCCCAGGTTCACAGGTTTGGATCCCAGGCGTGGACAGTCTCCACTCATCAGCCATGCTGTGGAGGCATCCTACATACAAAATAGAGGAAGATTGGCACAGATGTTGGCTCATGGCTAATCTTCCTCACCAAAAAAAAAAAAAAAAAATGTTTCACAGAAGACATCCACAACAACAACTACTTTGTATCTATGCTTACGATGCTGCTTTCAATGTCTTCATTATTATTATACTATTATTGCACTAGAAGAAAGGAGCAGCTGACAAAAAAGAAATGTAGTTTGCGGAGTCCCATCTTCAAGATCACAGAATATATTTTATATTCTGTATGTGGGTTTGGAGCTGAGAAACAGTTAACTGACCAACCAGCACACAAACCCTAGTGTCAAAGATTGCCAAAAGCCCCAGAGAAGCTTGACTTCTGACATTAAAGTCAATCACTTCATTAGAGGAAGGCTTTTCAAGTGTTTCAAGAAAAGGTGATAGAAATCTATAGGAATATTGTAAAAGAATTCTTTTGCTCAATGACCTTAAATGGGAAATGTACACTTGTCATCCTTTTCTTACTAATGAAGACAGTGTCAATGATGCTGTGACCCTGCTAAAAGGCAGAGCAAATAATATAACATACATGTAAATCAAATGTCTAGAAAATTTCTGGGATTCCTTGATATAAGGCAAGTAATTCCTGTCAAAGCAAATATGGATTGAAATGATTGGCTTTGGTACTATCTACCTTTCTGAATCAAAGTGTTTAACAAACATTTTGCATCAAAACCAGATATTGATGCAATGAAGATATAAAAATGACCAATAAGCACATGAAAAAATGCTCAACATCATTAGTTATTAGGGAAATGCAAATCAAAACCACAATGAGGTACCACTTCACACTCACTAGGATGGCTATAACCAAAAAATGGAAATAAGTGTTAGCGAGGTTGTGGAGAAATTGGAACCCTCATAAATTGCTAGTAGGAATGTAAAATGGTGCAATCACTGTGGAAAACAGTTTGACAGTTCCTCATAAAATTAAATGTAGGACTGCCACATGACCCAGTGTGATGTCATGATATATTAAAAAAATATATATTCAGTCTTCATCCTCAGTTCCTGGCACAGAGTTCCTAAAATCGTTGGAATTTCCTGAGTGAAGGAGTAAGAGGAGCTCTTTGTTATTCATAATAAAGCCCCTTTCAACTATACCTGAGTTTATGCTAATGAGGTCGCTCTTGGAGGATGGGGACTGGTTTCCAGAGAAACCAACCATGTGATTAGACACTTGGAACTTTCAGCCCCTCCCCCAACTTCTGGGGAGGGGAGAAGAGCTGAAGATTGAGTTCAATCGCCAATGATGTTATCAATTGTGTCTACATAATGGAGGCTCCAGAGAGAAACTTAACTGAAGGGGTTCAGAGAGCTTCTGGGTTGTTGAACGCTCTGAGGCACTGAGAGGGTGCACGCCTAGAGAATGCATGGAAGCTCCACACGTCTTCCCACATATCTTGCCCTATGCATCTCTTCCATTTGGCTGTTCCTGAACTGTACCCTTTATAATAAACAGGTAATAGTAAATAAAGCACTTTCCTGAGTTCTGTGAGCCATTCTGGCAAATTATCAAACCCACGGAGTGGATTGTGAGAATCCTCAATTTATAGCCATTCACTCGAAAGTATAGGTGACAATCTAGGAGTTGCAATTAGTATCTGAAGTGGGGGAGCAGTCTTTTGGGTTTGATCCCTTAACCTATGGAGTCTACACTAACTCCAGGTAATTAGGGTCAGAACTTAATTAAACTGTAGGACACCCAGCTGGTGTCCATAAGAGAACTGCTCGGTGTGAAAAACCCATATATCTGATATCAGAGGTGTTGTAAGAGTATGAGTAAAGAGGGAAACAATAGTTTTCTTCTTTTCCCAGCAATTCCACACCTAGATATATAACTAAAAGAAGCGAAAATAGTACTCAAACAAATGCATGGACACACAAGTTTACAGTAGCACTATTCAAAATAGTCAAAAGATGAAAATAGCCAAAATGTCCATCACTGCATGAATAAAAAAATTATGACATATACACACAATAAAATAGTATTCAGAAATAAAAAGGAATGAAGGACTGATAAATTTACAAAGTAGATGAACCTCAAAAACATTATGCTAAGTGAAAGAAGCCACACAAAAAAAGCACATATCGTATGATTCTATCTATATGAAATATCCAGAAGAGGTAAACCCTTAGAGACAGAACGCAGACTGGTGGTTGACAGGGGCTGAGGGGAGGGGGAAATGAGGAGCAACTGCTTAATAGGTGTGGGGTTTCCTTTTGAAGCAATGAAAATATTTTGGGACAACTAGATAGAGGTGGTGGATGCACAATGTTTCAAATGTACCAAATCCCACTGAATTGTTCCCTTTAAAATGGTTAATTTTATGTAATGCCAATTTCACCTCCTTTTTTCAAATGTAAAATTTTTTAAATAAATAGTTTTTTTAAAAACCTAAGGTTGAAATCAAATCAATGTCAAAAAACTTACAAAGTGCCACCTCAAAGATGTCACAGGTTTAATGGTCTATTCAGCCTTAAGTGTTCTATTTCCCCAATTCTATTTTACTTCAACTTTTTAAGGAGGTAACATTAATTTATTAATTTTTACATTAAAATGACTTAACGTAACACCTTATGCATGACTGTTATACGGTTATCACACTTTTCTCCCCCAACATTCTGGGCATCTGAACGACAGTGCACAATGCATGAAGAACAGTGGCTCGCTCCAGCAGTGATTCTACACCACTAGCCACACCCACCTACCAAGGTATATGAGACTAGCTCAAAGAAGACAAGAGGACGTGAAAACATCGCAAAACATCCCATATCATTCTGATCCCTCTCTCCATACTCATCTTACCTCATCCTACCTCTGCTACCAATCTTGAGAACCACTGATCTACAAATCATATATATTTCAACACAGAAAACTACAATAGAAACAAATGTGTTTATGTACTATTTTTGGGGCAAAGGTACAGGAAGGGAAGTGACAATAGCTTTCATCAGGCTCTCAAAGAGGAATGCAAACTCCCTGCACCAAAGGTGAAGATCTCTGCTATATTCAGTGGGGCTCACTCATACATAGTACAGTACTCTAGGCTGACAACTTAATAATCCACAGCAGAGAACAACTAGTACTCACTTCAGCTGGAAGACAAGAGAAACAATATGCATGGGTAATATATAGCTATGCTCTGTCTCTAGAAAAAGAAAATTAAGAACAATTTTAATCTACCAAAGCTTCCATGCAAAATAAATTGCTCCAAAATGTACCAAAGAAGACACTTTATGATACCTGGCATGAATACTGAAGAATTAATAAGATACGGGGCTTGGAGTAGTTAGTCCTAAAGTGCTAGAACACTATCAAAAGGGATTCCTTGATTACACATTTTGATACACTCTTAAAACACACTCAAATATTCACATAATCCATCTTTCAAAGAACTGGATCTGATCCAAGAGTTCCCACATGAAAAGCAGCTATAATGGAATCTGCACATCCCAGCCAACTTCTGGAAATGCCATAAGAATATAAAAATAGCTCTTTACTAACTGCTTACTAATCTCAAATTTTGTTCTGAGATTACATCTCACAAATCATGACTGAGAATGATTGATTCAGAGTTGGAAAAGTATATTTACTATTAAAGATGTAAAAAATTCAGAAGTGCTGAAATCATTTTAAAAGGAGATGACAAAATTTCTTCTGCTATATTATAAGACAATTAATTAATGTAATTGGGATATTTTGGATTTTCCCATATTGGCAAATTTCTCTCCCTGTACTCCATCTGCCCTTATGGCTCCAGTCAAGAGGGTGTGACAAATTCTACTTTGGAAAAGAAAGGGCTATGAAATAAAGGACCTTCCAAACATTAGGGGGACAGAGAAAGCCCCCTCTTCCACTCCTAATATGTAAACAAGGGAACAATCAAAAGTAGGGGGAGGCTTTGTCTAGCTCCCCACATGAAATCCTGAGAGAATACCATCATGCAGGATGGTCCTGGGGCAATGTGGTCTGGAAGGAGGAACAACAGTGTCTTAGCAGAGAAAGGTAACACGTAAATGAGCTTGAGGCAATACTCTTGGCTCCCTATGGTCTACATGCAGAGGATCCAGAAGTTCCATTAGCACTGGAAATATCACTCCCAACGCACACAAAAAAACATCTAAACAGTCAAATCAGTCCAGGACAAATTAGAGAAGCTACCCATAGCAGATACCAGTACCAATGACCAGTACACAATTCCAAGATACTCTCTACCACCATGACAAAATCACCTAAGGACCACTCCCATAGCACTTAAACAGCATCTCGTGGCACAGCAGGGGAAAGAGGAGAGGGGGCATATCTGGGGATATCTGAAAGACTGAGCATATACCTGAAAGAAAGTGAATTACCTAATCAAACAGATGTTAGCTGGCAAGTTTAAGCTAACACCCTGCCCCTCTCCTCGCCTATCACTACCCAAGTGGGTAAGATGGTTGTGAGAAAGATTGGAGCCATTACAAAAAATAAGGAAACTATATCTTCCTTGAGAATTTGAAACTAGTCAGAAGAGATGTCCTCAAGAAGACAAAATTTACTGAACACTCTGTGTGTCCGAAGTGCAATGAGAGGAGATTTAGAGAATTAGGGGATAATTTGGGAAAGAATTAGCGATAAAAACACAGAAAAAAACTGGGGGACAATTACTATCAACTCAAGAGGAAACAAAGTTTTACAAGAAAGGAAAAGTAATCATAGCACACCAAATGATTCAGCTGTGAACTGCGTTTTCAGAATAACACTAATATAAATAATTTTAATCTATATAAATTTATGATATAATTATACAGGGAGAATAGAAGTACAGGAAGTGTGCATACGTGCCAGAGAGGGGAAAGAGTTCAATCTTCATATTTTATTTCAGGAAGACAATAGATAATACTTTAAAAGTAAGAAGTAACAGCAAAAATTAACTCAAAATGGATTAAAGACTTGAATGTAAGACCTAAAACCATAAAACTCCTAGAAGAAAATATAGGCAATACACTCTGTGACATCAGTCTTAGCAGTATCTTTTTGAGTATCATGTCTCCTCAGGCAAGGGAAACAAAAGAAAAAATAAATAAATGGGACTACATCAAACTAAAAAGCTTCTGCACGGTAAAGGAAACCATCAACAAAATGAAAACACAACAACCAACTATGGGAAAATATCTGCAAATCATCTATCTGATAAGAGGTTAATATCAAAAGCACATAAAGAACTCATACAACTTAACAACCAAAAATGAACAACCTGAGCCAGCCCTGATGGCCTAGTGGTTAAAGTTCGGCTGCTCCTCTTCAGCCGCCCAGATTCACTTCCTGGGCACAGAACACCACCACTCGTCTGTCAGCAGCCATGCTGTGGTGGCAGCTCACATGGAAGAACTAGAAGGACTTACAACTAGAATATACAACTACGTACTGGGGCTCTGGGGATGTGGGGAAAAAAAGAGAGGAAGATGGGCAACAGACGTAGGCCCAGGGAAAATCTTTCTTAGAAAAAAAAAAAAAGAACAACCCAATCAAAAAATGGACACAGGATATGAACAGACATTTTTCCAAAGAAGACATACAGATTGGCCAATGGACACATGAAAAGATGTTCAACATCACTAATTATTAGGAAAATTATACTCAAAACTACAATGAGATATCACTTCACACCCATCAGAATGGCTATAATTAACAAGACATAACAAGTGTGAAGAGGATGTAGAGAGAAAGGAATCCTCATACACTGCTGGTGGAAATGTAAATTGTCGTAGCCACTGTGAAAAATAGTATAGAGATTTCTCAAAAAATTAAAAATAGAGGGGGGTGACATCAGCAAAATGGCAGGGTGAGCTGACCCAGGACTCTCTCCCCTCCAAACTACAACCAAAGAATCAGAAGAACTGAATTTCAACCAATAACTCTCATACAGAGACCGTCAGAGACCTACAGCAGCAAGACGACGGAGGACGGAGAGGCTGGAGCCACCCTCGGAGGAGCTGGAACGGGGTAAGAGAGAACTTCGCTCCCTCCCCTAGAGACTGGGATCGCTGATGCAGGGGAGGAAAGGAGCGGGGGAGGAGCCGCACATCCAGGGATCATCCAGGACTCCCACCACCAGTGCAGTGGAAACCCACTGATGGGGGAAAGCTTCCACGGGTGGGTACTCCATCAAGGTAGGGCCCCAGGAGACCAGAGAGCAAGAGCTAATCGGAATTCAGATCAGCAGGTGAGAGAAAGTGCCCCTCCTCCCCCAACCCACACTATGCACCCGCCATCATGGCTGAAGTCGGAGGACTCAGAACACGCGGCTCTCGACTCGCATCTAGTGGCAACAGGCTGTAACTGCAACCGAATACTACCATCACGCGCAAAAACCGTCCCTCTGCCATTCAGCAATTTATAAAAGCTCCAGACCAGAAGGAAAACAATAAAAACACAAAATTAAATCCTGAGGACTTGGAAATAGGTAAACTAAGTGAAAATGAGTTCAGAGTAGCTATCATCAAAAAACTCAATGAGGTACACGGCAATACAGAGAAACAAGTCAATAAGTTCTGGAGTTACTTCACAAAAGAGATTGAAACTACAAAGAAGAACCAATCAGAAATACTAGAGATGAAAAATACAATGGACCACACAAAACAGAATACGGATTCCCTGAATACCCATGTAGACACCATAGAGGAGAAAATTAGCATAATCAAAGATAGACAGGCTGAATGGCTCCTGACAGAGGAAGAAAGAGAACTAAGGATTAAAAAGAATGAGGAAAATATCAGAGAAATAGTGGATTGAATGAGGAGAACGAATTTAAGAATCATTGGAATTCCTGAGGGTGTGGAAAAGGAAAATGGAGCAGAAAGTGTGCTTAATGAAATTATGGAAGAGAACTTCCCAAATCTAGGGATTGAGGGGAAAATGTGTGTGGAGGAAGCTTTCAGATCTCCTAGACTTGTCAATGTAAAAATACCTACTGCAAGGTATATAGTAGAAAAAGGGCAAAAATGAATGACAAAGAAAGAATACTCAGGGCAGCAAGGCAGAAGAAACTAACCTAGAAAGGAACTCCCATCAGACTTTCAGTGGATTTCTCTACTGAAACCTTACAAGCTAGGAGAGAATGGAGTGACATATTAAAAACTTTAAAAGATAAAAATCTTCAGCCAAGAATACTCTATCCAGCAAAAATATCCTTCAGATATGAGGGAGAAATTAAATCTTTTCCAGACAAACAAAAGTTAAGGGAATTTGTAACCAAAAGTCCTCCACTACAAGAAATCCTCAAGAAGGCTCTCATATCTGAAAAAATAAAAAAAGGGAGAAAGGGGTCACAAACCACAGAGTAGAGAGACAAATAGATAGAATCAGAATAGGATAGCAAATATTCAACTATAGCATTAGGATAAAGGTAAGGAAACCACCAAAGCAAAGACGATCTTATCACTCTAACTACAAACTCATAACACGAGTTGGAATAAGAGATGAAAACAATAATTTAGGAGGGGAAGAGCAAAGGGACTAAATCAGTCTAGGCCAAGTAAGTAAGAGACCACCAGAGAATGGACTATATTATACACGAGATTACAAATACAAACTTCAGGGTAGACACCAAACTAAAAAACAGAACAGAGCCACAATACACAAACAAGGAAAAATCTAAGAAACCCAGCATAAGAAATTGCAGTAGTTAATAGGTAGGCTAAAACACGCAGGACAAGAAACAAAGGTAACTCAGGAAAACCAGACAATGAGCGACAGAATGACAGCATTAAGCCCTCATGCATCAATAATCACCCTCAATGTAAACGGATTGAACTCTCCAATAAAAAGGCACAGAGTGGCAAAATGGATTAAACAACAAGATCCAACAATTTGTTGCCTCCAGGAAACACACCTCAGCCCCAAGGACAAACACAGGCTCAGAGTGAAGGGGTGGAAGACAATACTTCAAGCTAATAGCAAGCAAAAGAAAGCAGGTGTTGCAATACTTATATCAGACAAAACGGATTTCAAAATAAGGCAGGTAAAGAGAAACACAGAGGGAAAATATATAATGATCAAAGGGACACTTCATCAAGAAGAAATAACACTTATAAATATTTATGCACCCAACACAGGAGCACCAAAGTTCATAAAGCAACTATTAACAGACCTAAAGGAAGATGCTAAAAACAACACAATAATAGTAGGGGACCTCAACACCCCACTCACATCAATGGACAGATCATCCAGACAGAAAATCAACAAGGAAATAGTGGAGCTAAATGAAAAACTAAAACAATTAGACTTAATAGACATATATAGAACACTTCATTCAAAAACAGCAGAATACACATGGAACATTCTCAAGGATAGACCATATGTTGGGAAACAAGGCAAGCCTCTACAAATTTAAAAAAATTGAAATAATAACAAGCATCTTCTCTGATCATAATGCTATAAGGCTAGAAATTAATTACAAGAAAAAAGCTGAGAAAGGCACAAGGATGTGGAGACTAAACAATATGCTACTGAACAAGCAATGGATCATTGAAGAAATTAAAGAAGAAATCAAAAAATACCTGGAGACAAATGAAAATGATAACATGCCATACCAACTCATATGGGATACAGCAAAAGCTGTATTAAGAGGAAAATTCATCACAATACAGGCACATCTGAACAAACAAGAAAAATCCCAAATAAGCAACCTTAAACTATACCTAACCGAATTAGAGAAAGAAGAACAAACAAAGCCCAAAGTCAGCAGAAGGAGAGAAATAGTAAAAATCAGAGCAGAAATAAATGTTATTGAAACAAAAAAGGTGGGAGAAAGAATCAATGAAACAAAGAGCTGGTTCTTTGAGAAGATAAATAAAATTGACAAACCCCTAGCCAGACTTACAAAGAAAAAAAGGGAGAAAGCTCAAATAAACAAAATCAGAAATGAAAGAGGAGAAATTACAACAGACTACGCAGAAGTACAACAGATTATAAGAGAATACTATGAAAAACTATATGCCAACAAAATGGATAACCTAGATGAAATGGATAAATTCTTGGACTCCTACAATCTCCCAAAGCTCACTCAAGAAGAAGCAGATAATCTGAACAGACAAATCACAAGGAAAGAGATTGAAACAGCAATCAAAAACATCCCAAAGAATAAAACCCCAGGACCAGATGGCTTTCCTGGGGAATTCTACCAAACTTTCAGAGAGGATTTAATACCTATCCTTTTCAAGCTATTCCAAAAAATTAGGGAGGGTGGAACAGTTCCTAACATATTCTACGAGGCCAACATCACACTGATACAAAAGCCTGACAAGGACACCATGAAAAAAGAGAACTACAGGTCAATATCACTGATGAACACAGATGCAAAAATTCTAAACAAAATTTTGGCAACCAGAACTCATCAATTCATCAAAAGGATCATACGTCATGATCAAGTGGGATTCATACCAGGGACACAGGGATGGTTCAACATCCACAAATCAATCAACATGATACACCACATCAACAAACTAAGGAATAAAAACCACATGATCATCTCAATAGATGCAGAGAAAGCATGTGACAAGATCCAACAGCCATTTATGATAAAAACTCTGAACAAAATGGGCATAGAAGGGAACTACCTCAACATAATAAAGGCCATCTATGACAAACCCACAGCCAACATTATACTCAATGGGCAAAAACTGAGCGCCATCCCTCTGAAAACAGGAACTAGACAAGGATGCCCTCTAGCACCACTCTTATTTAACATAGTACTGGAGGTCCTTGCCAGAGCAATCAGGCAAGAAAAAGGAATAAAAGGAATCCAAATAGGGAGGGAAGAAGTGAAACTCTCGCTGTTTGCAGACCACATGATCTTATACATAGAAAACCCCAAAGAATCCATTGGAAAACTTTTAGAAGTAATCAACAACTACAGCAAAGTTGCAGGGTATAAAATCAATTTGCCTTAATTCAGTAGCATTTCTATATTCTAATAACGAACTAACAGAAAAAGAACACAATACCATTCACAATCGCTACAAAAAGAATAAAATACCTCGGGGTGAATTTAACCAAGGAAGTGAAAGACCTATACAATGAAAATTACAAGGCCTTTCTGAAAGAAGTGGATGACGACATAAAGAGATGGAAAGACATTCCATGCACATGGATTGGAAGAATAAATATAGTTAAAATGTCCATTCTACCTAAAGCAGTCTACAGATTCAACGCTATCCCAATCAGAATCCCAATGACATTCTTTACAGAATTAGAACAAAGAATCCTAAAATTCATATGGGGCAACAAAAGACCCTGAATTGCTAAAGCAATCCTAGAAAGAAGAACAAAACAGGAGGCATCACAATCCCTGACTTCAAAACATACTACAAAGCTACAGTAATCAAAACAGCATGGTACTGGTACAAAAACAGGTGCACAGATCAATGGAACAGAATTGAAAGCCCAGAAATAAAACCATACATCTATGGACAGCTAATCTTCGACAAAGGAGCTGAGAGCATACAATGAAGAAAAGGAAGTCTTTTCAACAAATGGTGCTCGGAAAACTGGAAAGCCACATGTAAAAGAATGAAAATTGACCGTTCTTTCTCACCATTCACCAAAATAAACTCAAAATGGATCAAAGACTTAAAGGTGAGACCTGAAACCATAAGGCTTCTAGAAGAAAATACAGGCAGTACACTCTTTGACATCAGTATTAAAAGGATCTTTTTGGACACCATGTCTTCTCAGAGAAGGGAAACAATAGAAAGAATAAACAAATGGGACTTCATCAGACTAAAGAGCTTCTTCAAGGCAAGGGAAAACAGGATTGAAACAAAAAAACAACCCACTAATTGGGAAAAAATATTTGTAAGTCATATAGCATACAAAGGCTTAATATCCATAATATATAAAGAACTCACACAACTCAACAAAAAATAAAATCAAACAACCCAATCAAAAATGGGCAAAAGATCTGAACAGAGATTTCTCCAAAGAAGATATACGGATGGCCAATAGGCACATGAAAATATGTTCATCATCGCTGATCATCAGGGAAATGCAAATCAAAGCTACACTAAGATATCACCTTACACCCATTAGAATGACAAAAATATCTAAAACTAATAGTAACAATTGTTGGAGAGGTTGTGGAGAAAAAGGAACCCTCATACACTGCTGGTGGGAATGCAAACTGGTGCAGCCACTATGGAAAACAGTATGGAGATTCCTCAAAAGATTAAAAATAGAACTACCATATGATCCAGCTATCCCACTACTGCGTATTTATCCAAAGAGCTTGAAGTCAGCAATTCCAAAAGTCCTATGCACCCCAATGTTTACTGCAGCATTATTTACAATAGCCAAGACATGGAAGCAACCTAAGTGCCCATCAACAGATGACTGGATAAAGAAGATGTGGTATATATACACAATGGAATACTACTCAGCCATAAAACAGAACAAAATCGTCTCATTTGCAACAACATGGATGGACCTTGAGGGAATTATGTTAAGTGAAATAAGCCAGTTAGAGAAGGACAATCTCTGTATGACTCCACTCATATGAGGAATTTAAAAATGTAGACAAAGAGAACAGATTAGTGGCTACCAGCGGAAAGATGGGGTGGGGGGTGGGCACAAAGGGTGAAGGGGTGCACCTACAACATGACTGGCAAACAATAATGTACAACTGAAAGCACACATGATTGTAACCTATCATTAACTCAATAAAAAATTTTGAAAAATTCAAAATAGAAATACCATATGACCCAGCTATTCCACTTCTGAATATTTATCCAAAGAACACAAAAACACTAATTCAAAAAGATACATGGATCTCTTATGTTCACTGGAGTATTATTCACAATAGCCAAGACTTAGAAGTAACCTAAGTACCCACCAATGGATGAATGGATAAAGAAGATGTCGGGTGTGTGCATATATATATATATATATATATATATATATATATACACACAATGGAATATTACTCAGCCATAAAAAAGATGAAATCCTGCCATTTGTGACAATATAGATGGACCTTGAGAGTATTATGTTAAGCAAAATAAGGCAGACAGAGAAAGATAGTTACCATATGACTTCACTCATATGTGGAAGATAAACAGACACATAGATACAGAGAACAGATTGGTGGTTACCAGAGGGGGAAGGGGTTGGAGGAATGGCAAAAAGAGTAAAGGGATACATGTGTAAGGTGATGGCAAGTAGACTTTTGGTGGTGAACATGATGCAGTGTATAAAGAAGTCAAAATATAATGATGTATACTTGAAATTTATGTTATAAACAAGTGTGACCTCAATTAAAAAGATTTTTTTAAAAAGTAACAGCAAAAGATGTCAACTATACTTCAATTAAAAAATAAATTCTTTTTTTTAAAAAAAGGTAGGAGTAACAGCAAAAGTGGTGATGGTTGTACAACACTGTGAATGTACTTAATGCAACTGAAGTATACACTAAAAAATGGTTAAAATGGTAAACTTCATGTTATGTATATTTACCACAATAAAAAGGAAAACAAGAGGTAAAAGCGAAAGCATATGGGAGGTAAACTACAAAACAAATTGCCAAGAGTTGAACTTTTTTTGCCTCTCAAGAGCAAGGAAGCTAGATGGTTGCGGGAAGGTAAGGATAGGCAAGGCATTGCAGGGGAGTGTAGGCGTTCAATGAGCCTTTAAAAGAGTTATATGTATAACTTTCACAAAAACGAAAACTAAATATAAAAAATAAATCAGAAAATTTTGAAGCTGGCATTGTTTTTCTCTCTGTATAAATAAGATTTAGACTATTCTTTTAATTTGCTCCTTAACTGAAGTAAAGCATACAAAATGATGACATGCATGAACATTTGAGGAATGCATATGTCCTGAACAGGTCTATACTCACAAAAATATGCCTATTACACAAAGCAAAGTATCTGAAGCTACATGCAATTTTGGGCAGTAGCCAAACTAAGCAAAATTAAGTTGTGCAGAGTACATCTTTGGCACCACCCCTTCTACCTGACTCAAACTCCAATATCATAACTGAAGCCTTGGATATCTATTCTAATTGATCTAATTCTGGATAAATGAATTTAACAAGAAATTCCACAAATTCTCTATTATAGCATCTTAGCAAATTTGATACCATGACTCAGAACTTATACTAATTCAGAAAAGCATTCTTTGCTTTTAATTGAGGTTATGATAGTTTACAACATTGTGAAATTTCAGTTGTACATTATTTGTCAGTAACCATATAGGTTCACCCCTTCACTCTTTGTACCCACCTCCCCACTGCCCTTCCCTCTAGTAACCACTAAACACTTCTCTTTGTCCATGTGTTTGTTTATCTTCTACATATGAGTGAAATAATATGGTGTTTGTCTTTCTCTGTCTGGCTTATTTCACTTAAAATAATATCTTCAAGGTCCATCCATGTTGTTGCAAATGGGACAATTTTGTCTTTTTTTATGGCTGAGTAGTATTCCATTTTATATATATATATACCATATCTTCTTTATCCAATCGTGAGTCAATGGGCACTTTGGTGGCTTCCACGTCTTGGCTATTGTGAATAATGCTGCAATGAACATAGGGGTGCATTAGTCTCTTTGAATTGTTGATTTCATGTTCTTTGGGTAAATACCCCACAGTGGTATAGCTGGGTCATATGGTATTTCTATTTTTTAATTTTTTTTTTGAGGAAGATTAGCCCTGAGCTAACATCTGCTGCCAATCCTCTTTTTGCTGAGCAATATTGGCCCTGAGCTAACATCTGTGCCCGTCTTCCTCTGCTTTATATGTGGGATGCCCACCACCGCATGGTTTGACAAGTGGTGCGTAGGTCTGCACCTGGGATCCAAACTGGCAAACCCTGGGCCACCAAAGCAGAATGTGCGAACTTAACCGCTGCACCACTGGGCTGGCCCCTATTTTTAATTTTTTGAGAAACCTCCAGACTGTTTTCCATAGTGGCTGCACCACTTTGCATTCCCATCAGTAGTGTATGAGGGTTCCCTTTTCTCCACAACCTCTCCACATTTGTTATTTTCTGTCTTGGTTATTATAGCCATCCTAATGAGTGTAAGGTGATATCTTAGTGTAGTTTTGATTTGATTTGCATTTCCCTGATGATTAGTGATGTTGAACATTTTTTTTTTTTAGGAAAATTAGCCCTGAGCTAACAAGTGCTGCCAATCCTCCTCTTTTTGCTGAGGAAAACTGGCCCTGAGCTAACATCCATGCCCATCTTCCTCCACTTTATATGTGGGACGCCTACCACAGTATGGCTTGCCAAGCGGTACCATGTCCGCACCCAGGATCCAAACCGGTGAACCCCGGGCCACCAAAGAAGAACATGCGCACTTAACCACTGCGCCACCAGGCTGGCCCCAATGTTGACGTCTTTTCATGTGCCTATTGGCCATCTTTATATCTTCTTTGGAGAAATATCTGTTCATATCCTCTGCCCATTTTTTGAACAGGTTGTCTGTATTTTTTGTTGTTCAGTTGCGTGAGTTCTTTACATATTATGTAGATTAACCCCTTGTTGGATATATCATTTACAAATATTTTCTCTCAATTGGTGGTGACATCTTCTTCTTAAGAACATGTTTAAGAAATAAGGATTAATTTACTTTCAAATTAAGATTTTTCAAATCAAGTCTCAGCCATAAGTTTTAGTTAAGTAGTTAAAAATTCCTTGCAACTCACCCAATTGGCAAGTAACTTAAATTGTGATCACCAAGTATTGGCACGAATGCGGAGCAATAAGAACTCTCAAATTCATCCTGCTGATGGCAGGTTACATTGGAACAAAACTATGAAAAACAACTTTACATTATAAGTAAAGGTGAAGATGTATGCTCTGCAACCCAGCAATTTAACTCCAAGGGAAACTCTTTCATAAAGAATCGTTCATAGCAACATTCAGAATGTTCATGGCAGCATAGTTCCTAAGAGTTAAAACCTGGAAACAAAGAAATACTGAAATTATATAAATTATATAAATAAACTATAGTATGTTTATGCCAATGGAATTCTATAAAGGAGCAAAAATGAACAAGCTATGGCAACATTCATCAATATGGATGAATATTAAAATATGACATTGACCTAAAGAAGGAAGTCACAGAAAAATACTTACAGTCTCATTCCATTTACAAAAAATTTCAAAAACAAGTGAAACTAGATAATATATTATTTAGGGATCTACATACAGATGACAAAACTATAAAGAAAAGTAACAGAATAATTTATTATAAAAACCAGAACAGTGTTTACCTTGTTAGCAGAGTGTGATGTTCAGGCGAGAGCATATACGAGTGGAATCCAAGTTCTGGTAATATTCTATTTCTTTTGGGAGGTGGTTATAGAACTGTTCACTTTATAATTAATCTTTAAAGTTATACATTTACACTTTTTGTATAGTTATGAAATACCTCACAAAAAGTAGAGAAAAATTTGTCCTATAAAAAAGAGTAGCATCAAAAATTAGGGAGAGAAAAGTGCATTACAATTAATGAGAGCCTATTGTGAATGATTACTTTTTAATTAATTCATTTTACTTACTAGCACTTAAATACAGGGTGGTTCACAATGTGAACTGTACTTAAAAGTAATAATATTTTACATTCCTTTATTGCTTGTTTCTTTTTAACTTTAATTAAATCCTTGATTCAGTTCGACAGCTACTGAGAACCTATTATCACCAGGCATGGATTAAGCACTGGAGATACCATGATAAAGAAGCCACAGACCAGTGCCCTGCCTGCAAATGGTTTGGGAACCCAGACAAACAAACACAAAAATATTTTAATATGCATCTATATTTTTTTTTACTGATGACTAAAGCAATATCTTCTAAGCTCTAGGAAAGTAAAAGTGAGGTAATAAAATGCACCCATTATTCCCACTACAAAAATATAACCACTCTCAACATTTTTTATCTGTTATTGTAACAGTCTCTGTGATTGAATCCTCTCCACCATGGATCCTATCAGCCCTGCCAATGGCTGCTCATGAAATCCAATTCTGGGCTATGAGAAATAAGGATAAGTCAGCTGAGAACTTGCAGGCAAGATTTTCACACTCCTAAAGGAGAGAGAGGAAAAGGTGCCTCTTCCCCCTCTGGAGATTGTTGTGTCTGGAACTGTTGTGACCAACTTGCCACTAGCCTAATGATGAGGTCAAAATACTACATTCTTTCCTATGGAAGAAGTGAAATTCATATGACCATCTACTTAATACAGGACTTTCGGGCTGTTTTCAGTTTTTCATTATTTTTAAATAATGCTGTACCAGACATCTTTTTGAAAAATCTTTGCCTGTAATTTATATTGTTTCTTTAAGATATATATCTAAGCAAACAGACAATTTCAATGTATTGCATGATAAAGACAGCAGCAAGAATACATAGAAGGTAATAAGGAAACACAGAGAAGGGGCACTCTGTCCAACCTGGAGGTAGTTTTTGACTTATGATTTCTTCTCTACCAAATAATAGGCAATTATATAGGTTGAAAGAATAACTACACTTTCCTAATTTTCTCATTATAGTGCTGTGTCTTTGAAATGTTTTTCTTCAACAAATCTTAATAAATCCATGCCATCTTTTAATTTTTTCCTCAGTGAATGTTTTCACCTTCTATCTCCAGTTTATTGAGATATAATTGACATATAACATTGTATATGTTTAAGGTATACAACATAATGATTTGATCTATATTACAAAACGATTACCACAATAAGTTTAGTTAACATCCATAACCTCACATAGTTACATTTTTCTTGTGATGAGAACTTTTAAGATCTACTCTCTTAGCAAGTTTCAAATATACAATACAGTTTTGTTAACCATAGTCATCATGCTGTGCATTAAATTCCCAGAACTTATTTATCTGATAACTGAAAGTTTGTACCTTTTGATCATCTTCACCCATTTTCCCCACCCTACAACCTCCTCCCTTCTTTGGCGACCACCAATCTGTGTTTTCCATTTAAGTACTATACCATCTTGCACTATCCCTTTACTCTCTTACAGAGATTCCTTTCATGCTGTATTCAATTTTGCAGGAGTCCATAAATTTACCTAACTGCTTAGTTCTAATGTCATTTTTACACAAATTTTAAACATAGCTATGTTTAATTATTTACTGGAGACAGTATATAATGTATTAAACACTGTACTTTTGTTGTTAGTGCCCTTGAATGGATTCCGACTCCTAGTGACCCTGGGTACAGCAGAGCTGAATCCTGCCCAAACTTTTTTGTGCCATCCTCTCACCTTCCAACGCTCTATCAGACAATGCTCCACTGCCATTCATAGGGTTTTAATGGCCAATTTTTCCAGAAGTGTGTCCTTCTTTCTAGTCTATCTTAGTCTGGAAGCTCCACTGAAACATGTCCACCATGGGTGACCCTGCTGGTATTTGAAATGATGAATAGTATGGCTCCCTGACAGGGAAACAAACCCACGGTGAGGTGGTGAGAGTGCTGAATCCTAACCTCTAGATCACCAGGGCTGGCTAAACACCGCATAAGATCTGGAATTAAATATTCTTCCTACTGAATATAGAATTGTAATTATTTTTACCTGAATCTATTTGCTTTTCTTTGACAAATTCGGTATCAATTCCTAAAGTAATTTATAAAATATGACATTTGGGGAGAAAACAACCGGGTCTTTAGGTTTCAGTTATCCATCTCACTCTAAAAACAGTGCAAAGCCTGTCTTAGGAAGCTAAAATCCCTGGGGTTTCAAAATATATCCTCTGGGACTAAATGAAAATTAGCATTTATTTAAATCACATATTTTAATTCTATCATTATTTGATTTTGCAATAGCTCTCTTCCTCAAAAATATTTTTAGGG
This sequence comes from Equus caballus, assembly GCF_041296265.1. Lineage (NCBI taxonomy): Eukaryota > Metazoa > Chordata > Mammalia > Perissodactyla > Equidae > Equus > Equus caballus. The sequence goes on along the minus strand of NC_091691.1, from coordinate 9,164,673 downwards.
GTCAGCCCCGTGGTCGAATGATTATGTTTACATGCTCCGCTTCAGCAGTCCAGGGTTCACCAGTTCAGATCCTGGGTATGGACCTGTGCACCGCTCATCAAGCCATGCTGTGGCAGCATCCCACCTAGAAGAACTAGAATGACCTACAATTAAGATATACAACCACGTACTGGGGCTTTGAGGGGGAAAGAAAAGAGGAAGATTGGCAACAGATGTTGGCTCAGGGCCAGTCTTCCTCAAAAAGTAATAATAATAATAATTTTTAAAAGATATCTATATAAACTAAAACTAATTTTACTCTAATAAGTTTATATCATTCCTAGAGATTACTAATATACCCTAGAATGACACAAAATAGGCATTTGGTAGTGAATTAAGTAATATCAGGAAATTCCAAGGAATAAATATATCACATGTGATTTAGTGGAGAAAAATCTAAATAACTATTAGAAATATTTAAAGAAACTAATAGTCATGAGTAATTATCAAACACATACATACAATTTGAAATTTCAACAGGTAGGAGCAGGAAACCTCTAACAAGCAGAATTCAATGATTTATCTACAGATATCACTGAAAGAGCACTTCTTCCTTTAGCCACATGGCTATTTTCCTATGTATCTACATTAACTGGCATAATCTTATTAGTAGATCATGCATCATAAACAACACACTGATGCATGTGGCATCTCATGTACCTGATATTAGGCCTAAAACAGAGTAAGGGCTTTATAAACTTTTGAAAGAGTGTATTATTTAGAATGCTTTGACAAGCACAATGTTATTATCTCAAAATAATATTAAGTGGGTATTTTTTAAACAAAGTAATATTATTATAATAATTTTGTGGCCTACAAAGCAAATATTCACGCCTACAATTACTACCCATTATTCTCAGTTAAGAATAGATGATTATTATACAAGTTTTTAGATTTATCTTATCTGAATTTATAAGGATGATTAACTGACCATTCTTTGTCCAGTGTTGGGACTTAGAACGTCTTGAGTATTTCCACAACAGTAAGAGGAGATGGGAAGAAAAAGATTCCAGAAAACAGAGGGAAAAGTATTTGTTTCTTAGTGCTACGAAGAAGATACAGTAGAACAAAAAAGTTCCATGTTTAAACACAGAGCAGTCTTAAAAATACACATAGATTATGTCTCACAGAGGATAAGTAAAATAAACTAAATGATCCAAGATGTTGAAAATGCTTTCATATTTCTTTCAGGGAAGACCTGGTTGGTAACAACAGTCTATAAAAACAGTCTAACAGCTGCAATTGTGTATTATTTAAGGAGGACTAAGGTGAGATGCCATCTAATTATTTTTTAATATCAAAGCAGTAAACGTAATTGTGCAAATGAGAAAAGGAGATTGAAATCTATGAAATGGTATATGTTGAATTTCAGGATAACCCATCATGACTAGAGAACTAGTGAATGCAAAAAAATCCATTAAATAGTTTTATGTCTGAAAAATTGGAATGCATCTTTTTCTCAAATTAAAGACAGATTGTAAAGAGAGGGTTAGAGCTGGAAAGTTCCCTGCTCATCAAATTAAAAACAAGAGCTCTATTCATTTAAAAAAAAAAAAAAAAAAAAGAATACTTATGTGGTCAAGTAACATTCTTTGTTCTAAAGTTTTTACATGCAACTTGGGGTGAGGATTTTACTTGTGATTCATAAAGAAAAATGACCAGTGTAACAGGGGCTCCTAGAATACATGAGTACATTCCAGGTGATGTATAAGTAGCCATTTAAGATACCATAGGAAAGGAGAAAACACACCCTTAATACCCAGAGGAAAGAGTGTATTCACATGACCAACAGCTGGACTTGATTAAAAAGAAATACCAGGTTAGGCTCTATGGTGGTTCCTCCATAGTTACATGACGACACAAATGAGAAATGCTCCATTTCTCACAGCCTGTTGCCTAGTGATCTCAACGCCTGCCCCTTTATCCACCCTCGCAATGCAATCACCTCTTTTCCCTTTCTTCCTCTATAGCACTGCAGTACTCTCATTTTACAAAATCGTTTTTTAAAAGGACATAACGAGAAAATAGAGCAAGTGTAAATAAAAAGTCAGTTCCACTCATGAATTTGTGATTCATCTTCACTTTCATAATCATAATAAAACACAAACTAAAGTTTCCTCATCAATAATTAAGTAAAAGTTACAAACGTGTACAGACCACTTTAAATAGCTCAAATTGCGCTGGGACAGTAGAATTCCCGTCTTCTGAGGCTTAAAAGTTAAAATGCAGGATAAGAAGCAGATGAAAAATGTAACACATCTTTCTTCCTTAAAATTAGCTGTGCAATAAAGCAGAAGGTTAGTACAGAATGCAGTACTATGGAGACAACACGATTTTACTGAACTGTGAACTAAAGAGTTACATTAAATACCCACAATTCCTTGTGAAAATCTCTTTGTTTTTCTGCTTGTCAGCATCTGCATTTTACAGCTGCCTCCTTCAGTATGGACCCTGTCTCGTGGAAGTTTGGGAACTTAAAACATTAATATCCAGGAGCTTAAAAAAAACCACAGCATGAATAACTTATACAGATGGGACTAAAACAGTCAGCATTCTTGACTATAAGCTGAACAGAAAATAAATCTAAAGACTGGAGATGACTATTTATAGAATATAAGAATAAAAATATCTCTTTCAGCTCAGCAAAAGCATTTATACCTGCAAAATTCCTTTAAGCCAAAAAACATATGGGTTAATATCAGGTCTGAGGTATCATTTACCAAAAGGTTAAAATTCCAAGAAATTGGGGCCGGCTCGGTGGCACAGCGGTTAAGTTCGCACGTTCCGCTTTGGCAGCATCCGGACATGGCACTGCTTGGCACACCATGCTGTGGTAGGCGTTCCACATATAAAGTAGAAGAAGATGGGCATGGATGTTAGCTCAGGGCCAGTCTTCCTCAGCAAAAAGAGGAGGATTGGCAGCAGTTAGCTCAGGGCTAATCATCCTCAAAAAAAAAAAAAAAATCCCAAGAAACTGTTTCTCAATCATTTATTCTTTTCTCTTAATAATAAAAGTAAGCACCATTTTTTTTCTTCTGAGATAACTGCTCAATCGCAAGCAAAAAGCAAAATTTCCAGCAGTATTCCATTTCTTTCTCTCATTTAATCAATGAGATTCCTTTATTTCTCATCCATAGTGCAACAAAATGACAGAACCAGCTCCTGCCTCTCCTGACACCACCATCACTTCTGCTGATCTTTCCAAGCATCCCTCATTTCAAGGCAACTCCAGCTTCTCCCCAGGCACCTTGACTCCACAGGTTAACAATATGAGTTCTCTAGCATCATCACCCATGATTCCCTTGCCCAACCCAGCAAGGTCTGGCATAATGCCAATCTGTCTCCCTTTTTAAAAAATATCTCAAATCTAGATCAGCTCTGTCCAAAAGAACTTTATGTGATATATGAGAATATTCTATAACTAAGCTGACTAATACAGTAGCTATTAGTCACTTGTGGCTACTGAACACTTGAAATGTGGCTAGTGTGACTGAGGGATTGACTTTTTATATTTTATTTAATTGTAATTAACTTGAATTTAAATTTTAATAGCCACATATAACTAGTAACCTACCATATTAGCACTGATCTAGAGCAAGAGTGCTTTTTTCCCTACCAAAAATGATTTACTTTATCCTACATATGATGGAGAGTTACTAAAAGGTTGGATTTACATTTTAGAAAGCTTTCTCTGGGGGCCAACCTGGTATCATAGTGGTTAACTTCACGTGCTCCACTTCAGCAGCCCTGGGTTTACAAGTTCAGATCCCAGGCACAGACCTACATACCATTCATCAAGCCATGCTGTGGCAGCGTCCCATATGCAAAGTGGAGGAAGATGGGCATGGATGTTAGCTCAGGGCCAATCTTCCTCAGCAAAAAGAGGAAGATTGGCAATGGATGTTAGCTCAGGGCCAATTTTCCTCACAAAAAAATAAAATAAAATAAAACGTAATTGTTAAAAAAAAAAAAAAGAAGGCTTTCTCTGGTTGCTTTGTGGGAATAGGATTTTAGCGGGAGGTAAGAGAAAGGTCATGCTGAAGGTCTGAAAAGTACTCAGTGAATTTGGCAATTAGGAGATCACTAGTAATCTCAGACAGAGAAGTTACAGTAGAATAGTGGGGTTGTAAACCTCACCTGAAATAGAGATTGCAAATATAGATCATTCTTTCAAGAAGTCTGCCTCTGAAGGAAGAAAGAAAGTTGGGAACAAACGTCATGGAGAACTTATGTGCTAGAATTTGAAATAAGGGGCTTCACACTGATTACTCCATTTAACTTTACTTAATCCTCAAAACAAACTTGTAGCAGTAAACCGCATCTCCATTTTATAGAAGTGCCTCTGAGGGGCTATACGTGACTTGCCCGGGGACACTCTGGTGGGGCTGGGATTATAAAACTAGGGATTTTTTCCAGGCCAAAATTCAATCTCTTAAAGGTCAGTGTAGAACTGATGAGAGAAATGCAGGACTGAAGCAGTAAAGAATCTGTGGAAAGACTAAAGATATAAGAGAGTGATAGATGGTTCAACATCCACAAATCTATCAACGTGATATATCACATTAACACAATGAAGAATAAAAATCACATGATCAGCTCAGTAGATGTAGAGAAAGCATTTGACAACTCTAAATAAAATGGGTATAGAAGGAAAGCACCTCAACATAATAAAGGCCATATATGACAAACCCACAGCAAATATCATTCTCAATGGAGAAAAACTGAAGGCTATCCCTCTAAGTGCAGGAACCAGACAAGGATGCCCACTGTCACCACTCTTATTTAACATAGTATTGGAAGTCCTAGCTAGAGCAAACAGGTAAGAAAAAGAAATAAAAGGGATCCATATTGGAAAAGAAGAAGTGAAACTGTCACTCTTTGCAGACGACATGATGTTATATCTAGAAAACCCTAAAGAATGCACTAAAAAACTTTTAGAAACAATAAATGAATACAGTCAAGTCACGGGATACAAAATCAACATACAAAAATTGGTTGCACGTCTATACACTAACAACAAAGTAGCAGAAAGAGAAATTATGAATACAATCCCATTTACAATTGCAACAAAAAGAATAAAATCCCTAGGAATAAACTTAACCAAAGAGGTGAAAGATCTGTACACTGAAAACTATAAAACATTGTTGAAAGAAATCGAAGAAGACACAAAGAAATGGAAAGATATTCCGTGCTCTTGGACTGGAAGAATTAACATTGTTAAAATGTCCATACTTCCTAAAGCAATCTGCAGATTCAATGCAATCCCTACCAAAGTTCTAACAATATTTTTCACAGAACTAGAACAAAGAATCCTAAAATTTATATGAAACAACAAAAGACCCCGAATAGCCAAAGGATTCCTGAGAAAAAAGAACAAAGAGGGAGGTATCACACTCCCTGATTTCAAAATACACTACGAAGCCATAGTAACCAAAACAGCACGGTACTGGCACAAAAACAGACACACAGATCAATGGAACAGAATCGAGAGCCCAGAAATAAACCCACACATTTATGGACAGCTAATATTCGACAAGGGAGCCAAGAGCATACGATGGAGAAAGGAGAGCCTCTTCAAGAAATGGTGTTGGGAAAACTGCACAGCCACATGCAAAAGAATGAAAGTAGACCATTCCCTTACACCATGCACAAAAATCAACTCAAAATGGATTAAAGACTTGAACGTAAGACCCGAAACCATGACACTTCTAGAAGAAAACATAGGCAGTATGCTCTTTGACATCAGTCTTAGCAGCATATTTTCAAGTGCCACGTCTGACTGGGCAAGGGAAACAAAAGAAAAAATGAACAAATGGGACTACATCAAACTAAAAAGCTTCTGCACAGCAAAGGAAACCATCAACAAAACGAAAAGACAACCTAACAATTGGGAGAAGGTATTTGCAAACCATATATCAGATAAGGGGTTAATATCCAAATTATACAAACAACTCATACATCTCAACAACAAAAAAACCAACAACTCAATTAAAAAATGGGCAAAAGATCTGAACAGAGATTTCTCCAAAGAAGAGATACGGATGGCCAATAGGCACATGAAAAGATGCTCAACATCATTAGCTATCAGGGAAATGCAAATCAAAACTACAATGAGCTATCACCTCACTCCAGTCAGAATGGCTATAATTAACAAGACAGGAAACAACAAGTGTTGGAGAGGATGTGGAGAGAAGGGAACCCTAGTACACTGCTGGTGGAAATGCAACCTGTGCAGCCACTATGGAAAGCAGTACGGAGTATCCTCAGAAAATTAAGAGTAGATCTACCATATGAACCAACTATGCCACTGCTGGGTATTTATCCAAAGAACTTGAAAACGCAAAGACATAAAGATACATGCCATAAAGATAATTTTCATTGCAGCATTATACACAATAGCCAAGACTTGGAAGCAACCTAGGTGCCCATCAAGAGACGAATGGATAAAGAAGATGTGTTATATATACACAATGGAATATTACTCAGCCATAAGAAATGATGAAATCCGGCCATTTGTGACAACATGGATGGTCTCCTTGAGGGTATTATGCTGAGTGAAATAAGTCAGAGGAAGAAAGTCAAATACCATATGATCTCACTCACAAGTAGAAGACAAAAACAACGACAAACAAACACACAGCAATTGGATTGGTGTTTACCACAGGGGAAGGAGCGGGGAGGGCAAAAGGAGTGATTAGGCTCACATGTGAGGGGATGGACTATAATTAGATTTTGGGTGGTGAACATGATGTAATCTACACAGAATTTGAAATATGTTACGATGTACATCTGAAAGCTTTATATTATTATAATCCAATGTTACTGAATTAAAAAATTAAAAATTTAAAAAAAAAAGAGTGATAGAGTAATTGATGGGGAATGGCTCTGGAGAAGATGAGCAGAAATGAAAGTCAGAGTCTAGGCAAGAGATAACCTTGGATGAGAGGAGGAAAATCACTTCCTCTGAGATGGAAAGACAGAAATCAAGTAAGTGTGAATTTATGTATGTTTATAGTACAAGGGGTTTAGGGAAGACAGGAAATAGATGAAATTAAAACCTGATAATCTCTGTTTTCCTTGTAAAGCAGAGGGCAAGACCTGGTGTGAGAAGATGAAAGTAAAAGTTTAAGATGATGGTTTGACCTATCCATGATGGGAAGAAAGGGAGAAATAGATCTGAGACCAGAAATGGTACTTCTCTTTTATCATCAGTCCTTGACTCATGATGTCTAGCTAATAAAGCTGGGTACCTGACACATTGAAAGCATACACAGAAAGTACTTAAGCTAGTGTTTTCTTGTGAGAGATCAAAATTCTTTTGATACTTAGGCAATTTTCAGCTATGTTTTCCAATTTTTTAAATTGTGGTTAAATATACTTAAAATTTACCATAGCTGTATGTTTCATAAGTAATACAAAGGTATGAAGCATCACCTTTCATTGGGCTTATTACAAATTAGAGGAAACTGAATTGCTTAACTGATATTATTTTATCATTAATAACGCTAAAACCATGCATTTGTACCACAATTGGAATTTTTATAAAGACCTTTCATATCTATTATCTTGAATCCTGAACTGTAAGAAAATTCTCCTAATTTAAATAAAGTCAAATAGTTTTAAAATTTCTCAAGTATCAGTAATTTTCCCTAAAGTAGAAAAAAATATATACTTATAAAAACGTTATGTTACCAGGAGTAAATTGTAACTTAAAAAACATATAAAGCTGTAAATTTCAGTAAGGAAGCATTATACTTTCTGTCATTAATAACAGAACTAATTTATCTTTAAATGTCATTTAAGCCTGGCTATCATAGAAACAAAGTTTAAAATTTTAAGACATTATAAACAATTCCCGGCTTCCATTTAGGATGTAGAATGCTGGAAACAGAGTTGTTGCCACTCTTATAAGATAAAAGTGGATAATCTAAACAAACATAAACTTTCCTAGAAACCATTAAAGAACTAAAGCTGTAGGACAAACAACTACCCTGAAATCTAAGGAAAGACAGATGCCTCCAAGGAGAAATAGGAGATGAGCAGATGCTTACTTGGAGCAGATACCAGGTGCTATACACTTGGTAGAAAAAATTCAGCTAAAATTTTTAACAAATTGCTAAAAGCCAACTGTGGACTAGCAAGAGAGTATAGAACCCCTGGGAGTCAGAGAACAAGCAGAATTTCACCCACTTACAGATTCTCCTCTAGAGACTTCTCTTGGTGCTAGAGAGAAAGAGTGAGAAACCAGAGAAGCTCTCCCTTGTGTGCAGGCCCGGGAGAGGGAAGCAGCAGCTGTTCCAAGGAAAGCCTGAAACCCCATCCAAATCCTTCTTCCCTACAGAACAAAAGCCGTAAGCTGACCGAAGCTGGGAGAGGGGATCAGAAAAAGACCTGAGTGGGGAAAGACACAGGAAAATGTTCCAGGTCCAGGCCATTTCCTACCTCTACCTCCGAGGGAACTTGGATCAGGAACACCGAGAAAGCCTCAAACACAGCAACTGCCTAAGGCTGAGGCTAAACCAGGACAACAAAAAACACTCCCACCCTGGCCCCCAATACCAAGTTAGGAGGCACTGAGTAACAAAATAATGGTAGTAATCGTAGATCTAAAGATGGGGGGAAGGCAAGGATGTGGAAAGAGACTCTCTCTGAGGTGCAGGTACTAAAAAAAACTGAGAGTGGATGAGACTTTGAGAAAAAGTCTCTGGTAAACCAGCCCTCACCCAGAGCACAAGGTAACACTAGATGAATTTGAAGCCTATATTGGACTGGGGATAACAATGGCAGCAACAAACTCAGCTCAGCTTCTGACTAACCTGACACAACTCCTACGAAAAAAGCCGAAAAAAGAAGAGATATGACCATTTCCAGGCATAAATACTATTGACTTCAGTGTCTACTGCTCTACACAAGACGTCTGCTTTCAACTAAAATATATGAGACACACAAAGAAGCAAGAAAAGATAACACACTGTCAAGAGACAATGCAACCAACAGAATCAACCCAGACACTGGAACTAACACAGAGGGAATTTAAAATCATTGTGATTAACATGTTAAATACTAGTAGAAAAGGCCTTTTTAAAACATGACAATAGTTGAAATGGAAAAGGCATAGCTTTACGTCTGTCTCCTCAACTTGGTTTTTTCCTCTTTGCTTCTCTAGCATCTAGCACAAATATCAGCAGATCTGAGAAGAGCACAATAGTACAAAAATGGCATACCTTCTTGAACTCCAAGACCCTCAACCACCACTAGCAGACAAGGTACTAGGCCAAACTTCATTCTATCCCAGGGCCACAGAAAAAGCTTCTGTTGCGGATGGACTTTTGCACCTTTACTCCTAACTTTACAAACTGCCTGGGAATACCTAAACCCAGGGTCTGCACACTGCTCCTGGGGCTCTTGAAAACCTCTTCATTCGTATTACGCAACTGCCTTTTTGTTAGTTATTCTCTTCCAAAGACTAGAATCACTAAGTAAATGATTTTTTCAAGTAACATTTCAAAACTAATTTATGAGATATATTTATATAATTAATCTCTGTTTTCAGATTTGAGAGAAAAAAACTATGCATTTTCATTGAGCATCATCCTTAACTTCTGCATATACTATGTTCAGGCCTTCTTAGCTCTCATTTCTCTTTTAGCACTTCAGGGAAATAAAGCAGCATTGAGCTATTCTGAAATAAGACTCTCCAATTCTTACCTCAAGCAGTTCTAAGCCCTAAAAGATAAAACTACCATTCCCCTATCTTCCAACCTCTCGTTTATCTAAATAATCTTGTTGTACATTCTTAGTTGACACTTTCCCTGAAAAGGACTCTCGTATATAAATCCAGTTTTATGGAATATATGGGGTTTTTGGCAACTTCCTGAAATTATCCCTAGTTGAATTATAAAAATAACAAGGTACTTGAAAAGGTTCCTATAACTTCCTGTTTGATCCTCATGGGCATCTTCCAATTTCTAAATCTTACATGGGGCCTCAGTATCTTCTCCATGAAAATTTAGAACAAATCTGCAAGAACTAAAAATCTCCAGCAATGATGCAAAATATTTGCTTATGCAATGAATTAGCAGGATCAATGAACCTTTGCAAAACAATTATAGAAATTATAATTTTTTTAATTTCAATTAACGAACATTTATAGAACGCTATCAGCAACTTTCACACCCACTTAAACTAAACCCACCACTTTCAGGAATGAGAGTCATAAACCATCTTTTGATATATACATTTTCAGTATCTTGATCACGCTCATGCCTAACAATAATTCACCCACTGATGAGGTATATTACGGCTTCCAAGACGTCACACTCTCTTGGTTATTTCTGCATCACTCATCACTCTTCCTCAATCTCCTTTGCTTGCTGTTTGTCTTCTCCTTGACCTCTGAATGGTAGAGCACTGCCAGACTCAGTCCCCAGACTTCTTCTCTTTTCTATCTACCTCCCCACGGTAATTCCAACTAATATCGTGGTTTTAAATACAAATTTATATCTCCAGCTCATACCTCTCTCTAAAACTGCAGACTTACATATTTAACTGCCTACTCAACAATTCACTTGGATGTCTTTCAGGCATCTCAAACTCAACATGTCCAAAACGGAACTCCTGATCTTCTTTCCAATTCAACTCCAACCACAACCACAACATTCTCCATCTCAGTTGATGGCAAATCTACCCATTTTGTTGCTCAGGCAAAACACCTTGGAATTATCCTCGACTTCCTTGAAATTGTCAGAAAATACTGTTGGCACTATTTTGAAATATATCCAGAATCTTAACTACTTCTTATTACCTCTACTACCACCATCATCTCTCACATGGATTACTGCGATAGCGTCCTAACAAGTCCCTGTGCTCTTACTCTTATCCCCCACAGTCCAGTCTCAACACAGCAGCCAGAGTAATCCTCTTAAAAGTTAAGTTATATTATCATTTCTCTGCTCAAAACCTTCTAATGGCTCCACATTTCTCAAGTAAAAGCCAGAGTTCTTACAATGGCTTACAATGACCTATATGCTCTGGTCCCCGTAATGTCCTATTACTTTTTCCTTTGCTCATTCCACTCCAGCCTGAAATTCCTTCTTCAAACGTACCAGGTCTCCACCTGCCTCAGGGCCTTTGCTTTAGCTGTTCCCTTTGCTTAGAGTGTTCTTCCTTCAGATACTTTCATGATTATCTTCCTCTATTCCTTTAACTCTTTGCTCAAATATTACCTTTTGCATAAAACCTACCCTCACTTCCATCCTTCCCACCAGTACTACCTTGTTTTTTTTTTCCCACAGTACTTATCATTTTTTAATGTACCACATATTTATTTTGATTATTGTTTCTCTCCTGTCCCATTAAAAAGCTCCATCTCAACTGATGGCAACTTCTTCTTTTGGTTCACAGATGTATCCCAAGTGCCTACAACATTATCCAGCACACAACAGATACCCAATTAACATCTGTTGAAAAGAACCAAAACTGATAAACCAGTGGTCTGTTAGTGGCTAGGGAATGATAACGGACCACAATCGCTAAGAGCCATGAGGCCCTATTCTTTTTTATCTGTCTAGCCTAAAAAATGGATTATAAAACCTACCTACCCTACAAATAACGACAAACCTTTCAAATGATGGCTTCAGCTGCTGTTCCTAAGAAAATAAAAATATGAATTTAATCCAAAAGGGATCATACCCCACTGCAAATCTTTGGTCTACACATAATACTGAGAGTATACTCATTGTTTGCAGGTAAAATCAATTGTAGAAGAATCATAACTTTAGAAAGCACAATTAAAGTTCAAAGTGATTTTGATGAATCTGTGAGTTGGTCTGGAAAAAATAAATGACCCTTAATAAGTAAAAGTATTCTTAATTATAAAAAGTGTACAATTTTGAGTAAGACTCAAATGGTGCTCTGCTGTCCACAAACTGTTTTCAGTAAAAATCTTATTTGATCCTTATATTGATCCTGTGAGAGATATATTACAAAAATGTATAATACATATATTTAGATGTATTATAAAAAGCAATCTCATTTTATAGGTATGGTAACTAAGGCTAATAAGTTAGATGAATTTCCCAAGGTGACTCAGCTAGTAAGTAGAGATTCCTAGATTCAATGCCAGATCCATGTACTTTTTTTAAATTTTGAAATAATTATAGATTCATAGGAAGTTACAAAAATAGTACAGAGGATTCATGTACCCTTTACCAGGTTCCCTCCAATGGTTAATCTTACATAAGTATGTTATCAAAACCATGAATTGATATTGTCTATGTACTTTTTATTATAGTGCCTGGGAATAATAATGGACCACAAACAATATGACTCAGATTTTTTTTAACTCAAGTGAAGATAATTTACGTAAATGAACTAAGAAGTAATTTGTAGGTATACACTATTTTGCTCTGACAACTATAGGAGTATTACATTCCACTTGGATATTTACATTTAATAATATGAAAAATATAGCAGAAAAACACTTGGAAAGATGATAAAATAGGGCAAAGTTCACTTGATAAACTTTTCTTCATTTATGTGATTGGTTATTATGATGCTATTGACCAGTTATAAAGACGTCGCTGCTCTGGCTAGTCCGCCAAAACTACTCTTGAATCTCACTAATGACTATCCTCATTTCAAACACAATAGATTTCTTCTTCCTCCTCCCTTCTATCTTCATTACAGTATTGTTTACAATTAACTGCATAATTCTCGTGGAAACTTTTACCTTCATTGGCTTTCAGGACACTGCATTCCTTGATTCTCCTTTTTTGGTGTCTTTTTTGGTGTCTATAATCCGTTATCTTTTATCAAAAATCTCAAACCCCTTTCTTAGAGTACAAGTAAGAATGACAGTCCTATTTGGGACAAAGCAGTTTTCTCAGGTGAAAAATCTTATTGACCATTGTCTGGGTAACTTAGTACAACCAACCACTCTTCTATGACACCTCTATGTTTCCTAGAAACCCCTTCTCTGTATCAATCTGGGTTAGATTTTGCCAGAGAAAAAAATGCATGTGAGATCTGGAAAGAGTAGAAGCCATTACCCTTCAGAGGTGGCTGGAGGCAGATGTTAGATTCATAGTAGCTTTTGGGCAAGTGTTTGAGAATCACCTGCTTTATTGGCTGCAGCCCAAGGCACATGGCAGAAGTGATCTCAAAGATTCTTGACAATTGCAGCATTTTCCCAATTAACTTTTGAGAACCCTGGAGGTCTTCAGCGTCTGCTTCCCTGACTTTCCAAGGTAATTTCCCTGACATTCACTCCTCCAGCTCTTCCAATAATCATGTAAGCCCTAACTCCCAGACTAAAATTCTTATTCCTAAAATATTTTAAATATCTCTGTTTTCCTTATCAATCCCAAACTGTTAACAATCATAAAGATATAGATTAGGTATAGATTTATAGGTACTTATATATCTGTCTATATGTAGATAGATAGATGTAGATATATAAAGATCATATATACATATATATAGTTATGGAAAAGGAGAGGCTTATACATTCATCAAATACCCTGGGAAGGATACAAAACAATCCAGTAATAGCAGTTGCCTTTGGAGAGGGAAACTGGATGGCTGGAGGACAGGAATGGAAGGAAAACTTATTTTTTACTCTATACTCTTTTGTACCTTCTTGAATTTCATACTATAAGCATGTATCTCTATTCAAAAGGGAAGTAATTATTTAAAAGTTATATACCTACATAATTACTGCTTTATGTCCCTAAGAGCCCCATGGACCCAGAGGTTTTTTCTGTCTGTGGTCATTTACTGGTTTTACTGCTCAAATCTCTGCACTATAAGGAGTAGTGGAGAAGGGAGGGGAAGAATGACTTCTCAGAAATGAGGTGTTATAAGGAAAAGATCAGCTATAAAACTATTGATCAAGCCTTCTCAAGCTTGGAAGAAGAAATTTTCTCATTCATTAATTCACATATTTAACAACTACTCTTAAAAGATACAAAGACAAAAATCAAAAGTCCCCAGAACTATAATTAAGGCACAGATAAAGTGCTGGAAGTTGTGATGAGAGTCATCGATGCTGTGCCTAAAACTTTAAAGACAAAATGAATTTTAGAGATGGAAAAGCTTCCAGCATTATTTTTTAATTGCTAATAAGCTAATCTTATCTCTCATCTCCAAAGTGAATCACAGTCTTTTTGGTTTTTTTTTTTACCTTACGATGAGATTGAAAATTTCCACATTTATTCCCTGGAAGTAGGTGACTAGTTAGAAATACAATTTGGGACTATCAATAAATTGAGGATTTTAATCAGAGATTATGTAAATTGTAACAGTTTACTAGACCTTTTAACCTAAAATGTACATTGCAGAGAACATAGTAAAATGAAGCATTGGAACACTTTCCCTAACTTCCAGTACCGAAGCCATTACCAAGTGATAGCATCTCTTTCCCAAAGTACTTAGGGTTTCCATATGGCTTTAAAAAGAGAATAGGGGTTTTTTTTTTAAGTTTTTTCTCAATTCTTACAAGTCATAATGGAGGCAAAAATATTCCTTGCACTTATCTGTAAATGAGCCCCAAACAACTAAATTAATAATTGTAATGAGAAGTCTTATCCTAGAGCTTCAAGTATTTTTAAAAGCATTTCCTCATGTTCTGGATGACAGAAAACAAAAAGAACAAAAAACAACCTATGTAACATAAAGCTGTGCAGTTTTTAGTACAGATGAAAGTAATGAGAGTGTAACAATGATAAATGTGGGCAGGTAAAAGAGCAGTCACTCAAGCTTTAGCCAGAGACTGTATCTCCAGAATTACACAGAACAGTGCCTTATGCTGCTAATCTATCTAAGATACCAGGCTTGACAGCGTGGCCTAAACTACACATGTGCTAACTCTGAAATCAGAATCAGGAAAATATGTGTGTACGTGTATGGGTAGAGAACCACAGAAGGAAGAGTAGGGCTTTCATATCTTCATATTTCCACCAAGAGTGTAGAATGCGTTTTATACAGAAGTGGGTTTAAAAAAAAAAAAGTTAATACAAAACATTAAAATCAAGCCTCAACACCTATAAATTAAAATGCTAGTTCTCAACAACTTCATGTAATTTCCAGGAATTAGTAATCAATGAAACAATGTGCCAAACCACCTTCTTAGAAACCACCTTCTAACTGTCGGCTTCCATATCTTCGTCAAAGAGGAATAAAATCAGTGTTAAGTGCCCACTGGTGCTTTCAGGAACCTCTAAAACCAGTACTCCCAATAAGAATTTCCTAAAATTTCACTGACACAATGCATTGTGTAACGCAACTCCTAACCACCACCACCCCCCCACCCTGCCACAGCAGAAAACGTTTGTAAATAGCATCTTTGTGTCTCTGCACTAAGTATCTTTACTTAAAATATCTCTAGTCTGCACAAATCCAGCACTCATTTTCAGTACCTGTTGAGCATTTACTCTGTGCCGGGCACCAAACTGGGCCTGGAGCACAGAGAGCACAAGACAAAGTCCCCACCCTCAAGAAGCTCACAGTCCAGAGAAGCAGCCCGGAGTAACAGGCAGTTATAACACAGTGTGCTAAGTCAGGACTCAGGGGAAGGATAAGAGCAGGTTCACAGGGGCACACAGGGGACTCTCCAGAAAGAATCTATAAATACCCAACTATTTCACTGTTAAAAAATCTATAAAACGGCCACACTTCAGAAAACACTGTTGCTGGTATGTTAATATAAAAAAAATCCTTAAAGATAAATGGGATGCAGGGGTAAAATATTAAGAATAATACTCTTTTTGATGGCTACTAGCCCTAATTCTTTAAGATGGTTAACCCTAACTCTCTGAAGTAGGACTTTTAAATTAGTTAATGAAACATGAAGCCCTCTAAGATCTGGGAAAAAAAAAACTGCCGTCAGTTGAGAATCACTGAAGCAGCAAGCCACTGTCTCAAGCGCACCTTACCCCTTGGTGCTTCAGGGCAGAAACGAAGGCTGAAGCTCACTGCCAAAATAAGTTTAAAGTAAGACTCAATTTAGGAAAGTTCCACTCTATTCATAAGTTTTAGAAAAAAAATCTGTAATATAGCACAGGATAGTATGATATAGTAAAAAGCGAGCTACCTCTGTGTATATAACAATCCCTAGATATCATTACATTCCAAGTACTGAACTAGATAAGATCTTCTCTTTGAGGAAGGAAAAACTCTTAAACACAAGATAACATAATACCATAGGAAAAGGAAAGCTAAAATATCTGTTGAAACCTTCACTATCTGATCAATAAGAAGGGACGTCTCTGCACGTTAAATCAAGTCACTAATCACTAGCAGACTCGCGTTGCTGTTTAGCTTGCCTAAGCACACCATCTTCTTGGTACCCTACTGCCTCCTGGGGGTTATAGTACATTACTACTCTTCTAAGAAAACATTGGCATAAATAGAAAGTACAGATATTATTTTCTACTAAAAACACAATGCAAAAGGTCCATGTCAAATAACAAGCAGGCCTTTCCTAAATAATCTTAAAAAAAAACCAGTGTAATATTTATTCCTATGTGAATAACTGGGAACAAAGTATAATAAAACAATTATAGAAAGAGGTTGTTAATATGATTAAGAACATCAGGGCTTATACAACATTCTGCATTTTGAAAGCACTTAGCCAACATTAAACAATTAATTTTTACAATATTCTTGAGGTCAATATCACCACCCTCTTTTTAGAGGAAAGTAAATAGCAAGGGTAATGAAGTATTAGAAATTCAAGAACCAATCAGTAACTAATGAGCAAAGTGCCACAGAACGGTTTAATGTGAAATATGAAGCATTAATACATTAATTCATCTCTAATACTCCATGACCTACCTCTAAGAGAAATTACTCTTTTATTTATGGCCTCATAGGCTTTTTATAGATCCTTCTATTATAAGACTTAACAATATTGTATTATGGTTATTGAATTGTCAGTCTCTGTGACTAAACTCTACCTCCAAAGGACTTTGCACAGTGTCTAGCACACAGCAAGAGACAACAATGAATCAGTCATTTGTCCAACTATTATGCATTTACTACAAGTCAGACACTGTTCTGGACACAGGGATACAGTGAGGAAAGAGAAAGCCAACTTCCCTACTCTCATGGAGCATACATTCCAGGAGGCAAAGGCAGATGACAGCAAAAAAAAAAAAAACAACAAACTATCAGGTAGTAACAAGAGCTATAGAGAGAATTAAAATAGGGCAATGCGACTACAGATGGCTAAATAGTTACATTAAATTAGGCAGTGATATTCAAGTTGATATCTGAATGTATGTATGAACCACCCATAATTATATGGGGAAAAGATAATTCCAGGTGGCAAATGCAAAAGGTCCAAAGTAGACAAGAAATGCAAATATTCAACAAACAGCAAAAAAAGACTGTGGTTAGAGTATAGTGGGTCAATAAGTGAGTGATAGAAAATGAAATCAGAGAGGGGGGCACAGGCCAGAGCAGGGCTTTCTTGGGCCATGATAAGAATTTTATTCGAGGGGGCCGGCCGCGTGGCTGAGTGGTTAAGTTTGTGTGCTCTGCTTCAGCGGCCCAGGTTTTCGCCAGTTTGAATCCTGGGCGCGGACATGGCACCACTCATCAAGCTATGCTGAGGTGGCATCCCATATGCCACAACTAGAAGGACCCACAACTAAAAATACACAACTTTGTACCACAGGAATTTGGGGAGAAAAAGGAAAAATAAAATCTTTAAAAAAAAAGAATTTTATTCTAAGTGAGATGGGAAGTTATCTAAGGTTCCATAATATGTATGTGCCAGTTTGAATTGCTGCATTTGCGTAGTAGGTAGCACTAAAAGGAAAATTAATACTGAGAAAGGAAAATTACTATGCTATTGGTTAGGGAGCCCTTCTGTTTTAATAAATTACTTTTTAGTGAAAAGTTATTTTATAATTAAATCTTCAGACTAAAGGATAAAACAGCAGTGTCTACTAACATTTTAATAGAAGTTAGAATAATGAGATTTTGACAGTCATTATTAAAAGAAATTGAAGAGCTCCCGCATAAACCACTGTACATTATAGATAACTATACTAGGATCTTATGCTAATCACTTATTAATTTTGCAAAGCCTAAGATATCTCCAAATAGCTCATGATGAGTGCCAGGGAGACATCTGGAGAGGAGGTTCCTGAGTGAAAGCACAGAAGTGTCATTAAACATAATACATCTCTTCCTCTTACCAGAGAAACCAGAATAAAAAAAGTAACATCATTTAGAAGAGAGAACATTTCTCACCATTTTAACTGAACCAAATAAAGCAATAGCCTAAAAATTAAAGGCAGGTTTATATTTCACCTGATATAATATGGTGGCTGCAGAAACCTCAAGGCTAACACCAAGCTCTAACACCAAGATTCACTTAAATTTAACCTCACAAATAGTCACTGCAGAGAAAACATTATCATTTGCTCATTCTAGGTAGCAGGGTCGTGAATAGTTGATATGCTAAACTTTGAGCATTTTCCACCTTTTTAATGTTTTTTTTTTTATTATGGCAAAAAAAACACACACACACAAAATTACCATCTTAGCTATTTTTTAATTGTACAGTTTAGTAGTGTCAAGTATATTCACATTGTTGTGCAATGGATCTCCAGAATTTTTTCATCTGGCAAAACTGAAATTTCATACCCGTTGAATGACTACTCTGTTTCCCGCTCCTGCAAGCCCCTGGCAACCGCCATTCTACTTTGTGTTTCTAAGTGACTCCTTGTTTTTTAACTGATATTACATTGTAACACTACCGATGCCCCTACAAAAGAAACTATGTATACAAGTTTTTGAGTCGGTATTTTAGTTTGTTTAAACTAATTGTTTAAGCACATTTCATCTATTTTCTAAACCAATATGTGAATAGTGGAAAGAGCTAAGAATTGCTTCCGATATGTAGGCAGGAACACAGAAGTGACTGAGAATTATATTATAATACACACTACACTATTTCCAATCCACCATGAACACTAACAAAATTATAGAGAGGCAGGGTTACTGGCTGCTAGCAGTATGGCAACTAGCCAATATGATCTATTTATATGGAAAAATACATAGTACATAGGAAGAATGACTATTGGCCCTAAAATAAAATCACAAGTTTGAGAATAGCCTAACCAATAATAATAAAGTTCTCTTATATTTTTAGCCTTTTATATTTTACAAGGTACTTCCACATACACAAATTCATTTAGTCAAGTTACAATCTCTCCAGATCTATTTTCTTCGTGAAAGAGGGATAAACGGGCCTACCATGTTGACCTCACAGAGTTGAAACAAGGAAAAAAATGAAATAAATGTAAACACAATTTGAAAGTTGTAAACACTTCTACACATATATAAATTATTTGAAGATAAATCCAAATAACGTATTACTTATAACCAAGGAATAGTTGACACAGTTCTATGCATACAATTACTATTTACTAAATATTTGTCAAATTATTTATAGAGTATCCTGAATATGAAGAACCAGCAAAATTCCCTCCAACCATTTGGTGCATAGAAAATGAACTCTTTTAAATCTGCTAATGGTGAGGTCAAACTTAAAAGATCAAAATATAAATCTACATACTACATATATCAAGAACAAAAGGGGCAGGATTATGGGTGTGGCTGTTTATGATACAGAGCAGCAAATCTTTAGAAAAATATACTACATATACGTAAGTCACTCTTTCCAAAAGTAATTTCTTTTTGAATTGTGATTTGAGAGATTGCAAAAACTATCAATGGAATGCTTTTTCAATGAAAATTACAAGGTGACAAGCACAGACAAGATTGTGTATAGAATAAATTAACACTAAAACCAAAATCAAAACTACTACTCTGTGACACTATATAGTTATAGAACTATGTGGGATTTACGTGAAGAATCCTACATCTCACTCTTTAAAAGGCAAGAGGTATTAAATTTGAGAACATAATCAAGAAAGCCATATAAAGTCCTTTTTCTCCAACTCTAAATTGTATGATTTAGCCTATAATTGCCTATACAAACCAAATGTAGGAGGATTTTACTATTATCTAGTAGGCAGGCAAAGCATTCTCAAATTCTGAACCTTTGGTAATGAACTCTTTATAAGCACCTTTTTAATTCCTCCCGCATTTGAATGAAACGTTTTGTGTACGACACTATTTGCTAAGCTTCTATAATCAGTTTGGCACAATGGCTCATAAATCTGCACCAAAGTTGATCTGATTCTAATGGGATCCACAAAATCAATCAAAGCAATTCAGAACATGAAGGGTCCAGATAAGGGGGCCTACTTCCTTGTCAATTAAAAGAAGGTTATAGATTGAGATTTTAATATGGTTCTAAGTACTGTGAGGTATAAAGGTCCTACTTCAATTAAATACTGACCCAAAGATCAAGTCACTTGTTCTCCAGGTGTCTTTGGAACCAGAGTAACAAACTGTCCTTCAGAATATAGTAAGTAGGCAATTATCCAACTAATTTCAATTCTTTCAGTCAATAAGAAAATACAAGTCATCAGTTATAATACTTCCATTCTTCCTTTCAACAAATATTTACTGAAGGTCTACAGTGTGCCAAGCACTTACTAGCTTGATCACACAACACAGCTTACAACAGCCACAGAAGCTTCCTATAAAAACAGTAGTATAATTAAACCTTCTCAGCCTTTTAAAAAATAATTTATGTTCAAGGACATACACCTCAATAAATACATTCATTAAATATAATAAAATTTGATGGGGAGTATATGAAAGTAAATGTAGGGAACAGAACTAGGGAAACACTTAATATTCTTTCCTCTTATAATAACAAGGTTAGGTAATATGCACTGAATATTTATCATTATGCTTGAAAATTTTTAATCTCTTCAAAAAATGCACATAGACGAACCCAATCCATCAAACTACTGAAAGCCACATAACATAGAAGAGTCTTAACTATAAGTTAAACACAAGAGGGCGCACAAGTCTGGGAAATTCATAAAACCAAAGGCAAGTTGCATTTTACTGAACAATCTGTCACTCTTAATGCATGGTCTCACGGATTTGTAAAGAATTCTTCACATATGTACTAGAGGCCAACTGCACTGAAAATATTTCCCTCTCTCAACAGACTTTCCAGAAATCAAATCACTGCTTCTCTGCTAACACAAATTCCTCATCCAAACTGACTTTAAACTTAAATTTAATATTTTATCATTAAGAAAAATTATTACTTTTAATCAGAAGTTTATGCCACCTTGTAGTCTAACTTCTCCTTGGAAAACCTACTACTTAGAAGCTAGTCAACTCTTAAAATGCCTATTTTCAAGTATTGTTAAAGCTTATCTGTTGAATGATTAGAATCATAAGAAACTTACTTGTAAGAAACAAACCCCCAACTTTCAGAAACTGATCCAAATCCATGTCATACTAATATTCGCTATTTAATTCTCAAGCAGTGAATATTCTGTCTATAATGTTCCATTCCAAGAGTTGCCAAGCAATCCCAAATGGTAGGCTATGATTTCATTAGTTCACTCCCTAGAGAAATAACAAGCTACCACCTGAGGAGTTTCTGTATATGAAGCAACCAGACGAAGATTACAGAGCCTATAGGCAGGAGCATAATCCAAAATAATTCCAGAGCACTTTCTGCCTACCCCAAGATTCATGGTAGAATATAATCTACATACACACACACACACACAAACACGGTTCTAGGTGTGTAGCTCTATTCAGCTTTATATAGTCTTAATACTATCTGTGACACATGAAATTATGCTGAATGCCAAAAGTTTCATATTGCGCCTAACTCTACACAGAAGAGGCACCTTACATGAGGACCTGGCATGGCAGACACAGGCACAAAAATATTACTTATCCCTTACATATTATTATGCTAAGGAAACAAGAGAGACGAACTGACTACTAGGATCAAGAGACAAACAAAAAATCCAGACTAGTAGCAGTGAGCTGCAGGTTAGGTAGTACAGGCAAAGGCTGACAGCCCAGAACAAAGGTTAACGAATACATTATTTTAGTGATCAAAGGTCAGGGCACTAACCAAGGAAATAGCAACAATTAGGAAACCAAAAGTGGTCAAACTCCAGTCAATTAAATAAGTTTCCTGCGATGTAAGCAGGTGGTACGGACCTGATACTAAAGTCTATCTATCCGAACTAGACTCCTAATATATTCTTGCCAGGTACTTGATCATGGACCCTTTCTTCTATATAAGATATTACTAGGGCAATCAATGAAATTTGAATAGGGTCTGTGGATTAGATAGCAGTATTGTATCAATATTAACATCTTGATTTTTTTTTTCTCCCCAAAGCCCCAGTACATAGTTGTATATCCTAGTTGTAGGTCATTCCAGTTCCTTTATGTGGGATGCTGCCACAGCATGGCTTAAGGAGCAGTGCTGGGTCCACGCCCAGGATCCAAACTGGCAACTCCTGGGCTGCCAAAGAGGAGCGTGCAAACTTAACCACTCGGCCACAGGGCCAGCCCCACGTCTTAGTTTTAATGGTTGTATTGTTGTATATCAGAGTGTTCTCAATACATACTGAAGGATTTAGGGGTGTTGAGACATCATGTCTGCAACTTACTCTCAAATAGTTCAGAAAATAACAATAACGATAGGCAAAGAGAGAATTATAAGCTAAATATATATGGTAAAATGTTAACAATTGGGGGATCTAGATGAAGGTTATTCAGAAGTCTTCTTTTCTGTGTTTCACATTATTCCAAAATTAAAAATATAAAAATATATAAGTAAATAAAATATATAGATGCTTTGACAGTGGAGTGCAGCATATTTAAAGAGAAATATCTAAACTAATAAGCACATGAAATTATTTCAAAATAAAAAGTTAAAAAAATTAATGGAATTCTTTGACAATAGGGTACAGTACATCTCAAAAATTATCTAAAGGAATAAACATATGAAGCAATTCTAACCTCAGTTCTTAAGAGCCTCACTGAACTTCAATTAGCAAGAAAAAATATTTCCCTTCAATTAAATTGGAAGGTACTCCTTCCAGAAAATTCAAATGAAGGTAATAATGTTCACATTCTAGGAAGTTACCTAAAGGTAACTTTTAAAATATAATGTAAAAATAATTCTTTTAATAGCTTTCTTCAAAACTGAAACAGTGTAATTAACACTTCTGAAATATTAGCCAATCTCCTATGAGAAAAAGAAAACCACTAAATTTAATCAATGACTAGATTTATTCAATGACTTCCAGTGTTGCTATAGTAACACAAATATAAGAAGAATGTTCCAATTTTGGTAGAAGCAATATTTCAATTTCCAAAAAAGATTAATTTTATTTACATATAGTGGTCATCTACCATTTTTATTGTTTTAAAATATTTTTTGGAAAAACTATTTCTTTGCCATTGTTTCCAGAGTTGCTTTCATAACTTAGAATCGGAAATGTTTTTTGAAACTACTGAAAAATACTTTTATGAAATGACTGTGGAAACCCCTAGGATAGCTTTCTCTTTTCATTAACATAAAAAATGCTCCCAAACTTTTATTACAGGAAACAAGACAAAGAGAAACCTTTAAAAGTTGAGTGTCCTAATACATTTTAAATAATATCACCCACAAAGCATACATCTAAAGTTTAATCAACTGTCAAGTGCAAACAACAATAGAACTTTCACTTCACTTAAAACAATGTATTCACATTTCTAAGTGATAAAGACACACCATCTGGGAGCTGGAAGTGAGACTTGTTACTTATCATACGTCTGTTTATAACTTGGTTATTAGAACATTCTTGAAATGAATTATGACAAACAAACCTGCGAATTTAAATAATTGAGCTCTCATTTCCCGAATTTCCTTTATAGCAAGACTTCCCTTCTTGCCAGACTTCCTGAATCATTTCCTAAGGACAAAGCATCCATCTTAAAGTAGTTGGTTCTATCCCACAAAAGCCTGGTTTCCAAGGAGATGCTGTGGACTCTGCATTACCTCAGGCTCACATTTATGAGAAAAATTCCTCTCTGTAAAAAACTGATTTTCATCTCAAATCAACAACAGTAAAATAAAAACTAAACGCATAAATAAGTAAACAATGACCAGTAAGCTTAAGAGAGACTCACTTGAACACCAAATAGAAAAAGCTCCCAATCAAATGGTGGCAACTAGAAAGTAGACCTTTGTTTGGAGTCTTTTCTTGAATAACAAAGAAACAAAGAGTACTCTGTGCCTTCTTACATGGACTCAAGAAAAGATAGAAATCTTTCAACCACTTTTTATCTCAGCTCTTATTATAGATTTTTATCTTCTTCTTAAGTAAAAAATCAAAAATAGTAAATTGGTACATTCAAAATATGGAATATTATATAGCTACTAAAAATAATTAGGCATATGAATTAACAGAGAAAAATAAACACATTGTAAATCTAACATTCAAAAAGAACCCTCATTCTTCAAAAAATATGTAGGCATATGTGTGTGAGCACATGTATACATATGTGTAGAGCTGTAGGTATACTGCAAAAGATCTCAAAAAATATTCAAGTTGGATAAAAACAGTTAACTCTAAGACTGGAATGGGGATAAGGAATGGGATGAGCAGCAGATGGAGGAATATAATTTTTATTGAGATTTTTCCATAAGTAATTTTGAGTTACTTTTATAATTAAAAATTATGTGTGTATGTACATGTGCAATTTATAGACTAACCCAAAACACCTGAAACATAGCTTCAAATGCGTACAAATAATAAGCCTGTCATAAAATCATGTTTAAGACATATGAAATAATGCCCTATATATTAAAAATAAGAAACTATTTATTCCCAAACATAAATTGGTAATAACACTTGTTTCGGTAATGAAATCTGTAACATTAAAGAAGTAACAGGGGCCCAGCCCAATGGCTGAGTGGTTAAGTTCCTGCACTCCACTTCAGTGGCCCAGGGTTTTGCCAGTTCGGATCCTGGGTGCAGACATGGCACTGCTCATCAGGCCATGCTGAGGTGGCGTCCCACATAGCAAAAGCAGAAAGACCCACAACTAGAATATACAACTATGTACTGGGGGTTTGGGGGAGAAGAAGAAGAAAAAAATTAAATAAAATAAGTAACCACTGGCTGTGATGGATTTTGCTTATGGTAGAATATAGAGTTTCACTTAAATTTAAGGGAAGTGTCACATTCTTGCATATGAAAAATCCCCTTTCCTGATTATCATTCCAACCATCTACAAAAAGCTTTGGAGTAACTAAATTCTTACCTCCTTAAAAAAAGAATAAACTTATACAAAAGGATTATGCAAGGAAGACAGTCAGTTTTACTGTAAGTATTTATTGTGAATTTAATATTTGACTCATAACTTTGATTTTAATGTCATCAGGCAGAACGCACAGGTGTTAAGAAAATTTGGAGTCAGATAAACAGTTTCTAATACTGATTTTTTCTTACTCTGTGACTCTGCGTAAGTTACTTAAATCTCCCTGAACTTCCTTACCTGTAAAACAGAGACAACACCACCGACACCAGACGACTGTTACGAGGATCGGCAAGAGACTTTCAGTTGTGGAGTTCAGTGAGTCTTTACAAAGCATAGCCCAAGACCCTCAGCTTCTCTCAGTGTCCACCACCACTGCTCTAGTCAAACTTAGCATCTGCTCTCACTCTTCTACTTTCCATTTCCCTCACAGTGATTTTTTATATTTGACCACAAATAAAATTATGGAAAAGCACTTCCAAAATGACAGAATAAGGACCTAAAAGGCAAAGTAAGCAACTCCAAATTTCTACTCTCCCATAAAAGCAATGAGAATACTAGCAAAACTTGTCAAAATCAACTTTTTCAGAATTCTGGAAATTAACCAACAACTTGCAGCAACCCAAAACATGTTTCTTCGAGAGAAACAGCTGAATCTCAAAGAACAGCAAGTTTGTGGTGTTACAACCTTACGCTATTTTTATCCCCTTTCCCTAGCTCTGTGGTAGACGTGAAAACCAGCAGCCTCTCAAGCACAATACCTGTGAAAAGCAGAAGCTTAGGAGCCAATGGAGAAGTCAGAATGGTTTAGAGCTCCCCAAAACACCCTAGCCCCAGAAAATTACCACTGTTTGACCTGTCTGGCAGCTCCTTAAGAAAGCTCCATTCACAGGACTTTATTTGACCTGATTTAGAGATTGCTCCGTGCAAACAGCCCTCTCCCCAGGGTGTACGTCAAACAAAACCAGTGGCAACTGCTTAACATCACAGCTGCCTGAAGCAGGAATACAAGTTGGGTAAACAAGAGGATAAAGAAAAAATTTAAAAGAAAAACCTGGAGAATTAGATGTTCATAGAGGGACTTTGAAAAATTCCAAACTATTCTTGGGAATCTAGGAACGTGCAGGGCTGTGCACGTACCCAAGAAAGACCTGAGAATGCTGTATTCTCTCACCTCTGCCTGAGCCTGAGGTTCTACACAAGCAGGAAGTGAAGGCTAAGACAGAGCTGTAAACTGCCAGAGTGTTGAAGGTTGTCCCAACACACTCAGCAAACTCTTCAACAAAGTCAGGACAGTTATTGGTTCAAAGCATTTAAGGAATCTCTGTCCAATCAATAGCTGACCACTAAGCTAACTGAGCAGAAATTCAGTGGCTGCACATGACAAAGAATATAAACTTTAAAAAATGAGTACAGGGAGCCAGCCCCATGGTGTGGTAGTTAATAACGTTTGCCGTGCTCTGCTTCATTGGCCCAGGATTGCAGGTTCAGATCCTAGGCACAAACCTGCACCACTTGTGAGCCATGCTGTGGCAGCAACCCACATATAAAGTGAGGAAGACTGGTACAGATGTTAGTTCAGGGCTAATCTTCCTCAAGCAAAAAAGAGGAAGGTTGGCAATACGTGTTAGCTCAGGGCGAAGCTTCCACAGCAAAAAAAAAAAAAAAAAAAATCAGTCCAGGAAAGTCACTAACTCACAAAAGGCAACAACAACAAAGAGTAGCAAAACAAACCCTACGTGGGGGGAGGACAAGGGATCTGATTTTCAAAGTTGCCACATTATATTACTTAAAATGTCCAATTTTCAACAAAAAATTATGAGACTCACAAAGAAACAGGTAAGTACGCCCATATACTGCAAAAAAAAAAAAAAAAAGCAGGCAATAGAAACTCTTCCTGAGGAAATCTAGACACTGCAGTTACTAAACAAAGACTTTATTTTTTTCTCCCCAAAGCCCCAGTACATAGTTGTACGTTTTAGTTGTAAGTCCTTCTAGCTCTTCTCTGTAAGCCGCTGCCACAGCATGGCTACTAACAGACAAGTGGTATGGTTCCATGACCGGAACCGAACCCAGGCTGCCAAAGCAGAATATACCAAACTTTAACCACCAGGCCATCACGCCTGGCTCTAGACAAAGACTTTAAATCAGCTATTATAAACATGTCCAAAGTACTAAAGAAAACCATGTCTAAAAAATTAAAGGAAAGCATGAGATCAATATCTCACCAAATAGAGATTATCAATAAAGAGATAGAAATTGTATGATTTAAAAGACAATGGCATAAAGCAATAACTATAAAACTATGCTGATGGGCTTATAATACATAAAGACGTAATTTGTATGACAACAATAGCACAAAAGAAGGAGAAGAGAATGGAACTATATCAGAGCAAAGCTTTTGTATACTATTGGAATTGATATAAATTCAAACTATATTATTTTAAATTAAAATGTTAATTATAATGCCTAGGGCAAACACCAAGAAAATAATAAAAAATATATAATAAAAGAAACAACAAGAAAATTTAAATGGTACACTAGAAAACATTTATTTAACATAAAATGAAGTGATGCAACAAGAGAAAAACAGAAGAAAACAAACAAAAAGGCAGTTATATTTCCTACCTTATCAGCAGTTACACCAAATACAAATGGATCAGATACTACAATCAAAGGACAGAGATTGGCAAAACAGATTTTAAAAAAAGAACATGATGTAACCGTATGCTGTCTACAAGACATTCACTTTAGTTTCAAAGATACAAACAGGTTGAAAGGAAAAGTATGAAAAGAGATATACCAAGAGAGGTGCAGTGCCTATACTGACATCAGACAAAATAGACTTTGAGACAAAAATTGTTACACGACACAAAGAAGGATTTGGGAATTAATAAAAGGATCAATCCTTCAGGAAGACATAATAATCATAAAAATATATGCACCCAAACCCCAAAATACATGAAACAAAAACTGACAGAATTGAAAGGAAAAATAAGAAATTCCACAATAATAGTTGGAGACTTCACTTTCAATACTAAATAGGACCATCCATCATATCAACAAGGAAGTAGAGGATTTGAACAACACTATATAACCAGACCTAATGGATATCTTTAGAACACCCCACCACCAACAGGAGAATACTTGAGAATTTTTCTCAAGTGCACATGGGACATTCTTGAGGACAGATGACATGTTCGACCATAAAGAAAGCCTCAATAAAGTTAAAAGGATTGATATCTCTTTGTTGATACAAAGTATGTACTCCAACAATGGAATGAAATTTAAAATCAATAACAGAAGGAAATTTGGAAAGTCACAAATATGTGGGAATTAAACATACTCATAACCTTTAACTAGACAATAAATTAAATGTCATCCCTCTAGTTAAACTCTTCCAATGACATCCCATCAGTGTGTGAATAAAATATTACCTCCTTACAATGGTTTAAAAGGCCCAGCATCACCTAGCTCCTGCCCACCTCAATAACCTCAGCTCCTACCATCTCCTTTTCATTCGCTCACTCACTGTGCTCCAATGGCCTTCACGCTAATTTTCTTCAGTTAGCCAAGTTCACACTCGCTGTTTACTCTGCCTAGAATGCAGTTTGCCTAGATCTTCACATTTGGTTCTTTCAGGTCTCACCTGAATCTTCTCCCACACACTCTCCCACAGTGCTGTCATTCTCTTTTCTCAGTACTCTGCTTTCGTCTGTTTTATTTTTTATTTGTGTGTGTGAGTGTGAGAGACTGTCGTTGAGCTAACATCTGTACCAATCTTCCTCTATTTTATGTGAGATTCTGCCACAGTGTAGCTTGACAAGCAGTGCTAGGTCCACACCCGGGATCTGAACCTGTGAACCCCGGGCCACCAAAGCAGAGTGTGTGAACTTAACCAATATGCCATCGGGCCGGCCCCTTTAACGTATTTTAAATTGTCTTCAGAGCACATATCACTTTCAAATATTTTCATATATATTTACTACTTTATTGCGTGCTTCTCCCCACCGGAATGTTAGTAGTAACTTTATTCCTCCTTGTCTTTGGCTGAAACACTATGGTTTAGAACAGCGCCTAGCACATAGAAATGCTCAATAAATAAACTTATTTCTTCTTGAGGAAATGAACTGAAATTATAAAAAGCACATATACCCAAGAAGTGTGTAATGAATGCACACTATTCCGATTATCCATAAAAACGTAGTTTAAAAACCATCTTGTGCATTTCTATCATTAAGCTTCAAGGCATATAAAACACTTTGTTTACTTGTAATGACAAGTAAAAGGCAAGTAAATTGCAATCTCAGGCCCTGATTTATATTATAAGAACTAAAATTAAATAGTTACCTCAACAGCATATGGACATATCAGTGTTAAAACTTGAAAGAGAATTCTAAACTCTTAAGATCTCTTAACTGATGGACTCCCTTGTCTAGGGAAATAGTATAGTATACTGATTAAGCATAGATTCCTTAGAATCAGACAGACACAGGTTAAAGTCCAACTCTTCCAGTTACTAGCTGGATGTCCTGCACAAGGTATTTAATCTCTAAGCATAAATGTTCTTTTTGGTAAAGTTGGGATGATAACAATATCTACTTCATAAGATTATTCTGAGTATAAAGTTTATATCACAAATAAAAAGACTCAGACAATCCTTTGGGAAAAAGCATTCAAAAAGAGCTATTATACTTTGTTACTATTATCACATAGGTAAACCAAAAGGAAATATGAGGCCAAGATATTGTTAAAAAATTTTTCTTACATATAACTCTGTGATCAGGTATAATACCTGACAAATAAGGCATAATACTCTGTCATCAAGTATTACACCTGATGATAGGATTCTGTCACCAGGTAAAAATCAGTGAATGAGAATATGGGAAGAGCAGAAAGAGGAGGTATTTATGGTGTGCTTCAAAATTAATGGGAAAACCCCACTATGGAACTTTTCCCTACACAGGCATACCTCCTTTCATTGCACTTCACTTTATTGCACTTTGCAGATACTGCATTTTTTATAAGGCTCTGGATCAGCAGAAAGATTACTACTGCTAAAGGTGCAGATGATGGTTAGTATTTTTTAGCAATAAAGTATTTTTTAATTAAGGTATGTATACTGTTTTTCTAGACATAATGCTATTGCACAGTTAACAGACTACAGTATAGTGTCAACATAACTTTCATATACAGTAGGAAACCCAAAACTTCATGGGACTCTCTTTATTGCGATATTTGCTTTACTGCAGTGGTCTGGAACTGAACCCACAGCATCTTTGAGGTATGCCTGCATAGTGTTGTATCATATGAAAATCTACCATTCCTTGGGGTTTCTCTTCCTATGGTACCCCTGAAGAATATAACTATTTCTGCAACTCATAATTACACTAAAATGACAGTAACTACTTCACAACTGACTTGTCTAAAAGATGTGATTCAAGAAAATTCCAGAACAAAAAGATAAAGGGTAAAAAGTCAAACTAAAATAGATACAACTAAAAAGGGATATGTTCTAGGAATGAGGGCACATGTATATGTACCATATTGTGCATATCATCTGACAATGAATATTGAGGTAAATTACAAGACTGGCCACAAATTCTTTCCTTTCTATATTTGCCCTTGGGTAATCCCCACCCTACAGTGGTTCTGGGCTTGGCCATATGACTTGCTCTGGCCAATGAGACAATAGCATTGTGGTATAAACAGACTCAAAAAGTGCTTGTGCTTTGTGCTTCCACTCTCTTGCTGTTCTTGGAATCCTACAACTGCCATGTGAAGAAGTTCAGGAAAACCTGCTGGATAATAAGAGGCACGTGGCCCAGTTGCTGTTGTCCCCCTGGCCAACAGCACAGCAACTGTCAGAAAGGTGAGTGAGACTGTCTTAGATGATGCAACCAGCAGTCAAACCTCTAGTTGACCTTGAACACATAAGTAAGCCCAGCAGAAATCAGCCGGGTCAGACCAGACCAGATGAGCCACCCAGCTGACGACATATAGAATCTTGAGCTAAATAAACAGTTGTCATTTTAAGCCACTAAGTTTTAGGGTGAATTGTTACGGAGCAAAAGCTAGCAGATACAAGTACAAATCAACATTATATTCTTTGTGGGGTTTTTTTTTTAATAATGGAGAAGAGTAAAATACCAAAACAATGAAGAAAAGTCAGCATGCTAAATTTTAAAAAAAGATAAATCAACCAAATACTGTTACCAGAGAAGACAGTAGCAGAACTATGCTTGCCTATAGTAAATGCCTAATAGATATTTACTGAATTGAAATAAATGAAATATAGCACACATATAAAAGAGGAATAGGATCTGATAAGTTATTCAAAAAAGCATATTCCTATATATGTGGTGAAAAATAATTCTTCCCCTTTCCTCTTAATATATCTTATATTCTGACTGACTCTCTTGAATGGTGGGTGTCAACATTCCCATGGTCAGCTATTTCTTCTATAACTTCCTTTACACTTGATTTGAATTTTACTCCATATATATCTTAACGGGATATTTTATCCATTTTGGCATCATACTTTTTTAAAAATGAGGAGCAGAAATTAGAGAGATTCAGAAGACAACTGAGACTATTATAGCGGGAAGAAAAATGCTCAAAAAAGAATTGGGTAGTTTGATGAAAAACTATGTGTGTATAAATACAGAACAATTACTAACATCACCATGATGATCACTATTATCATTAATAACCATCATGCATTAAATAACCAATATATGAAAAACTTCTGCTAAGTGCCTAATATTATTTTACTTAATCCTCAACACAACCTTTCAAGGCTTGTGATGCTAACCCAGTTTACAAATGGGAAAACTGAGGTTTACTGAAGCATTGTGCAAGGGGGAAAAAATCCAGGTCCAATTCCAAAGAACCAGCAGTCCTCACTTCACATGTATCTTGCTTCAATATACACGAATTTTAGTTACCACAGTTAAATAACACCAGTTTCTTAATAACACAGTTCAAATTTCAGTTACCATGGTATATTAACTGTGAGTAAATGTATAAAGCACAACTCCTCTCCTAGCTCCTTAGTCCACAAGGGCAATGTAATTAAGAGATGTACATCACGCTTAGTGACCAATCACATCACTTATTTCAAAGTCTGTCAGTGATTGGTCACCACACATCTGTTATTCAGCTTACGCACAAACAGCAAAGAGGGAGTAGTGTTGTCTCCTTATCTCTCAGTGATAAACACATGGTCATTCTATAAAAATGGATTTTTGAAAGACAGAATTGACCAACAGAGATGAGTGCAGCAAAAAAATAAAAAGTGATAACGCTGGAGGTGAAATTCAGATCAAACATAAAGAGAGTTAAAGAAGAAATAACTGACCATGGGAATGTGGATGCAGCCACCATTCAAGACATTCAGGCAGAAGAACTTAGTGAAGATGAACTTATCGACATAAATGAGGAAAGAGGATGTGACAAAAAGCCTGAAAACGTCCCAGAGAAAGCGATACTGGCAAAATTATTGGAATTACAGGAATTCTCAGAGATAATTCATAAAACTGAAAGCACAAAGGTTAAAATGGAGGAAGCTGATCCAAATTAGAAAGGAGTATGATGCCTTGCCAAGGCATAGAAAAGGTGCTCACTCTGTATCATAAGTTATATGATGAGAAGAAGGCAGCAAGCACTCTTCAAATAACTCTAGATAAGCTTTTTTACAGAAAAGTAAAATAAATTCTCAATGTTTCTAACATTTTTAAATCACGTTGTACCAAATAAATATAAATTTTAATACTTTTCCCATCCTTTATACATTTATAACCCACAGCAAGAGAGTTTTTAGTATTTTGATAAAAACTTTTAAATGTCACAGAACAATCTAAATTGTTGAAAAAATCACAGTGAAAGGTTTTTCAGCTTGCACAGTCCTTTCTATGGTACTTTGCTACCATGCAAAGCAAAGACTGCCTGTATACACTATTTCCATTATATTATGCTATCTCACTAAACATATGAAAGGTTTTAATATGAGAGATTTGAAATAAATGTTAGATTCCTTCCAGAACTCATTAAAAAGTAGATTAAAACTATTGAGGAATTCATCTAACGATAAGCAAGAACTTCTAAACCATCAAGGTGATAAGTTTATGGTCTGTGACATCTGCATCCTTAGTAGTCTTCAAGAAGAAAATACACAACTACGTCTCCTAATTTTCTCATTGATTTAGACACTGAGGTTAAAAAAAAAAAAAAGGTGCCCAGCAATGTCTAGGCTATAAAATAAGTAAAAGACAAACTTTCAACGAATTTTCAAGCTAGTTTAAAACTCAGATACATTCAAGTGACATGTGTATATAACCATATAAATATTAAGTGAAATTAGCAAGAGATGATGAATGACATATTCACAG
Organism: Equus caballus; assembly: GCF_041296265.1. Classification (NCBI taxonomy): domain Eukaryota; kingdom Metazoa; phylum Chordata; class Mammalia; order Perissodactyla; family Equidae; genus Equus; species Equus caballus. The sequence goes on along the minus strand of NC_091691.1, from coordinate 9,131,020 downwards.
AAGCTCAATGTGGCTTCCAGGAAAAGGTAAGAGTTGAACTGGACCTACTTAGCCCAATAATAGTGGGAGCAAGGGAGAAAACTCCAGGCACAGAGCTTGGCAGAAACAAGACGGAAGAAGAAAAGTAGAAGACAGGACCAAAAAGAAGAGAAGGTTTGTCACCAGAGTAGCAAGAAACAAAGGGGGAAACATGACTGCCTGTGCAGTCTTAAATATCAGTCCAACTGGCAACATGGAACAACAGAAAGTTTTTATGAGAACATTATAAGAATAAAAGGCTATCACAACAAAATAAGAATGAAACTATAAGAACCTTGACTGGCTGTGGAAATAAGCTGTGTAAGATATATACGGAATACATTTAAGAAAGCGTGCAGAGGAGTTACTGACTAATTTGATACAAAGAATGAAAAAGGATAAAGAGATAAATATCCTAAATGTATGAGACCAGGTAGCTAGGAACAACGACCCCAATAAGAGAAACTCAAAACATCAAAAAAGCCACCGGTCCAAGGGGGCAACATGAGTTTGTTGGGGATCTGCTGATCGTGAGGAACCTTAGATCACTTAAAAGATGTCACTTTTGCTTCCAGTAATAACTGAGTAAGATCCTAGTGGACCCACTCTCACATACAAAAAAAAAAAACTATAAAATCTAGACATAATACATAAAGGAGTTACCTGAAAGCACTGTAGAGTGAAGAGAAGTAGGCAGATTTTGGAAGAAGAGAATTGTGAAGTGAGCTCCCATTTTCAAGTCACAGAGGTGGGGTGCAATTGGAGTGGTGAGTAGAGGGAGAGGAGTGCTGTCTTTCTGGCCTGGGGAATCAGAATACGGAAGCACAAGAAACCATAGCCTTTGGCCGAGGAGGAAGGGGATCCGAGGAGGAAAAGAAACAGAAAAGGGATATTCAAATTCTGTCTACTTGAATCTTTCACTAACACTTGAGTTACACATGTATGGAACAAATTCAAAGCAGTTCAACTAAAGACAAAATATCTGTACTGAAGTTGGAGCTACAACTCCAGAAACAAAGTATGCAGTTCTATTCTAACCAAAATAATTACCTGCCAAGCAACACCACCAACAAGAATGGAAAACTTTCTCAAGAGAAAAAAAAATCAACTCAAAAAGTATTCAAATAAACCAATAAATGGCAGGAAAAGAGAAACAGAGGAACAAAAACAGAGAAGACAAAGAAATAATAAAATGGTAGAGGCAAAAGTCAACAGCATCAGGGCCGGCCCCATGGCCAAGCAGTTAAGTTCACACACTCTGCTTCGGCAGCCCAGGGTTTCACTGGTTCAGATCCTGGGTGCGGACATGGCACCACTCATAGGCCATGCTGAGGTGGCATCCCAGACAGCACAACCAGAAGCACTCACAACTAGAATATACAGCTATGTACTGGGGGGCCTTGGGAAGCAGAAAAATGAGAAAAAAAGACTGGCAACAGTTGTTAGCTCAGGTGCCAAGCTTAAAAAAAAAAATCAACAGCATCAATAATTACATTAAATGTAAAGGGACAAAGGTTCCAATCAAAGGCAGAGATTGACAAAACTGATTTAAAAAGCAAGACCCAATTATATGCTGTCCAAAAGAAATGAATTTTAAATGTAAAGGCCTAGAAATATTAAAAATATATGGAGAGAAAAAGATACACAATGCAAAAAATAAGGAGAAGGTGGCTGGAGTGGCTATAACAATATCAGACAAAATCAATTTTAGGACAAAAATTACTACCAGGGATAAATAGGGACCTTGCATAATGATAAAAGGATCAATTCTTCAAGAAGATCTAACAATAATAGAAGTGTATATATTAATAATAGTTTCAAAAAACATGAAGCAAAAATTGACAATATTAAAGGGATAAACAGTCAATTTCCAAAATCTTAGTTGGAGATTTTAACTTCTTTATTCCAGCAATTGATGGAATAACTGGACAAAAAAAAAAAAAATGAGCAAAGACACAGAAGGTATGAACAACAGCATCAATGACCTTGAGTTAATTCATATCTATAGAACTACACCTCACAACTACAGAAGACACATTCTTTTCAAGTGCCAATAGTTTTACCAGGTAAAACTTAAGTTTATCAGGATAAATCATAAGCTTGGCCATAAAACAAGCCTCAGTAAATTTAAAAGTATTAATATCATGCTGAGTATGTTCTTCCACCACAATGGAATTAAGTCAGATATCCATAATAAGATAACTAAAAACACCCCAACTATTAGGAAAGTACGCAACAAACTTTTAAACACATGAATTAAAGAAGTATTCACAAAGAAAATTAGAAAATTTCTAAACTGAATACTAACGAAAATATAACATCAAAATTTGTGGGATGTAGCAAAAGCAGCCCTAGGAGAGAACATTTTAGCTTTAAATGTTTATATTAAGAAAAGAAGAAAGCTTTAAAATAAATAGCCTAATTCCCATCTTAAGAAATGAAAAGGAGAGCAAATTAAATGTAAAATAATTAGAAAGAAGGAAATAATAAACAGTAGAATTTGAGGAAATAATAAAGAGCACAACTAATAAGAAGAAAACATACCACAATATTGAAAATCAATGAAACCAATAGCTGAGTATGTGCAAAGATGAGCAAAACTGATAACCCTCTAGGCAGACTAATGAGACAAAAGAGAGAAGACACAAATTAACAATATCAAGAATGAAAGAAAGGACATCACTATAGATCCCACAAAAATTTAAAAGATAATAGAAAGGAATGTTTAACAAGTTTATGTCAATTAATTTGCAGCTGAGATTAAATGTAAAAATTAATTGAAAGAAATAAAATACCAAAACTAATCAAAGAAGAATTAGAAAACCTGAATGGCCTTATATCAATCAAAGAAATTGAATTCATAATTAAAATTTTCCCACAAAGAAAAGTCCAGGTAAAGATGGCTTGAGTGGTGAATTCTACCAAATACTTAAGGAAGAAACAATACCAATCCTACATAAACTCTTTTAGAATATACAAAAAGAGGGAAGACTTCACAACTCATTGTATGAGGCCAATATCACTCTGATACCAAAACCAGACAAAGACATCATGAGAAAAGAAAACATAGATCAATATCCCTCATAAACACAAATGCAAAAATTCTTAACAAAACTATAGCAAATCATATCCAACAATTTATAAAAAGGATAATACATAATGACTAAGTGGTATTTCTCCCGTGAATGCAAGGTTGGCTTAACATCCCCAAACAAAATCAATTTAATTTACCATGAGAAAAAAAACATATTATAATTTCAATAGATGAAGAAAAAAATTTTAAAAAATTCAACACTCAATCATAATAGGAATTGAAGGGAACATCCTCCACCTGATTAAGGGCATCATCCTCAACAATGAAAAGCTCAATGCTTTCCCACTAAGATCAGGAATGAGTAAAGGAAGTTCGTTCTCACTATTTCTATTCAAAATTGTACTGGATAGCCTAACCAGCACTATAGAGCAAGAAAAAGAAGTAAAATGCATACGCAAAATAAAGGAAAAAGAATTGTCATTACTTGCAGACAACATGATTGTGTACAGAAAAAATCCTAAGGGATCTGCAAAAAACCCTATTGGAACTTAAAAGTGAATTCAACAGGGTCACATGACACAAAGTACAAAAATACACTGTATTCCAATAGAGTAGAAATGAAAAATTTTAAGTCCACTTGTAATAGCATCAAAAAATAAAATTCTTATGAACAAATTTAATAAAAGATGTGCAAGACCCGAACACTAAAAACTACAATAAGTTGCAAAGGGAAATAAAGACTAAATAAATGGGGAGATATATACCATGTTCATGGATTGGAAAACTCAATAATGTTAAGATGGCACTTCTCTCCAATTGCTCTAAAAACTCAATGCAATCCTATTAATTTGCCAGTAGGCTTTTTGAAGATATTGATAAGCTGATTCTACAACTTACAGAAAAATGCAAAGACAGAGAATAGCAAAAACAACATAGAAAAAGAAGAGCAAAGGTGGGAAACTCCAATGTCTGATGTCAAGACTTACAATAAAACTACAGTAATCAAGACAGTATGATCAGGGCATAAGGATAGACAGACCGATCAAGGGAACAAAGTAGAGAGTCTGGTAATAGCCCCATACTTTTATGGTCAAATGGTTGTGACAAAGGTGCCAAAGATAATTCAATGGGGTAAGAATAGTCTTTTCAACAAATGTTGCTGGAACACAGTTACCTATATGGAAAAAATATAGTGAAACTTTACCCTTACCTCATACCATACCCCAAAATTAATTCAAAATGAATCTTAGACCTAAAGGTAAAAACTATAAAAGTTCCAGAAGAAAACATAAGAAAAACTTTATAATCTTGAGTAAGACAAACATTTCTTAAACAGAACCCAAAAAGAATGAACATCAACAGACAAGAGCTAACAGGCAGCTGGAGATAAGGTATCCTAATTTAGTGAGAGGACTGGGCTTATTCTTTTTGGAGGGCTCTCATAGTGCTTTGTTCATATCTCTCTTGCAGCTCATTTCACACCAAAAGCAATCTTTCATTCAGACAAAAAGACGTAAATAAAAGACTCTCTATCTAATCTCTGGAGCCCTTGGATCTCTACATAAAAAATTAACATGTACAGAGAGATAGAAATTGGAAGGTATATTTTCCCACATCAAACTAGACAATGACAACATCTCAGAGAAAGACTTCAGAAGGGCAAAGGGTTATAATGAAAAAGTCAGAAAGTCAAAAATAAAAGAAAAATGAATTGATAAAATTTCACCAGACATATTTATGACGAGAGTATTAGTGAACTCTCTTTTACATATGAGTATATTTCTAGAAAAATAAGTATAAAATCAAGTTTTTATAAAATGAAACTTTTTAGGCAGTAATGGAAATTTCTTTATAAGTTAATCTTAATATGAGTCATATTGTATAGGAAGACCCTTTCATGATTTCAATAATAAACCCTAATTTATATTTTATATAATTTTATATAATTCTAGATGTTCCTAAGTTTGCTTAAAGCCAAATATGGAGCTGAATGAAATACTAATGCAAATTGTCAATATACAATAAGTTCACTTATAATAAGGGAAAAAATTAGACTAAAACCTGATAAAAGTTATCTTGAAAGGTTGAATTTTCATCTATAACCATAAAACTGCACCTTTTTCAGCCATTTTTTTGTGCAAAAATCACAAGAGGTTAACAAGAGAAAGTGGAAATGACACAGAAAAAGGAAAAAAATAAAAGTTTAATGATGTTTACAAATATAAGGACATGAGATAAGTGGATCCAAAAAAGGAAGGAATGGAGATACTTAATTTGAAAATTAAGGTCTCTATATGCATCAGGCTTATTGCATCAACCACAAGCTTTTAACAAAAAGGAGGGGCCAACCCAGTGGCCTAACAGTTAAGTTCACATACTCCATTTCAGCGGCCCGGGGTTCATCGGTTCGGATCCCGAGCGCAGACCTATGCACTGCTCATCAAGACATTCTGTGGCAGGCATCCCATACATAAAATAAAGAAAGATGGGCACGGATGTTAGCTCAGGGCCAATCTTCCTCAGTAAAAAGAAGAGGACTGGTGGCAGATGTTAGCTCACGGCTGATCTTCCTCAAAAAAAAAAAAAGGAGAAAGAAAAAGAGAAGACACCTGCCAAGCCTTGCTAGAATAATTTATTAATCTGAACTTTTAATAAAAATGTCACAAACATAGCTATTATACACCACACACCTACTATGTACAAGTAACAAATTATCTTTCTTAAATAACCTTACAAGATAGGTATTATTATCCCATTTATCTTAACCCCAGAAAGGTTAAGAGATTTACCCAAAGCCATACTGTCACTAATAGAAGAGAAGGAACTTGAACCTAGGTCTGACCTTTAAAACAGCATTCTAACTCCCAAATGGTGTCATATGACAATGCTTTAAAACAGATTTTTTTCAATTTATAATGACTATGGTTATAAACGAAATCCTTTAGGGAACTGCAGAACACTAAACAATTCATGAGGCAGCACCAATACTGGAAATGCCACTGAATGAAGCCAAAAATACCTAGAGAATTAAAGTATAAAGTAATATAACTATGACATTATTATTAAGACAGTAAAAACCTTTTTTAAATCTCTAGCAAATAACCATTAACTTTTGTTAACCCAACAGAAAGTCAAGAATGGGATCAAACAGTTTTGTGGTTCAATAAAAACTATTTCAAATACTTCAGTCACATCTTAAGAAATCATTTCCAAAATAAACTGGGGGTGGGACCAGCCCGGTGGCCTGATGGTTATGTTGGCGCACTCCACTTCAGCAGCCCGGAGTTCACAGGTTCGGATCCTGGGTGCGGACCTATGCACTGCTCATGCCACAGATGTTAGCTCAGCGGCAATCTTCTTCAAGCAAAAAGAGGAAGATTGGCAACAGATGTTAGCTCAGGGCCAAGCTTCCTCACCAAAAAAGTAAATAAATAAAATAAACTGGGGGTTAGGCGGTGAACAGACACACTGAAAATAAAGTATATACAAAAAAAAAGATCACAACTCAAGCCTTAAACTATTCAAGGGAATACAGCTAATTATAATGATTTATTAGGGGGGAAAAAGTCTCTCTGATTAAATACCATTCTGTAAACAAGCAGTCATTAACAGGGAATAAAATTAATTACTTTAAACTGGAAGAAACATGATCATCATCCTCCATCTAAAACATCTATGCAAAAAAAAGATGTCCAAAACCTATATAAATAACTAGAATGTATCCTATTAAGAAGCTGAGTGAAAAAAAATTCAAATTTCAAACATACAGGAAAAGAATTAAACTTGGACATAGAAAGCAAACTTCCAAAGCACAAAAAAGGAAGCCATTCACTAGCGTACCAGCTCTAACGAAGCCATTCTACATTTTGCTGAAGTATAGACTATTAAAATATTAATAACTGTAGTGAGTCAATAAAATCTCACATTAAAATAAGAAAGCAGCACAAAAGATTCTGTGAAAGTAAATGAAATTTCTACCTTTGGCCATTTGGGATTGAGAAGTCGAGCTTTGATTGCATCGTCCAGCGCCTTGTCATATTGCTGGATTTTCATATAGGCTGCAGATCTATTGCTGTATAAGATGCAGTTCTGAGGATCAACGGCCAGGGCTTCATTGTACAGAACAATAGCTGTGTGGAAATCTCCATCATGACAGGCCTGATTACTCTGACGAACTTTCTCAACAAATTCAGCTTTGCTCAGTACTGGTCCATCAGGACTTCTCCGGCCAATAGTCTTAGCACCAAAGAGAGGAATCTACAAACAAAGAAACTTTGTGAGATAAAGTTCAGATAATCCAGAGGGCTTCCTTGTCTGAACTTCAAGAGAACATGGACATTCTTCACGGTCTGCTTTGTACTATAGTTAACTTTTGTGCCCAGAAAGACAATAAACTTTCCAAGAAGCAGCCAACATACTGCCTTGAATGCATACGTATATATATGTATGTGTGTGATTATATATAGACATATAGTTATAAACATACACATTTATATTTACATATGTATATATTTTTTGATTGAGAGAATGAATGAATGAATGCAAAAGAGTACTGGATTCAGGCTTTTCCTTGGTGAAGTTATGCTAAGGGAAAGACCAAAATACAAACCTATAAAGACAATATGATCTCAACTATGTTAAGATGGTTGCACTTAAAAAGATATTGAAAGAGGGGCTGGCCCCGGTGGCCGAGCGGTTAAGTTCGTGCGCTCCGCTGCAGGCGGCCCAGTGTTTCGTTGGTTCGAATCCTGGGCGCGGACATGACACTGCTCATCAAACCACGCTGAGGCAGCGTCCCACATGCCACAACTAGCAGGACCCACAGCAAAGAATATACAACTATGTACCGGGGGGCTTTGGGAAGAAAAAAAAAGGAAAAAATAAAATCTAAAAAAAAAAAAAAAAAAAGATATTGAAAGGAACAAGATCAATATATTAACTAGCCTAAATTATCTTTAGATATAAGATTATGGGTTACTTTTATTTTCTTAAAACTTTCTCCTATCCAAATGTTAGGCAATGAGCATATGTTAAGTTTTCAAACGAAAAAAAATTTTTTAATAAATTTTAATGTACCAATAAATCTTTTCAGACTTGCAAATTTGGGAACTGTAATTTGGCTACTACCATGGAATTTCAAAGACAAACACCAGGTTTTGGAGATCACCAAAAAGAAAAAAGATCTGCTGTAAATTGTATCTTGGCAATTTAAGGCCATTTTTGATGTTGATTTTTCCAAATTGCTAAGTCCTCTATGACTTTATAGCACTGACTTTAAAACCAAAGAGAGTGAATGAGTCAAACGTTATTCATTTCTAAAAGGGGAAAATTATGAACTGCATTAGAGTCCCAAGGGAAGAAAGTTAAGACAGCAGTATCAAGAAAGTTTGCAATTCTAAGCAGGCTTACCCTAAGCGAAATTAATAAGTGTAACTTTCTTCCCCATGTCTTCCCTTAAGACTAAGTGCAGTCCCTCCCTTCAAAAGAAGAAGAATCTGATACGTAACACACCAACATGCACAATAGTAATAGATTCCTCACAGTGGTATTCGCGTTAAAAAGAATAAACACCACAGAGAGGAAGCAGAAAGACAGCGCTAATCTCACACAGACAACCATTATTTTTCTACCGCTTACAGGGATATCATGTCCTAGATTTCCAGGAGAATTTGAAACATTAAAATATCCTAGAAGTTTCAAATATCAGTGTCCAAGTTATATTCCTCAACTTCCTCATACTGGAAGTGGCTAACCAATAAAGTATTCTGGTTAGTTCTGGTTTTTTGTTTTGTTTTAAATTATGATCATGAAATATATTGCTTGACAGTGAATGGACTATGTAACATTTATCAAACAACCAGGATTTTCCTGAACAGTGTTGATTTTTAATTACTTTATGCATATCATCCAACCAATGTGTAAGACATTGACAATGTATAAGATTGATTTCATTTTGGAAAATCTAGTCGTCATGACTCTACTGAAAGGCAGTACCAGCCATAAATTATAGAAACAAATTCTATATTTGAAAATTCAGGAGTATAAGCAATAACAGCCTTTAAAAGTAAAATGGCTAGGTTCATATGTAACCTAACAGTGAAAAAGATATGATCCTACTATTACAGCATTCCCTACTTCTCAGAATAATAATTTTGGTTCAATGTCAATATAGATAAGAATCAAATTAAGAGAAAAAAAGGTCTGCATTCTACTACCTACACACACAGTAATATAAAGTAACATTTCCCAAAATATGTTCCAAGGAACCCCGAGGTGCTCCGGATACTGGGATGAACAAAATTAAATAGGTTTCTTCTTTAGTGGAAGACCTCTCAGAGCTTTTATTTTACACATTGTAAATCTGAGAGGGGAGATACCATAGATTAAGAAATCAAAGGACCTTTTCAATGAAATATCTAGCTGGCCCAGAAATATCTTGAAACACTGATGTAAACTACTAAACAAGGCCTCTAAGAGCAAAGAAAAACACCATGGAAAAAGTTTGGGCTGGTGCAGAAAGATTACAAATAGTAGAAGAGAACTCCAACACCATTATCACCATCAAATGTCCACAAATTTAAGAGAAAAATGCACTCTAATAAGTGTCCACAGAAGCTTCCAATTTGTCAAAATATGCCATGTCTACTCAGCTGGTTACAAGGTGGTCCTTAGGAGGCTAAGAAATAGCAATTTTTGTGTATGGTTAAAAAAAGCAATATAGTTCCCCTAGTCCTCCTCTATCTTCTCTGCAACTGAGAAACTTGGCATGACCGAGAGGAAGAAAAGACTTCTGCACGTATTTCTCAGATTATATATATATATAGTACTTGGAATAACTGGCCATGTCAAATTCAGCAACTATTAATTAGAGTGAATAGTTTTACTTAAGCAGATAAAGAAAAATAAAATATTGAATTACTCATTTAATTAGACTGATTATGATATTCTTTCTTCCCTCATATATTTCATACACATACAGTTTAAGGATATCAACATATATTAATATTGTTGATATTTTCCTCTGAATCTCTGACAAACTCAACTTAAAAGGGTAGTGGGAATGTCAATAACATATGGACCAAACGGGCTCAGAATATTTGGCCACATAGAATTACTAAACATAGTGCCAGCCCTGTCATAGATTTTTCTTTTCTTTTGAGGAAGATTGGCCCTGAGCTAACATCTGCCACCAATCCTCCTCCTTTTGCTGAGGAAGACTGGCCCTGAGCTAACATCCATGTCCATCTTCCTCTACTTTATATGTGGGATGCCTGCCACAGCATGGCTTGACAAGCAGTGTATAGATCTACACCCAGGATCCGAACCAGCAAACCCCAGGCCACCAAAGCGGAACATGCAAACTTAACCACTGTGCCACCAGGCCGGCCTCTATAGATCTTGATTATTCAAGTGATATAGAAAAATACTTATCATCTTTTATATCAAAAAAATTATAGGTGAATTAAAGAATTAAATGTTTCAAATAAAATTATTAAATTATTAAAATGAAACAGAAGAATTTTTTATCATGTTAACTGAAGAAGGCCTAAGTACAACACAAAACCTAAAAACATAACAGAAAAGACTGGTAAATTTGACATCATAAAAATTTTAAATATCGGCATGGAAAAAATAGATTTAAAAAAGCAAGAAGATGAAAAACAAATCAGTAAAAAACTATTTGAAACACATGATAAAAGGCTAATTTTCTTACTATATAAAAATCTCCTACAAATCAGTAAGAAAGAAAACAACCCAACAGAAAAAATGAACAAAGAATATGCAAAGATAGATCATGAGAAAGGAAATCTATATGGCTTTTAGGCACAATAGTTTAAATGTGTGACTTCAGTTATTTTAAAAGAAAATTAAACCTCAAGATATGATTTTTCACTTCTGAAACTAATGGGAAAAAAATTATCAGCACACTTTAATGGTAAGGGAATAAAGAAAAAGTTAACCCATACATTATTGGTGGAAGTATAAACTAATATAATTTCTTTATAAAACAATTTGGGAATATCTACAAAAATGTAAAAAGTACATATACTTTGAATTCTAGAATTTTTTTCCACTTCTGGTAATTTATCCTACAGATACATTTATCTATGTAAACAAAGTCATATATATAAGGATATTCATAACAGCATCATTTGCATTAGCATGAGGTTAGAAATAACCTAAATGTTACACAGCGGGAAAACAGATAAATTAGTTTTAATAGATCCATAAAATTGATACTATAAATCCAGCCAAAAGAATGAGGCAGATTTTATATAGTGACATGGAAAGATAGAAAAAAAATCAAGATGCAGAATAGAGATATGCAATATGTTATCTTCCATGAAAAAGGGGGAAGGAAATAACGCATACATGTGAAACCGGCAGAGAGTTAGCCATTGATGATTAAGTAGCTAGGTACTAAAGTTTTTTTCCTTTTTGCAATTACTGATTATAGCTTTTAGCTGTTTAACCCACTCATCCTTAACTGTGCTATCTGTTGTGCTGCTATAGGCAGTATGCTATCTGACTCCCAGTAGGCTCCTATAGATAACGTCTCCCTGGAGCCTGGGTCTCCATGGTGATGGGTATATGAGCTGTTTTTCAGGAATTAGAACTCCTTGTCCACTTCAAGCCAGTTGAGACCACCAACCCATCAACTGGGCCCACACAGATGTCCAATAGGCGACGTTTTGACGTCAAGAGGCTAAAAACTCCACACTCAGATCATGCTAACGCCACCATTTTGTGAACATGGGTCCTATGAAGAGGCGTGGAGTCTGACCACGCTTGCGCAGATCATCATTACCTCACCTCTCCCCACCTCCAATCACCTACCCCCACATTTCAGACCACCTTGCCCCCTATCCCATAAATATCCCTGAGTCCTTATTTTCAGGGAAGCGAATTTGAGGCTCATGCTCTCACTTCCTCACTTCCTCACGTGGCTGCCTTGTGAGTAAACTCTCTCGGCTGCAAATCTCGTCGTCTTGGTGTTTGGCTTTCTGGGTGGTGGGCAAAAAACGAACCTGGTTCGGTAACACATGGACATACGCTTACATGCTTAAATGTACATGGATTAATTATGTCAGCAACAATATATAAACTGGTAGAGTAACTGTCTCACAAGAGCTGTTTGAGGACTGGAAGGTAGAGGTAGGAGGAAGACCAACTTTTGAATTTTGTACTGTCTGATATTTTACTATATGTATATACGGGCTTTTTTCAAAATATCAAAAAAAATCATTCTGAAAACAGAACATAGCTTACTTTTATATATCAGGGCACCCATGCATAGCTGTAGAATCTGTTCACTTTCTAAGGGTGTCTAGCTGAGAAGACAAAAGGGAGTTAAAAACCAGCCTTTGCACCCTGGCCCAGAGCTGCACGAGCCTAGAGGAAGGGCTAAGTGATGAAAATATTAATTTTATTAGACCATTTATGTCAAGGATGCATGTCATAATCACTAAGGGAAGCATAAATAAAGAGTAAAAAACTGTATAACTAACAATTTAATAGAAAGATGATAAAAATTTTTGATTAATCAAAAAAAAAAACAGAAGAAAAAAGAAACATTAAAATATAAGAACTAAAACTCCTAGAAGAAAACAGAGCAAAAGCTTTGTGAATTTAGGTTAGGCAAAGATTTTTTTTTTTTTTGAGGACAATCAGCCCTGAGGTAACTACTGCCAATCCTCCTCTTTTTGCTGAGGAAAACTGGCCCTGAGCTAACATCTGTGCCCATCTTCCTCTACTCTATATGTGGGACACCTGCCACAGCATGGCTTGATGAGCGGTGCCATGTTGGCACCCGGGATCTGAACCCCAGGCCACCAAAGCAGAACGTGCACACTTAACCACTGCACCACCGGGCCAGCCCCAGGCAAAGATTTCTTAGCTAGAACATAGTAATATTATCCATTATGTGCCAGGCACTCTCATAGGCATTGGAGATAAAATCTGTATATAACGAATAACAGTATAAGCTGCTTGCCAAAAAAACACTGGCTCCATCTGTGACTCAGGCAGCTCTTCATGCCTTGTAAAGCTCTGTGCTTCTAGAGGGGAAAAAATCCTCCTGCCACGCCACAACTGATAAGATCAGTGACTCCAACAAGGATCTTCTAGATCAAAGACTGACAAGTCAGAAGGCAAAGAAATTGGCCACGGAAATAGATATGGAATTAGGTATTGTAGGAGAGGAAGAGAATCCCTCTACTCTCTAGGTCCTTCTGGCTGGTGTACAAACTGACATGAGACAGAACAATGGGAGAAAATCAAACAAAGCTTTATAAGGTGTATACATGAGAGAAACCCAGGAAAACTGAGCAACTCAGCCAAAATGGCTGAAGTTGTCACCTTAAATATCAACTTCTACTGAAGACAAAGGAGGATGTTGGGGGTAGTGGTTTGGGGCTTCAAAGGGGAGGAAGGCAATTCACATGGAGATGGCAAAGCAAACGTATGGTAGACAGAACTCTGATAAGGATGGGCTTAGCAAGGACCCTCAAACTCTACCCAGAGTTATCTACAGTGATGGCCTGTCCTGGGGACAGGCCTTTTATCTTAAATTGTTTTAGGCAGTTAGGGGGAAGGTCAAAGTTTCTTTCAGAGTCTTTTGTTCTTAAAATTAATCAAGGCAAAGAGATGCATTTTGGGGTGGCCAATTCTGATCCCCCACAGCACCTAGAGGAAACAAAATAAAGGCAATATGGGCCAGGCATGTTTGAGAAACAGCAAAAAGGCCAGTGTAGCTAAGAACAGGGTGAAAAGTGAAAGCATGTAAGGTCACAGAGGTAACTAGGACGCAAACCATTTAGAGCTGCACTATCCAATACAGTAGTCACCAGCCATATGTGGCTGTTTAAATTTTTATTTTACTTAATTAAAATTAAATAAAATTAAAGATGCAGTTCCTCAAATGTACTAGCCACAGAGCAAGTACTCAACAGCCACACATGGTAGCTAGTGGCTACTAGATTAGTCAATGTAGATATAGAACATTTCCCTCTTCATAGAAAGTTCTACTGCATAGAGATAATTTAGAGCTTTGTTGGCTATCATAAAGATACTTTAAGAAGCTAATACAAGTGGGCCAGCCCCGTGGCTGAGTGGTTAAGTTTGCGCGCTCCACTTCAGTGGCCCAGGGTTTCACTGGTTTGGATCCCGGGTGCGGACATGGCACCACTCATCAGGTCATGTTGAGGCAGCATCCCACATAGCACAACCAGAGACACTCACAACTAGAATATACAACTATGTACCGGGGGGCTTTGAGGAGAAGAAAAAAAAAAGATTGGCAACAGATGTTAGCACAGGTGTCAATCTTCAAAAAAAAAAAAAAGAAGCAGCAGCAGCTAACACAAGAGTCAAAGAGAGTGCCAGATACACCACGAGAGGTCATCAGCTCTCTATCCTTACAATAAATTCCCAGTCCTTAGCGCAAATAAGTGAACACTTCCCAAACTCTTCCTTGAAATGATCTTAAAAGGCGTCCTTGAAAAGGTATTCCATTGTCAAGCAATTTGGGGGAAACTAATGTAAATAATTTGGGGGAAATTCCTCACTCGGATCTTTGAAAAATTTATTAAGATTTGAAACCTCTTTTAGCTGATTCTAGAACAACAGTTGCCAATACTTTCAAATAGTTTGGAAGAAAGCAGATTTGCCTACCGTAAGCCTTCCTTAGAACCTTTAACATGCTAATGTATTTTGTTAGTTTCCAAGAAAGAGAGAGAATATACAGTCTTTCCAAATAAGACAAATTACTGAGGACTTAATATGTGCCTGGCACTATTCTAAGTGCTACATGTGTTAACTCGTTTCATCTTCACAAAACCCTATGAAGTAGGTACTATTATTTTCCCCATTTTTAAATGAAAAAATGATGCACAGAAAGGTTAAATAACCTAACAAAAAGGGAGAGTGCGAAAATAATAAGCTAATAAGCGGTGGAGCTGATTCAAACCCAGGCAGTCTGGGAGTCCGTGCTCTTACCCTTCCTTCCAGAATTACTTGAAAACATAACATTTTATTCATGTCCCAGAATACCTATTAAGATCTGGCAGAACTTTGTCCCTACAAAGTTTGGGAAATGCTAAAAGTCTATTTAGGCCTTTTTCCTGCAACCTGAATAAGCCATGCTAGAACTATGTCCAAAATTACTTTTGCTCATTTAAAAACATTCCATTTGTCAGTTTATAGATTTTGTAACCCGTTGAGGTTTTGTTTGTTTTAAGACAGTCCCCGTCAATCAACCCCAAATTGCATTTACTTGTTAATTCCTATAGTTTCATGCCAGTGAATAATAGAATCTAGACCACGAACCATTCAATAAAAACTCTGATTTGGAGATTTACTACAACATAAATCTGATATTCATAACTTTGTATTTCTACAATGTTCTTTTCACTTGAGACAGTTACAAATAAGTCGATACCATTTTATTAGGTAACCAACCAATTCCCTTCTTTCAAGGCTAGTGTGGAAAATAATTTGGCTTGTTTACTCAAAACAAAGGCTATTCAAAATACACAGTCAAATTAATTATTAAAATTTCAAATTCAACCAAGTTACAAATACATGCAACTTAAACATTTAACACATAAGCATGAATAATTTATACTCACATACCATAAAATTTTTAAAACATTATTTTTCAGCAATTATGACAAATAATGGAAATTCCTGAGGATTAGTAATCCCCGAACTTACTGGTACGTTCATACTCTCCTTCTTTGACGGGCATTTTGCGAGAGGTGAACCAGTAAATAAAAACTATTAAGTGACCTGTTCCTCTTAAAATATCTGTTTTCCTAAAGGTAAAATCATGACTCTCAGACAAATATAAAATAAACACACAACAAAGACTTTATTTACCTTAATAACTGATGACTAAACCAGTAAAATATTACAAGCAATTCTGAGGATAATTCAAAGTACCACACATGTATAGGCAAACCAGCATGTGAGTCAAATCCAGCCCACTGCCTGTCTTTGGAAATAAAGTTTTATTGGAACACAGCCACACCCATTTGTTCATATATTGTCGATGGCTGTTTTTGTGCTACAATGGCAGAGTTTAAAGTTGCAACAGAGACTGTATAGCCCACAAAGCCTGAAATATTTACTATCTAAAAATATTTACTGGCCCTTTATAGAAAAAATTTGCCAACTTCTGATATAGATCAATAATTGTCAATAATTTCTAGTCTCTTGATCCCTTTTAAGCATCAAAACCTTTTTCTGATCTTTTAATTGAACATCTTAAGACAGCTAATTGAGAAAATACAAATAAACAGTAAAGTCTATCCTGAATTCAGTATTGCCTTTAAATACATCTATATTTCGTGAATCAAAACAGTATCTATACATATTTGAAAAAACAGAAGCACGTATGCAAACAAGTTATTTTATTTACTCAGTCTACAGATAATTCTTGGTATACACGTAAATTGAACCATGGACCGCCTTTGGAGTCCACAAAACAGTAGGAAGGAGTCATCTGGTAGAATTCTCCTTGCTACAGAGAAGAAAGGGTTATGCTGGTTAATCAATTCTCCTATCTAATTGTTACCAGAAATAATGTCTTAATAGCAACTATTCTATTGTTTTTGCCAGACATCTTTCAAAATGTAATAGGTTTATATTCAAAACCTCAATAATCTTGGTCTATTTATTGGTTATTTAAGGGAACATTTTACAACACTCTTACCTGGAAAGTTCAAAGGGAAGTTATGATACACAGAACTAAAAGTCCATTGAAACATTTGTGAGATTTTGGTCTACAGTTAATGCAGATGTCTGCTTAGAAATTTTTCAAGCCAAAATCTTCTTAGCCGGTCTTTATATTGCAGAACTTTGAGATTATCATTTGTTCTAGGGCTGAAACGGACAAATGTTTTTTCAGAAAATACCACTTTTGACCTCAAGGGTACCCCCTCAACCTGTTCTGTAGGTCAGCAGGATGGTCCTTCAATCAGATGAGACACCAAGTTAAGCATCTCAATATTGCAAAAAAGGAAACTGACAGCATCTTTACCATTGCCCATTTGATCCCTATTGTAAAAATATGCCCTCAGAGTACAGCACAGAACACCTACAATCCAAGCCCACAGCAGAAAATACAACTTCCTATTATTTGCTGTCCAGAAAGGTTTCTTTTCTCATTAGCCTAAACCTGCCTCCCTAACACTTCCACCCATTGGTCT
Source organism: Equus caballus (assembly GCF_041296265.1). Lineage (NCBI taxonomy): Eukaryota > Metazoa > Chordata > Mammalia > Perissodactyla > Equidae > Equus > Equus caballus. The sequence goes on along the minus strand of NC_091691.1, from coordinate 9,113,758 downwards.
GAGTTTTGCGCCCTGCTGTAGGCCAGCAGGTTCTACCTTCAGAGATTGTACACAACTCCCACATCTCTGGTATGCTCCTGTGGCTTAGGACTGTTGTGTGCTGAACTTCTATCCTTGCAACATGTCCTTTTCACTTGGGAGAAAGAGCAAAGCAGGGGAGAGGAGAATTAATGAGTACATTATAGAGGGGCTGGTTAGACAAGTTAGTGTGCCTGCTCATTTCTATTTGATAAGCTGTAGCTCTCCCATCACATCCCCATTTAAAAGCCCAAGTGCCCTCAGTAACTTGTAAGGGCTGAAAAGCAGCAATCCAGCAAGTCCTTAATTAAGGACCATGTACACCCAAGCCAGCTTATGCCTTCCCAGAACTGAGACCCTGCTAACGGCCTACTCAGGAACTGCTCAGGGGCTGAAAAAAAATTATGCCTAGTTCTTCCTTTCCCTTCCCTCACTGTGAGGTGTTTTCTTAGCACATCCTCTAAGAAGTTATCACAAATTTGTCACTTCAACCATTCCCAGTGGACCAGTAAATCTTTAGGTGAGGAGTAGGAAATGATGTTTCCTCTCTAAATTCCCTCAAATGTTCATCACGTGACCTAATCACTTTTAGGATGCTCTCTAGTTAACTAATATGTTCCTCTAAAAATATGATTCTTAAAACTGGACTCAAACTCAGAATGGAGGAGAAGCAACAGCAGCTTTCTAAGACTATAACACTACATATGTTCATTAATAAATACTAAGACTGCATTCATTAGCTTCTTAGTGACTGAATATAGTCAGTTTATGTTGAGCTTACAGATAACCCAAAACTTTTTCCCACAAATACTCATATGTAAGGTCTGTTCATATGTATTTGAACCTAAACGCAGAACCTCACTTATAATTGATTAATTTTGCCTTGATTTATCAATATATTCAATTATTGTGCACATACTCTGTGCCAAGCATTTACTAAGGATTGGACATAAAAAAAGAAAAGAAAATAGACATGGTCCCTCCCCTCAAGATTATAGAATTATCTTTATCTTACTGTTCTAGTATATCAATGTCTCTTTGAATCCTAATTCTTTCAGTGTATTATCTATCCATCTCATATTTGTGAAAGGTCTCATGTCTTCATCCAAGAAATAGTATTATTCATTAAGACTAAATAAAAAAAATAGGGTCTTGTATTTTGGTACAGACTTCTTGCAGGTTTCTATCAACTCTATGATTGTCTAATTCAACAACTTTATTAACGGTAAATCTACAAGATTCATGTTTTCCATAAGATTCTCAAGGGATACTTTATAAAATTATTTGGGAAAGTCAAGATACACTGTGTCATCTTAGAATTACCTAAAAACAAAAAAAGTGGCAACAAATTCTTAAGCACATCCCTGTTGGCTACTAGTCCTTATGGCCTCTACAGGACCCATACCCGTTATTTGAACAGATAGAACTTAATATAAGATTTGTTAACTGAGTATGAAGTTTTTAGGTAAAGAGCTGAAGGGGAAAAAAGAGACCTCTAAGGAATCATACAGACAGCAACTGCAGAAAGTAGCTACCATGCCCAACACTAGGCTAACAGAAGCTTAGAGGAGGGGTCCAGGGAACTTAAACTCAGACTTCTGAGGAGAAGGCACTGCTCAGCAGGTGCTGGTGTCTCTGATTTCTGAGGAGAGGCCTCACAGGTCTGGGATCAGACCTCTGAAGAGGGGTGCTAGCTGCCTGGCACTAGTGGTATCTGAAGGAAGCTTGATTAAACTGGTCCTCCAGTGCTGAAAAACTGCCAACTGGATCCAGCAACTGCTACAGGAAGGTACTGCTGCTGAAGGAATGAAGAAGTGTTGTTAGGGTGGCATTCACAGGAACAGCAGAGAGGAAGGCCACAGAAAGCAAAGGAAGAGCAAGTCCCTCCCTCCTCCTCCAGCCCTTTACTGCCCCCTATCTGCCAGCCAAACAGGGAGCAGTTGGCAACGCAGAAAGGAGGCTTGCAGAGTTGCAGCCCCCAGGATCAGAAAGCAGAATAAACACATAGATGTGGAGCTAAGAGATAACTTAACCAGCAAAATACTTTCTGTTCTAAGGTCCCATAACTATCTGTTCAATAATCTACAACTTTGAGCAGGGGATCAAAATCAAGGGCGTCAGTCTGTATCCAACACAATCATCTCCCAATACTCTGGAAGAGTAATAATAATAACAACAAAAACAACCACACTTTATTTAGCACTTACTACATGTCCAGAACTGTTTTAAATAGTATACATGTGTTAATTAATTTAATCCTCACAACAACCCTGTGAAGGATGTAACGGTAGTATTCTTACTTTATAGATGGGACAGCAAGGTGTGGATCCCATGCCTTTGACCACTACATATGCTACAATGCCATGATACACAACTCTCTAAAATTTTTTTTTTTGAGGGAGATTAGCCCTGGCCTAACATTTGCTGCCAACCCTCCTCTTTTTGCTGAGGAAGATTGGCTCTGAGCTAACATTCGTGCCCATCTTCCTCTACTTTATATGGGGAATGCCTGCCACAGAATGGCTTCATAAGTGGCGAACAGGTCTGCACCCAGAATCCACACTGATGAACCCTGGCCACCAAAGCAGAGCATGCAAACTTAACTACTATTCCACTGGGCCAGCCCCCTACTCTCTAAATTTAAGGCAGCCTTTGAAAAGCAACACTTGTTGCACACAACTAGCTTCATGCTTTTTAAAGTTCCTATCTGGATTTGTAGCTATATGTAAAATCATTTTCTCACACATGGAGTGATTTTTCAAGACTCTCTGCTGAGAACATCAAAACTGGCAACACACTTCTGGTGCCCTAAACAATATAGGATAAAATGGCAGAAAATCAGGCAATCAAATCATCCTCCACACTGCAAAATAAAAACTACTACCTTCACTACCGTCCCACTCAAAAATCAGAAGGAAGTTAATTCATGGTAAACATATGTATAACTTATTTTTAAAATTACTATTTCTATTGACTGAAGCTCAAAAATATCCTGGAGCGAGAATATAAAATTAAAAAGAGTTTCTGATCCTTAATAACAAATACATGTCTTACACACAAACTTCATATAAATGGAAATTAAATAAAAGTACTTTTTACTTTCTTGCAGTATTGTTAAACACAATGATAGTGTTTTTAGTGTCATGATTAAGGGTTCAGGATTACAAAAACTCAGTGTTAAAATACTGCTGCATCTGAAGTCACTATGTACAAAAAGGAATAAAACACTACACAAGAAAAAAAATTTTTTTAATTTTTTGAACCAAATTGATACAAATTCACTTTAACTCCCTCTATAAAATCAATCAAAAGCTTTGACAATAGTGGGAAACCAAGCACATTTGAAAAAACTTTAACTAGTAAACACATGAATTCATTCTACACTTCTAAGTTCAACTAGAAATAAAAATGTACTGTAAAGTAGAAAAGTAATCGTATTTCTCTATATCTGCTAACCTGTTTACAACCCACCTCACAAAGAATAAAAAGAACTTTAATTTAAAGTTCTTCTCTAAATAGCTTTGAGTTCACAAATAGACATGACTTCAAACATAGAGTACAAACAACAAAAGACCACAAATAGCCAAAATAATCCTGAGAAAAAAGAAGCTGGAGGTATCACACTCCTTGGAGTCAAATTATACTACAAAGCTGTAGTAATCAAAACAGTGTGATACTGACACAAAAACAGACACACAGATCAATGGAACAGAATTGAGAGCCCAGAAATAAACCCACACATCTCTGAACAGCTAATTTTTGACGAAGAAGCCAAAAACATACAATGGACAAAGGAAAGTCTCTTCAATAAATGCTGTTGGGAAAACTGCACAGCCACATGCAAAAAATAAAAGTAGACCATTATCATGCACCATACACAAAAATTAACTCAAAATAGATTAAAGACTTGAACATAAGATCTGAAACCATAAAACTCCTAGAAGAAAACATAGGCAGTACTCTCTTCGACATTGGTCTTAGCAGTATCTTTTTTAATATCATGTCTCCCCAGGCAAAGGAAACAAAAGAAAAAATAAACAAATGAGACTACATCAAACTAAAAAGCTTCTGCAAAGTAAACCCTCAACAAAATGAAATGACAACCTAACAAGTGGGAGAAGATATTGGTAAATCATATATTTGATAAGGGGTTAATAACCAAAATACATAAAGAATTCATACAACTCAACAACATCAACAGCAAAACTCAATTAAATAATGGGCCAAGGGTCTGAACATTTTTCCAAAGAAGATATACAGGTGGCCAACAGGCACATGAAAAGATGTTCAAGGTCACTAACTATTAGGGAAATGTAAATCAAAACCATAATGATATATCACCTCACATCTGTCAGAATGGCTACTATTAAAAAGAAATAAAAAATGGATCAAAGACCTAAAGATTAGGCCTGAAACAATAAGTCTTCTAGAATAGAATATAGGCAGTACACTCTTTGACATCAGTTTCAAAAGAATCTTTTCGGACAGCATAACCCCTCAGACGAGGGAAACAATAGAAAAAATAAACAAACGGGACTTCATCAGACTAAAGAGCTTCCTCAAGGCAAGGGAAAACAGGATTGAAACAAAAAAATAGCCAACTAATTGGGAAAAAATATTTACACGTTATTTATCCAACAAAGGGTTAATCTCCATAATATATAAAGAACTCACACAGCTCAACAACAAAAAATCAAACAACCCAATCAAAAAATGGGCAGGGGACATGAACAGACATTTCTCCAAAGAAGATATACCGATGGCCAATAGACACATGAAAAGATGCTCATCCTCGCTGATGATCAGGGAAATGCAAATCAAAACTATACTAAGATATCACCTTACACCTGTTAGAATGGCAAAAATATCCAAAACCAAGAATGACAAATGTTGGAGAGGCTGTGGAGAAAAAGGAACCCTCATACACTGTTGGTGGGAATGCAAACTGGTACAGCCACTATGGAAAACAGTATGGAGATTCCTCAAAAAGTTAAGAATAGAAATACCTATGACCCAGCCATCCCACTACTGGGTATCTATCCTAAGAACCTGAAAGCAGCAATTCCAAAAGTCCCATGCACCCCTATGTTCATTGCAGCATTATTCACAATAGCCAAGTCATGGAACCAACCTAAGTGCCCAGCAACTGATGACTGGATAAAGAAGATATGGTATGTATATACAATGGAATACCACTCAGCCATAAAAAAGGACAAAGTCGTCCCATTCACAACAACATGGACAGACCTTGAGGGTATTATGTTGAGTGAAATAAGCCAGAGAGAGAAAGACGAACTCTGTATGACTCCACTCATAGGTGGTAGCTAACATATAGACAAAGAGAACTGATTGGTGATTACCAGGGGAACGGGGGGGGGGGGGTGGGGGAGGGCACTAAGGGTGAAGTGTTGTACCTACAACACGACTAATAATAATGTACAACTGTAATTTCACAAGGTTGTTAACTATCATAATCTTAATAAACAAAAAGATAAGAAATAAGAAGTGTTGGAGAGGATCTGGAGAAAAGGGAACCTTCATACACTGCTGGTAGGAATGTAAATAGGCATAGCCACTATAAAAAACAGCATGGAGATTCCTCAAAAACTTAAGAATAGGGTCAGCCCCAGTGGCCTAGTGGTTAAGTTTGGCACACTCAGCTTCAGCCACCCAGGGTTCAGTTCCCAGGTACGGACCTACACCACTCATCTGTTAGTGGCCATGCTGTGGCTGCAACTCACATACAAAAAGATGAGGAAGACTGGCAACAGACGTTAGCTTGGGGCAAACATTCCTCAGTAAAAAAAAAAAAAAATTAAGAGTACAACTACCATAGGATCCAGCTATTCCACTTCCAGGTATTTATCCAAAGAACATGATAACACTAATTCGAAAAGATATATGCACTGCTATGTTCATTGTAGAATTATTCATGATAGCCAAGACTTGGAAACAATCTAAGCACCCATCAATGGATGAATGGATAAAGAAGATGTGATATATATATATACACACACACATATACACAGTGGGATACTATTCAGCCATAAAAAAAGATAAAATCTTGCCATTTGCAACAATATGGAGGGACCTTGAGGGTATTATGCTAAGCGAAAAACATCAGACAGAGAAAGCCAAATTCTAGAGAAAGCCAAGTATCATTATTTCACTCACATGCGAAAGATAAAAAACAAAAACAAGGACAAAAGAACACATAGATATACAGATTAGATTAGTGGCTAGCAGAGGGGAAGGGAGGAGGCGGAAGGGTGAAAGGAGTAAAAGGGCACGTGTGTACAGTGCCAGATGGTAATTAGTCCTTGGGTGATGAACATGATGTAGTCTACACAAAAATCGAAGTACGACGTATACCTGAAGTTTATATAATGTTACAAACCAATACCTCAATAAAAAATAAATAAGCAAATAAAAAAATAGGATAAAATATCTCCAGATATTCAGCTATTTCAATTCTCTTTAAGAATAAGAAATAAGCTCAAAAATTAATATTTATTAAGTAAATACCTATATTTTAGCCTCACAGGAAATTCAAATGAAGAATACGCAAATGAAGAATAAATTTCTGGAATCCACTGTTTTTCAACAACAAAAACTTTTCTCAAGAAATTATAATTATACATTTATTTCACATACCTGGCCTTGGACTAAAATTCTCAATCAACAAACGACTTACAGTATCAATATGCTTTGTCTTTAGTTAACAACTTTTAATTTTCACTGTAAAGACTGATACACCTTTATCAATAAACAAGGTAGGGCCAGCCCCATAGCTGAGTGGTTGGGTTTGTGCGCTCCACTTCGGTGGCACAGGGTTTCATTAGTTCAGATTCTGGGCATGGACATGGCACCGCTCAGCAAGCCATGCTGAGGCGGCGTCCCACATAGCACAACCAGAAAGATCTGCAAGTAGAATATGCAACTATGTACTGGGGGGCTTTGTGGGGAGGGAAGGGGGGGGGGAGAGAGAGAGAAAGGGAGGAGGAGGGGGAGGGAGAAGGGGGAGGAGGAGGGGGAGGAGGAGAAGAAGAAGAAGCAGAAGAAGAAGAAGATCGGCAACAGATGTTAGCTCAGGTGCCAATCTTTAAAAAAAAAAACCTTTAAATAAATAAATAAGGAAGATACAAGCAGTGCTTTTCTTTATTTTATAATTCTTTTTATTTCAGAGATGTACATGAAATTAAAATCACTCCTTTATTATCTTTACTATCTTTCTTCATTATCTGGTTTAAGTCCCATCATTCATTCAAGAAACATTTATGGCAGGTACTACATTAAGTATTAGTTTAACAACAGTTTTGTAACTTTAAATACTTAAAAAATTAAACTGCTTACATTTTAGTTAATTTTATCTTTTGATACAAACTTAGCATCAAATACTCGTCTCTCTGCTCTATCATCATTATAGAAACTCAAATTCCAGAATACTGTGGCAGCATAACCATACAGTGCACAATAAAAACTACATTTTAACAAGATATCCAGAGGAACTGCCTGTATTGCTTTCCTGCAATAAGTTTAACATTCAATAGCAAAAGATAGTTATAATTGATCACTGTTTGCGTAACGATCATTCAAATCAAAGATAGTCTAGTGCAATGGTTAAGAACATAGACTCCAGATCTAGACTGCTAAACTAGAATCCAGGGCAACTCGGCTTCCAAGCTGTGTGATCTTGAGCAAGTTATTTAATAACCTCAATGGACCTCAGTTTCCTCATGTGTAAAACAAGAATAACAATAGTACCTACCTCATACGGTAGTTGTGAGGATTAAATGAGTTAATATATATAAAGGATTTAGAACAGTGCCTGACACATAGTAAACACAACAGGTTAGTGATATTAATCTGAAACCAACAGACTATACTTATAGAAGGAACACTGCTTCCACACAAGTACTCTATAATTTACACAGTTCTTCCAAACACGCCTAATGAAAATTTTATTTTTTATAAAATATATTTGGAATTTATGGCCAATTTCCTGAACAATTTTTATGAAAGGTTTCCACAATCTTTGTGGAGATTAGGAAGTAATGAATTGAAGAAGAACACTGCTTGACAGTGGAGCAACTTTCAAAAATCATGTTTCTGTATAAGCTAAAACCATAAGGATCCAAGACAGCAGTCAATACGAAAACATTATGTACAGAACAAAAGCAATTGTGGCAGTGTTTTTAATACTCTTTCAGGAAATTGTGCAATCCATTGTAATATACTTTTCCCAATGACAAGAAACTACACACAAGGCCAAATGTCCAATAACGGTGCCTGAATTCCAAAATCATATTGGTAACATGCAAATTCCTGAGAAGGGAATGAAAATATACCCAGATTGTGACCAGTTAACTCCAAAATAAAAGGTACTATCCCAACCTAAGTGCTTAGCCTTATTAAATATACACTCCTCAATACCAAATTGCACTAATGAAATATCAGGAACTAAGCTCCTAGTAGAGGACAGGTCATGGGCAAAGTCTTACAGTGGCGACAGTTCCCTCTGTTCTACAATTTGGCACAGTAATCTCATAAGCACATGAAGGATAACATGCTTGCATTAAAAATTGTTGTCACTTACAGACCTGACTATTCCAAAAAAAGTTCAGACATCTTAATATGTTCACATGACATTTTTTTAATTCACAGAAACTTTCTCATCCATCTTAATTTCAGGTGTTCTCTACATAAATGCTTAGTGAACACATTTTATTTTAGAAAATTAAAGACATTCTAAACATCTTAACTATTTCTCAAAGTATATCCAATTATTGGCAAAATGTTAATAATTATCAAATAAAAGTAATGAGAGAACATAAAGGTTTATTATTGGACTCAGCCTCAGATGACAGGATAATCTTATATGACAGGTATAATCCTCCTCATATTACTATGTACTAGCAAAAACAAAAATGGGAGAGGGGCAAATAAAGACTTTAGGAGAATATCTTTAATGGCATTTTAAAAAATTAGATATTCTTTTTATTTTCTAGTTGACTTTCTTTTTTATATGTTTAATGAGATACGTGCCACATACCATAAAATTCATCCATTTAAAGTAGACAGTTCAGTGGTTTTGATTTATTCAGAGTTTTGTAACTATCACCACAAATTAATTTTAATATTTCCATCATCCCAAAAAGAAGTCCCACACCCATTAGCAGTCATTCTCCACTCTGCCTCCCCAAGTGCCTGGCAAGTACTAATTCACTTTCTGTCTCTATGGATTTGCCTATGCTAAATATTTCACATAAGTGGAATCATACAATATGTGATGTTTTGTGACTGGTTTCTTTCACCCAGAATAACGTTTCCAAGGTTCATCTATGTTGTATTATGTTTTAGTACTTCTTTTTTTATGGCTGAATAATATTCCATTGTATGACTATACCACATTTTGTTTATCCACTCAACAGTTACTTGATGCACTTATGGGTTGTTTCCACTTTTGGGCTATTATGAAATGCTACTATGAACATTCATTTACAAGTGTTTTTGTGGACAAATACTTTCATTTCTCTTGGGTATATATCCTAAGAGTAGAATTACTGGGCCATATGGCAGCTTTATGCTTAGCAGTCCAAAGAACTGCCAAACTGTTTTCCAAAATGGCTGCACTACTTTACACTCCCACCAGCAATGCATGAGGGCTCCAATTTTTCCACACCCTCACCAAGACTTGTCACTGTCTTTTTTACTCTAGCTATCCTGGTAGGTATGAAGTGGTATCTCACTGTGGTTTTGATTTACATTACTCTGATGACTAATGATGTTGCATACCTTTTCATGTGCTTATTGGCCATTTGCATATATTCTTTGAAAAATGTCTATTCAAATACTTTGTCCATTTTTTTAATTGGGTTGTCTTTTTATCATTGAGTTATAAGAGTTCTTTATATATTCTCCATACAAGTCTCTTTTTAGATGTGTGATTTGCAAATATTTTCCTCCATTATATGGGATTTCTTTTCATTTTTTTGATGCTGTTCTTTGACACACAAAACTTTTTAATTTTGATGAAGTCCAATTTATCTTTTTCTTTTGTTACTTGTGTTTTTGGTATCATATTTAAGAAATCATTGCCTAACTCAAGGTCACAAAGATTTACTCCTGTGTTTCCTGATAAGAGTTTTATTGTTTTTGCTCTTACATTTAGGTCTTTGATGCATTCTGAGTTAATTTTTGTGTATGGTGTGAGGCAGGGATCCAAATTCATCCTTTTGCATGTGGATATCCAGTTGTCTGGCACCATTTGTCAAGACCATTCTTTCTCTCACTGAATGGTCTTTGCACCATTGGTGAGAACCAACTGACCATAAATGTGACGGTTTATTTCTGGACTCTCAGTTTCATTGATCTATGTTATTCTTATGCCAGTACCACACTGTCTTGATTATTGTAGCTTTAAAGCAGATTTTGAAATTGGGAAGTAAAGTATTCTGAGCACCCTGCATTTCAATATGGATTTTAGGATCAGCTTGTTGATTTCTGCTAACAAGGCAGATGAGATTTTGATAGAGATTGCACTTAATCTGTACATCAATTGGGGGAGTACTGTCATCTTAACAATGTTAAGTCTTTTGGTCCATGAACATGGGATGTCAAGATTAGACTTATTCTTATTTCAGAACTACATTCCTTAAACTGCCCAGTCCAACTGCTAAAACAAAATAACCAAGAAATATACCTTCAGCCCCAAAGAACTGAATCCATTCCAGCTTTACTTGATGCTGCAGAGCTCAGTCAAAAAAAAAAAAGAAAAAAGAAAAAGAAAAGGCCCAGGTATACAGAGAACCCAATAATATCTTTTAGAACGTTTGTCTTTTAAATCTAAACATTACCCTCTTCTCTCCTCCCATCTTCACTTTCTTCTGCTTTCTGCTTATTTGGTTGATTCTTTTCCAATACATCTGTTTCTTTTAATCTATTCCACCATTATTTTCCCCTCCTCATCTTCATAAACTATTTTTTCTTGTGTCTATAATCTAAAAATGAGCACTAATGGCTTTCTATATGCATGATTTGGCAAAATACAACTATCAAGGTTAATTTGATTTTCTTTTTATGATGATTGACATTAGAGGACAATAACAATCTCAGTAATTTTCATCTTCATCAAAGTGATATTCTTTATGCAATTCTGCAAGTGCAAAGAATACCGATAAAAAATTTTTCCTACCATTTTCTGAACTAAGTCCACAGTAAGTTGAAACACTACTATGGCAATTTTTTAACTTCCACCGTGGCAAACTTAGCCAGTGATAGCATGGAAATGCCAAATATATAATCATGGAATAAGAAACCACATACAATAACATGCTTTCCCTGATTTAACAGTCAGAGCTAACCTTTCTTTTCCTTGCAAAACCACAACACAAAGTCAGGTTTGCTGTGGTACTCAGACCGCTTGCTATTTCTTAGCAATCCTATTCTTTCCTCCACAAAATAGTATCACATACTCATTACAAATCATCAATTATTTGTCATCTAGAATCTCAACAAATCACATTTCAGATTATTGCAAGTTAACTTTACACTATTAATAATTTAAAATAATGCATGTTTTTCAGACTGAAGTATCTTCTCCTAGAAGTAACTATAACCATAAGATGAAAAGGGAGTTTTTGGTAGTGGTCACAGTGAGGGTAAATGGAGCCATACAATGACACCTACTTCCCCCTTTTTCTGTTCTACTCTCTAGTTAGTGTTATCGTCTTTTCAATCTCCCAATACTACTTTTGATCTCTAGCAAAAGGGACTAGTCTCTGATCACTACTTAAAGAATAGAAGGACATTACCACTGTTTTCCCTTTCTCAACAGCAAGAAAATACTAATGATAAAACAAGCCTTATATTACAACATTAAGTAGACATTACCAATGATATAATGTAGCCAAAAATATTTAACTCATACCCACGAAGTCTTTTTATACAGCTTCTAGTTTATAGGAAATAGAGGAACAAGATAAATGACACCACACGGAAGCTACCAGACAAATCTAGATGATAGGACATGCTGCAGGACAACTGGTTTGATCTCTTCAATGAATCAGTGTCATGAAAAAAGGGATCATGCTAGATTAAAACAGACTTAAGCAACATTAATTAAGGCACGATCCTGGATTCAATACTGATTTTGACAGAACAGCTTTAAAGAACATTTTTGGATAGACTGGAAAAAATCTGATTATTGTCTGAGCATTTAATAAGAGGAAAATTTACTTAAATGGAAAGTGGAGATTGGATTGTTGATTGGAAAAAAAAGTAGGTTTCAAAACAGTTTCTGTATATGTTCACCATACAAACCAGTAATCTCATTCTTATATATATGTATGTATGGGTGCGTGTATGAAAAACACAAAAACTTGTGTGTGAATGTTCATAGTAGTTCTGTTCACAATCACCAAAAACTGGTGAACAGATAACAAATTGCAGGACACAAACAAAGGAGTAATACTCAGTAATAAAAAGAAACAGTCTTCTGTTACTTCTACATACTGTGCTGGTGATTATACAACTACATATACTTGTCAGAATTCATAGAACTACACACTTAAAATCGTAAATTTTAGTGTATGTAAGTTTTACCTAAATTAAGTTTACTATAAAACACAATAAAAATTAAAGACAATTTATGCAGTTCTACCTTATTTTAGTTAAATATCTATATACATTTGTGTGTGTGTGTAAATACTGTTAGATAGAAAGACGCACAGATAAATTTCCACAAAGATAAGTATTAAAGTATTAAGTCATAATCACTACATTTGGTAATGCTATGGGGGGTAATTTTGCTCATCTTATATTTTATAGTTTTATACGATGCACATGTGCAGTTTTTGTAATAATAAAAGAGTTTTTAGATAAAGATCAACTTCGATTTAAAATTTTCTTATAGAAACGCCTGTGAGTTATCAACTGCGGGTTTGTGGGTTACAAATTTAATTATACTTGTGATTTTGGCAGTAAGTTGTTATTGTTAAAATAATATTTACAGCGTGAACAATTATTTTCTTTGGTTCATAGTAAATACACATTCAACGAATATGATGTGTTCCAAGCATCATATTTGGATTATATTGTGTCTCTGGTTTCTTCCTATACAAAATAGTGACCTACTCTGGCTACCAAAATAGACACCAAAGTAAAAGTATTATTAAGTTTAAGTTCACACATGAGGCTTCGTCTCTAACAGAGTTTTGTTTTTGTTTTTGTTTTTTTTCCTTAAAGATTTTATTTTTTTCCTTTTTCTTCCCAAAGCCCCCCGGTACATAGTTGTATATTCTTCGTTGTGGGTCCTTCTAGTTGTGGCATGTGGGACGCTGCCTCAGTGTGGTTTGATGAGCAGTGCCATGTCCACGCCCAGGATTTGAACCCACGAAACACTGGGCCGCCTGCAGCGGAGCGCGCGAACTCAACCACTCGGCCACGGGGCCAGCCCCTCTAACAGAGTTTTTAAAAAACAGCAATCATTTAAAAGAAATAGAATTATAATCATCAAAATTTAATGAAAAGATATTGCTTCTGCTTTTAGGAGAAATAAGTAGTGTAAGAACAGCACATTAATAACTATGGGGTAAAAACAAATAGCTTTGCGTTACACTTTTATTGTTTTTAATAATACTTAGAAATACGTGGTCGAATAGCCTATAGGGCAGCCTAGATTCAGCAGCTTTTACAATACAACTGTGTGGTATGCGAGACGTTGTCTGTCGATGTTCCTCAAGCACTCACAGGGATTTCTTGGGTCACAAAAAAGAGATGGGGACCGGAAGAGGTTTGAGGTTTTCGTTTGTGGTTTTTTCTTTGTGGTTTTTTTTTTTTTTTTTTTTTGGTCTGTGGTTTTAGGTTTGTTTGTTTGGGGGTTTGGGGGTTTTTTTAGTTATTTTTGTTTTGGTTTGGTGTTTTTGTTTGTTTTTTGTTTTTTGGCTTGTTTTTAAATGTAATTAATTAACAGAAGAAGATAAACAAGAAATATATCAATTCCTTACGACATACAAGGCATTGTTCTAAATACCTACTTATATTCTCTTTTCTTTAACAATACTGCCCATTAAATATATGAGAACACTGAGATGTACAACAGCTAAAATCTGTCAAAATCACGTAACTAGTAAGTAGCAGAGCCAAAACTTTGAGATAGGAACCTAGATCTGCATCCATACTTGAGCTTTCAAAGACCATTCTTCCTCACTATTTTGGGCGGAACATTTGAAACAGAAAATTGGAACAGACTACCTCTAAATGATGAAATTAAAACATATATCCAAAACTCAATTACATTTCTTCTGTGCACTAGCAATGAAATAGTGATGAACAATGACAATATGAAACAAAATTTTAGAAACAGTTGCACGTACAACACCATCAAATAGAATACTTAGGAATAAATTTTTGAAAGAAGTGGAAGACTTGGAACTGAAAACTACAAAACATTACTAAAAGGACAGACGAAACACAATCCCTGTAAAAGTCCCAGCTACTCTTCAGCAGAAATTGATAAGCTCACCCTAAAACCCATATGTAACGGACCCAGAAAAGCCAAACAGTCTTGAAAAAGAAGAACAAAGTTACAGGACTTACATTTAATTTCAAAACCTATTACAAAGCTACTGTCATCAAATAGTGTAGTACTGGCATAAAGACAGACACTAGAATAAAACTGAGAGTCCAGAAATAAAACCTAACTCATAGTCGATTTTCAATAAGGGTACAAAGACCAACCAATGAGATAAGAACAGTCTTTTCAATACATAGTGCTGGAAAATTGGATCACCACATGCCAAAGAATGAACTAGGACCACTACCTTACACCTTACGCAAAAATTAACTCAAAATGGATCAACAACCTAAATATAAGGGCTAAAAACATAAAACTCTTTGAAGAAAGCATAGGAGTAAATCTTCACGACCATAGATTTGGCAATGGATTCTTAGATACAACACCAAAAGCACGAGCAACAAAAGAAAAAATAGATAAATTGGACCTCATCACAATTAAAACTTCTTTTACAATAAGAGATATTACCCAAAAAAGTGAAAAGACAATCTAGAGAATGGGAGAAAATACTTGCAAATCACATATCCGATTAAGGTTTACTATCCAGAATATTTAAGAAACACCTCAATAATAAAAAGATAAATAACCCAATTAAAAAATGGACCCCCAAAAAATGGACAAAGGATTTGAAAAGACATTTCTCCAAAGAAGATAAACAAATAGGTAATAAGCACACAAAAAAATGTCCAACATCATTACTCATCAAGGAAATGCAAATCAAAATCGCAACAAGATACTATTTTATACCTATTAGGATGGCTGAAGTTAAAAAGACAGACAACCACAAGGACTGGTGAGGATGCAGAGAAACTAGAACCTTCATTCATTGCTGGTAGGAATGTAAAAGGTGCAGTGCCTTAGGAAAGTCTGTCAACTCCTCAAAAGGTTAAAATAGAGTTACCATATAACCCAGCAATCGAGATATGCCCAAGAGAAATGAAAACACATGACCATGCTAAAACTTGTACACTAATGTTCATAGCAGTATTATTCATAATAACCAAAAAAGTGGAAAAAATCCACATGTCTATCAATGGATGAGTGGACAAACAAAATGTGGTATATCCATTCAATAGAATATTATTCGGTAAAAAAAGGAATAAAGTACTGATACACGCTACAACATGGATGAACCTCAAAAACATGGTGCTAAGTGAAGGAAGCCAGGCTACATGTTGTAAGATTACATTATGAAAAATGTCCAGAATAACTAAATTCATGGAGACAGAAAGTAGGTTAGTTACGCCTGGGGCTGGGATACAATCTAATAAAAAATGCTGATGGGCACGAGATTTCTCTGTAGGGTGATGAAAATGCTCTAAAAGTAGATATTGGTGATGTTGGGCAAATAGCGAATATACTACAACCACGAAATTGTACACTGAAGAGGTTAATTTTATGGTAGGCAAATTATATCTCAAAAAACTTGTTTTTTTTTAAAAGACACAAAAAAAGAGCCACAGGAATGTAATGTACAGCATGGTGACTATAGTTAATAATACTGTATTGGGATATTTGAAAGTTGCTAAAGAGTAGATCTCAAAAGTTCTCATCACAAGGAAAAAAATCATATGTATGGTGATGGATGTTTGCAATATACACAAATATCGAATCATTATGTCATACGCCTAAAACTAATGTCAATTATATTTCGATTTAAAGAAAGATATCCCCAGAAAAAGAAGATTGGCAACAGATGTTAGCTGAGGTGTCAATCTTTAAAAAAATTTTAAAAATTTGAAAAAAAAAGAAGTGCCAAGTTGGTTTAACACTTGAAAATCAATATATTTAATCATATCAACAGAACAAAGGGAAAATCATATCATAATAATACCAACACATGCAAAAAAGAAAAAAAAGACATCCACATAAACTACAAAAATGACACAGAGAATAAAGCACCTAATTTTTCCATTTTTCTTCTTCAGATGCAACCTCAACTCCTAGTCTGGGCTTCTTACACATTCA
Organism: Equus caballus; assembly: GCF_041296265.1. NCBI lineage: Eukaryota > Metazoa > Chordata > Mammalia > Perissodactyla > Equidae > Equus > Equus caballus. Next base: position 9,097,197 of record NC_091691.1, on the reverse strand, counting down.
TATTTCATCCAGTGAAGAACAAAAAAACACTATTGAAATTCCAAAAAAAGGCCCTGAAATATCAAATAACTTCCAAACAATTCTATTTTAGCATCGACTCTGAACTAAACATAAATCTCAATTTCAAAATGTCACACAAAGACTACAAATACTCAGAGGTTTAAGCAAATTGCCAACTTTTCTGAATAAACAGTAATTCAGATTTGCTTTGATGAAAATGTAAATATTTACCTGCCTCAAAGGAACAAAATCCTATAAGCCTAGCATCCCCAAATGATGAAGAGAAAGAAACATACATTTTTTTTATTCTGCATTTTGTTTCAGAATTAATTTTAACCTAGCTAGGGCATACGGAGTGGATGGTTTATACTAACCAATGTATACTCCGCTTTTGCCTAGAACATACTGAAGACACGGCATTATGAACAGTCACGAAAGTTAAGTTGGGACCTGAGAAAAATCACATTACACAGTAAATCTAACAAAGATAATCTCAAAAAGCTCCTGAAAGTGTCTCAAGAACTCCTGTTTTGGAAACTCCCTAAGTCATTTAGTCTTCCTGCAAATATTTTCTGACCATCTACCATGTGCCAAGCACTGTGCCTGCTATCAGGATGCCATGGTGAGCTATAAACACAACAGGTCCCCGCTGCAGGAAGCTCACTCTAAAACAGTGCCTGTCAATGTGCCTGCATCACAACAACTTGGGAGCTTGTTCAAATTCAAAACCTGCTCCTACGCCTTGGAGAGCCTGAATCCGTGGGCCTGGGGTGAGTTGGGACGCCTGTATCTATTTCAAGCGCTCCAGATTATTCCTATGCCCTGGCTGTTTTGGGAGCCCAATGCTCAAGGCCATCCCATCCCATCCCATCCCACCCGGCGAGGGCACACCTCCGAAGTCCATTTCGCTCAGCATCCTTCACCCTGACCGATACCCCCAAACAAACTACGAAGCTGGGGTGGATGTAAAGCATCCCAAAATCACGGTGCTGAGCCACCGACAGACTTGTTTCCTCCCGGGGACGGACAGCTCACTCCCTGAGATTCCACCTGGGGCTGTCTGCACCTGAGCCTCCCCGGGCTGCGCCGACACCTGTCTCCCAGCGGCTGCAGTCTACCTCTCCCGCGGGACCCCGGTAGGCGGCAGCCGCCTCCCGGTGGGGTGGAAGGCGAGGGGGAGGGGCCGCGGCATTAGGCGCCGACTGTATACCGCACCCCCGCGCGCGCGCGCACAGAAACCCGCAGAAAACTGAGGCGGGCAGGCAGCAGAGCTGGTCCTGCCGCCAAGCGGGGCGAGGCGGGGCTCGAACCCGGCCCGGGGGACGGATTCCGCCTCGCGGGCGCTCGTCAGCCGCTGAGGCCCTGCCCGGCTCGCACCGACAGAGTTTCACAAAGAAAGTCTCCCGGCCCGCGCCCCTCACGCACTCACCGGCGCCGGCGCCGGCGGCGACTCGGGCTCCCGCCGCCTGCGGCTCCGTGCCGGGGTCGGCCCCGGGGTTGGCTCGAGCGCCGGCGGCGGCAACTGCTCCATCCCGGCGGGGCCCGGGCCGCGTCCGCCTCGAGCTAACGGTCCCGCCAGCTAGGCGCGCGCGCCGACCCCGCGCGCCATGTTCCCGCCGTGCCGCGCGCCGCCGCGGCAACCCACTCCACCCCCAACCGCGCACGCGCGCACTCGCCGCGCCCGCTCCCCGCGCGCCGCCGCGGATCTCCCCAACCGCGCACGCGCGCACTCGCCGCGCCCCCTCCCCGCGCGCCCCGCCTCGCATCCTTCGGAGCCGGCCGCTGTTCCCGGCGTCGCGCCCACCCCCTCCGCACCCGTCCGGCCTGACCCGAGCGCTCGCAGTTCAGGGCTCGGCGCCGCCGCCTGCCGCACTGCAGACGACCCTGGGCCAGGCGCCTCCGCCCCTTCCTGCCACTGCCCCTTTTGCTTCACCCGCGACGCCGGACTTGGGGCTCAGGACTCGGCGAGGAGGGAAGTACCCCCAAGAAGTGCCGGGGGAACGACGCCGCTGAAGTGATGAGATCCCCGTCCTGGAGGTGTGCAAGCGCGTGCGCGAACGTAAGTGGCACAGTGAATGCCCATGTCCCTGGGAGAGCCAAACTCAATGGAGAACCTGAGTTTGAGTCTCGCATCTCCGAGAGCCTTTGCGTGATTAAGGTCAGGTCTCCAGGGGCCTGTTTGTCCTTAATCAGGAAGGTCCGACAACTAAAGCATGTTGGGAGGACTCAGTGAGATAATCCAGCTAAAGTGTCAAAACTGCCGCCTAGTACTTACAAGTGGTCATCGGGTGACCAGACCTCTTGAGTAGTTTTAACGTAACCAAACCAAGGGCTCTCGAGAAGGGAAATCTCGGTTCAAGTCTCACCTCCACCTCTTGCAAACTGGGAAACGTTGACCAGGCCACTTGTCCGAACCAGAGAGCCTTGATTTCTAAATCTGCGAAGGGGAGAGCGGTAGTAGTGCCTCACAGGGTTGAGGCTAGTTTTCAGACGATGGGTGTACATCCCTGAGCACAGTACCTGGCACGCACCAAGCTCTCCAAGCTTTGCTGGTTTAATTCCTGCCCTATCCTTCCAAGACTCCTAAAAGTTTACTGAGAGTACTCTGTTCCCAAACCCTGTGGTATAATTAGCTGGGAGGGGTTCATACAACCTTCTGGCTGGAGGTACTGTTACTTCCCACATCTTCGCTTTCCATTCTCTGCCCCAAACCTCTCTGAAAACCCTAAAGTTGGCAGGAAAACAGCAGCAGAGAATGTTCTCCCTACTAGAAAAAGGAGTCTGCAGGGGTCTCTTGGAGTTTGTAAATGGTAAATAGTCTGGCCTTTTCCAGATACAAGTGACCAAAAAACCAACTCAGAGTATAACAAAAACGGGAACACATTTAAAAGTCCTGGGGTGGTACCTCACTTCAGGCACAGCTAGATCCAGGTGCTCAAACAATAACCTCAGTCTTCCTTGAATCTCTCTGCACTGCTTCCCCCTGTGATGACTTCACTCTCATGCAGTTCTCTCCAGTGTCCCCGGCAGCTCCTAGCTCACATGCCACGGGGAAAGCAGGAGCTGTTTCCCAATAGTTCCAGCCGAAGTCCCAGGGTTGACTTTCATTGCACCCTTTTGGGTCACATGCCCCTGCCTGAGCCAATCAGAGCAAGATTGGCCAGACCTGGCTATATGGAGCCCCTCTAGGAAAGGGGTGAGATCAGCCCCTCAAGAAGGAGATGGGGTGCGGGCAAGTGGAAGGAGGCATGCCTCCCCCAGAAAAATAGGAATGCAATTACCACAAGAGGCATCAGGTGCAGGACTGGCAAAACTAAGAGCTGTCCACAGCACCGTCATCTAGGCATGTGGCAGGTCGGCCGTGGGGCAACATGCCTGTTCTTCAGAAGGGAATGGCGGTTACTTTAGCCCTTGGGAAATGCCCCTCCACCTCTGCTCCCACCACCCACCCCAGCCTCAGCATTTCCCAAATCTGCTTTGCCAAAGGCATCTAGGTTATCCTCCCATCTTGTGTGCCTCCCAAAAAGGTGAAGAGATGATGTTACTTCCTTGATCAAGAACTTGATCAAGTGGCTCCCACTGGCCACTTACATGGCCCTCCTACCTTTAAGAATAGAAGCCAGCATTGATGGATGGACCTCACAAACACCATGTGAGGTTAGTACTCTTATTGCACCCAGTTTACATATAAGGAAATAAAAGCTCAACAGTTTGAAGTAACTTGCCCAAAGCCAAAGTCAGGAAGTGCAGAGAGCGCAGCTTAGCACAGTACTGCTCCTACCACCACTGTTGCCAGCCCACCACCATTTGCTCATGTTGCAAAATCCTCTGCCCACCTCCAGCTGGGTGGACAATGGGAGGAGCTCTGTCAGGGAAGGAGCCTCCAGGGACCCCTTCAGCTTCCATAATGGGGGGCAGGCAGACACTTAACTTTACCATCTCCCCCTCCCACCATGACTTCATAGGATAGGGAAAAAGATCCCCCCGAAAGAAAATTGGAGTGAAATTAGGAAGAGGAAGTAGATGCTGGGCAGCCCCAAGTCAGCAGCTGGTGTCTCCCCATTGGTGAGTGTATTAATTTCCTATGGCTGCTGTAACAAATTACCGCAAATTGGGTGGCTTACAACAACACGAATGTATTCTCTTACAGTTTTCTAGGTCAGAGGTCTGAAATCAGTTTCACTTGGCTGAAGTCAAGGTGTAAGGAACTGGTTCCTTCAGGAGGCTCCAAGAGGAAAATCCATTGCCTTGCTTTTTTTCAGCTTCTAGTGGCTGCCTACATTCCTTGGCTTGTGGCCCTTTCCTCCATTTGCAACGCATATCACTCCTTCTCTTCTGACTCTGACTCCTCCTGTGTCCCTCTTAAAAAGAATATTGTGATGACATTGGGCTGGATAAGACAGGATAATCTTCCCATCCCAAGATCCGTAACTTAATCACATCTGCAAAGTCTCTTTTGCCATGTAAAGGAACATATTCATAAATTCTGAGAATTAGAAGGAGGATAGCTTTGGGCGCCATTATTCAGCCTACTCTGGTAAGTATAATCAGAGGGAGCTCGTACACAGTGCTCTGGAAACAGAGAAGGGCTGGGTGACCCTGCCCCAAGAAGGAAAAACGCCCTAAGAAACCACAGCCTTCACATTAAATATTCAAATGAGCTAAAATCCATCTAACTTGGCAATCTAAGCCTCATTCCCATAAATATACAAACCACCTAAATCACCATCTACCCCCACCCCCACCCCCACCAGGCCAGCCAAGCCTCAGAATGCTTGCACACCCTTCGTATGGAAATTACCAACCATCACCCCCATTGCCTGGGGCAACAGCTGTGTGCCCCTGATCCTGCCCTGGCTGGCTGACCAGTGGCATCTGAAAAAAGTTACAAGAGAAGCAAAATCAATGGGTCAGAAAGACAAAAGGCCAGCCGTTAGAAATTCCTGGGTTCCTGATGGCTCCCAGGCCCAGCCATCTGTAACCTTGAAACAAATCCCCTTTTCCATGAAGTACTTTGAATGGACCTCTGTTCCTTGCCACCAAGGTGTTCCAACTTGCACAGATCATGGGGCTGTACCCATTCATAATCATTGAACACACTGGCATTCAAGATTTAGACATCAACTTCTTGTGAGTTTTGTCTGTGTGAGTCAACATCCCTGAGTCTTATTGAATACGAGACTGAGGAGATGAGGAACGTTAGTTTTAGAGTCAGAAAGACCTGGGTTGGGTCCCAGCTCTACTACTTACTAGCTATGTGACATTGGACAAGTCACTCCTTCAGCCTGGGTTCCTCACCTATAACATAAGGGTGGTTGCAGGACCCAACCCATAGAATCACTGTGAGGACTAGACAAGACCAACCAAGAGAGGGGCTTTACACAGGGCCTCCTTGATCATTGTTGGGTCAACCTGACATGCCCACATGCCTTATTTGCATTTCCAAAATCCAAACAGCTCTGAAGCCTGAGAGTCATCATAACTCACTGAACTGACTTGAAGCTACTTATAGTCTTCTCTCTCCTTTTTACCGTGAATATTTGCTACAGAAATATTCAATTGTTTGGTTATAGGATTCTGCAGGGTGCTACACATAGTACAGTCGATGTGCCATGTCGTCTTCCTAAAATCAGGAAAACTTGGAATTTTACAACTTATCTGGCCCCACGGTTTCAGGGACTGTGGACTTGTATCTTTATGAAGGTGAGAATTTAACACTGGCCTGTGGTATAAGCAGCTACTATCTCATGAGGACTTTGGCAGCCAGCCAGTCTCTACCAACTCCACCCCAACCTTGCTGGGCCCCTTTCCCTGCAACTTTCTAAGGGGCCTTTAGAATTTGTACGCAGCTCCCCAGGCTGAGACCAGGGATACATCCTGAAACACCTGCCTGCTTACGGCCAGGACAGACCGCCAGATGAAAGGCACACAACAACTTCAGATACACACACACAAAAGGCATGCAAACAAAGAGTTGGTCATCAAGCAGAAGCATAAAGCCCAGGTTCCAATAGGTTTTGAACAGTGTATCGATGATGATGGAAAAGCAACTGTTCCCATAATTAAAATACAAACTATAAAAAACAGAGTTAAAGAAAAACAAAGCCCAAAGTTAGCACAAGGAGGGAAATAATAAAAATCAGAGCAGAAATAAATGCAATTGAAACAAAAGACAGTAGAAAGGATCAATGAAACAAAGAGCTGGTTCTTTGGGACAATAAACAAAACTGACAAACCCTTAGCCAGATTCACAAAAAGTAAAAGAGAGAAAGCTCAAATAAATAAAATTAGAGGAGCCGGCCCAGTGGCACAGCGGTTAAGTTTGCACATTCTGCTTCAGCGGCCCAGGGTTCGCCAGTTCAGATCCTGGTAAAGACATGGCACGGCTTGGCAAGCTGTGCTGTGTGTGGTAGGTGTCCCACATATAAAGTACAGGAAGACGGGCATGGATGTTAGCTCAGGGCCAGTATTCCTCCGCAAAAAGGGAGGATTGGCAGCAGATGTTAGCTCAAGGCTAATTTCCTCAAAAAAAAATAAATAGAAAGGAAAGAGAAGAAATTACAACAGATACACAGAAATACAAAAGATTATAAAGAATACTATGAAAAGTTATATGCCAACAAATTGGACAATCTAAAAGAAATGGATAAATTCCTAGAATCTTACAACCTCCTAAAGCTGAATCAAGAAATAGATAATCTGAATAGACCAATCACAAGTAAAGAGATTGAAACAGTAATCACAAACCTCCCAGGGCCAGCCCAAGGCACAGCAGTCAGTTAAGTTCACATGTTCGGCTTTGGTGGCCCAGGGTTCACCAGTTCAGATCCCAGGTGCAGACCTACACAATGCTTGTCAAGCCATGCTGTGGCAGGCCTCTCACATATAAAGTAGAGGAAGATGGGCATGGATGTTAGCTCAGGGCCAGCTCAAGGCCAGTCTTCCTTAGAAAAAAGAGGAAGATTGGTGGCAGATGTTAGCTCAAGGCTAATCTTCCTCAAAAAAAAAAACAAAAAAACCTCCCAAAAGATAAAACTCCAGGACCAGATGGCTTCCCCTGGAGAATTCTACCAAAGATTCAAAGAAGATTTAATACCTACCCTTCTCAAACTATTTCAAAACATTAGGGAAGATGGAATACATCCTAACATTCTATGAGGCCAGCATCACCCTGATACCAAAGCCAGACAAGGACAAACAAAGAAGGAAAACTACAGGCCAATATCGCCGATGAACATAGATACAAAAATCCTCAACAAAATTTTGGCAACCCGAATACAGCAATACATCTAAAAGATTATACATCATGATCAAGTGGGATTTATACCAGGGACACAGGGATGGTTCAACATCCACAAATCAATCAATGTGATACACCACATTAACAAAATGAGGAATAAAAACCACATGATCATCTCAATAGATGCAGAGAAAGCATTTGACAAGATCCATTTATGATAAAAACCCTTAACAAAATCAGGATAGAAGAAAGTATCTCAACATAATAAAGGCCATATATGACAAACCCACAGCCATCATCATACTCATTGGAGAAAAACTGAATGCCATCCCTCTGAGAACAGGAACAAGACAAGGGTGTCCACTCTCATCACTCTTATTCAACATTGTACTGGAGGTTTTGGCCAGAGCAATTAGGCAAGAAAAAGGAACAAACGGAATCCAAATAGGCAATGAAGAAGTGAAACTCTCGCTGTTTGTAGACAACATGATTTCATATATAGAAAACCCTACAGAATCTATCAGAAAACTATTAGAAATAATCGACAACTACAGTAAAGTTGCAGGGTACAAAATCAACTTAGAAAAATCAGTTGCATTTCTATAGTCTAATAACGAACTAGCAGAAAGAGAACTCAAGAATACAATCCCATTTATAATTGCAACAAAAAAGAATAAAATATCTAGGAGTAAATTTAACCAAGAAGGTAAAAGACCTATACAATGGCAACTATAAGACATTATTGAAAGAAATGATGATGACATAAAGAAATGAAAAGATATTCCATGCACATGGTTTGGAAAAATAAACATAGTTAAAATGTCCATGCTACCCAAAGCAATCTACAGATTCAATGCAATCCCAATCAGAAGCCCAATTCTTCACAGAAATAGAACAAAGAATCCTAAATTGATATGGAGCAAGAAAATACCCCAAATAGATAAAGCAATCCTGAGAAAAAAGAACAAAGCTGGAGGCATCATAATCCCTTACTTCAAAATGTACTACAAAGCTACAGTAATCAAAACAGTATGGTACTGGTGCAAAAACAGACACACAGATCGATGAAACAGAATTGAAAGCCCAGAAATAAAACCACACATCCAGGGACAGCAAATCTTCCACAAAGGTGACAAGCACATACAAGGGAGAAAGAAAGTCTCTCCAATAAATGGTGTTGGGAAAACGGGACAGCCACATGCAAAAGAATGAAAGTAGACCATTATCCTTCACCATACATAAAAATGAACTCAAAATGGATCAAAGACTTGAAGGTAAGACCTGAAACCATAAAATTTCTAGAAGAAAATATAGGCAGTACACTCTTTGACATTGGTCTTAACAGGATCTTTTGGAATACCATGTCTTCTTGGACAAGGGAAACAAGTGGGACTTCATCAGACTAAAGAGCTTCTGCCAGGCAAGGGAAACCAGGATCAAAACAAAAAGACAACCCACCAACTAGAAGAAAATATTTGCAAATCATATATCTGACAAGGGGTTAAACCCCATAATATATAAAGAACTCACACAACTCAACAGCAAAAAAACAAACAACCCGATCAAAAGATGGGCATAGGATATGAACAGACATATCTCCAAAGAAGATATACAGATGGCCAATAGGCACATGAAAAGATGTCCAACATCACTAATCATCAGGGAAATACAAATCAAAACTACACTAAGATATCACTTTACACCCATTAGAATGGCTATAATTACCAAGACAAAAAATAACAAACATTGGAGAGGTTGTGGAGAAAAGGGAACCCTCATACACCGCTGGTGGGAATGCAAAGCGGTACAGCCACTATGGAAAACAGTATGGAGATTTCTCAAAAAACTAAAAATAGGGGCCAGCCCGGTGGCGCAGCAGGTAAGTGCACACATTTCGCTTTGGCACCCCGGGGTTTGCCGGTTCAGATCCCGGGTGCAGACATGGCACCACTTGGCAAGCCATGCTGTGGTAGGCGTCCCACATATAAAGTAGAAGAAGATGGGCACAGATGTGAGCTCAGGGCCAGTCTTCCTCAGCAAAAAGAGGAGGATTGGGAGCAGATGTTAGCTGAGGGCTGATCTTCCTCAGAAAAAAAAAACTAAAAATAAAAATACCATATGACCCAGCTATCCCACTACTGGGTATTTATCCAAAGAACTTGAAATCAACAATTCACAGAGACTTAGGCACCCCTATGTCCATTGTAGCATTAGTCACAATAGCCAAGATGTGGAAGCAACCCAAGTGCCCATCAACCAATGACTGGATAAAGAAGATGTGGTATATATACACAATGGAATACTACTCAGCCACAAAAAAAGACAAAGTCATCCCATTCGCAACAACATGGATGGACCTTGAGGGTATTTATGTTAAGCGAAATAAGCCAGACAGAGAAAGACAAATACTGTATGATTTCACTCATATGGGGAAGATAAACAAACACATGGACAAAGAGAACAGTTCAGTGGTTACCAGGGGGAAGGGGGCTGCGGGCGTGGGCACAAAAGGGTAAAGGGGAGCACTGATATGGTGACTAACAAAAAATAATGTACAAATGAAATTTCACAGTGTTGTAAGCTATTATAACCTAAATTTAAAAAAAAAAAGTTATTTAAAAAAAAACAGATTTAAAGAAAATGTCAGCAAGGTTCAAGAAGGTACATTTCTTCCATGTTCAGCTAGTGTTCATGAGACAGCAGTGCACACAGTCGGGCGCTTTGTGGTGTCAGAATCCTCTGCTTCCCCTTCAAGAGGCCGCTTTCGACTTGTGGAAGGCTGGAGATAAGGGAAAAGGGAGAAATGTTCAAAGAAAACCACTGGATTCTTTGATTGTCTTCATTGACCTCTGAATCTCCACTACACCTCTCGAGACTCAGACAAGCTTATCAAACTCACATTTCTCTCCCCTGTGGCTTCCAACCATTCAAAGATATATACTGAAAGTCAGCAGCATAGCCAGCCTCCTTCTGGTCACCTTCTCCTAAATTATGAAGTGTAAAGGGACTACAACACCCCTCACCAGGAGCCCCAAGCCTTGTTCTTTTGTGAGAAGACAACATTTTGTGTCTTTGTTTTCCCATTTATAAAACTGCGAAGGGGCAGTGGGAAGAGGGGTGTTATCATTCACCAACAGAAGATAGGACAAGAATGAATAGATATTAACTTATGAAGAACTTGAAGAGGAATAAAATTATAATCAATAAATTATCAACCATTCGCCCACTCTTTAAATTTTTCAACAAATTTAAATTTGAACCTCTAAAATAGGCTTCCAATCTTGACTGGCAGGAGACGTCCTAAAAGACACTCCCTAGCTGGGCTTCTCTAATGCATTAAACATACTCTTCATTATTAAATCTTCTAAGGCTGCTAGAGCAGATCAAGCTGAAACAAAATATACCACATTGATCCTAAAAACAATGTTAAGCAATTGCTGCTAAAGAGGCTATTGGAATTCAACATCCTTGCTCATCTGCTCTTTAAACTTAGCCTACGTTTAATGACCCTCATCCAGAATACCTGGGCTGGGGCCTCAGGTAGAGCCGTTGATTTATTTTCTTCAGAAAGCAAATTCTGAAATTTTCTCTTCATGTCCTCATCCTGTGAAGAAATGAGAAACATAAATAGGTTGTGTCTGAGGGAAAGAAAGCTCCTAGAAAGACAAGGCTAGGATGCCCCTGGAAACAGGGAAGTGGGAAAAGACATCCAGTATGTGCACCTAGAGGCATACCTTTGCTGGAGCTCCATGAGAGAAAGGTGGTCCTCACCTCTGCCTTCCCAGAGTGGTCTAATCAGCAGTCAGGACTCAAACCCACATACCTAAGAGCTCTCAGTGGGTCAGAGACAACCACAGACCTTAGCAGTCAAGACTTGCAGAACCAGCATCCCAGATGCTGAGAGATGGCAAGCAGGAGGCCAGAGGCTGGGGTTGGCTCAGTTCTCTGGGGGCTGACTCCAGGACACCCCCTCTCCTCCTTGATAACAATGAAGCCAGTAACTGGGGCCAGCCTAACAAACCAACTCAGCACCCTAGGAAAATTCAGCCAGCAACTGCTGTACAAGTCCCAGAAGGACTTCAGGTGCACAATAGCCTAGAGCTTGGCTCTAACGAGAAAGGAAGACAATAAGAGGCCACAGCATTACAGGTGTTTCTTGCTGCTGGAGGGGGCAGAGGGGGTGCAGCACATGCACATCCTGCCCAGATGTGTATGAGGGTAACTCCTACCTCCCTGGACATTCACTTCTGCAGGGTTCAAAGATTTGCCTCTGGGAGTCCTGAGAGGTGACCCGGTGCAGCTCTCCCCGCCTTCAGAAAGGTAAAGCATCCATGACTAGGATCAGAGGCTTTGAGGACAGCTGGACGCCCAGCTCAGCCACCCACAAGTAACGTGTGCAGAATACAGACCCAGAGCTGCCTGATTCCAAAGCCCCACTTACTTTCCCACCCAACCCTACTCTTCCCACTAAGCCACGTGTACCATGGTGGGTGGGGGAGAGGACATGGGAGTGAAGGCCTCCAACATTCAGCAAATTAATGGGTATAAAAAACTTCAGTGCTCAAAGATGAATTCACCTGTTATATATCTCGTGGAGAATCACCTGCTTCCATCGCTCTGTTGATGGCATCACTCAGTGTAGCTCCCCACTGCCCATTTTGAGAGTGCCAAGTTCATCTGGATTCCACTCCACAACCTCCCTTAGGATCTCACTTCTGGCACAGTGCCACTCTAAAGGTCCGCGCCTTATTTCCTCCTACACCTGCTCACAGCCTTCCCCGGGAATGCCCTCCTGGCCCTCCTGCCCGTCCCCCTCGCCCACCTTTCTCATTCACTCCATGAACAAATATTTCCCCAGCACTCTTAGATGCCAGGCACTGTGACAGGCACAGGGGCCTCCATATCAGAGGGACTCAGTCAATGTTGAAAATGCTGTCCTCTATTGTTGTGGGCTGAACTCTGGCTCCCCTCCCCCCCCCTTCAAATCCATATGTTGAAGCCCTAACCCCCAGTGCTGTGACTATATTTGGAAACAGGGTCCGTAAAGAGGTGATTAAGTTAACATAAGGCTGTTAGGGTGGGGCCCTAATCCACTATGACTAGTGTCCTCCCAAGAAGAGAGGCCGGCCTGGTGGTGCAACAGTTAAGTTCGCATGTTCCGCTTCAGCGGCCCAGGGTTCACTGGTTCAGATCCCGGGTGCGGACATGGCACCACTCGGCAAGCTATGCTGTGGTAGGCGTCCCACATATAAAGTAGAGAGAGATGGGCACGGATGTTAGCTCAGGGCCAGTCTTCCTCAGCAAAAAAGAGAAGGATTGGCAGCAGATGTTAGCTCAGGGCTAATCTTCCTCAAAAAAAGAAAGAGAAAGAGACAGCAGGGATGTGAGCGCACAGAAAAAAGACTATGTGAGGACACTGGGAGAAGGCGGCCAACCTGCAAGGCAAGGGGAGAGGCCTCGGGAAAAACTAAGGCTGCCAACACCTTGAAATTGGACTTCTAGCCTCCAGAACCGTAAGAAAATAAATTTCTGTTGTTTAAGCCACCCAGTCTTGGGTGTTTTGTTATGGCAGCTCTAGCAAATGAATACACCCATGTCAGCCCCAGGCTACCCAACCGTTAGACACTATCCACACCGTGTGAACCTGTGAGTACCTCAAGCCCCGTGGTTAGTGGTCCCATCTCATCCTGGGGATCCCCCATACTCTGCACCTACCTCTCTTAACACATGTATCCCACTGTTCTGTAGTGACCCTGGTCAGGCCTGGCCCCCACTCAGACTGTCAGAACCCCAAGGCAAGGGCTTATCTTAACTCCTCTTTGCATCCACAGTACCTAACAGTGCTCAACATAGGAGCTCATTAATTGTCCCTGAAAGAATGAATGCACTAAGAAATGAAACCATGCTGGAACGCCCCTTGTGGCAGCCCAACAGAACTGACCACAAGCCCATTTAGGCCTACATTTAAAACAAGTCAATTAGCAATAATTTGGAAAAGGAGCTCATTACATACCACAGGTCGCAACGTGTACCTCTAAATATCCTTCCTCTGAGGTGTCTACAGTCTATTCAGTAATATTAAATTGTAATATGCCTCAAAGGGAAGCAGGAAGGAATCCTCTATTTTGGGAAGTGAACACGAGGCCAAAAGTGGATATAAGGGATGCTCCCCAAACTGGACACTATTAATGACAAAACAGAGACCGGAATTCACATTCCAAATGCTCAGTCCAGTGGCAGATCCACAAAACCGTTTGGTTTCTTCAAAAACACTGAATTTTCCCAAAATAAAAGCTGAACTATCGCTAGCAGATGATTTACATGGGGAATCTGCATCCTTGTCCTCACTCAATGTTCGCTCCACCTTTTGCTGCAAAAACAAAAAGTAGACAAAAGGGTGTTCAAGTGAGACCCCTGTGGCAGGGCTGAACTTTACCTCTTCCTCCGTGTCAGTAACAGTTTTCTTTTGAGACAAGAAAAATCAGATAGACTTGTTTAAATTTCCGGCAGATGCAAACCCTGTTCCCAGGCCTAACTGGCAAGCTCCTCCACCTCCACATCTGGCCCCAAGAGTTTCCCTAGCAGGGCACTTGAAAAGAGCCAAGAGGCATGTTTTTCTTTTTCATCGAAATTAAATTCCCACATGCAAAGGCACCCTTTGTTTCCAAATTCCTTTTCTCCAGGGTCCTGCTGTTTCAAATCTGTGTGGTCTATTATGTGCTAAATCATCTGACAGATTTCTTCTGGGGGGACTGGTGTTTCCAGGGCAACATCCCAAACATATATCTACTTTTTTGTTCTTTTAAGGATTTGTTGTTCTCAACCTGAGCAAAACTGTTAAGAGGTGAAGGGTTGGAAAAGAGAAAGAATGAGGACGGTCTTCCCCAGAGTCCCAGAAGCACAGTGCTGCGACTGGCTGGCTCGAGGATTTCCTGGAACAGTAACCCTCCAGAGTGACAGCCCCTGGTTCAAGCTACCTGGGTAAGTCCCCACCCCACAGGAAACAGAGACCGAATGAAAGTTAGTAGAAAGGGGCATGGCTGTGCCAAATGGACTGCACATAATTGAAGACCTGACGCTCGTCAGAAGAAAACTGCCCGATGCTGTAAGTTAACTCCAAAACCAAAGACTAGCCCAGCAAACCACAAAGGACCTCCAACTCTGGCAGCTCCAGTGAGGTCAGTGCATAACCCAATGGCAGCCACAACCCCCAGCAGAAACACAGCGGTAATGCAGACTTGAAAGGCGCAGGTAACAGCCTGCACTAATGGCATGCTTACTCACCATGAACAAGAAGTGGGACCCTTTATACTCAATCACTTGGGCCTGAGAAATAGCCAGATTCTCCCCCAGAGAGGCTGTCCTCCTCCTCCTAACCTGCTTCCCTGATTTAAGGTTGAAGATGGTTGGAATGCAGCCCACCCCACCTGTTTGGGGTGGGGGTTTGAGGAAAGAGTAGGGCACAGCTGGGGGTGGAGGTGTGATGCTAGAACCAACCGTGAAAGGAACACAGCCAAACTGCAGACTCAGGAAGCCAAGTGGAACCAGGACAGGCCATAAAGTGGGCTTGTCCATCCAAGAGCCACAAGTTTAGTTGAAAAGGTTGCACCCAAACACAAAGACACACCCACACTCACACCCATACACACACACACACACACACACCCCACACACCTAAAATTCGATCTAAAACAATTGCATTCAACAGACCTAGGGGCTGGCCCTGTGGCTGAGTGGTTAAGTTCGCGCACTTGCTTCGGCAGCCCAGGGTTTCACCAGATCGCAATCCCGGGCGCGGACATGGCACCGCTCATCAAGCCATGCTGAGGCGGTATCCTACATGCCACAACTAGAAGGACCCACAACTAAGAATACACAACTATGTACCGGGGGGCTTTTGGGAGAAAAAATTAAAAAAATAAAATCTTATAAAAACAGACCAAACAAAGCAAACATTGTGTTTCCATCTTCCTTCTCATGTCTCAGGCACAAATCAGGGCTGCCCATGTATTTTTTGCTAGTAGGCACTGCCCCATACCCACCTGAAGCCACGGGTGTCTTAAAGCTTCTTCTGTTGTAAAACGTGCCTTTGGATCCACTATCAACAACTTCTTGACAAGGTCCAGAGCTAAAGCAATAAGATAATTTGGCAAATCACGGTGAAAAGGATAGATACATTAAATCAGAAAAATTAAGTATGCCAGAATCACAGGCCAACATCCAGAAAGAGGAGAGAGGGGCTGAGGTCATTGTGAGTCAGCAGGCGTGGTGGGCAGGGCCCCCTAATCCTCCTCACTCTGTATTCATCAGAGTGCTGTGAGAATACCAGAAATGACCATGATGCTCCCCATCTCGCCCTGCTCGCACATCACAACCTCTTAACCCTCTGTTCCCTCTCTCATTATTGGACTCAAGTTCAAAACTAATTAAAGCTGCACTTCCACCCAGTTCTAAGACACTCAGGATACTCTGCCAACTCTCCCCGAGACCCATGGATTGATGGTGAAAAGTTCCTCAGCCAGCGAAAGGCTCCTTGGAACTGTAGTCTTGGCAGAAATAAAGCTTGAGAGCCAGCCACAAAGGGAGGCTAGCTTGTTTATTGCAACATTATTCCTTAGACAGTCTGACATTTAACACAATCATCTATGTTATGTTATTTGACATGTAGCTTTAGCTTGCTACTTTTTCTTTTGAGAATTACAAAGTTGTACTTTTAAATTCTAAAACAAAGTAACTAATTATATTCAACTTTTACATGCTTACTCAAACGAAACCTTATAACTAAAAAGTTACTTATTATTTTGCACACTTAAATAGGTGCCAGGTATTTGCATATGTTACACTTAACCCTCACAAAAACACTTTAAGCTAGGAGTTTATTGTTATAAATGATATGGAGACTCAGAGAGGTTAAGTAACTCGCCTAAGGTCACATAGCTAGGACGTAGTCAGCTCAGGTCTTGAGGCTAGATCGGCCGAGCTCTGGAGCCCACACTGTTAACAACTTCTTTTGCCTCTCAAATGATACAAAACTAACAACAGAAAATAACAGAATTGACAGAAGAAAACATCAGGAAATTTGAAAAGAAACTCCCACCACAGCACACACACATTTTAGCAAACCACAAATTCTTAACCCTTTCGTATCCATACCCTTCTCTGAGACCTCTGCCCAGACTTCAGGAATGAAGTTGTATTTTCCACTGGTGATCTGATCCTTCAGTGACACTTGAGTCTTATGCTCAGAGAAAGGTGGATACCCACTAAGGCTTAATATTGGTAGAGAGAGAAAGGAAAAGAAATCAAGTGGCATTCTCAGTGGCATTCGGATATACAGATTTCTTTTTCAGCATAATGAAAAATTAGATTTTTCTTTAAATCGATGGTCAAAAAAAGTGTCCTAAATTAAACACAAGCTCTCTCCCGGGACATATTTCTGATTTCACCTAATTACCTCTAACCAGACTCTGAAGCAATGAAAACTTTTCTTACCAAATAAAAAGAATAACTCCTAAACTCCAGCAGTCCACAGCACGGTTATATCCGGCAGTTCCAAAGGAATTAAGAACTTCAGGAGCCAAGTAGGTGGGGGTACCACATAAGGTTCTCATGAGAGAGGTCTCCCCCAGAATCTTGGACTGCCCAAAATCTGTAATCTAAAATTAAGGACAAAAGGGAATCAATTTTAATGGCATCATAAAAAAAAAGGACTAACATAGTCTGCGGTCCCAAAAGACATGCAGGCTAGATGAGTGCCTATCCAATAATTCCCGCCTGCCGTTAATCTGGCATCTGCAAATTCACGTCTTTGTAAAGTAATCTCAAGCTCTGCAAGTTATTTAATTTTGCTTAAATTAAAATTTCTGAGCCAAGGAACCTCAAGGCCCAGGGTTTTTTCCAACTTATCCGTGTTCTCTGTTGTCTCACAAAATGTTTATAGCCCTTATCACAGACACTCTAGGATTCTAACTAGTAATGCATGGTTCTTCTTAGACCCTGGTTTTTCAACCTTGGCTGCACACTGGAATACCTGAGGAGCTTGGAAAAAAATACTTACACTTGGGTGCCACCTTCAAGAGATGCTGAAGTGTCATGGTTCTTTAAAATTAAATTAATTAAATATTTATTTAATTTAATCAACAGTGATTCTAAAAGGAAGCCAGGCTCAGGAAGCACTGCCTCAGACAAAGGGAAGGGGATGACAGGGGATGTGCTTTACTCCTCCATTTAGACCACTCCCTCCCTCCCTCTGAATACAGAAGTGGCTTGTATACAGTGGAGCCCAATAAAAGCTCATTAGACTCTGGATTGGAGCAATACCACCTGACCTCTAAAATAATTTTAAAATAATTGTTTTTTAAAAACTAATAATTCTCAATCTTTATATGCTCCTACGTTTTACCTGATGAATTAAAAAACAGTTTCTAAACAGAAATCTACTGGAGTGATCACACACAGAACACAAATTTCTCACCTTTATAAGACAGTCCTCTTTTTGAGATGAGAGGAGAACATTCTCTGGCTTTAAGTCCCGATGGATAATGCCATTTTCATGAAGGTACTACACACAAAGGGAGGCAGGACCCTTAGACTTACGGAGTAGGTACATCAGCAGATACACACACACGCATCTTACAGCTGGGTGAAACCGTAAGCCATGTTACTCTCAACCATAGTCTCAAAAATCACAGAAAACCATTGGGTAAAGGGGTTAGTGTTTACAAATTTGTTTTCAAGAAAATCATTAAAGAGTAGAAGAGTGAAAAAGGCAACTTATGACAGTAAACCTTTTATTTCATTTTTCAAGATAATAAATATCCCTTCCCATTGGCAGGTGTCAATGTCAATAACAAAAATGTAAATGAGTGATATAAAATATCTTGAGACCATATTAAAGTAAAGCGTAAAAATTCCATCAAACTAATATATTTGGTTGTTCCATCCCTGAGAATATTTTTAAAAGGAATCTGTAAAATACATATTTGTAAATTATCTGTTTAAATACCCAGAGTTCACATATTCCTCGATGCAAAGACTATTAGTCTTCGAAAACTCTACGGTTGAAATACAATGTTGATGGTTGTGTGTTCACTTTTATATGTTGTCATATTTCTTTAGGAAAAAGAAATTCCCACATCCACCGATCTGCACTCAATTCACCCAGATATACTTGGTATAATAAAAGGGAGGAAATAAACCAGTAAGAGAGTAAAGCACTGGTTAGATGTTTATGGACTTCAGTCTTCCCTGGCCTAGGGAAAAATTTCCTCCAAAACACTTCTACTGGGAAAGGGACCTGGTGAAGCCCCCAGGGAGGGCAAACCCAGATGAAGCATCCCAGGAAAATCTCTCCATCCTCACTCAGCAAGCACTACTTCCAATCACTGTTTCCTGCAAGGAGCAAGATTTCAAGGGAAGAAACCTCGGTGGGGAAGCACCACAGCCAAACCTGGTTTGAGAAAGGGTGATGTTCCTCGAAGCAGGCAGGCTACCCCCGGCTGTTCCTCCACCCAACACTTTCCCAAAGTAGAGAAGAGAAGGCAGCAACACAAGCCTGCCTGCCTGCCCGCTGCAGTTAAGAGGATGCTCCACGGAAGGGAACACCCAGCACCGTGCCATGGGGAGCAATCCGTCTGTCACAACCGCCCAAACTTGCCATCCTTACCCTCATACCTGCCCTACTCCCACCCTAAGAGGTAAAGGCAGATTGCTATAAGGATCAGGCAGAAGTAGAGACCAATCCTCCAGAAATACCGCCAAGCTAAAGAGAAGACACATGGAACTGTGCATTTATTTCTGTAACTCCCTTTCTTACTCTCTCTTAAGCTTCACAGCATGCGCTGTCTCATCTGAGTCAAAGGGGTGAGAAGTTTTTGCCAAGAACAGAACAACACACACACAGACTCTCGGCTCTCTGGGTTTTCATCCACGGTCGCTCGCTTTCTGCCTAACTCAGGGAGTAATTCACCTAGAGGAAAGCAGGTTATCCAAAGAACTGAGGAATTCTCTTACCTGTACAGCCAGGAGCATCTGGTAAAAATAGAGTTTGCATGTAGCTTCTTTCAGGCGTTTATTCCCCACCACCCTGTCAAAGAGCTCTCCTCCTTCCATCCTGAAACACACAAAGCAGGGGGCTCGTTCCTGGAGGGAAACTCACTTGGAGGGAAAATAATAACACAAAAAAAACAAACTCATTAACACAGGAAAGAGTTGCCATTTTTATTCACTCTTGACTCCCATTTGTAAATGGCAATGAGGTAATGACCCTCATCCACAATCCGATGTGCCCGTGGGAAACTAAGGAACAAGGAAGGATGAAAGGAGTGTGCAGTGGGCAACGGAGACACTTAGGAAGGTTGTAAAAGTGTTTCAATAGATCAGAGGTGGGGCCAGGAACATTTTATAGTGCACTCCAGGTGATTCTGAGACTGGTGGAGAGAAGCCAGCAGGAGCCTATAATCAGACAACCAGGGTCTGAGCCCCAGCTCCACCACAGTCCAGCTGTGGGATTTTGGCAAACTTATGTAACCTCTCTGAGCTTGTCTCTGCCTCTTAAAAAAATAGGGATGATCCCCCCTATCTTGATGGCTGTCACAAAAATTAAGAGAGAAGTGATGTAGGTAAAGCACCTGGTACGGTGTAGACGCTTGGCAAGAAGATTCAATTCCTTGTGCTTCAGTTTGCTCTTCTCTAAAGTGGGGCTAAAAATAGTAACCCACCCATAACCTGTAAGTAACCTGGCTGACTGTAAAGAAGGTTAAATGATTCAATCCACGTAAAATGCTCAGAGCAGTACTCTGCTCATATTAAGTGCTTAATTAGAATCAGTTACTGTTATATTATTATATTATTATTATTATTATAATTAAGCTGTTTTAACTAGATCCAGTCAGGTCCCAAGCTCCTATTTAATAGCAACAGATATTCCCCTAAGTACCACACAGGCCATCCAGTCTCCCCTGGTGCTATGATTGGGGCTGTTGTCTAGTAGATAATCTTTTTTTCTTTCTTTTCTTCTTTTTTTTTTTTTGGTGAGGAAGATTATCACTGAGCTAACATCTGTGCCAATCTTCCTCTATTTTGTATGTGGGACGCTGCCACAGTATGGCTTGATGAGCAGTGTGCAGGTCTGCAACTGCGATCCAAACTGGTGGACCCTGGATCACTGAAGCAGAGCACACAAACTTAACCAATGCACCACTGGGCCACCCCTGGTATATAATCTTAATGGTCACCTGCATAGCCACAGTTGGTCACTCAGATGCAAAGCCTTGCCTGTCTGCCACAATAGCCACCCCTAGAAACACTACATTTTTATGCAGGAACAGACATCAAGACAGGCCCCTTCCAGGAATGAGACAGGAAATGATTTTCATCACACCAAATAAGACAGGACTTTATGGCCACTGAAATAAACCAGCAAGTAAACCAGCACCTGAGAGATACTCAGGTGTCACCATGCAACCTGGTACCGTGATCCCAAACAGAAAGGTCCACCCTTAACAGGCAGGTATTTCAGTGTAATAATATCCACCTGTGGTTAAGCACCTACAGATGCCAGGTGCTCTGCTGGGGGCTTTCCCTCCCTCATAGCATTTAATCACTACGACTTGGTGCACAGGGGCATCATTATCTTCCCCATTTAACACTAGGAAAATGAGACTCAGAGGTGAAATAAACTAACCCGAGGGCAGTCAGTCACTTAGAGAGTGCGATTCAAACACAGGCCTCAGATCCAGGGCCTGGGACCTCTCAGCCACCTTCCTTTGGAAACACCAGAGGGATTTTAGGATTTATACGAACCCCACACACACACTCTTTGTGGGCCCCACCACCACATACATACAATGAGGGTCCCCAGGATGAGAAATGCATGCCAGCATTCGATTCTTTGGGGGCTTACAGGCATTTAAGTGGAAACAAATAAAAAAGTTTACTACTTACAATTCCAAAACAATATAATAATCTTCAGCATCAAAAAAGTCTTTAATCTTGATGATACAAGGCTAAATGAGGGAAAAAAGGAAAACTAGTGAGAAGCTCCCAAGAGGAAAACCACAAGGGCAAAGTGGGGACATCGGCCTGGAGGGTGAGGGAGGTCAAGTTTTCATTCTTAAGTTGGATGGCGAGTTGAAAGGTGTTCATTTTATTGGTTTGCTTTACAATTTACAATTACTATTTTATGTGTGTTAAATATAATTTAAAAATATTTAAAGGAAGGAAAAGAGGAGAGTGAGGAGGAGGGAAAAGAAGGGATGAGATGAAAGGCAGGCAGGCAGGAAGACAAGAGAGAAATCCTTTGGCTTCTTGCTGCCTAGAGGCTAAAATCTAATTTCTCAGCAGGGATTAGCAAGCCCTTCGTGACCCAGCCCCTCGTCTTGCCCCGACCCACCAGCACGGCCTCATCTCCTACTCCTGTTCCAAGCGTCCTCCTCTCCAGACCACTAAACTCCCCATCAGCCCAGACTCCCTGTGCTCTTTCTCAGCACCACACTTTTCCTCAGCTACCTCCCTGCCTGGTGGTCCAGCCCTCTGGGCACACTCGGCCTCAGGCATCAGGCTCCAGCTCAAATGTCTCCCTCAGAATGCACCACACTCCCTGCGGTGGTTCTAATCTGTGCCACCCCACACTGCACCTTTAGCATCTGTCTCCCAGCCAGGCTGTGAGCTCCAGGAGGGCAGAGAAAGGAAACTAACACCCACCACGGGTCTCCTTTCATCAGACACCGCATGGGCCGAGTCAAGTC
Source organism: Equus caballus (assembly GCF_041296265.1). NCBI lineage: Eukaryota > Metazoa > Chordata > Mammalia > Perissodactyla > Equidae > Equus > Equus caballus. The sequence goes on along the minus strand of NC_091691.1, from coordinate 9,075,210 downwards.
TTATTTATCTTTCGAGGACTAACACTCAGCAGAACGGCTGGCACTCAGAAGACACTCATATGCTGCCCATATTAATACCAACAACATCAATAACAGATACACCACCCACTGAGGGTAGACCCTGCCAGCCACATTGTGAGCATGGAACACATGGCCATGGGAGTCAGACTGAGAGCCAACAAGTTCCACCACTCCTTCCCTATGATCACAGTATAGTTGGCTCTGCAGGAACATGTGTTATGGTCACAATAAAGAAAACACTGAACAGGCACTAAAGTACTTTATTAAGAGGCATAGAAAGGAAAGAAGAGCTGAAATTCTCATAAAACACAACAGGAAGGCAATAAGCTATGTAAAATTGATAAACCAAGAGATAATAGTTTGTTATGTAGAAATACGGAAGTAAAATCTCAAAAAAAAAAAAAACGCTAAAAGAGATGTAAAATGTTTGCAGAGAGGGAGATTAGGAAGGCTGTGGAACTTTTAGCACTATCTGACTCCAGCTATACACAAGTGATAAAGTAAAAAAGAGAAGCAGAAGGAAAGATATGCACGGAAAAGGAACAGGAGATTAGAGCTAAGAATGAGAGCGGCTTGGTTCAGCTTGGCTTCATCAGGCAGAGGCAGTGCCCACCTGGGAATGGGTGGGGCCGGGAGCTCACAGAGCATGAAGAGGTCCTCTTGGGTCAAAGCCAGCATGAGCTGTCTCCTCTAGTAGGCACTGTCTCCAGGGTCACTGGCTGGAGCTGTCACAGCTGAAAGTGTCTCTCAGGAACCAGAGGCTACTAACCCAGCCCCTCCATTTAGGTCACACGGGGAACAGTTTAGGGAATTATAGATCCCTACCATTCCCCAAGTGTGTTTTCTGTGCTGAAAGCTTTACGAGCACATCTCATTTAATTCTCACGCTGACCTTTGAGGTAAATATCCCATTGTGTCCATTGGACAGATGAGGAAATAGAGGCTCCAGAAACTGAAATGAGCTTCTCAGAGCCAAGAGGTGACAGAGATGATATGGGACCCCAGGTCTGTCTCCCCACTAGACTGAAGCCGCATGAGAGGAGGGATGGCCAAGTCCATCCGTGCTCACTACTGCCCGGGGCCTAGAAGACAACCTGGCACAATACGTGTTTGACAGTTGATTGAATCAATGCCTGACTCCAAAGGCCAGAGTCTACTGGACTCTATTAGGCTCAACTCATTGTCCTCAAGCAACAAAATGCACTCATGAGCCCAAATTAAATTCCCAAGGGCTTCCACGTGCCCTTGTAAATTGCCAAGAAGTATCTCCAGAGATCTTTTTTAGGGTTCTAAATTCCTCTTGACTGCAGTGGACATTGGACTTGTATAAATATTATGTTTGGGGATCCTCTGACATCAGAGAAAATTCTCTGAGGATTCTAAGTGTTTATCTTAGGGGTATGTTTGAAGCAACTCCACCCCAAATAATTAGAGGGCTCTTCTCTTTAACAAGAGATTCCAGATCCCTTGGAGAAGAAGAAAAATTTAGGCAAGAAGGAAGTTGGAAGGGAATTAGAAGAAAGTCAAGCAGGAAGGTCAGCCACGCAGATTCTCATGGGTTTTCAGATCCACCATGGGTTCTAAAGGAAGCTGCTGAATTATTGTGATGATGGCAGTGATTTTGGTCTTAGTTTCTATTTGTTGTTTGGGGCAATTTGAGGAGATGAGAAAAGGGAGAAGAAATCTTGTTGGTTGGAGGTTAAGAATCAGCATAAGATAATTCTTAGCTGGACAGACTGGAGGTCTTATTTCAAGTTTCACTCGAGTGCCTACCTAGCTCATGACTTCATGAGGGCTCATGAATTAATGAAGAAATGAAAAGAACAATAAAAAGGAAGATGGAATCCACAACGCTAACTTTCTCTTCTCACATCTTTAGACACTTCCATTGAGACAAGGTCATCACGGCACAAAAAAGATAGGAACTATGTACACTCAACAAAGCCACTGACACCATTTAGTCAGATGTAAGGACAGAATGTTGTCATACTTATTGGATACCCTTGAATTTATTTGATTTACTCCAAATGAAGTAAATGGAAATCAGTACTGTCAAAAGGTATGCAGAGGTGTTAAAACTTCAGGTATAATTAAACCAAATTTGCCAAATTAGCATTGTCTTCACAAAGATAATCAGTTGATCAAGCCCCTATGAAATATAATATTTAGGAGATTTACTATCTCTTTTGGTCAGAAACTAACTCAGTGGAAATATCACATAATTATTTAATCATGAAATCTTTACATAGTATTGTCCTCTCAAAATTTCAGGGTAAAGTTTCTTCCCAGCTAAATGGCAGCTAAAAACATATATGCGTGCATGCAAACACACACATGTACACATTTACATACACAGTTAAGGAACCCAGGTTAATACCAGCTTTATTATATTGAAATGCTTTGCACTCCTGCTATATTTTGAGATGAATGAATTCAGGTATGGGTCATATTTTACAGCAATACTTACATGATTTAGTTTTTTCAAGATTTCTATTTCTGTTTCCACATTGAGAGCTGGATCCTTTGATAAATAAAATAATATTAGAGTTTATTAGTAATAATAATAGCCAATATTTAGAAAATATTTACAGCTAAACTCAGCTGAGTAAAAGCTGTCTGAGTTCCCAGCTCTGCTCATACAGAGAGATCAAGGCCTAGAGGTCAGTAAATTAAATAACTCACCTAAAATCACTCTGCAAAGTGCTTGGCCAATAGTAAGCATTCAGTAAGTGACCAGGCCCTATGCCAAGCTCTTTAATTAAAACGGTCATCTCATCTAACCCTCATAATTCCCAAATGAACTGGGTTCTATTATCCCCATTTTGCAGATGGAACAACTGAGGCTGAGAGAAAGGAAGCCACTTGCTCCAGTTCCCACAGCCAGAAACAAATGTGCTTCCACTCTTCTCATGCTTACCTGGTAAGATCTGCTTGTCTCATCAGCTGTAGAATTATTTACATTCATCAAAATGATACAACAAACAAAAGCCACAGGCAAGAAGGTATTCAGTTAAACTGTATAAGGAAAATGTCAAGTCAAATTTCTAATAATAGAACAGACACTGGTTCCAATTGACTGCAGGCTGTCGTATTTACAGAGGCTCCGACGAGAGGAAGCTTCAGGGTACTGAAGTTGCTCTCCGTTACAATTCCAAAAGGATGACTTGAGTTACTCAACCTCAGGGGCTACACCCTCCAAAGCAAAGAGGATATAGAATTACATACTTATGTAAAATGGACTTTGGCTAAGAAACCCAGATGTTTAATTTTAAAAGCCTGCCTCTTTCTATAAGCCGTTAAACTCATTACCAAGTCAGGGTGGACTCTGACGGTGGAGAGCTCTAAAAGAGTCCAATAAGATTTGAAAGAGGAAATTAAGAAGGAAAATTTTGCTGCAAGTCATTAAGAATCTGGTAAGCATTTTCTCCCCCAGAAAATGGGAAACAAATCCAGAATCACAAGGGAAAAGATCTATAACGCAATGAACACAGAAAGGAAATTCCTCTTGCCACATGAGAATGGCATTGTCTTGGGGGAAAAAAATTGATCTTTAAAGAATGTTAAAGTATAATAGCCAGAAACAGCTGGCCACAAAGGAAAATGTGATTACAGGCCATATTTCACATTACTTTGCTAGGTCATATATTGAAAGACCAACACCCTTGGCCATTCCAGTGTAAATGTATTTTATAGAAAATGCAATAAAATGAATGGCTACCATATAAAGAGACTGTTGAAATAATTTAATTAAGCTTTTAAAAATCTATAAACACTAAGATATTCATTGCCACATTAATGGGAAGAACAAAGAATTAGAAATTATCTAAATGATCAACCAGAGAAATGGTTGAATAAATTATGATAAAGTCGATGAAATAAAGACTCAATCATCAAAAAGGATATATTAGGGAAAGTTTATGCATTAATAATGATTATGTTGAAAAGAAGAATACAAAACTGTATATACAATATGATTTCAACCATCTAAAAACAGGAATTCATATGAACAAAGACTAGAAGGAAAAAGAAAACTGAAAACAGCTGTAGGGTTACAGTGATGGGGATGTGACTGGATTTTTTTTTTTCCTAATTTCCTTTCATTTATTGTAAAAACAGTCTTGTAACAACTTGGAAGAAAAAAAAACTTCCTGCTACGTATACTATTATGTACAACCAAATATTTTTGGAACCAAATTATCTGTAAGTAAGTTTCTAGATTAGTTGGCTATACTCAAAAATTTTCAATGTTCTTTGATACAAATTCACATATCTGAGCAGTAAATTCTTTCTGACATTGAAAATCACCACTCCAAAATTATTTTGAGAAGTTAAGAAGAAATTGTTAAGAACAGCTGAGCAGCCACAAACACAGGTACTTACAGCCTCTCTCCCAGAGCCAATAGCAAACTTCCTTTTGCTGATGATTTTTATGGCTACTTTCTTACATGTTTTCCTCTCAAAAGCTAGCTTCACCTCACCACAAGCACCACTACAGAGAAAAATAGAGAAAGTAACTGTGAGAATGTTTTTAATTATGAGAGACCCACCACTCCTGAGTCAGCCTCAACTATTACAAGTTAAAGACGGTCCATCTACAACCCTTCCACTGTCCCTGGTTTCAGAGAACACAGTAACACCGCACCAATGTAAAATGTCAAGGGCACAAGTGAATGTGGACCATGCAACAACACTGGGTCAGCTCCAAATTCCACTTTTTGAGCTAAGTGATACAGACTTAAATCTTACTGTCATCCCAGATTGTGAAATTCTCAGACAGACACTAAGAACAAATCAGAGAGAAATGACTTATCCCAGAGGTCCGAGAAACATCAAACAGTACAAAGTCCTAGTCAAAAATAAGCACTTGAAACAAGTAACAGTAAACAGTATCTGAAAATGAATTACTTTCACTGATATATTTCTTTCTTATTCTGTCTTCAAAGGAAGTGTGTAAGTAGTGGATGCCATGAATTGCACCCTAAATAAAATCACAATACCTAAGAAATCAAAAGCATTACACAGTTAACCTGCTTGCAGCAAGCTCTCAAAGATTTCCAATTAATTGGGATCGTAAAATGGAGGAGGAATGCTACCCGGGATGCCACAGAGGACACAGGTAATCCTCTGTAGGCTCTGTTCTCCAAAGCTTGGGTCAGCCCAAAGGAATGGCTACTCAAGTATCAGTCATTCATTACCTGCCTGAAGTAGACTATTATAACTATTGTGGGTTTGGGGGTAGGGTCAGGGGTTTGCCAAGACATCTTTTTTATTGTGTATTTTGTATATATATAACATAAAATTTACCATTGTAATCATTGTAAAGGGTACAATTCAGTGGCACTAAGTACATCCACAATGTTGTGTAACCATCACCGCTATGTAGTTCCAGAACTTTTTTATCAGCCCAAATGGAAACTTCTTACCTATTAAGCATTACTCCATTCTACCCTGCCCCCAGCCCCTGGCAACCACTAATCTGCTTTGTCTCTATGGATTTGCCTATTCCAAATATCTTATATCAATGGAATCATACAATATGTGGCCTTTTGTGTCTGGCTTCTTTCACTTAGCATGTTTTCCAGGTTCATCCATGCCTTAACATGTAGCAGTATTTCATTCCTTTTTATAGCTAAATAATATTCCACTGTATGGCTATATCACATTTTGTTTATGCATTCCTTTGTTGATGGATACTTGGGTTGTTTCCACCTTTCGAGTACTGTGACTAGAGCCACAATGAACATTCATGCACAAGTTTTTGTTTGAACACCTGTTTTCAATGTGGGGGAGTATACACCCTACAAGGGCAATTGCTGGGTTACATGGTAATTCTACGTCTAACTCTGAGAAAACACCAAACTATTTCCCACACTGGCTGTACCATTTTACATGACCACCAGCAGTGGAAAGGAGTTCCAATTTCTCCACGTCCTCACAAACACTTGTCTCTTTCTGTTTGTTATGCCCATCCTAGTGGGTGTGAAGTGATATTTCACTGCGGTTTTGGTTTGCATTTCCCTAATGACTAATGATGCTGAGCATCTTCTCATGTGGTTTTTGGCTATTTCTGTCTCTTTGGAGAAATGTCTACTTAAATCCTTTGCCCATTTTTAAATTGGGTTATCTTTTTGCTGTTGAATTGTGAGAGTTCTTCATTCCGAATACTAGATCCTCATCAGATGTATGATTTGCAAATATTTTCTCTCATTCTGTTGGTTCTGTTTCACCCTCTTCATAGTGTCTTTTGATGCACAAAAGTTTTTAAATTTGATAAAGTCTAATTTCTTTATTTTTTCTTTTGTTGCTTGTGCTTTTAGTGCCTTATTAAGAAACCATTGACAAATCTAAGGTCATGAAGAGTTGTCCCTATGTCTTCTTACAGGTGTATATTTTTACCTCTTATATATTGTTTTTTGTTTCGTTTTGAGTTAATTTTTGTATAAGGTGTGAGATATTGGTCCGTGTAACTATTATTTTTTTAAATCTGCTCAAAACGCTTTCCAATTCTCCTGCTGCTGCTAACAGTAACCTTTTGCCTGAGAAATCTTCCCTGAGTCCACATAGCTCTAGTGGAGTGACTATAATAGCACAGCACCCACTCCGAGGACCTGGAGGTGGACGTGTAACCAAAATTGAGCCAATTAAGGTTTTCCCTGGAATCAAATGTTGATGTTGGGAAAGAAACAGTTCTCTCTGCTGTGGTTTCTAGAAGAAAGAAAATATGAATGTGGGGCTCCTGGAAGCCACTTTTCTGCTGCACAGAGAGAGCAATTCTATAGGAGGGCAACAAAGAGTAGCTGAATCCAGAGATGGAGCCAGATCCCTGGCAACACTGTGGGAGCCCTTAGGTCCAGCCACAGACAAAGCCACAGAGTGCAATGAAGCCCAAAGGCTGCCTGGTGAAGTCAGCTGTGCTGCTCTATTTCCCAGTTACAAGAGCCAGTAAATTTCTTACCTGACTCATTTGAGTTAAATTTCTGTCACCCGCTAAAAGTTAAAGGATTTGTGTGGAATCTTCCCTTAGAAAAATTAGAGTCTCATACATTTCTTAAGGGCAGGCACAAATTTGGCTGCAAACTTCCACGTAGCCAATGCAAATATGGAAACACAACGAGTTACTGAATTTCATGTCCATAAACTAAAATATCTCCCACAGATGGTCATAAAGAGTACACTATGCATGATTCCATGTGGCAGGAATATGAGTGGTCTTGCCTTCTATTATTTCCTACTCTCATGTTTCCAAAAACATCAATAAATAGAAAGGCCTTTGGGGGTGGGGGAGGAATGGGAGGGTGAAGGACAGTGTGTAACACGGTAAGGTGTCCTGAACACCTTCCCTAAGGAAGTGGTTCTCAAAGTATGATCAGGCAACCAACCCCTAAAGACCCCAAGACCCTTTCAGGGTGTCCATGAAGTCAAAACTATTTTTGGAACAATACTAAGACATTATTTACCTTTTTTGTTTTCATTCTCTCATGAGTGTACAGAGTTTTCCAGAGGCTACGTGGCATGCGATATCACAAAAGACCAAATGAAGAAGCAAATATCAGGATCCAGCCATCTTCTACTAAGCCAGCCAGGTATCAAAGAGATTTGCAAAAATGTGAAACAATGCCTCTCTTCTCACTAATTTTTTTTTTTTTTTTTTTGAGGAAGATTAGCCCTGGGCTAACATCTGCTGCCAATCCTCCTCTTTTTGCTGAGGAAGACTGGCCCTGAGCTAACATCCGTGCCCATCTTCCTCTGCTTTATATGCGGGACGCCTACCACAGCATGGCTTGCCAAGTGGTGCCATGTCCACACCCGGGATCCGAACCGGCGAACCCCAGGCGTGGAATGTGTGAACTTAACGGCTGTGCCACCAGGCCGGCCCCTCACTAATCATTTTTTAAGTAATTATTTTTCATTAAAAAATGTTATTTATCTTAACATAAGTGAGTTTCTTTTTAATGAACTAAGTATTAATAATATGTCTCTGTTTTAATTTCTACTATAGTAAATATCAACAGATACTTATGAACAAAAGCTCTTTGGGGTCTTCAGCAACTTTTAAGAGTGTAAGGGGTCCTGAGAACAAAAATTTTGAGAACTTTGCCCTATTCAATGGATAGTTTCATTTCACTTCCCAAGATTTCACAAATTCTGAAGAGAGCAGAAATGCAGTAAATGTCTCTTTTTGGAAGTTAGTGAAGATGTTCTAAAATTGATTGTGGTAAAGGTTTCACAATTCTGTGAATATATTAAAAACCAGTGAATTGTACATTTTAAATGGGTGAGTTTTATGGGTAAGTTAAATGGGTTTAAATGGGTGAATTATATCAATAAAATTGCTTTTAAGAAGTTATTACAGATAAAATTTATAAGGAAAACCTGTTCATTTAAATTGATCATTATCAAATAAATCAATAACATACATATCACAAATAGATCCCCTAAAATATGTTATGAATAGATAATGAATGTTATAAAACCAGGAATGGAAAACTAAGCAATGACAAATGTTTAGAAAAAAATTAAGTGCAATATCTGTAAGAAATAAGAAAATTACCTTCCAAGAGTTTTTGACATGATGTATTGATCTCTTAATTCCTTAGGATAAACTGACTGGTCATCTACAGTCAGATCAAAAAATACAAAAACTAAGGAAAAACAGGCAGAAATAGATCTCATTAATTCATTCAATAAAAAAGAAGATAAATGCCACTAAAATTTAGTAAACACATAGAATATAAGACAATTGTTTTTAATTACATTTAACATTTAACCCTGAAGGAATTATTTACATAGGCTATACATATCATGAAACCCACGGAAAATGATGATTGTCAAATTTCATTCTTTAATGGAAATACACAGCATCATTCTCACTATAGGACAGGAAATCCACAGCATCATTCTCACTATAGGACAGGAAATCCACACATAAATGCTAGTCTTATTCTTTGACCTCAAAATATTAATCAATTGCAGTAATATAAAATATCCATGCAGATTAACACAAGCTCAGAACCAAAAGGCAATTAGTTTGAGCCTAGGAAAAAATATTCTAGGCAAGCAATAAACAACCCAATAAAAATTAGACCATAGGTCATCATACTTGTATTACCTTCTTTACCATTTATACCTTTACATATCTGGTATTTTATAGTGCAAACCGCCCTGAACCTACTTGTAAAATTAAATAAATAGCATTTTCCAAAAGAATCCCATTGATTTCTCTATTATTCGGGCTGTATCTCAGAGAAAAAACAAGAGGAAAAAAACACCTATTCGTTTAATAATTTAACCATCCACATGGGCCAAGCCTGCAGTCAGTTACCAAACACTTCAATTCTACAGTCATCAATGGTAAATTTGCAACTACCTGTTAAATCTTGAAAGAGAGAAATTTAAGACCCTTGAGTTTCCCAGATTTCAGGTGACGGTTTTTGACCTCCCTGGAGTAACCTAGAGATCCAGTCTCTGGCATGAATCTGAGCCACCTCAGTACGCTTCATTCCAGACTGGTCCACACAAGGTAGACACTTGCCTAGTGAATGAAACCTGCTGGCCACCCAGGAGACAACGATGCCCCTCTGCTTGTGGATATCTGTGAACCTAGACGTTCCAGTGGCATTTGAGAATCTGGGAATTTGAGGGGCTCTGGAGATGTATTTCTCACAAAAGTCAAGCTCTACTTCAGGGGCTGCAAACGCAGTTGCCCACACAAGCTGGAAGGCAGGGTTGAGTGTAAGACAACATGGAGCAACGGGGACTCAAAGGAGAAAACATATCACGATCTAAAGGAGGCAGCCTCTACTCAGCACCTGCAAATCCTCAAGTAGTGGGATTATAGGCTCAGTGTGGCCAGATACTCTACCTTCGCAAAGAAACGTGGATTTTCATGTTAAAGTACAAATATCAGCAAATGCCTGATAAGATGTCAGTAGACCAAATGCAGTCTGCAGAATACCAGTTTGATCTATTTCAACCATGGCCACCTTTAACCCATATGACATCTGTGTTCAAATTAGAAAAGGTGCCCCTTGGAGAGACCAATTAGAAGGTGGCACACAGCTTGTCAAGTGGAAGACAGGCCAAATTTCAGGGCCCAGTTGCCCCTTCCACCAGCTGTTCTCAAACAGCAAAACCCTATGCAGCTGCCCTGACTCTAACTATCAGATAGGAAACAAAATAGTCAGAAACAGGGAAAACTAAGTCAATCCTAAAATGGACGTTAGCATGCCAAGTATAGTCATAGTTCTCAGAGGTCAATCTGAAGCCTGACTGCGCAAGAATCACCTAGACAGGATGTTTTAAATCTCGGAACTACTAGTTGAGGGTCTGCGGGAGAGTGCCTGTGGGAATCTATATTTTTAAGATGTTATCTACACACACATACACACACACCCTTCCAAGCTATTCAACTCTCAGATAGTTGTAGGGTATTTTTACTCTTTCTGCACTGAATCTTTTGCGCTGAAAGACAATTGTTCATTTTAGATGTGATATTCATGAAGTTTTAGGAATGGATGCTTATAAAACAGTACTTGATGATGACAATAAACATCTCCACTTTCACAGGATAATCACGTGGTATTTAAGAAGGTGGAATGTCTAAATTGAGACTCTTATAGAAAAACCCATAGCCTGTAGCCTATTGCCTGGAATATAATAGTTCAATAAATATATGCAGAAATGAATGAATGGAAGGGATCACGAAAGGGAAAAACGAGGAGGGAGGGAGGGAGATGAATTAATGGCCTAAAACAACAACTCAACAGCTATCTAAGACTGATGTGGCATAACCTGTATCCATCAATGAACTAGGAACTCTCGTAAACAATATGATAATTCAATTGACAGCATATGGCTTTAAATAAAACTAATCAAACCAATTAAACCTTAGGAAATGTGTCTATCATGATAGAACTTCCTGATAATTTGAAAACGCAACTAGGACTCGGTTGAATCTTGAATGCAAATCTGCTTACTTTACTTACTCAAACCATACTTCGGCAAGAATACACGTCAATTTTCCTTTTATATGGGAGGAAAAAAGTTCCAGTAACCATAAGATAATAATAACAACATTACCTTTATTATTCCATACTGAAAGTGCGATTTCAGAATTGTTATTCAAAGGAAGGCGTCTTCCTTTCCCTACAAGCTCTCTATTTACAAAGGTTCCATTCCCACTGTGATCTTCGATGTATGCGATGTAAGAGTTTTTAGGACCCATTTCCTAAAATAGAGAACATTTTATTTCAAAGTTGTAACAGTGGGGAGTTATAGCGGGAAGATATCTAAGAGTGAAGACTAGATTACCAGCTCTCCCAAATGTATGGATATTTGTCACCTACTCTGAAAATCCGAAAGTGCTTCTTGCTGTAAGTCCGGTATTTATCCGTTTTTTTCAGCAGTGGCTCATCAAAGCAGTATTCACAGCTTTTATCCCTCCCAAACCAGTAGTTGTCATTAACACAGTCTGTAACACAAAAGATCACTCCAGCGGGCTGAGGAATTTCACATCTCAAACACCTTTAAAAATTGCTCATAAAATCTATCGTAGGAAAATAGCCTAAGAAGGCAATCAAAATTATACATTAGTTTATCAAGATTTTATGATTAAATATGAGAGCGGAGGAAAAATATCAAAATTTCCCAACAATGAGTTTAATAAATTATGGTTTATACATCACCACGAAATAACAAGCAGACATTAAGCGTTCTCAAACAATTTTTAATGATTTGGAAAAAGACATGATATCATAGTAACTTCCGACTTATTACCCTCCTGAGGCTCCCCCATCATACTCAGTACAAAATCAGCACTCCTCCTCATGGCAGCCTAGATGCTCAGGATCTGGCCCCTGGCTACAAGCCTCATCTTGTACCCCTCTCCTTGCCCACTACACCCAGCCCATTGGCCTCCTTTCACTGCCCCGTATATGCCAGGCTCAATCTGCCTCATGGCCTCTGCATTCCTCTTTCACAGCTATTTGAATGGCCATCTTGCCTTTTGTGTCTGGACTCAAATGATCACCTCCCATTCAGGTTTCTATGTAAGCAGATTCCCACCTCACCACCCTTCAGTTATCATAATGACATCCTGCTTTGTTTCCCTCTAAGTATGGACCATAACTGGAAATTATCTTGATTATTTGTATATCATCTCCCTGCATTCCCGTTAGTACATAAACTCCAGGAGGGCAGCCTTGGGTCTCCTGTTTAAGAGTACAGCTCCAGCACCTAGGACAATGCATACGGTGGGCAAGTAAATATTCAGGGAAAGACAGACTAGGGAAAATATTAGCAACTCCTATCACACACAAAGGACTAATTTCTCTAATATCTGTAAAGTTCCTACAAATAAAAGACAAACAATCTAGTAGAAAAGGGGCAAATGATATGAAGAAACAATTCACAACAGACAGAATACAAATGGCTCAAACATATGAAAAGATGGCCAAGCTAACTCAATACAAGAAACTTTAAAAACCAAAAAGACAATAAGATTCCATGTTTCAACAACCAGATTGACAAAAATCCAAAAACTTCATATTACACTGTGTTGGCAAGAGGTATGAAGAAGCAGTTACTCTCATACATTGCCAATAAGAATATAAGTTTATACACTGTCTAGGGAGTGTAATTTGCCAAGATCTATCAAAATTACATACGCAACCACTTCACACCCATAAAGATGGCTATAATATCAAAAAAAGGAAAACAACAAGTGATGGCAAGGATGCAAAGAAATTGGAACCCTCATACATTGCTGGTGGGAATGTAAAATGGTACAGCTACTGTCGGAAACAGTTTGTGGTTCTTCACACAGTTAAACATAGAACTGTCTAATGACTCAGCAATTCCACTCCTAGGTATACACCCAAAAGAACTGAAAACAGGTACCCAAACAAATTCTGTACACGAGTGTTCACACCAGCACTATTCACAAAAGCCAAATGGTGGAACCAACCCAGATGTCCCCCAATGGAGGAACGGCTAAACAAATTGTGGTATTTACATATAATGGAATATTATTCAGCCATAAAAAGGCATAAACGCTACAACTCATACATTTTATATCATGGATGAATCTTGAAAACATTATTCTAAATGAAAGAAGCCAGATACGAAAGGCCACATATTGGATGGTATTTACATAAAATATCCAGAATGGTTAAATCCACAGAAATGAAATGCAGACTGGTGGTTGCCAAGGGCAGGAGAAAGGAATGGGAAGTAACTGCTTAATGGATATAGGGTTTTATTTGGTGTAATGGAAATGTTTTGGAACTAGACACAGGTGGTGGTTGCACAATGTTGTACTAAATGCCACTGAACTGTTCACTTTAAAATGATTAATTTTGGGGATTGGCCCACTGGCATAATGGTTAAGTTCACACGCTCTGATCTGGCAGCCCAGGGTTCACAGGTTTGGAACCCTGGGCACAGAACTAGCACCGCTCATCAAGCCACACTGTGGCAGCAACCCACATAAAATAGAGGAAGATTGGCACAAATGTTAGCTCAGTGACAATATTCCTCAAGCAAAAAGAGGAGGATTGGCAACAGATGTTAGCTCAGGGACAATCTTCCTCACACACACACACAATAAGATTAATTTTATGTGATGTGAATTTCACTTTGAGTTTTTAGAACTACATATGCACACACCCTTGGCCCCAGAAAGGAGAGAATTGTATGTATTATGAAAGGACATAAGGACATATGTACAAGGTTATTCACTATAGCATCATTCTTTTTTTTTGAGTAAATTTTTTTTTCTTAAAGATTGGCACCTGAGCTAACAACTGGTGCCAATCTTCTTTTTTTTTTATTCTTCTCCCCAAAGCCCCCCAGTACATAGTTGTATATTCTAGCTCTGAGTGCCCCTGGTTGTGCTATGTGGGACGCTGCCTCAGCATGGCAGGATGAGCAGTGCCACATCCGTGCCCAGGATTTGAACCAGCAAAACCCTGGGCCGCCAAAGCAGAGTGCACAAACTTAACCACTCGGCCACAGGGCCGGCCCCAGCATTATTCCTTTTCTTTTTCTCTTTTTTTTTTTCTGTTGGGGAAGATTCACCCTGAGCTAACATCTGTTACCAATCTTTCTCTTTTTCCTTGAGGAAAATTTACCCTGAGCTGATGTCTGTACTGATCTTACTCTATTTTGTATGTGAGTCACCACCACAGCATGGCTGCCAATGAACAATGTAGGTCTGTGCCAGGGAACTGAACCCATGCTGCCAAAGTGGAGTGTGCCAAACTTAACCACTAGGTCACCCCATTCATCAAGCCATGCTGTGGTGGCATCCCACATATAAATAGAGGAAGACTGGCACAGATGTTAGCTCTGTGACAATCTTCCTCAAGCAAAAAGAGGAAGACTAGCAACAGGTATTAGTTCAGGGCCAATCTTCCTCACCAAAAAAAAAAAAAAAAAAAGGAATGAGGATCTTCATATTCTGATAGAAGGACATCTAAGATATATTGTTAAGTAGAAAATATAAGTTGTAACCAATGTGTTGTGAATTACAATTAGTATTAAAAATAAAAGGGAAAAAAGAACATATAGACACTTAGTTGCTTATATATGCATCAAATATCTCTGGAAGGCCACATAAGAAATCAGCAATACTAGGAAGCAGAGGGGGGAAGGACAGAAACTGGACGAAGACCTTGCACCTCTTTTGAATTTTGTACCTAATACAAATATAACGTATTCAAAAATTAAATCAGGGGCTGGCCCCGTGGCCAAGTGGTTAGGTTCGCGCGCTCCACTTCAGCGGCCCAGGGTCTCGCGGGTTCGGATCCTGGGTGCAGACATCGCACGGCTCATCAAGCCATGCTGAGATGGCATCCCACATGCCACAACTAGAAGCACCCACAACTAAAAATACACAACTATGCACTGGAGGCTTTGGGAAGAAAAAGGAAAAATAAAATCTTTAAAAAAAAAATTAAATGAATCACTTAAAGAGTCTGAAGTCTGCTGGGGAGATGAACATAAAAAAAAAACAGTAATACAACAGGCAGACTATCCAGACAATTCTGAGGCAAATCTGCTTGGGGCTACCAATGAGGCTGCATGGAGGAGGTGAGACAGTAAGGATAGACTGAACGACCCCTTTGGAATGCAATATGGCAGCATCCATTAAAAGTAAAGCCATGCCTACTCTATGACCCAGCGACTGGATTCAGGCTCCACCCTAGAGAGTGCCCAACTGATGAAAGAGACAACAACAGGACATTCACTGGAGTCTTGCTTGCAGGAGTAAAAACTGAAAACAAACTAAGCATCTCTTAATAGAGGAAGGAATAAATGAACCATGATATTTCTACTAGAAACCAGGAGATTCTGAGGCAATTGAGAAAAAAACGGCATGAGAGTTTAGGACACTAATAAGTGTGGTGGACAGAGAATGCAAGGAGCAGCTGTCCATGGAAGGACATGCCTGGATCTTTGCTCATTAGGAGAGGCCTCAGGCAGATGTGTGGAAGGGCAAAGGGAGAGCAAGGGAGGAGGTAAGGGGGCCAGAAGCTCTCAGTGAGCTAACAAGAGGTATGAACCCAAGGAGGCGCCGCTCCTCCCAGGAGAGGAGACGGGGGTGCAGGTGCGAGGGTGTGAGGACAGGAACAGATACATTGGTTTTGGTAAATGAAGTGAAAGTTTAGGTAAGTTCTTTTCCTTTGCCAGGGATTCCAGACCTCTTTGAAATTCAAACTCACTGACCTCCCTCAGAGAATCCTCTATCACTGAAAAAATTAAGGCCATCTGAGAAAAACTAACCTGTCTCTCCCTTTCAATCCCAACCTTTGGCATATTTTCCTGACCATTCCTTTAACATTATTTCCCCTTTTACAGAAGAGGACCATGAAGCTCAGAGAAGTAATATCACTTGCCCGAGGTCACACAGCTAGCAAGGGACAGAGCTAGGACTTGAACCCATGTCTTTCAATCCACAGCACCCTCACCCTTTCTCCCAACTCACCCCCCACCTCAGCTACACTCTCACCCTTATTTTCTTCCCACTCAAGCATTTTTTTCCCCAAGTAATTTTATTGGGATTATAATAGTTTACAATATTGTGTAGTTTCAAGTATACGTTATCATTTATCTATTTCTGAATATACCTCATTGTGCTCACCTCCAGTAGTCTAATTTTTATCCATCACCATACATATGTGCCCCTTTATCCCTTTCACCCACTCCCTAACCCACTTCCCCTCTGGTAACCAATAATCTGTTCTCTTTATCCATGTATTTGTTATCTTCCATATATGCCACTCAAGCATTTTTAAGCTCTTTCTCTATCAGTCTCTGATACACTCATTTTATTTATTTTCGTGTGTATGTTTGTTGCTTTTTTTTTTTTGAGGAAGATTACCCCAGGGCTAACTACTGCCAATCCTCCTCTTTTTTGCTGAGGAAGACTGGCCCTGAGCTAACATCCATGCCCATCTTCCTCTACTTTATATGTGGGACGCCTACCACAACATGGCTTTTTTTTGCCAAGTGGTGCCATGTCTGCACCCGGGATTCGAACCAGCGAACTCCGGGCCGCCAAGAAGCAGAACGTGCGCACTTAACCACTGAGCCACCAGGCCGGCCCCTCATACACTCATTTTAAACAGGAACAAGCCTCTGTTGCATTCCACAGTCCCCTTTGGCTGCTAATTTTGTTACCTTTCTTACCCCACACTCATTTCTTTCCCAATTACAGGTTAAGAACCTACGTTTAAAGTCTGAAAGTCATAGGTTCAATTCCTGAGTTTACCAGCTCTTGGCTGTATGACCAGAGACAAGTTAATCAATTTCTCTCTAGGCCTCACTTTGCTCTTCTGTAAAATGGAGATAAGAATAACAATACTCACTCACAGGATTATTCTGAAATTTAAATAAGATAGTCCCAACACTCCACCCAATAAAAGGAAAATACACCTTCTTCTCAAATGCATGTAAGAACCTGCTCCAAGATAGAACATAAGCCAGGCCAAGAAATCCCCCATCGATATCTTAAAAGTTTAGAAATCATACAATGTGTGTTCTCCAACAAAAGGGTAATGAAATTAGAACTCAATAACATAAAGAAATTTAGTAGGGGGCCAGCCCCGTGGCTGAGTGGTTAGGTTTGCGCACTCTGTTGCAGCAGCCCAGGGTTTTGCCAGTTTGGATACTGAGCAAGGACATGGCACCACCCGTCAGGACATGCTGAGGTGGCGTCCCACATGCCACAGCTAAAAGCACCCACAACTAAAAATACACAACTATGTACCGGGGGGGCTTTGGGAGAAAAAAGAAAAATAAATTCTTTAAAAAAATTTAGTAAATTCCCATATAAGTGGAAACTAAACAGCACACTCCTAAATAACTGAAAGGACAAAGAAAAATACTCACAAGGGAAATTACAAAATACTTTGAAATGAATGAAGAGACAATATACCAAAATTTATGGGATGCAGCTAAAGCATTACTTACAGGGAAATTTATAGCTGTAAATGTCTAAGTTACAAAAGAAGAAAGATTTCAAATCAATAACCTAACCTTCCTTAAGACACTGGAAAAGAGAAGCAAATAAAATCTAAAGCAAGCAGAGGAAAGAAATAATAAAAATTAGAGCAAAAACAAATATAATAGAGAATAGAAAAACAATTAAGAAAATCAATGAAACCAAAAGTTGGTTATTTGAAAAGATCGACAAATTGACAAAACTTTAGAAAGACTGACCAAAGAAATAAGAGAGAAGACTCAAATTGTTCAAATCAGGAATGAAAGAAAGGTAATTACTACTGACCTTACAGAAATAAAAAGGACTAAAAAAAAGAATACTATGAACAACGGTATGACACTATTAGATGACATCGATGAAACAGACAAACTCCTTGAAAGACACAAACTACCAAAACTGACACAAGAAGAAATAGAAAATCTTAAGAGACCCAATGACAAGTAAAGAGACTGACTTAGTATCAAAGAACTTCCTACAAAGAAAAGCCCAGCCCCAGATAGCTTTATTTTAAATTCTACCAAACATTTAAAGAATTAAAACCAATTCTTCTCAAGCTCTTCCAAGAAATATAGGAGGGAACCTTCCCAACTCATTCTATGAGGTCAATAATACCCTGATACCACAAACAAATACATCACAAGAAAACTACAGAACAATATTCCTTATGAATATAGATGCAAAAATCCTCAACAAAATACTACTGACAAACTGAATCCAGCAACATATAAAAAAGATTATACCTGATGAAGTGAGAACCCAGGAAAGCATGGTTGGTTTAACATGTGAAAACTAATTAATGTAACATGCAATAACAATAGAATATAAGACAAAAACCACAAGATCAGCTCCAGAGAATAGAAACAGACCAAACGTTTGCCTGACAAAATCCAATATCCCTTCATGATCAAAAAACAAAAACTCAATAAACTAGGAATAGGAGGAAACTTTGTGAACACAAGAAAGGGCATTTATGAAACACCCACAGCTACCATCATATTTAATCATAAAAGACTGAAAGTTTCCCCCCAACATAGGAAACAAGATAAGGACACCCACTCTTAACACTTCTGTTGATTGTACTGGAGGTTCTAGCCACGGCAGTTAGGGTACATACACACACACATACATACATAACGGGCATCCATAATGGAAAGGAAGCAAATCTATCTCTATCCACAGATGACATAATCTTCTATGTAGAAAACCGCAGGGAAGCCACTAAAAATCATTACACCTAATAAACAAAGTTCAGCAACATTACAGGATACAAGATTAATATGCAAAAATCACTTGTATTTCAGGGCTGGCCCAGTGGTGTAGTGATTAAGTTTGCAGGCTCCACTTCAGTGGCCCAGGGTTTGCAGGTTCGCATCCCAGATGCGGACATAGCACCACTAGTCAAGCCATGCTGTGGTGGTATCCCACATAAAATAGAGGAAGATTGGCACACATGTTAGCTCAGCAACAATCTTCTTCAAGCAAAAAGAAGAGGACTGGGGCCAGCCTGGTGGCACAGAAGTTAAGTGCGCATGTTCCACTTCGGTGGCCCAGGGTTCGCCAGTTTGGATCCCAGGTGCGAACATGGCACCACTTGTCAAGCCATGCTGTGGCAGGCGTCCCATATATAAAGTAGAGGAAGATGGGCACGGATGTTAGCTCAGGGCCAGTCTTCCTCAGCAAAAAGAGGAGGATTGGCAGCAGATGTTAGCTCAGGGCCAATCTTCCTCAAAAAAAAAAAAAAACTTATATTTCTATACACTAGCAATCAACAAACCTAAAGTGAAATTAGAAAGTAATTCCATTTACAATAACAAAAAAAGAATAAAACTGTTAAGAATAATTTTAAAAAAGAAATGCAAATCATATTCTAAAAACTACAAAACTGTTGAAAAAAATTTGTAAAGGTCTATATATGTTCATGAATTGGAAGACTTAATATTGCTAAGATAGCAACACTCCCAAACTACAAATTTACACAATCCCTATCAAAATGCCAGCTGCCTTCCCACAGAAATTAACAAGCTCAATCTAAAATTCTTATGGAAATGCAATGACCTAGAACACCCAAAATAATCTTGAAAATGAAGTTCAGAGTTAGTGAACTTACTCACATTCTGCAGTTTCAAAACTTACTAGAAAGCTACCAAACTCAAGAGAGTGTGGTACTAGCATAAGGATAGACATATAGATCAATGGAAAAGAACTGAGAGACCAGAAACAAATCTTCACATTTCCAGTCAACTGATTTTCAAAAAGGGTGCCAAAACAATTTATTGAGGAAAGAAGTCTTTTTCACATATAGTACTAGCACAGTGGATATCCACATGCAAAATAAGAATAGTTGAAACTCTTAGCTCACACCATATACAAAAATCAACTGCAACAGAATCGAACACTAATTCTAAGAGCTGGAATTATAAAACTCTATGAAGAAAAAATACTGATAAAACTTTGTAACTTGGGCTAAGCAATGCTTTTTTTAGATAAGACAAAAAACAAACGGAAAAATAGACAAATTGGACATAATTAAAATTTGAAACATGTGTGTCAAAGAACACTATTAAGAAAGTGAGAAAAACAACTTAAAGAATGGGAGAAAATATTTCTCCAAAGAAAATATAAAAATGGCCAAAGAGTACATGGAAAGATGTTCAGTATCATTAGCCATTAGGGAAATGCAAATCAAAACCACAATGAGATACTACTTCACACCTACCAAGATGACTAGAATCAAAATGACAGATAATAATGGTGGTGAAATGTGGAGAAACTGGAACCCTCATACATTGCTGGTGGGACTATAAAATGGTGCAGCTGCTGTGAAAAAGACCTTGGTGATTCCCTAAAAAGTTAAACACAAAATTACCATATTATATAGCAATTCTACTCCTAGGTATATACCCAAAAGAACTGAAAACAGGGACACAAAAAGATACTTGTACACAAACATTAATAGGAGCATTATCCAAAATAGCCAAAAGGTGGAAAGAACCCAAGTATCCAGCAATGAAGGAATGGATAGAGATAATGTGTAAAATATATACAATGGAATATTATTCACCGATAAAAAGAAATAAAGCTCTGATACAACATGAATGAACTTTGAAAACATTAAATGAAAGAAGGCAGACACAAAAGGATAAATGTTATAATTTCACTATACAAAATATCCAGAATAGGTAAATTCTGACACAGAAAGTAGGTAAGAAATTACCAGAGGAACGTGATGGGGAAACAATACCCTCTTCAATAAATGGTGTTGAGAAAACTGGATAACCACATGCAGAGGAAAGAAATTGGACCCCTATCTTACACCACTCACAAAAACTATCTCGAAATGGATTAATGACTTAAACATAAGAATTGAAACTGAAACCATAAAACTCCTAGAAAAAAACATAGAAAAAAAAAAAGTTCCTTGACACCGGTCTTGGCAACGATTTTTTGGATATGACAGCAAAAGCACAAGTAACAAAAGCAAAAATTAACATGTAAGACTACACAAAACTAAAAAGTTTCTGCATAGCAAAAAAGCAATTGAAAAACTGAAAAGGCAACCTATGGAATGGGAAAAATCATTTGCAAATCATATATCTGTTAAGGGGTTAATATCCAACACATAAAAAACTCACATAACTCAATAGCAAAAAAAAAACAAAACATGATTAAAAAATAAGCAGATGTGGGGGCTGGCCCCGTGGCCGAGTGGTTAAGTTCGCGCGCTCCGCTGCAGGCAGCCCAGTGTTTCGTCGGTTCGAATCCTGGGCGCGGACATAGCACTGCTCGTCAGACCACGCTGAGGCAGCGTCCCACATGCCACAACTAGAGGAACCCACAACGAAGAATACACAACTATGTACCGGGGGGCTTTGGGGAGAAAAAGGAAAAAATAAAATCTTTAAAAAAAATAAATAAATAAGCAGATCTGGGAGAGTGACATCAGCATCATGGCAGAGTGAGCTCTTCCCTTAGACTTTCCCCCTAAGATACAACAAAAAGGACATTCATATAACGCAAAAGACGTCTGAGAGACCCCTGCAGCCATATGACTGAAGGCAGACCCTCCAAGAGGAAGTGGAAGGAGGTAAGGGGATCTCCTCTTCCTCTCCTAATGGTAGTGACCCTAGGAACAGCACCATCCTCAGCTCTGAAAGGAAAGGCGGGAGGGGCAGCCCTCAGCAGGAACACTTTCACTCTCCAAATTCCCTCACAGACCGTGAGAAAGCCCCACACAGAGGTGACTAACCTATGGTGGGGGGTGGCTTCATCAAGCTAGCACCCCAGGAGAGCAGATAGCAAGGGCAGAGCGAGAACACCCCCAGAATCACACAGGCAAAAGAGAATGCCCCTACCCACCGCCTGGCACTTCAGCCCAGCTGGGTGGCCAGAGCACCTGCCCATATGATAGAAAAGCAACAGCTGAGAGCAAGCGAGCTGGGGTCAAGGCAAGCTCAGAAAACAAAGCTCTTGACTCCCACCCAGTGGTAGCAGGTGGAATCTGCAACCAGATCACTAAACAGAGGCACAAATCCACACCATCAAACACTACGAAAAAATATATTAATTCTCCAAACCAGAAGGAAAATGAAAAGCATCCAGAAATCACTCCTGAAGGCACAAAAATTTATAATCTAAATGACAGAGAATTCAAAATAGCTATCGTAAAAAAAACTCAATGAGTTACAAGAAAATACAGATAGACAGTTCAATGAAACCAGGAACTTCTTAACAAAAGAGATTCAAACTATAAAGAAAAACAATCAGAAATGTTGGAGATGAAAAGAACAATGGATGAGATAAGGAAAAATCTGGACTCCTGAAAAGCAGAGCTGATATCATGGAGGAGAGAATCAGCAGTCTGGAGGCAGAAATACAGAAATGTTTCAAGTGCGAGAACTAAGAGTAAAAAAAAATGAAGAAATTCTCAGAGAATATGCAACTCAATTAGGAAATGCAACATAGGGATTATAGGTATTCCAGAGAGAGAAGAGAAGAAGAAAGGAACAGAAAGCTTGTTCAAAGAAATAATAGCTGAGAACTTCCCACATGTGGGGAAGAAGCTGGAAATACAAGTGAAAAAAAGGCAACAGAACTCCTAATTACATCAATGTAAAAAGGACTTCTCCAAGGCATATAGTAGTAAAGCTGGCAAAAGTCAATGACAGAGAAAAAATATTAAGGGCAGCAAGGCAGAAGAAAATAACTTACAAAGGAACCCCAATCGGGCTTTGAGCAGATTTCTCAGCAGAAACCTTACAGGCTAGGAGAGAGTGGAATGACGTGCAAACTTCTGAAAGACAAAAACTTTCAGCCAAGAATACTCTATCCAGAGAAAATATCCTACAGATATGACAGAGAAATAAAAAATTTCCCAGATAAACAAAAGCGGAGGGAATTCATCACCACAAGACCCCCCCCTACAAGAAATGTTCAGGAAGGCCCTCATACTTGAAAAAGAAAAGAAAGGGGTTACAAAGCCTTGAGCAAGGAGATAAATAGGTAGACAAAACCAGGAAACTGCAGTTCTCTATCATAACAGGTTAGCAAACACTTAATTATAACATTAAAGATAAGAGAAGGAAAATATCAAAAACAAATATAATCTCATCATTCTAACCAGAAACTTACAACACAAGATGGATTAACTTGTGACAATATGAACTTAGAAAGCGAAGATGAAAGGGATGGAATCAGCTTAGTCTAAGGAAGTAAGAGGCTATCAGAAAATGCACTATCTCATCTATGAGATTTTTTATACAAACCGCATAGTAACCACTAAACAAATAATTAGAATAGAGACACAAATGATAAATAAAGAGAAAACTAAGAAAACTATCAGAGAACTATCAAACTGAACTGGTAGTCCGAAATACATGGGACGAGAAACAAAGGAAATGCAGAAGAACTGGAAAACGAGTGATAAAATGGCAGCATTAAGCCCTCGTATATCAATAATCACTCAAATTTAAATGGATTGATTCTCCAACCAAAAGACACACAGTGGCAGAATGGATAAAAAAAAAAAACAAGACCCAACAATGTGCTGCTTCCAGGAAACACATCTTAGCTCTAAAGACAAACAGGCTCAGAGTGAAGGGATGGAAGATGATACTCCAAGCTAATGGCAAACAAAAGAAAGCAGGTGTTGCCATACTTATAGCAAACAAAGTAGACTTGAAGACAAAACAGGTAATGAGAGACAAAGAGGGACGGTATAAAATGATAAAAGGGACAGGGGGCTGGCCCCGTGGCTGAGTGGTTAAGTTCGCGCGCTCCACTGCAGGTGGCCCAGTGTTTCGTCAGTTTGAATCCTGGGCGTGGACATGGCACTGCTCATCAAACCACGCTGAGGCAGCGTCCCACATGCCACAACTAGAAGGACCCACAACGAAGAATATACAACTATGTACCAGGGGGCTTTGGGGAGAAAACGGAAAAAAATAAAAATCAATAAAAAAAAAATGATAAAAGGGACACTCCACCACGAAGACATAACACTTATATATGCACCCAACACAAAAGCACAAAAGTACATAAAGTAACAATTAACAAACCTAAAAGGAGATATTAACAACAACACAATAATAGTAGGGAACCTTAACACCCCACTTGCATCAATGGGTAGATCATCCAAACAGCAAGTCAACAAGGAAATATTGGATTTAAATGAAAAATTAGACCAGATGGACTCAATAGATACATATAGAACACTCCACCCAAAAACAGCAGAAAACACATTCTTCTCAAGTGCACATGGAACATTCTCAAGGACAGACAATATGGTGGGAAACAAGGCAAGCCTCAATAAATTTAAGAAGATTGAAATCATATCAAGCACTTATCTGATTTCTGCTATGAAGCTAGAAATCAACTACAAGAAAAAAGGTGGGAAAGTGACAAATATGTAGAGACTAAACAACATGCTACTGAACAACCAATGGATCACTGAAGAAATTAAAGGAGAAATCAAAAAATACCTGGAGATAAATGAGAATGAAAACACACCATATCAACTCATGGGATGCAGCAAAAGTGGTCCTAAGAGGGCAATTTATAGCAATACATGCCCATCTTAACAAACAAGAAAAATCTCAAATAAGCAATCTTAAAGTACACCTAAAAGAATTAGAAAAAGAAGAACAAACAAAGCCCAAAGTCAGAAGAAGGAAGGAAAAAAATAAAAACTAGAGTAGAAATAAATGAAATTAAAAAAAAAAAAAAAAAACAGTAGAAAGGATCAATGAAATAAAGAGGTGGCTCTTTGAGAAGATAAACAAAATTGACAAACCCTTAGCCAGACTCACAAAGAAAAAAAGAGAAGGCTCAAATAAATAAAATTAGAAATGAAAGAGGAGAAATTACAGTGGATGCCACAGAAACACAAAGGATTATAACAGAATACTAGGAAAAGCTATATGTCAACAAATTGGACAATCTAGAAGAAATGGATAAATTCTTAGACCTAGCAACCTCCCAAAACTGAACCAAGAAAAAATAGAGGCTCTGAAGAGACCAATCACAAGTAAAGAGACAGAAACAGTAATCAAAAATCTCCCAAAAAAAAAAAAGTCCAGGACCAGATGGCTTCTCTGGAGAATTCTACTGAACATTCAAAGAAGATTTAATAACTACCCTTCTCAAACTATTCCAAAAAATTGAGTAAGACAGAACACTTCCTAACACATTCTACAAGGCCAACATCACCCTGACACCAGAGCCAAACATTGATAAAACCAAGAAGGAAAATTACGGGCCAATATTGCTGATCAAATAGATGCAAAAATCCTCAACAAAATATTGGCAACCCAAATACAGCAATACATTAAAAAGATCATACCCCATGATCAAGTGGGATTTATACCAGGGATACAGGGATGGTTCAAGATCTGCAAATCAATGTGATACACCACATTAACAAAATGAAAAACAAAAACCACATGATCATCTCAATAGATGCCAAGAAAGCATTTGACAAGATTCGACATCCATTTATGATTTTTAAAACTATCAATAAAATGGGTATAGAAGGAAAGTACCTCAATATAATAAAGGCCATATATAACAAACCGACAGCCAACATCATACTTAATGGGGAAAAACTGAAAGCCATCCCTCTAAGAAAAGGAACGAGACAAGGGCGCCCACTCTCACTACTCTTATTCAACATTGTACTAGAGGTTTTGGCCAGAGCAATTAGGCAAGAAAAAAGAATAAAAGGACTGCAAATAGGCAATGAAGAAATGAAACTCTCACTGTTTGCAGACAACATGAGTTTACATATAGAAAACCCTACAGAATCCATCAGAAAACTATTAGAAATAATCAACAACTACAGCAAAGTTCCAGGTTACAAAATCAACTTAGAAAAATCAGTTACATTTCTATACACTAATAACAAATTAACAGAAAGAGAACTCAAGAATACAATACCATTTATGATCACAACAGAAAAATAAAATATCTAGGAATAAATTTAACCAAGCAGGTGAAAAACCTTTAGAATGAAAATTGTAAGGCATTATTGAAAGAAATCAATGACATAAAGAAATGGAAAGGTATTCCACGCACTCAGATTGGAAGAATAAATATAGTTAAAATGTCCATACCAACTAAAGCAATTTACAGATTCAATGCAATCCCAATCAGAATCCCAATTCTCACAGAAATAGAACAAAGCATCCTAAAATTCATATGGGGCAACAAAAGACCCCAAATAGCTAAAGAAATCCTGAGAAAAAAGAACACAGCTGGAGGCATCACAATCCCTGACTTCAAAATGGACTACAAAGTTACAGTAATCAAAACAGCATGGTACTGGTACAAAAACAGGCACAGAGATCAATGGAAAGAACTGAAAGCCCAGAGATAAAACCACTCATCTACAGACAGTTAATCTTTGACAAAGGAGCTAAGAACATACAATGGAGAGAGGAAAGTCTCTTCAAAAAGTAAGCAGATCTGAATAGACATTTTCCCAAAGAAGACCAACAGGTACATGAAAGGGTGCTCAACATTGCTAATCACCAGGAAAACGCAAATCAAAACCACACTGAAATAACACTTCACACCTGTTAGAATGGCTATCATCAAAAGGACAAGAGACGGTAAGTGTTGGTGAGGATGAGGAGAAAAGGGAACCCTTGTGCCCTGTTGGTAGGAATGTAAAGTACAGCCACTATGAAAAACAGTATAGAAGTTCCTCAGAAAATTAAAAACAGAACTGCCATATGATCCAGCAATCCCACTTCTGTGTATATATCCAAAGGAAATGAAAACAGAATACGAAAGAGATAAACATCTGCACTCTCATGTTCATTGCAGCAATATCCACAATAGTCAAGATGTGAAAACAACCTAAGTGTCAACAGATGAATGATGGATAAAGAAGATGTGGTATATATATAATAGAATATTATTCAGCCATGAGAATAAAGGAAATCCTGCCATTTGCAACAACATGGATCAACCTTGAGGGCCTTATGCTAACTGAAATAATCCAGACAGAGAAAAACAAATACTGTATGAAATCACTTGTATGTAGAATCTATAAAAGCTAGACTCACAGAAACAGAGAGTAGATTAGTAGTTACCAGGGGCTGGGGGATGGAGAAATGGGAAGGTGTTGGTCAAAGGGTACAAACTTGCAGTTACAAGATAAATAAGTGCTGGGGATCTAGCGTACAGCATGGTGACTATAGTTAATGATACTGGATTATATACTTAAAAGTTGCTAAAAGAGGGCCGGCCCCATGGCCAAGCAGTTGGGTTCGCGCAATCTGCTTTGGCGGCCTGAGGTTTCACCAGTTCAGATCCTGGGCGCAGACATGGCACCGCTCATCAAGCCATGCTGAGGCAGCGTCCCACATGCCACAACTAGAAGGTCCCACATGCCACAACTAGAAGGACCCACAACTAAAAAATATATACAGCTATGTACCAGGGGCTTTGGGGAGAAAAAGGAAAAATAAAATCTTAAAAAATACTAAAAAATAAAAAATGTTTAAAAAGTTGCTAAAAGAGTAGATCTTAAATGTTCTTACCGCAAAAAAGAAACGGTAATTATGCGATGTTACCACCGATGCTAACACTATGGTGGTAATCATTTTGCAATATCTAAGTGTATCAAATCAACACATTGTACACCTTAAATTTACACAACGTTAAACGTCAGTTATATCTCAATAAAGCTGAGGGGGAAAAAAAGGAGAGAAATTATCAGAGAAAAAAATTTCAGAAATAGATAATGGTGATGGTTATATAACCTTGTGAATGTCCTTAATGCCAGTGAACTATATACTTAATGATTAAAATGGCAAAATTTTGTTATATATATTTACCACAATAAGAAAAAGTAAACATTAAAAAAAACCTTAGGAATAAATTTTTTACAGTGCCAAGACTTGTACACTGAAAACTATAAAACATCGTGGAAGGAAATTACAGAAGAATTAAATAAAAGGAAAGACAGCCTGTGTTCATGAATTGGAAGACTTACCATTGTTAAGATGGCAATACTACCCAAAGTGATCTACAGATTCAATGCAATCTCTATCAAAATCCCAGCTGGCTTCTTTGCAGGAAGTGACAAGCTTATCCTAAAATTCATATGGAAATTTAAGGGACCCAAAACAGTCAAAACAACCCTGAAAAAGAAGAACGAATCGGGACTCACACTCTGGATCTCAAAACCTACTACAAAGCCACAGTAGGGAAGATTTTATGGCACTGACACAAGGACAGACATAGATCAAGGGAAGAGAACTGAAAGTCCAGAATTAAACCCTCATATTTATGGTCAAATGGTCTTTGATGAGGATGCCAAGAACATTCAATGTTTCATGAAAGCATAGCCGTTTCAAGAAATAGTGCTCAGGCAACTGGACAGTCACATGCAAAAGGATGAATTTGGACCCCTACCTCAGCACAGACAAGAATCAATTCAAAATGGATCAATGTAAGAGCTAAAAGTATAAAATTTTAGAAGAAAACATAGATGTAGATCAGTAACAAATAATAATAAATAGCTTCTATTTATTGAGCATCTACTTTATGCTGATCACTTGTCAGGCTCTTTATATGTAATCTCACTTTTAAAGGTGATGCATCCCACTTCCCCCTTTCCCACTATTTGTTTCCCACTCACCTAAGCTTAAGATAAGCCCTTAGCCTATCTTAAAAATATGGCTTAAATCAGTAAATAGCTTCAAATGTTTACTTCTAAATTTAAAGTTGTTCTCCATTTTTCACTGTTTTTTCAAGTCATCGAAGTTGGACATGACATACAAGGGAAGGTTGACTGACAAAGCACAAAATGGTACATTCGTCACTCATTTCTTTACATTATTATTTTCTATTCCATTAAAGTCAAGTTCAATTTTTTTCTTAAATCAAGAGGTCATTTTAATCCGAGAAGGAGAAAAAATGCTATTTAAAACATGCTGATAGCAATGCCTTACTATTGGAACCAGGTGTCAGAGAGGACGAATGTATCTGAAATGCAAGGTTGGCTATTTTGAGATAAAAACATATAACAGGCGGTCAACAAATAATCTTCCCTATTCTGAAGCGTACAATTGATGCTCTGAAGCTGCTGCATTCCACAGCAGGGGTTAAGTGAGGTTTTGTGATTAAATGGTAAATATCTGCAAGTTTGCATCAATCTCCATTTTTCTAGGGAGAGTCCACAGCTCTCTTCAGATGCTCAGAGGCACAGCACATTGCAGATGCCCAACTAATATGTGTTGAGAGAAAAAATGAAGGGGACCCAAAATAGCTAAGAGCTAGCACCCACCCGAAACTGCTTCCTTGGTTTCATCTTTCATCACCTTCAAACTCCAGAATCATTCCAGGAGCGGCTTGAGCTTTCTGCTACAACAACTTTCCATTAATTGTATTTCTGAACAAAATATTACACTATATA
Source organism: Equus caballus (assembly GCF_041296265.1). NCBI lineage: Eukaryota > Metazoa > Chordata > Mammalia > Perissodactyla > Equidae > Equus > Equus caballus. The sequence continues at coordinate 9,045,766 of NC_091691.1, read as the reverse complement.
ACAAAGGGTCTTACCAAGATTGGAGAATCCATCCTGAAGGGCCCATAATCGAGCCCAAGGGACAGGGACAGGCTCCTCAGGTTCTTGGTCCTCAGGAATAGAATAGAGTTCCTGAGTGGACACTGTGTCCAAGGAGCTCAGCGTCCCCGAGCTGGAGTGAGAGGACTGGCTGGACGTGGGCGCTGTGCTGGTGGAGGAGCTGGACGTGCCCTGGGACTGCGAGGAGGCGCCCTGTGTCTGTGAGGAAAGCCCATGGGACTGCGAGGAGCCACTCTGGGCCTGCGAGGAGGCACTGCCGTGGGACTGCTGACACTCCACATCCTTCTCCTGAGACATCACGACCTCAAAATAAGTGTCCAACAATAAGGTGAGTTTCAAGGAACAAAACTTAAAGTTCAAGAGTGAAGGATGGGCATATTACATTGGAAAAAAAAAAATCCAGAGCAAGCATGCTCTGCAAAAATTAAAATTCTAACAATCTAGACTATAGTTCTTCTGGACAGAGCTTCTCGTCACATCGCTTTCACCGGATCAGTTTTTTGTCTGACAGCCACAAACCAGAGGGAAAAGAAACAAAAATATTATTTGAAGGCTATAAATAAGTAAAAAGCAATGAAACTGAGTTGAGGGGGAGAGAGACTTGTAACAGCTTACATTCACTCAATTTTTAAAAATTAGAAATGAAATCTAAAACATTCATTAACAGTCTACACTACACTTAAATTTCATACATTTTTGGAAAGGGAAAGAAGGGGACAGGCTAGATGGCCAGGGGTAGAAGATGGGCAAAGAGAAACTGTACCATAACTCCCTGCGCCTCTCTAGGGGTGGCCATTAACATAAAATGACACTGACGCCCCTCCTCCCCCAAGCCAGCTCCTGGAGGGTAGGACTACTGTGTGTTCTTCATTCTAGATTCCTTGACTCCTACCTAAGAGCAGGGCCACTTAATGAGGCAGATCACAAAGAAGACTCCTCTAAACAACTCCAACCAGCCCTTTGTGATGCTAAGTCATTACGGGGCTCAGCTTGTCAACACCCTAAATGGTCTCCCAGCATGACAGAATCCTGCAGAAACCATTCTTTGGGTCACAGGAGACGGTAACATAGGTTCCCACCCTTGCTTTAGAATTAACTTGACGGACAGTTGAACTCTGATAATAGAATTTACAGTAAGGTCATTTTCAATCCCTAACTTTAAACCCCCAATCTGATTTAAAAAAAAAAAAAAAAAAAGGGCATTCTCTCCAGATGCCCACACTCACGCTACTCAAGGAGAACATAGTAAACATTACTCACACTGATCACATTTACACAGCTTTCCAGATACAAAGGTCCTGATGAGTTTTCCTTGAAGCACAGGAAGGTGAGGCCAGAGCTGAGTCTGCCACTCCAGGACCTGCTGCTCTCCTACCCCAGCCAGGCTGTGTCCTTCTGCTGTTTTTCGAACAAGACTTCTCCACCCTGAAAACTGGTAAAAGACTGTTTCAAGAAGCAGCTGCTATCATCGCTTACGATAAATAAGGACCACACTGGTCTCAGCCATGAGGAGAAAGTATAATGGAGTGGTTAGAAGTGAATAGTCTGGAGTCAGATGCCCGAGTCAAATTTTTGCATGACCTTTAGGTAGATTACAACCTCTCTGAGCCCATTTCCTTATCTGAAAAAAGTAGATCTTGAGGATTAACTGAGATGATGCGTGAAAGCTCCTCCTCCACTAATGCTTGATAATTGAGAACTGAATTCCAGTCCCAAAGAATCCGACAGCTGGAAAAGCCCTTACAAGTGCAATATAATTCTTTTTTCAAATAGAGAAACTGAGTCCCAAGGAGGACTGGTGCCCTCCTAACCGTTCCCCGCCACCCCATCCCACACACTTACTTATGGACATTCTCAGGGCATCCTCCTACATGGGTCAGTGTGTTTCCCGTTCCTACAGCGCCTAACATCTAAGAATTGGTACTTAATAGATATTTTGGAAATTGATCCTCAAGTATGGTAGGAATTATAAACATTTATAGAACTCTTTACAAAACAACTTCGCTCTGATTTTGAACAGCACAACTTTGTGCCTTCTTATCCTGTATGTCCCGGCTAGTTTCAGCTTGTAAGTAACAGGGGAAGTGAACTTCACCTCGAGTTTATCTACAAAGAAGGAAGAGAGTCGCCACGCATTCCTCTCCCCACCGCCCGACCTCAAAAACCGAACAAAGCGGAAGCTCGGGAAATTCAGCTCGCATTAAGACCCTGAGGACTGGATTCGAACCCCCAAACACTCAAGAATAGTTCCCCACTACGACTCACCGCGTGAGCCCACCTGGAATCGCACACTCACAGCAGCCGCAGCCAGCAGAGTGGCGCTAAACAAGCAGATACAAACTCCACCCTCAGCCAATCAAAACACCCCTCCGCCGCCGCCGGACCAATGAGGAGCAGCGGATGTGACCGTCCACGCGTCTCCTCAGGCTTACTGGGAGTTGTAGTTTAGAACGCAGAGCGGGACTCAGCAGCCAGTTTTCCCCCGGGTGATCCCGCCCCCTCAGCTCCCCAGCCAATCAACATCACTAGTCTGGTCGACCGCTCTCTCCGCTTTTCCCCCCACGGGTGACCACGGCCAGTTAGGCCGCGAGCCAGATGTGGGGCGGGAGGGCCGGGGCTTTGCTCCGGGTGTGGGGGTTGTGGCCAGCAGGGGTTCTCGGAAGGAGACCGCTAAGCTGCAATGCTGCATCGCTGGCGGGAAGCAACCCCTCCGGCTGTTGGAACTGCGGCAGCCCAGGGGGCCCCGTGCGGGGGGACGGGTTCTTCTGCCCGCAGTGCCGCGCGCTGCAGCCACCTGACCTCACTCGAGACTACTTCAGCCTCATGGACTGGTACGGGAGGCGGTTTCGGGAAACGCGCCAGTGCCAGAGGGACGTCGGGGGCTGGCGTGCGAGAGGGGAGGGCGGATCAGGCTCGGGCAGGAGGAGGAACGGGCCAGATAGGTGGGCGGAGCGCTAGAGAACTGGGGCTGGCGACGGGGTCTGGGAGAGTGGAGGATGGGATGTGTCCTGAGAGAGAGGAAATTGAGGGCGGGCCTGACGGAAGGGGCTTTGAGGGATAGAGACAAGCGTGGAGGCAGGACTGGAGGGGTGAGGAGTGAAGTTAGGGGAAATTGAAGGATCGAAGCTTCAGTGGAGGGAGACTCGAGGGGCGGGGCCTGAGGGAAAGCGGAGTTGGGGGGCGGGGCCTGAGGGAAGAGTACCTGAGGGGCCCGGGAGAAGGGCGACTTGAGAGATAGGGTCAGGATGATTAAAACTGGGTCGAGACTTGTAGGAAAGGAGTACTGAGGTGTTGGCCAAAATAAGAAAGTAAAAGCACAGAAAATCTAATATTGTAGGCAGAGTCTAAGGGAAAAGTGAGAACTGGGGGGAGGTCTGAGTTTTTCCCATTTTCCTCCGAAGGTTGAGGAGCTTGGACAGGTGGTGACGTGTGGGCGGAGCTAAACCTGTCAGAGCAGGCTCTGGGCATAGAAAGCGAAAGGGATTGGGTTACAATAAAGCAGGAGACAGAGGAAGAGACCTGGGCCTTGGAAAGACAGGTGGGATTCCGGAATGCCCCTTCCCCTTATCTCTGGGATCTGCTCCCGGCAGGCACTGAGCACTTATGATGGGCTGCAGTGACACCACCCTTTAAGTTGTTCAAGGTGCCAAACTTGTTCCCACTTCAGGGCCTTTGTGTGGTCCCTCTGCCTGGAAGACTCTTTCCTCTGACCTTTGATTACTCCTGCTCATCATTCAGGTTTCAGCTCAAATGTCAGCTGTCTACCACATTTACCACTCTCTCTGGCCCTATTCTCTTTTCCTTCACAGCACCTCCCGCTTTTTGAAATTATGTCTGTCTCCATGTTTATTGCATCTTCCCCATGAGACCAGGAACCAGGCCCATAGTATACAAACCTATAAATATTTGGTGCATGAATGTCTTCTTCCGATTTCCTTCCAGCAACCGCTCCTTCAGAGTTGACACTGCAAAGCTCCAGCAAAGGTACCAGCAGCTACAGCGTCTTGTCCACCCAGACTTCTTCAGCCAGAGGTCTCAGGTAGCCTATTGGCCACCCCTAAGGAGATCCAACACATGTGCACACCGGGTGGGTGGCAGGGGCCTTGTGGTGATGTGGTTATCAGGGACAGAGCTGGACAACCAGCTCCACCCAGTGGCAGCCTGCCCCCAGCCAGCCAGGCCCTGGACCTGTCCTGCACCCACAGCTTTTTACCTGACTTCCCAAAAGAATTAGAACCCATCAGTTGAAAATAAAGACAGCTCATCCCACACCACTTCTACTTTGGCCACTTCGTAGGTGCCTGCCCATCAGTATTTCATGAAAGAGTTTGTGACTGTAAGATGGCTGTTTTGGTTGGTAATAAGACTGTCTTCATCTCCGCTAACAGACTGAAAAGGACTTCTCAGAGAAGCACTCGACCCTGGTGAATGATGCCTATAAGACCCTTCTGGCCCCCCTGAGCAGGGGACTATATCTTGTAAGGTGATTTCCCAACCCTTCTATGTGGGACTGCCTGGTGTCCATTGTGCAATGGGACCTCTGCTCCTCTGTGTTCAGCAGAAGAGTGCTTGAGACCTCAGCTAGTCCAGGGACCCAACAACATTTAGCCTCAAAGACACTACACAAATACAGTTTTCTCTCAGTATTCTCTAAATCTTACTTGCCCGATTGCATTTTTTTTTAACTATTTTCTATAAATTTCAAGGCTTGGATGGTAATAGCTTTTAGGGAAGAGTAATTTGGGGAGTTTTGGAGGGGGACGAGCACCTTAGAATTTTAGGATTTAGTAGAATCTTTACAAATATCTAGTTTAACCTCCCCAATGGAGGAATGACTCCCCCCAGGGTCACCCAGTTCCAGGTAGCAGAGAGAGATCCCGTCCCAGCACTCCTGTCTCAGCCCAAGTTTCCAGCAGCCTACCCTCACTCTTTCACTATCAGGACAGTTCAGGTTTTCCCTGTGAATGGTATTCTGTCCTCAGTCGGATTTATGACTCTGACCCTAGTTTCTTGAACCTTATTTCTAAGAAATAAGTGTAAATATCAATAATAAATAAATGTAAATAAGTTTCTTAAAACTTATTTTCCCTGCTTTTATGCCTGAATAGCTAAAGCTCCGTGGAGTAGAGATTCCTGAAGGGACGGATTATGAAATGGACAGGCAGTTCCTCATGGAAATAATGGAAATGAATGAAAAACTTGCCGAAGCTCAGAGTGAAGCTGCCATGAAAGAGATTGAGTCTGTTGTCAGAGGTAAAAGATGAACTACCACCAAATTCATTTTATTGCCCTTATGAGTACATGTGTGGGGTTAAGTGCAAAATGCATATAAAGAGTACGTACTGGTCATCATCGTGATTCAGGGAGTAATTTTTTTCTTGATTTTACTGAAACCAATTTTGTCTGGAGGTTAGACTCACAACATCCCTAAGTCTCTGGAAGTCTGCCTTCAACCAAGAATATGGTAGTATTTTGCAGGTTGCAATCCGCCTTCCTACCCCTGACATGATTTGGATAACATTATTATCTCTGACGAGAAAAATAGGCCTCAGAAGTTTGTGGAAATACCCAAGGTCACATTGCAGAGCAAAGATTGAGACCTTGATCTTCTGATCCCAGATTGCTTTCCTTTCCACTTTATTCCATAGTCTGTCAGTCGGGGTTCTCCAGAGAAACAGAAGCATTAGTGTATATGTGTGTATGTATACATTTATACATGGAGAGAGAGAGACAGAAATTTATTTTAATGATTATGAGAGCTAGTGAGCCCAGAATATGTAGGGCAGACTGACAGGCCGGAAACTCAGGCAGGACTTCTGTGTTAGTCGTGAGGCACAATTCCTTCTCCAGGAAACCTCAGTTTTTGCTCTTAATGCCTTCAACTGATTGGATGAGGCCCACCACATTATCAAAGTTCATCTCCTTGTTTAAAATCAACTGATTATAAATGTTAATCACATCTACAAAGTACCTTCACAGCAACATCTAGACTAGTGTTTGACCAAACAACTGGGCACCATAGCCTAAAATTTGACACATAAAATTGACCATGCCATGTAGAAAAGGCTTCAAGGTTCTCACTCTGATAGTATGCACATAGATACCTTCACAAGTGTTTATGGCATGCCTGCTATATATACAGGCCCTGAGGATACAGCAGTGAACAAGAAAGACATGGTCCATGCCTTCATGGAGTTTGTGTATTCCAGCTCAATGTGTCCAAAATAGAATTCATGAGCGTCTCCCCTCCCTCTCAAAAAAATCATCTATGCCTCTTCTGATGTTCTCTTTCTAAGGGAATGACACTTTCCTGTTGCACAAGTCCAAAACAATGAGTAGGCATCTTTAACAACTTATTCTCCCTTTCCCCCGTAGACACTCCATCACCAAGTCTTGAAAAGCTGACCTTCTAAATGTGTCTCAAATCCATCCATCCATTTTCACTGCCACCACCCTGTTCCACACTACCATTCTCTCTCACCTGGACAACTGCAGTAACTCCAGGCTGGTTTATCTGTACCTTCAATCTAATATGTTCCTACACTGTCACTTGTGTGATCTTTTTTTTTTATTATTAATGTTATGATAGATTACAACCTTGTGAGATTTCAGTTGTACGTTATTGTTAGTCATGTTGTGGGTACACCTCTTCCCCCTTTGTGCCCTCCCCCCACCCCCCCTTTTCGCTGGTAACCACCGATCAGATCTCCTTGTCAATATGTTAACTTCCACCTATGAGTGGAGTCATATAGAGTTCGTCTTTCTCTGACTGGCTTATTTCGCTTAACATAATACCCTCGAGGTCCATCCACGTTGCTGCGAATGGGCCAATTTTGTCTTTTTTTATGGCTGAGTAGTATTCCCTTGTGTATATATACCATATCTTCTTTATCCAATCATCAGTTTCTGGGCATGTAGGCTGGTTCCACGTCTTGGCTATTGTAAATAATGCTGCGATGAACATAGGGGTGCAAGGGACTCTTGGGATTTCTGATTTCAGGTTCTTAGGATAGATACCCAGTAATGGGATGGCTGGGTCATAGGGTATTTCTATTTTTAACTTTTTGAGAAATCTCCATACTGTTTTCCATAGTGGCTGTACCAGTTTGCATTCCCACCAACAGTGTATGAGGGTTCCTTTTTCTCCACAACCTCTCCAACATTTGTCGCTCTTGGTTTTGGATGTTTTTGCCAATCTAACGGGTGTAAGGTGATATCTTAGTGTAGTTTTGATTTGCATTTCCCTGATGATTAGCGATGATGAACATCTTTTCAGTGTCTATTGGCCATATTTATATCTTCTTTTGAGAAATGTCTGTTCATGTCCTCTGCCCATTTTTTGATAGGGTTGTTTGTTTTTTTGTTGTTAAGCCGTGTGAGTTCTTTGTATATTATGGAGATTAACCCTTTGTCGGATAAGTGGCTTGTAAATATTTTTTCCCAATTAGTGAGCTGTTTTTTTGTTTCAATCCTGTTTTCCCTTGCCTTAAAGAAGCTCTTTAGTCTGATGAAGTCCCATTTGTTTATTCTTTCTATTGTTTCCCTCAACTGAGGAGATGAGATATAGTGTCCAAAAAGATTCTTTTGAAACTGATGTCAAAGAGTGTACTGCCTATATTCTCTTCTAGAAGACTTATTGTTTCAGGCCTAATCTTTAGGTCTTTGATCCATTTTGAGTTTATTTTGGTGTGTGGTGAAAAAGAATGGTCAATTTTCAATCTTTTGCATGTGGCTGTCCAGTTTTCCCAGCACCATTTGTTGAAGAGACTTTCTTTTCTCCATTGTAGGCCCTCTGCTCCTTTGTCGAAGATTAGCTGTCCATAGATGTGTGGTTTTATCTCTGGGCTTTCAATTCTGTTCCATTGATCTGTGGACCTGTTTTTGTACCAGTACCATGCTGTTTTGATCACTGTAGCTTTGTAGTATGTTTTGAAATCGGGGATTGTGATTCCGCCGGCTTTGTTTTTCTTGCTCAGGATTGCTTTAGCAATTCGCGGTCTTTTGTTGCCCCATATGAATTTTAGGATTGTTTGTTCAATTTCTGTGAAGAATGTTCTTGGGATTCTGATTGGGATAGCATTGAATCTGTAGATTGCTTTAGGTAGTATGGACATTTTAACTATGTTTATTCTTCCAATCCATGTGCAAGGAATGTCTTTCCATCTCTTTATGTCGTCGTCAATTTCTTTCAAGAAAGTCTTGTAGTTTTCATTGTATAGATCCTTCACTTCCTTGGTTGAGTTTATCTTGTGTGATCTTTTTGAAACCCAAATCTAATCATATCACCCTTGGCCTTGCTTAAAAACTTTAAGTGGCATCCCAGTGCTCTCAGGTTAAAGACCAAACTCTTTAGCATGACTAACAAGGCCCTGCATGGTCTGGCCTCTACTTCTCCCATTTGTTCCTTCCATTCTAGCCACATGGGCTACTTCCAGTTCTTTATCTGTACCATGCATCTTCCTACCCCAGTGCCTTTGTACATGCTGTTGCTTCTGCCTAAAACCTTCTCCCTGATCCCATCTAGTTAATTCTTCCTCCCATCAGATCTGAGGACAATCATTGCTTCCTGAGAGAATCCTCAAAGAACCTCTGTCTGTACCTCTGTTGTAGGACTGATCACCATTATAACCTTACTGTTCTATGTAAGATTATTTGACCAATATCAGCCTGCCCTATTAGACTAGTAGTTCTGCAAAGGCAGAAATTGTGTCTGCTTTTTGCTTCCTTCACATCCTCAGCACACGGAGCCGTACTTGGATTATAACAGAGGCTCAGTAAATATTTGTCAGATCAGTGGATAAATAACAAACAAGTTAAAAGCAGTAAAATAGAAGTCGTGGTGGGGGGACTATCAGCTCGGGGTGCATCCACAGCATTAGGTCTGGGGGGTGGAGGAGACGAGAAACTCCAGCTTTGCAGTCAGCAGCCGCAGCTGCACGGCTTTGGAAGGCAGCAGATTGCGAAACTCTGGGGTGGGGTGGACTTGGGTTCAGTCCCAACACCACTAAAAGGCACAGTACTGACTTTTGTGTGACCTTGAGCTAGTGACTCCACCCCTCTGAGCTTCAGTTTCCTCATCTGTAAAATGGAGACAATATTAATGCTGGTTGTTGCAAGGATCAAACTGAATGGGATAAAGCATGTAAAACACTTGACACATGCCTGGCCCGTAGTAAGTGCTCAGGCAACAGTGGAGGTTGTTCTAGCCCTGTAGAAAGGGCTGACCTTACCGACTTGAGCGAGTCACTCACCTTCATTTACATTAATTCCTAAATCCTTCCGCACAGGTACCTGCTGAGGCCCAGGCTAAGTGAGAGTTCAGGGGCATAGAGCTAGTTGGTTTGGGGTCAGCACTTCAGAGCCTCCAGACTCCTAGTCCAGTGCTCTTCTGTCAACCACGTTGCTACCCAAGAAGCGAGTTTCTAACCACGGTCTAGAAGTCTGGAGACTTGGGGGTCTCTTCTCAGCTCCTCCACTCAACAACCACGTGACCACAGGACAATCCCCCAATACCTGCCATTGCCTACGATGGGGATATAATATATTTGAAAGTGCTCTGAAAACAAGCACCATATAAATGATTGATACACTTATATGTGGAAAATGCACTTACTGTAAAATTCCTCATTTCCCAATGAGGAAACAACAGAAACACAAAATAGCTGCCCCTTTAGTTCATCTGGCGTCTTCTCCCTTAAGGTACAGTATGCTCTAAATGTTTCATTTTCCGGAGAGGCCATATAACGCGAAGTAGCTGTCTAAAACACTCCGTGATGCCCTCCTGATAGGCAAGCCCAGCTTGTTAATTTTCTCCTTGCTGAAATCTGAAGGATTTAGATTGCTTGGTGGAGATAATCAAGACATTTCCTTGTCCTTTTTTTTTTCTTAATCTGTAACCATTTTATGGGACTTGGTAATTGCCCCACAGACCTTTCATGGGTGGAAAAGCAAGAGTGGGACGGGTCAGCCCAAGCCAAAGTAAACCGAGCTGCTGTCATGGGACATGTAGAGACAGAGGCTGTGATGCTGTACTCTTGGATCCTAGCTCCCTGCTGCGTTGCTTTCACACCAGCATGATTACTCAGTGTTGTCTTCATATCATGCGTCAATTCAAATAGAAAAATTAAGATAATGGTTTTCTCTTTCAGCCAAACAGAAAGAACTGACAGACAATGTGAGCAGAGCTTTTGAACGAGGTACTTTCTTCATTTCTTGACTTTTTTTTTAAAGACTTTATTTTAAGGAGGTATAAAATATATATGAGTCTACACTTCTGCCTTCAGGATTCACAGTCTTACAAGAGAAATACACTGTGTGCCAAAAACAGTGCCATGCCAGTGAAAGACTGGATGAGAGAAAGTGCTTCCAATCCCCTTAGCAAGTAGGAAAAGCTAAGGTGAGGGGTGGGGGCTGAAACCAACACAGGCAGATCCTAAGGGCAAGGCTGCACGCTCAACGTTTGGCTAAACCTGCACACCCGTTTCTTCTGCAAAGCGCAGGAGGAGAAGTCCATGGCAGAGCTGTGCCTGAATTACAAATATGGAATGCTCATCCTGCTCCCCACTGCTCCTGACTCTCAGCTTGCAGAGACTAGATCTATTTCTAACTATTTTTAAGCAAGAACAACCTTTCTCTCCATCCCTGACTTTGCCACCCCTTACATAAGAAAATGATAGCTCTTTGGCTTAGGGATCATTTAACTGCAGGAAGCAGAAAGCCCCTCATACTAGCCCAAATAAGGGAGGTTATTATAAGGAATCAGGACTCTCTCCCAGAATCCAGAGAGAAAGTCTTTGCAGTGATTATAGAACAGTGTGACAAGAGGTTTTCAGAGACACAACCTGGGAGCCAGAAAGCAGTCTGGAACCAAGACTGCAATCCTGGATCTGTGCCCCTGGCAGTCCACGCCATCCTCCTCTCCTCTCTATAAACCGGTTCCATCTGCTTCCTTATTAATGTGCAGGGCTCCAAAGTGGCCTCCTCCACTGGATGACTCTTGAGTCCCGCTTTGTCTATTACCTTGTAAGAACAAGGCCTTTCCCCATCTGACTGGAGTCCCCTAGGCCCAACTCTAGATTCCTGGGAGAGGGAATTTGATGGGCCCAGCTTGAGCCAGATGTCCACTCCAGTCCAATTAGCTAGGGCCCAGGAGATAGGCTTACACAGTGTTCTGCCTACTCTGTAGGGACTTGAGGAGTCGATTCAGAGAAGCAGGCAGATGGCGGGTCTCTAAAAAGATGTGGGGGAATATAGATTACAGACAGGACAGACAAGAAAGGAACCTAGCCCCACGTATCTTCCTGAAATCCATGTCCCTAACCCTCTGGCTAAGATGGTCAGATTGTGTTCCACCAAGGCCCACCGCCAGCTCTTGTTATACCTTTGCATACTTTTATTTTTTTAATTATGAAAGATAATTTTTCAAAAGAACAAATAATATGTAAGTACAATTTAAGGAATAATAATCGAACAATCACCCATGTCCCTGCCACTCAGCTTAAGAAATAGAACATGCAAACGTGCAAAGAAGATATACCAATGGCCAATAAGCACATAAAAAGATGCTTGACATCTCTAATCGTTAGGGAAACGAAAATCAAAACCACAATGAGATACCGCCTCACACCAATTAAGATAGATACTATAAAGAAAATCAGAAAATAATAAATGTTGGCAAGGATGTAGAGAAGTTGGAACCGTTGTGTGCTGTTATTGGGATTGTAAAATAGTGCAGACACTATGGAAAACAGTATGGCAGTTCCTCAAAAAATTAAAAGTAGAATTACCGTACCATCCAGCAATTGCACTTCTGGGTGGAAGAATTGACAACAGGAGCTCAAAGAGATGCACTGTCAGAGAAAAAGCAAGACATTAGTTAAAGTGGTAAGGACAGATTTGAATCAGTAACAACTATTGCAGTGGAGAAAAGAGTCCATTTTAAAGGGAGAATGAGAGAGTAGGGAGGGAGCATGAGCAGGGCTCAACAGAGTTAGGGAAGTGAAAAATTACAGAAAGCTGGAAGGAGGGGTTGGTGGTGAAACCCGTCTGGGTTTGCTCGGTGGTGCTTATAGAAGTTCAGCATCTACCCTCCCACAGAGCCTGGGAGACAGGGGCCCTATCTTCAGGTGTTAGCTAGGACAAACACTAAGAAAGAGATACCCTTCTTTCCTCTGAAAAATGTAAGTCCTTTTCTCATTCGATCGCCTTATGTTTATTAAGGACTAGCTGAACCATCTGTTGATACTTGGTAATAGAGGATATTTGCTGGATGACATGAGCGATCAGGCATTTAATGAGGAGCATCTCTATGGAAACAAAAAGAAAAACAAAGGTTAATGGTTGGAGCAGAGCATAAACCCCATTTCTGAGTCGAGAGGGCAGCCACTTGAGAAGACGTTGAACTCTTAAGCATCTTTAGATGGTGGCGTGAGGATGGCAGTGCCAATCTAATGGATTTCCTGGTTTATAGTTTGAATGTTTGTAGTGATGGCTTAGACATCAGTGTCACGGTCATGGTTCTTTCCCAGGGCAGAGCATGGAAGATGCGAGAGTTCTGGTGGACTTTCTGAGTGGCCCATCTACCAGCAGTTCCAAGTACAAAAGTTGCCCATTCATGATTTGTGGTGGTGTTGAGTTCTTTGAAGTTTATATCAAGTTGTGTGGCTTCAGATCCTGGAGGAAAGGGGCAACTGTGAGACAAGCTGAATCCCAATAAGGATCTGGGCAGTCATGTTTTAGTTCTTAGTGACATCAAGTCAGGAAGGAGGCAGAAGAATTGGAAACATCACTTTGGAAAGTTGTAGTCAGATATTGAAGGAAACTAGAAGAATTGAGGATTTGGTAAGGGCTGATAAAATGTGTAAGCCAGTTTATAGGGAGAAATAAAATCTTAAAGACTGAACAGGACTACATTCTAATAACCCACAAAGGTGTGTTATACATTTCCACTGAAATAAATAAAGTTTCTCACTACAATGACCCCCCTTTTTGATCAAAGATAATCAAAGTAAGATTATTCTTGTTTACAAAATAATTTTAGTTTCCTTAAATTTAGCCTGATTATTTACACAAGTACAGCAAGAATGGTAATCAGCCATACAGGACATTTTAAGTTTTCTTTATGAAACTTTGTATAAGGAATCTCAGATTGGACTTTAAAAGCCTCTCAATGCTAGGAAGTCAAGCCAAGAATTCTCCATCAGCCTTCACCTGCAGTACCTATAAATTTGGGTGAATTCCCCTCTTCTCAAGGTCTCTAAAATATCCTAAGGTTCCTGGGCCTGCCAGGAAGTGACCTTCCTTACTCACTTGTAAGGCTGGGAACCCTATAAGCCAGGTACCAGGCTGGCTTTTTTCAGAAGACTTTGTAAGCATTGGTTCCATAAGGTCAACCTTAGTTTCTTAAAGTTGTCTGCTTATATCTGATTTTATGCATCATTTTCAAAAATGACGTTCCATTCCAAACTTTGGTAGTATAACCAATGTTTTTATGTATGTCCTATCACAAAGAGGACAGATTCTTACTGAACCTTTGCAAATAACTATATTGCCATGAAAATAAGAATACTCAAAAATAGTTTTTGAGGGATCAGGAAGAGAGAAAAAGATAAATGTTTTAAGTTTGTTTACAAAAGTATAATTTATGAGATTGCTATGAGTCATAGATAGCTTAAGAAAGAAGAGAAGCAGGGGCCAGCCCGTGGCCAAGTGCTTGGGTTCGTGCACTCTGCTTTGGCAGCCTGGGGTTTCGCCGGTTCAGATCCTGGGCGCAGATATGGCACCACTCGTTGGGCCATGCTGAGGCGACGTCCCACATGCCACAGCTAGAAGGACCCACAACTAGAATACACAACTATGTACGGGAGGGCTTTGGGGAGAAGAAGCAAAAATAAAAATAAATTTAAAAAAAAAAAAAAGAGAAGGGGATTTTCTTTTTTTTTTTAAACATTTTATTTATTTATTTATTTATTTATTTTTGAGGAAGATTAGCCCTGAGCTAACTACTTCCAATCCTCCTCTTTTTTGCTGAGGAAGACTGGCCCTGAGCTGAAATCCGTGCCCATCTTCCTCTACTTTATATGTGGGACGCCTACCACAGCATGGCTTTTGCCAAGCGGTGCCATGTCTGCACCCAGATCTGAACCGGCGAACCCTGGGCCGCTGAGAAGCGGTATGTGCGAACTTAACCGCTGCACCACTGGGCGGCCCCTAAGATTTTTTATTTTTTATTTTTTGGCCCTGATATATAATCTTATGGAGGCTGTAGACTAAATGTCTGTTTTCAGTTAGCTTTTTTTTTTCTTTTTCAGCTTTAGGTGGTTGCTTTTGGGGGTACCTGAGTCCCTTGAGAACCCCTAGAGGAGACAGGGGGCCCAAGATTCCAGTGACTATAGGGAGTTGAAGGATGGGAGTGGGAAGAGAAAGGTCTGGCAGGGTGGACGGAGGAGTGGAGGCGGAAGGGGCTTGAAGGGGGACATATCAAAGGATGCAAGGGAGCTGAAGGGAGATGGAAGGTGGTGAAAGGAGGAAGGAGAGTGGAGGTATTAAAGGCGATAGCTTGGGGATAAGTGATACCACCAAGAAAAGAAGCCAACAGAGCACCATGGTGGCATCCAGGCAGCAGGAGTTTGAGAAGGAGGGTTTCAGTTGACTGAGTTCCCATGGAAGGTGCAGGATCAAATAGAACAAAGGCCTCACAAGGAGCCAGGGGAGAAACATTTCCAGCCCAGGAGCCAGTCCCCCCTAGAAACAAGGAGCCAACAATTCCAGCCCAGGAGCCACCTTTCAGAAGCAGCCTGGGACTCTAGCCTAGCCTCAGAGAGTGCGCTCAGAATCCTGAGGATCCAAGTCTGTCCTCGCTGCGCTTCAGCGGACGTTTATCTGGAGAATTGGATCGGGAATCACACTCAACACCAGATACCCAAACAAGCAAGCAGACTGGAGATGAGACATGGGTCTCTGTGCGAGCAGAAAAGCCTGGTGGTTACGTCCGTCCGAGGGCCTAATGGTGTTTCCAGTCCAGATCCAAGTCACAGTGCCAAATAACCATCGAAGATAAACAAAGCCAGACGTTAGTTAAAGTGCTAAGGACAGATTTTAGTCAGTAATAACTATTGCAATAGGGGAAAGTGTCCAGGGTGAACTGAACTCAACTTATTTGTGACTGGGCATTTTAAAGGGCCGGTGAGGAAAAAGAGACAGGGTTCTCAGGGAGCTATTAGAATGAGGGAAGGGAAAAACTACAAACGGTGAGAAGCAGGCATGGTTCCACGTGAAACCCTCCTGGGTGTGCTGACTGGCATTTACTGAAGTTAGGCTCCTGTCCAGTCACAGACACTGGGAGACAGGGGCCCAGGCTTCAGGTGTTGGCTGGAATAAATAATAAATTCTTTTGTCAGCCCTGAATTTTCTCAGGCAGGCATTTTAAGCGGGGTTAGGGTCATCCTAGGGATGGGGCATTGAGCTGTTAGAAACTGTGTTTGTGTTTGTTCAGGCCTTTCTAGTTCAAGATTGAGGCCTAGTCCAGAAGAGGGCTCAGAGGAGCCTGGCTAGCATTTGGTCAAGGAAAGAATTTTTGTAGCACGTATGGTGATAGAATTTTTCACAAGAGCTAACAGGTGGAATCAGGCCTAATGTGCATCGACGTTGAATAGATAAGCAAAATGTGGCATATACATATAGTGGAATATTATTCAGCCTTAAAAAGGAAGGAAATTCTGATACATGCTACAGCATGAATGAATTTTGAGGATATTATGCTAAATGATATTAGCTACTCACAACAAGACAAATACTTATATGAAGTACCTAGAGTAGTCAGATTCATAGAGACAGAAAGTAGAATGGTGGCTGTCAGGCTGGAGGGAGAGGGGAATAGGGAGTTATTGTTTCATAGGTACAGTTTCAGTTTTGCAAGATGAAAAGAGTTCTGTGGATAAATGGTGGTGATGGTCGCATAACAATGTGAGTGGACTTGATGCCTTTGAACCTTACACTTAAAAATGGTTACAGGGGCCAGCCCCATGGCTGAGTGGTTATGTTCGCACACTCTGCTTTGGCAGCCCGGGATTTTGCTGGTTTGGATCCTAGGGGTAGACCCAGCACCGCTCATCAAGCCGTACTGAGGTGGCGTCCCAGGTAGCACAACCAGAAGTACCTACCGCTAGAATATACAACTATGTACTGGGGGATTTTGGGGAAAAGAAGAAGAAAAAAAAAGATTGGCAACAGATGTTAGCTCAGGTGCCAATCTTTAAAAAAAAAAGAAAAAAATGGTTACAATAATAAATATGTTATGTGTATTTTACCACCATTAAAATAATTTTTATAAATAAAGAACTAGAACGTGACCGTTGCCTTCTAAGCCCCAGTAGGCCCTTTGAGTTGCATCCCTCTTCCATGGTAACCACTCTCCTGAAGTTCATGTTAATCATTCTCTTGCTTTTCTTGATGGTTTTAACTATATATGAATGTAACGGTATATTGTTTAGTTTTGCATATATCTAAGTCAGGGTTTCTCAACCTGGCACTGCTGACGTTTTGGGAAAGATAATTCTTTGTCGTGGGGGGTGTCCTTTATGCCCTGGGATATTTAGCAGCATACCTGGCCTCTACCCACTGGATGTTAGTAACCACCTTTCCAGTTGTGGCAACCGAAAATGTCTCTAGATATTGCCAGAAAATATGGCACAAAATCACCCCCAGTTGAAACCACTAGTGTGAGGGCGTCATTTCCAGAGACCGAGGCCCCCTGCGGGCAGCTCTGTACCTCAGCACCTGACAGAGGAAGCACCCAGTGCTTCCACATCCTCCTGAGGGTTAGACCACCGGGTATGATGAGACAGAACTCTTGAAACACAACCCATTTATTATGTGGGAACTGTCCTGGAGAGAATCAGCTTCGCATATTTAAAGTCTGAATCCTGTAAACAAGCATGCTTTTGGCCCCTTTAGTTAATCCCTTTATCCCTGTAACAATCCAGATGGTTCCTCTCTCTTGTTCAGATTTACTGAGCAATTGATTGGCCCTCCAGAGCCCGGAGCTCAGCTTCGATCTGGCTGCCTCGGTCGGTAGAGTTGATTTTATTCTTGCTTGAAATGAAGCCTCATGTTAATGTCTCTGTTTATTTTAGATGACTTTGAAAAAGCCAAGGAAATTTTAACAAAGATGAGATACTTTTCAAATGTAGAAGAAAAGATCAAGTTAAAGAAGATTCCCGTCTAACTGTTGTTAATTGTGAAGTTTTAAAAATAAAGTTCTTGTCTATTTCTTTTCTGGCTTCTACTACTTGAGACTAGGTATGCTTTACCTGCTAACATCATCTTAATTAAATCTGTGACTCAGGCATTAGCTGATGACAAAGTTTCTCCCTCGGGAAATACAGCCTGGCCAGAGCTTGAGTGGTCAGTTCTTCATGTGGCACTTGATACGCCATGTGCCGCATCTTGGCCAATGATGAGGAGGTGGGTGGGGACCGGACCACCTTGCAGCTCTAGAGTTGGGGTGGGCAAACTTTTCCTACAAAGGGCCAGGTAGTGAACACTTTAGGTTTTGTGAGCCATACTGCTTCTGTTATAACTACCCAACTCTGTCATTGTAGCACTTTATTTACAAAACAGGCAGTGGGCTGCATTTGGCCATGAATTTGCCAACCTCTGCCCTAGAGCCACATCTTTCTAATGCCATGACCTTCACTGACAGAGAGTCCTCTTGTTAACCGTGCAGATCTGCCTAAGGGTCTCTTTGCCCTACATTTCAAAATACGGATAATATTATCAAGAACTAGTCCAGTATTAAACAGTAACCACATTTTCAGCTCCACCTTGGTGGGGTGGAGCAGTTTTAATTTCTTTCTGACAGTGGACACTCTCTTGTCACAATTCCCATGCTTCTCTGGACCTTTGGAAATTCAGTTTAAGTTCTTGACTCATTTCCAGAAAAAAATACTTTTTTTTTTTAAGTCTCTGGGTCAAGGAAGATTAAAATAGAAAATTCTGATTAAAAAATTCCAAGAAACAGCATTCAAACTCTTGGAGAGAATTGCTTGTTTGTGATTGAAAAAAGTCAGGGTTCTGAACCAGGATTTAAACACTACTCCTAAAGCTTAAAACTGCAACTCCCTTGCATCCTGCCTTGTCTTCGTGTTAGAATTTGTATCTTGTAAATCCTGATCCAGTTATAATGTTAGTTAACATTTTAGGAGTTATGCATCTTCTGAAGGCAAATTAACCACAGTAGCTGTCTTGGTTTAATCGTCTGTAGGAATATCAGTACAATCTCCAACCCCCTCACAACTTACAGGGAGAATGAGCTACTTGTCTGAAAACACACAGGGAGTTCTTTAAGTAAATAATTACAATGCGAGCAAATGTCCTGATTAAATTGGGTGTTTCTGCAAAGAAGGAGGTGGAGGAGTGTTTGGCATACTCCTGTAGACAATCTTCATTCCTTCTTCAGAACAATAATCAGAACCAAAACAATCTGACCACAAAGAGAAATCAGATAAACATTGCCTCAAAGGACGTCTTTGGAGGAACTTCAAAAAAGTTTTCCTTCACCTGTTGCCATCAGCTGGAAAGGCCACCGGGCCAAGCAACAAACCATTTCTGACTTGAGGGATAAATAAAAAAGACTGAGTCAGTCAGTGGGATTACTTTTTTTTCTTTTCCTCTCTTCCAAATTTTTTCCCTTTTAGTCTAAACTCCAAGTTTAGCTGGACTTCTAAATCCAGGAACCTTTTCAAGTATTCCCCGAGAAAGCCCTATGGGAGGTATGCTTCTAGACGTCTGAAAGGTTAGCAGCTCTGTTTGGATTAAAGTTTCTGACCAAGTGAAGCAAATTAAGCACTTTAAACATCTCCCTCCCTCCCCACGTAATTCCTAATATAGCGTCAGAACAAATCAGAGGTGTTGACTAATTTGTGATTATTTCTTCTCAGGCTCTGGTGTCAGACAGCCCTGGTGTTATGGACTGGATGTGTCCCCAAAAACTCACGTGTTGAAACCCTAAACCCCAGTGTGACTGTATATGGAGATGGTGTCTCTAGGAAGCAATTAATGTTAAATGAGGTCTTAAGGATGGGGCCCTGATCCTATAGGATTAGTGTCCCTATGAGAAAAGACACCAGAGAGCTCCCTCCCTCTCTCTCTCTGCACTCATGCCCTTGGGAAAGGCCCCGTGAGAAAGGCAGCAGTCTATGAGCCAGGAAGAGACTCCTCACCAGAAACTGAGACCGACCATGCTGGCACCTTGGTCTTGGACTGCCAGCCTCCAGATTGTGAGAAAACTAACTTGGGTTGTTGGAGTCATCCAGTGTATGGTGCTTTGTTAGCCCGAGCAGACTGATACACCTGGGTTTGAATCCCAGCTCTGCCACTTATTTGCTGTGAGTCTACCATTGTGCTAAGCTTCATTTCCTCAACTTTAAAAATGATAAGAATAATAGTACCTATCTCACCTATCTCATTGCAACGGTTTTTTTTCTTTGAGGAAGATTAGCCCTGAGCTAACATCCGCGACAAATCCTCCTCTTTTTGCTGAGGAAGATTGGCCCTGAGCTAACTTCTGTGCCCATCTTCCTCTATATGTGGGACGCCTGCCACAGCATGGCTTGATAAGTGGTGTGTAGGTCCACACCCGAGATCTGAACCTGTGAACCTTGGGCCGCCAAAGTGGAGCACGCGAACTTAACTGCTGTGCCAGCAGTCCAACCCTCTCATTGTGAAGATTAAATGAAATAAATTATCTCTACAAATTGCTTAGCACAGTGCGTGGCACATAGTAAGCACTCAAATCTGATTTTTAAAAGATAATGACAGGGGCTGGCCCCGTGGCCAAGTGGTTAAGTTCGCGGGCTCCGCTGCAGGCGGCCCAGTGTTTCCTTGGTTCGAATCCTGGGCGCGGACATGGCACTGCTCATCAAACCACGCTGAGGCAGCGTCCCACATGCCACAACTAGAAGGACCCACAACGAAGAATACACAACTATGTACCGGGGGGCTTTGGGGATAAAAAGGAAAAAAATTTAAAAATCTTAAAATAAATAAATAAATAAAGATAATGACATTATTTTTACTTTGGCAACAAAATCAGGCCTTTCACTGGAAGGTAAATATCCTTTCAACAAAGTTTCAAGCACCTACTTTGTGTCAGAGAATACTTGGCCTTGGTCCTGGGAGAGAGAGAGCAGTTAGATGTTTCCTGTCTGTTTGGTGAGATAACTTTTATACCAATAACAAAGCGATAATCAAAGTTTCCATTTGCTGTGTGGTTACTGTGTTCTGGGCACTGTGTGCAGTACTTTGCATGATTCCATCAAATTAAACCCAATCCAACTCGTTTTACAGATGAAGAAACAAGCTCCCAGAAGGTAAGAGAGTCAAGAGCCGGGATTCAAACCCAGTTCTTCCTGCAAAGCCTGTGCTCTTAGGGAGGCTGAACTCACCAGATTAAGTACCAGCCGGGGGATGAAACAGTTCCTCAAGAGGGGCCATTTACCAGGGCCTGCACCGTGCCAAGCAGAGGAAAGATCTGACCTGAGCCCCTGTTTCCAAAGCCTGTGCATGCAGCTTCCCTGGGCAAAGGAAGGGATCGCTCCCAGGTGTGGAAACCAAGGAATAAGGCTTCAGGGAAGAGGGAGAGCAGAATCCAGACAGGCAGAGAGAACCTGTGTTAGGTGTTCCCCAAGGCCACCCCCAGGTTCAGTGACTCACTAGGAGAACTCACAAGACTACTCATGGCTAGGATTTATTACAGCGAGAGGACCCAAAGGGAACATAACAAAGGGAAAAGGCGCTTGGGGTGAAGTCCGATGGAAACCAGGCGCAAGCTTCCAGGGGTCCTCTCCCAGTGGAGTCACACAGGACATGCTTCCTTTCCCCGGCAACAAGTTGTGACAACATGTGTGGAAATGTTGTCTGCAAGGAAAGCTCGTTAGAGACTCTGTACCCAGAATATTTCTTGGGCACTGATCACATAAGCACTCTGCCTAGCGTGTGCCAGAATTCCAGACTCCCAGACGGAAAACAGGTATTCAGCATAAACTGCATTGTTTCTACAAGCCATCTAGGCACAGTGGGCCACTCTTACCAATTCTGGGAAGAGGGAAACCCTCCCCAAATCCAAATTCCCAGACACCAGCCAAGGGCCAACTTGTCACAGGCCTTTCTAAGGATATGCAATCTCAGGGCTGCTATGTTAATTCTTTTCTGCACAGAAGCCAATGGGAGGGCCCATCGCAGCTGAGAGAATTACAGAACAAACAATCTATAACCAGAGAGGAAGGCACCTCCATTGCTAAAGGACTTTTTCCTGTCTCTGTGGCTGCCGCCCGGCAAAGAGAAAGATGTGCTCTCTGAGTCAAGAAAGCAGTCATGCCACCTATTGTGTTCAATGGCAAGTGACAAATGGCTGCAACAGACTTGGACCTAAAGCTTTGTTTAACAAAGAATTCCTTTGGTTCTGTCGCTTTTTGTGACATGTTGGATATATCAGAGTTGGCCAGATGAAAACATTAAGACGAAGGAGCCGGCCCTGTGGCCGAGTGGTTAAGTTTGTGTGCTCTGTTTTGGCGGCCCAGGGTTTCACCGGTTCAGATCCTGGGCGCAGACATGGCACCACTTGTCAGGCCACGTTGAGGCGGCATCCCACATGCCACAACTATGAAGGACCCGCAACTACAAATATACAACTATCTACTGGGGGGATTTGGGGAGAAAAAGCAAAAAAAAAAAAAAAAAGAGATTGGCAAATTGTTAGCTCAGGTGCCAATCTTAAAAAAAAAAAAGAAAAAGAAAAAATTAAGACAAGACACCATGTTTTCCTTTCCAGGGGTTGCTCTCAGGAGGCAAAAGAGACTCAGAAATGAATCATGAGAGTACAGAGGGGTAGGGGCTCCAGGCAGGAAATACACAGGGCTGATGGTGGTGGAAGTGGATGCTATTGGAACAGAGTGAGGTCTCCCAGGAAATGGAGAGGACGTGTCCCGCCTCAAAGCTGGAGAGGAGCGAGGAGACGCCACTTGGCTCTGGTATTTGCTGGCATGGTGAGACTCAGACACTGTGTTGACAATCTCCTGATTTTTTCAAGAGAAGCTGGAATGGGGATTTTAACAGGAAATTTCCCTGGGGCTGCCAGGACCCATGGAAGCATGAAGCAAGAAACCACTAAGTCAGCTGGCAAAAGGGGAAGGGACAGAATAGGCTTTGCAGAGGAGGTGATGTGAGAGCAGCAAGGTTAAAAAAATGAGTGACCAGCCCAGTGGCGCAGAGGTTAAGTTCACGTGTTCCACTTCGGCGGCTCAGGTTCGTCGGTTGGGATCCCAGGTGCGGACCTGTGTGCTGCTTGTCAAGCCATGCTGTGGCAGGCGTCCCACATAGAAAGCAGAGGAAGATGGGCATGGATGTTAGCTCAGGGCCAGTCTTCCTCAGCAAAAAAGAGGAGGATTGGTGGCAGATGTTAGCTCAGAGCTAATCTTCCTCAAGGAAAAAAAAATGAGACTATTCACCTGTGGACTCAGGAAGGAAGAAGAAGTTACAAATTATATTTGTGATACTGCAGATTTCATGAGGTCAGAACTGAGTTTCCTCTGGTACTTCCTGTTACTCACTGTGTGACCCTGAGCAGTTAAGTTCTCTGTTTCGGTTTTCTCATCTGTAAAATGCGGATAACGAGGAGGTATAGATATAACCTGAGGAGTGAAGAGTACATAAAGTCATCCACACAAAGTGCTTAGCACAGAGCCTAGCCCTGCACTTGGCAAATATTGATAGGAAGCATAGAATGAGATAGGAGCAGAGAGGGGGCCTCCTAACCTAGACCAGGGTTAGGGGTGGAATCATGGAAGCTTCCTGGAGGCAGCACCCCGTGAGCTAAGTCTTGAAGAATAGGAAGGCATTTGGCATTTTCAGACAGGTAAGCAGGAGAAATGGCATGCAAATGAAGAAGAATCTTACCGCAGTGGGTGAGGGTGGGAGTGGGGAAGTGGCAGAGATGACACTGAGAACGAGGCAACCAGATCAGGAGGAGAAAGGGAGACTATGTGGGGACTTCAGGAGAGTTGAGAGGTGATGGTTCCTGAACTAAGGCAGCATTGTGGTGAGGGGGAAA
The DNA here is from genome assembly GCF_041296265.1 of Equus caballus. NCBI lineage: Eukaryota > Metazoa > Chordata > Mammalia > Perissodactyla > Equidae > Equus > Equus caballus. Next base: position 9,022,620 of record NC_091691.1, on the reverse strand, counting down.
AGTGGACAGATTCAAGAGTGTTGTAGGAGATGGGACCACTAGGACTTAGCAACATATTGGTTCTGGTGAGGGCTTAGTTAAGGGACCTGAAATTCATGGTGTGTGCACTGGAGGATAGACAGGCCTTGACCCAGGAAGGGGAGCTGCAGCTTGGGGTGGAGGAGGGGCTGAGCTCTGCTTTGGACAGGATGTGTGTGTGTCCTTGGGATTTCCAATAGGTGTTCAATAGGCAACTGGAGGTTGGCTTGAAGCTGAGGAAAAATGTCTGGGCAGGAGATAGAGATCTGGTGAGCAGGCCTTTTATAACCACCTCTTGCTCCCCTTCTCACCGAATCCTTGAATTAGCCCTTTCAGGCAGGAACTATCACCCCCATTTCACAGATGGAGAAACTAAGGCTTTGAGTGGCAAAGGAGCTCTTCCAAATTCACATAATAATAGTTTGAGGAAAATCAAACTCAGGTCCCTAATTTCAGAAAATGTGCTCCTGGTACAGAGTGTCAGTTTGAGAAGATGAAAAAGTTCTGGAGGTGGATGGCAGTGATGGTTGCACAACAATGTGAATGTTCTTTATGCCACTGAATTGTACACTTAAAAAGTGTACACTTATGGGGCCGGCCCCGTAGCTGAGTGGTTAAGTTTGTGCGCTCTGCCTTGGCGGCCCAGGGTTTTGCCGGTTCGACTCCTGGGCATGGACATGGCACCGCTCATCAAGCCGTGCTGAGGTGGCATCCCACATGCCACAACTAGAAGGACCCACAACTAAAATATACACAATTATGTATGAGGGGGCTTTGGGGAGAAAAAAGGGGAAAAAATGTACACTTAAAAATGATTAAGAAGGTAAATTTTATGTTATGCATATTTTATCACAATAAAAAAAAGAGAAAAAGAAAACATGGTCCTAAATACCAATTATATTACAAGTGTTGGCTGAGGAGCCATCATTTCTCTGCATGCTGTTTTTATATATGTTTGCTTTCATCATTATGATAATAGTTCATATTTTGTCTGGCTTCTTTAGTTTCCAATTCTCAGAGAAGTAGAGGAAACCTCACTATAACTCCTATGTATCTCTTACTCACAATAGTTACCAAACCCTCAAAGCATACGTTAGAAAAAAAATGGCACACACCTGTAGCAGGAAAGGCGGTTTGTCTTGCAAACGGACCTGAGGCAGCCTGGTCATGCATAGCTATCGCTTCCTTTCGGTAGGTGTCAGAAACCACCGAGAGCCGGAGGTAGGTGTGAGCTCCTCTCCCACAACCTTTCTACCAGGTTTGTTTTTTTCAAAGTTGCGCTGAGATGTAATTTATATACGACAAAGTCCCCACATCTAAAGTGTACAATTCAGTGGTTTTAAGCCTATTTACAGAGCTGTGCAACCATCACCAGGATCTAATTTTAGAACATTTTTGCCATCTCAAAAAGAAAATCACTTTCTTTTTCTTTTTTTTTTTTTTTAAGATTTTTATTTTTCCTTTTTCTCCCCAAAGCCCCCTGGCACATAGTTGCATATTTTTAGTTGTGGGTCCCTCTAGTTGTGGCATACGGGATGCCACCTCAGCGTGGCATAATGAGCGGTGCCATGTCCGTGCTCAGGATCCGAACCGGCGAAAGCCTGGGCCACCCAAGCGGAGCACATGAACTTAACCACTCGGCCATGGGGCCAGCCTTGACAATCACTTTCCATCCTCCCCTTCCTCTCCCCACTTCCTGCCCTCGGCAGACACTAACCTGTAGATTTGCCTAGTCTGGACATTTCGTATGAACAGAACCAGATAATAAGCGGTCTTTTGTGACTGGCTTGTTTCACTTAGCATAAATGTACATGTTTTTGTGTGGACATATCTTTTCATTTTTCCCAGGTGTATGCCTAGGAGTGGAATTACTGGGTCATATGGTAACTCTATGTTTAATATGTTGAGAACTGCCAAACTGTTTTCCAAAGTGGTTATACGATTTACAATCTCACCAGCAGTGTATGAAGGTTCCAGTTTCTCCACGTCCATGTCAACACTTGTTATTGTCTGTCTTTTTAATTTTAGCTATCCTAGTCGGTGTAAGGTGGTATTTCATTGTAGTTTTGATTTGCATTTCTGACTAATGATGTTGAGCATATTTTCATGTACTTACTAGCCATTTGAAAATCTTTTTTGAAGAAATGTCTATTCACATCCTTTGCCCATTTTAAAACCTGGTTGTCTTTTTTATTATTGAGTTGTAAGAATTTTCTTATATATTCTGGTTAAAAGTCTCCTATTGAATACATGATTTGCAAATATTTTCTCTCAAATTGTGAGTTATCTTTTTACTTTCTTGAAATCCTTTGAACCACAGAAGTTTTTAATTTTGATGAAGTTCAACTAATCAATCTTCTCTTTTATTATTATGCTTTCGGTGTCATATCTAAGAAACCATCACCTAACCCAAGATCACGAATATTTACCTCTGTATTTTCTTCTAAGAGTTTTATATTTTTACCTCCTACATTTAGGTCAATAATCCATTTTGAGTTAATTTTTGTACATGGTGCAAGTCAAGGGTCCAACTTCATTCTTTTGCATGTGGCTATCCAATTGTCCCACATCATTTGTTGAAAAGTCTATTCTTTTCTCCCAATGAACTGTCTTGGTACCTTGTTGAAAATCAATTGATCATAAATGTGAGGGTATATTTTGTATTTATTAATTCAATTCCATTGATCTATATGTCTACCATTATACCAATACCACACTGTTTTGAAATTGGAAAGTGTGTTGAAAAGCTAGAGCTAGCGTATTGAATTAAGAACATGCAGAGTGGCCAGCTCCCTAGCCAAGTGGTTAAGTTCACGAGCTGTGCTTCAGTGGCCCAGGGTTTCACCAGATTGGATCCTGGGCACGGACATGGCACTGCTCATCAAGCCACGCTGAGGCAGCATCCCACATAGCACAACCAGAAGGACCTACAACTAAAATATACAACTAGGTACTGGGGGGCTTTGGGGAGAAGAAAAAAAAGATTGGCAACAGATGTTAGCTCAGGGCCAATCCAAAAAAAAAAAAAAAAACGAATATGCAGATTATGACCTGCTGAATGAGGAGGCACAAGCCACCCACATGGGGTGGGCAGATAGCTCCCTTAGTTTCTGAGTTCCCACTTTGGGGAAGTGAAACCCACAGGGCCATTTTGATTGAAGGTACAGTTTCAATACACCCACACAAAGGAAGTAAAGTCAAAAGATTTATTACTCACAAATCCCAGAAGTGCGGGGATGGGGCTGGGGGTAGGGAGATGGCCAGAATGAACCAGGAGAATGGCAGTCTTCCTTCCCAGGTCACTAGCAAGCAGGAGACAGCCACATAGCAACCCCCTGTTATTTATAAGGTGGTTGGGGCAGAGGTCACTAACTTTTTGTGGGCTTAACTCTAAGTTGGGTGCCCCAGGAAAAGCAAAGTAGGAACTTACAGCGGGATCCTAAGCTCAGGTTCTTAGCTAAATGTCCAGATGTGGGGTGTGAGCAAGGTTATCATACTGTAAAACGCCTAGGTAGCAACTCAGAAAAACAAGTTGTTTTTCTCATCACAGAAAGTTGGAGTCCACCAACTTCATTCTTTTTTAAGATTGTTTGGCTATTCTCGGTCCTTTGCTATTCTGACACCACTGCAATCCTGCAGTGTAATTCCAATGCTAACAACCCACAGTTAGCGTGAGACCCCACAGCTTTAAGGGCACAGGTTGAAGTCCATCAAAATTGCCCTTATTTCAGATGCTAGCCTCAAGTGGAGTTCCCAGGTCATCCATACTTATGACAGACTGGCTACAAATCCAGGAGGTTCCCATGACCCCTCTTAGGTTCAACAATTCACTAGAATGATTCACAGAAGTCAAGAAAAAGTTATATTTATGATTACGATTGTATTTTAAAGGATACAAATGAAGAGACACATAGTGCCAGATCTGGGAGGGTCCTGAACACAGATCTTCCATGCTGTCTCCCCATGGAATCAGGGTACCACCCTCCCAGCCATCAATGTGTTCACCAACCGGGAAGCTCCACTGAGTTTTGGTGTCCAGAGTTTTTATTGGGGTTTTATTATGCAAACATTATTGACTGAATTATTGACCATGTAGTTGAATTCAACCTTCAGCCTCCTTCCCCTCCCTAGAGGTTGGGCTGGCTCAAAGCCCTAAATCTTCTAATCACATAGTTGGTCTTTCTGGTGACCGGCCCCTATCTGGAGTCATCTCATTCGTTAGCATAAACACAGGATTGCAATGACCCAGAAAACTATCTTTCATATCTAGTTGAGGTAAGCAAGGGTGTTAACTTACGAAAACAAAACTGGATTGTAAATGCCACACAGAAAACGTAAACCTATTCTATTCTATTACATTAGGCAAAAGGAGTTCATTCATTTTTTCTTAGACCATAATGAGGGCAATGGAGATGGAGAAAAATGAAGAGAATCTAGAAGCATTTCAGAAGTAAAGCCCACTGGACTTGCTAATTGATTAAATAGGGAGCTGAACAAAAAAGAGGCACCAATCACGATGCTTAGGTTTTGGGTTAGAATGATAAAAGCATCTTCCGACAGCTGAAACTGACCTGGTACTTTCAGGTAGGACTTGATGTCTTCCTGTTAAACAATTTCACAGAATGTCAGCATCAAACAGGGACTAAGACTGACTTCGATGGATCAAGAAAAAATGTGAGCCTTGTCCAAACCACAAAAATGACCAAACATTCCCCCATCCTGGTCAGTAGGAAGGACTATTGCTTCCTTACCTCCCTCCATCCCTCCCACCTTCTCGAAAAGATTGGCTAAAATAATCATAGAATTATCCCAGCTTCCTAACTATTAATTCCAGAGCAAAGTCCTGCTGTCCTTCAACCTTCCCCCAAATCACCTAAGACACACCCAAATCCTATAAGAAGCCTTGGCTAACACCCTCTTGCTGAGATACTCCCTCATTGCAAGGAGTCAATAAATCCATCTTTGTTCAATTATAGGCGTGTTCTTGGTGGTTTTTGGCTAAAGGGCGTTGACGTTGGCATAAGCAACTCAAACTGGATGAGGGAGCCCTTCCCTGAGAAGGGAAAAATGGGGTCGACTATCTTTGCCAGTACCTCTCACAAGCGCTCTGAGGTTTTCACTGATCCTCGGTGCTGTTCCCTCTAAGTATTCACCAACTTCACTTACATTAAAACATGGAAGGAATTAATAGTTGATATTTAATGAGTGTGTAGTGCGTGCCAAGCAATGTTCTAAAGACTCTAGATGTTTTGATTCATTGACTTCTCCCATAAACTCTATGAAGACAGGTTTTACTACTGAGAAAAGTGAGGTACAGAGGTTACGTAACTTGCAAACTGAGGATTCGAACCTGGCTTATGCTCTAGGCCCACCAGAGCCATCCTCACAGCCCAACGGCCAAGCCGAGGCAGCCATCTTGTTTGTAGTCTGCAAGGACTGCAATTCCCGGCATCCCTCGCGGCAGCGGCTCTCCACACACAACAAATCCCGGCGTGCCCCTGGGCGGCCCGGGGTGGAGGGTTCTAGAAGGCGTGACGTGGGGTCGAGAGCGGGCTCGGAGGCGGGTGCCTGTCGGCAGTCGCTGTGGCCACAGCTGCTGGGCCTGGGGACGCGGGCGGCCGGGGCCGCGGGCGCAGTCTCCTCGTTTCCCCGGCCATGGCCGCACTCGGCCGGCCCTTCAGCGGCCTCCCCCTGAGTGGCAGCTCGGACTTCCTGCAGCCGCCGCCGGCTTTCTCGGGCCGGGCCTTCCCGCCGGGGGCGGACGGCGCCGAGCTGGTGCCGCGGCCGGGACCCCGCGCCGCCCCGAGCAGCCCCGGCGGGGGCACGGCGCGCGGACGGTGAGCCCCCGGGCGGGCGCGGGCGGGCTGGTTCCCCTCCCTCCTCCCGAGCCCCGGGCGCAGCGTGCGGAGGAGGAAACTGATCCCCAGAGACGCCAACTCCAGGGCGCCCGAGTCCGCTCCGGACCCCGCGGAGCCGCACGTCCCCGCGGCGCGGCCGCTGCCCCTCGGTCGCTCAGTTTCCTCCTGCGCGAAGTGGGACAGCGCGGGTCCTGCGGGTGAGGTCGTGGGAACGAGCGCTGAGCGCGGCGCCGGCCCCGAACGCCTTTCCCTCCGCTGGTGCCCCCGGGTCCTCCTCCCGCTCCCGTGACGAATGAGAAGTGTGGACTTCAGGCTCCAGTGAGGTCAGGACCACCCAGCGCGCGCCCGGCTGGCCGTGTGACTTGAGTGTCCAGCCCCCTCGGCAAGGACAGGGACAGCTAGGACGTGTGGGGTGGGCAAGCGTGTTGGAGCAAGAAAGAGGGGATGCTGAGAGCGCGAGCCCCCTGTCTCTCCCTTGACTGCCTGTCTGTCTGTCTCAACAGTGTTTCGGGTCGCTGCAAAAAGAAACACAAGCGAGAGCAGGAGGAAGACGATGAGTAAGTTTCAGGTGCCATTGATTCACTTTATGGTCCCTTCGGTTAGCCTATTTCGTATCCCCACCTCCTTGTTGTAAGTGGGAGGGTGAAACAGGTGGCCCCGAAGGGAGGCACAGGGAGTGAGACCGTTGTTGCCTTTTAGAGAAAGTAGCTGGGTGGCTGGCAGGGCAGAGGGGAACTTTTCGCTCTGTGACCGATTGTAATGTTTGCGTTTTGAGCCGCGTGAATATTATTACATGCGCGAGGGAGAAGACGTCCAAATGTGCGAAAGGAGACGTTGAAAATCGTCCCAGTCCGTGCTCACCGCTCTCCCCGGTCTACGCCTGTGCCCTCTTTGCCGTTTCCCCTTTGGAAGATAACCAGAAAACCTGCCAGCGGATAGCTGTATATTCCTCTGGTTTTTTACGTTTGTAGGAAGATACTGTTTCCACTGCAACACGTTGATCTTTCATTTTACTCCTGGAGCTTGTTGCGTTCGGGCACATCGAGTTCTGCCTAATTTTTTTTTTTTTTTTCAATTGTTGGATGGAATTCCGTTGGAAGCCTAGGCATAGATAATTAACCGGTCTGCTATTGATGGATTTCTAAGTTATTTCTAATCTTTTGCCGTTACTAACTGTGACCATTCTTTTTAAGTTCTTTGTATTTACTTACAAGTAGGTGAGTGTGGAGTCTTAGATGGGGAATTGTTGGGTCTTAAAAGTGTATGCATTTTATTTATTTGTTTGTTTTTTCCTCCTTTTCCCCAAAGCCCCCAGTCCGCAGTTGTCTGTTCTAGTTGTGAGTGCCTCTGGTTGTACAGAGTGCATGCATTTTAAATTTTGAACAAGAGTTTTGCCACTTTATACTTCTTTTAACAGTGGGAGTGCCTGTTTCTACACCTTACCAGAACTGTATTTTCAAACTTTTTGACTCATCTGATAGGTAAAAAGTTGCGTCTCATAGATAGGCAGTCTGTTGAGAAAAAGGAGTGAAAGGATTCCCTGAAGAGGATTTCCAAATGATCAGGCAGATAAAAAGATGTTCGACCTCATCAGTCTTGTAGGGAAATGCATATTAAAGCCACAATGAGCTCCTCACTCTACTACCAGATATTGGAGCTGTCACAGAGCAGCAGCAACTCACATGCTATAGCTGAGAACGTAAACTGGTACAAGCGCTTTGGGAAACAGTTTGGCATTATCTAATAATGTGAAGGCACGCATACTCTTTTTGCCCACCACTTCCCCTCCTGAGTGTGGACACATGCACATCAGGAGACACGTGCAAGGAAGTTCATAGCATCCTTGCTCATAATACTCATGACTGGAAACAGCCCAAATGTCCCTTAATGGTAAAATGGATAAAGTAAATTACAAGATCATACAGTGGAGTTCTATTCAGCAAAAAGAAAAAAAGTGAATTACACCTAGCAACATGGATGTGTCTTATAAGAAGAGCAAAAGAAACATCACAAGAACGTAGATAGTATAATTCCCTAAATATAAGGTTCAAAACCAGACAAAACTAAACATTGTGTAAGGATGCATGTCTGCATGCATGATAGCATGTTTTTGAAAAAAAAATATCCATAGAAGACAGCGTTTACCTGTAGGGAGGAGGGAATAGAGTATCATTTGGGGATGCTGGCACCAGTCTCGATCTTGAAAGTTATTTTCATGGATGTTTGTTTTGTAATTGTTCATTAAATTGTTTATACTTTTATGAGCATAGGATTTTATAGTTAAAAAGAAATTAGATCACTTTTAATTTGTATTTTGTAAATTATAAGTGATGTTGAACGTCTTTTCATTTAGGTCATTTGTGTTTAATTGTGTGTGAATCATTCATGTTTCTGCAAGTTTTTTATTGGCTTATTGATCTTGTTAATCTATAAGAAATCTTTAATAAGGAAATCAGTTTATTATGTGTGTTACAAATGTTTTCCCAAAATTTGGCATTTGTCTTTTAACTTTGTGTATGATTTTTTTTGGCCAGCAGAAACTTTGGATTTTCTAACCTTGTTGATACATAGACTAGGAAGACAGTAGATTTGAAAGTTGCCTTAGTTTAAAAACCACTGGACCAGATAATGTGTTATTACCTTGGGATTGCTGTGGATACCCAGGGACCTCTGCTATTATCTTTTGGGGTTCCCTTTAAGAGATTATTGAATAAAGAGTTCCAGTGTTAAAAATAAAAACTTTGAAGTGTAAAAACTATTGGCTTAGTTAACCACCTTTAATTTACAGATGGAGAGATTGAAGCCCTGGGAGGATGAGGGACTTGACATTTGGATGTGTGCTGCCCAGCTGCCACTTCCATAGCTCTTATCAGTACTCTGAAGTCTTTTATATCACATCTTCTTTGGAACTTAATCATCATTGATTTCTAATTATTTGCAAAATAGACCTACAAGCATGAAATAATTTAGTCCAAATCATGTTGGAGGTCAGAGATCAGAACCCAGCTCTTACACTCAGTTGAATTGTTAGATGTGCTAGGAAATTACCTGTTCCCCTCTAGATTTATTTCTGCTTTTTCTTAGCTGGTTTCTTCTGTGTATAACTTTTTCTTCTGCTTTCCAAACATTACATACTTTTAAAACTATGAAAATATTGCAGAAATATTTGATGTACAGCTAGACATTCTTAATACGTACAAATTAAAGCTAATTATAAACTAAACATGATTTAATAGTTGATTCCAATCAAAAATCTAAGTTAAAGAGAGCATATTTACTTGTCAGATTGCCAGACTTTAATGTTGATTTTCATAGTCTTAACATGGAATAGAAATTTCTCCTTATAAAACGCATCCCGCTTCCTTTGACCCTCACTTTAGAGAATCAGAACCTATTGTAGCCATTAATGAATTTTTTTGGTTGCAGAGCTGTGTTCTGGTTTTGAGAGTCACTTGCTGATGCCCAGGCAATAAAGTACTTTTGGTCTATATGCTTAAATGAAACAGAGCCAATTGTCTATTTAACTTGCTTCAGATAGCGTTCAACTAAACTGGGCATGTCATAGTGCTTGCAGATCCTAGCTCATGGCAAGAGCTTGAACAGTTGAACTTCCGTAAGGAGGCTGGAGGTTTTAGTGAAAATGGCATAGAGGTAGGATTCAGGAGCTCTGGGGTCTGGTGTCCAACATGCAGCTCTACTCTGTGACACTTTGGAGGGGCACTTTAGCTTTTCTAGATCCTAGTTTCTAATCTGCAAAACAAAGAAATTGTATTTGATGAACTCTAAGGTCTCTATGAAATATAAATTTTTCTAGGAATTAAAGATGGTTTATGTTGCATAGTAGGAGGAAAGTGTAGCCCATTATTCATCGGAGACTCATAGAGCCAAGTGACAGTCTGACACTTTTGGGAAGGACCAAGAAATCAGCAGTATCATTTGCACCTTGTAGTACTTGGAAGAGACCTAGTGAGGCATCTGTTTTGCCATAAGAGAACATAGAATGCCTGCAGGCCACCCACCCCGTATGCCCAGTTTGATGGAGCAGCAGCAGTGTGACGAAACGTGGCTGGCACTGAATTGCTGCTTTGTGATTTTTGTTTTCTTCCCGCTTGACCTGTCTAGACCCAAATAAATAGGAATGACCTTAAGTTCCCACATTGAATGCTTCTCAACTAGAAAGGCAGAATCTTGCAGGTGCAGCCTAATTTGGCCAAGAGCAGTAGAAGAAAACATCTCAGGGAGGCTGTTAAGAATGAGAGAAAAGAAAATACTTGATCTTCTATCTTCTAAACACAGACTGTCAAAAATTAGAGGGTTTTTTATGTGAGAATTTGTTTAGAAATAGGGATGATATATATTTCATTTATATTAGGATTTTCATTGAAATTTTTTTTTTCCAGTTGTCCAGTGAGAAAGAAAAGGCTAACTGAAGCAGGGCTCTGTGCTGGTCCTAATGACTGGATTCTTTGTGCGCATCAGGACATAGAGGGCCAAGGAGTAGATCCGTGCACTGGTGGCCTTTCTGCGCCTGGCATGTTAGATGCTATTTGTGAAGAAATGGATCAGACAACCGGAGAACCACAGTGTGAAGTTGCCCGAAGGAGGCTTCAGGAAATTGAGGACAGGTAAATGGGCAGTGTACGTAGCTGACTGATTGCTTTCTCCTGTAATGTCTCTACTCTTTGAAGCTCATCTAAGTCATCATTTGGTAATACTTTGATCCTCATCCTCTCACTTTGAAGATCAGGGAACTCAAAATGCACACATTAAATGTTAAAGTAAGCTCTTCTCGTAAAACTGTACTAAATATTTTTACTATCTCTGGATACTGAATTTTGGTTTATGGGAGTTTTCAGGGACACATTCTTCAAATTTAATTGCATATAATGTAAAACTATTTTGTTAAATGTTGAATAACTCCTGGATGTACTTTTTTCACTCAGGTATGGCCTCATATTTTACTTGATCTTTTCCTGTAGCATCTGTTGCTTTTATCTTTTTTATTTCTTTCTTTTTCTTCTCCCCCAAATCCCCCAGTACATAGTTGTATATTCTAGTTGTATGTCCTTCTGGTTGTGCCATGTGGGACGCCGCCTCAGCACGGCTTGATGAGCAGTGCCATGTCCGCGCCCAGGATCCGCACCAGCAAAACCCCGGGCCTCCGAAGCAGAGCCCACGAACTCAACCACTCAGCCACGGGGCTGGCCCATCTTTTTTATTTTTTAAATTTTGTCCCATTACTAGACTATATAGTAGCTTGACTAAATAATTTTTCTTTCTCTGCTTTTGCTGTCTTTATTTAGGATAATTGACGAAGATGAAGAAGTTGAAGCTGACAGAAATATTAACCATCTCCCCAGTCTTGTCCTTTCTGATACCATGAAAACAGGTTTGAAGAGGGAATTTGATGAAGTTTTTACAAAGAAAATGATTGAGTCCATGTAAGTTTTGGTTCCTGGTTGATCTTGGAGGGAAAACTCAATGTCTCTAGCCATTACCTGTCCTATCCTAACCATCTCTTCATCTCCTGATCACCAACCAAGTGAAAGCACAGTAGGTTTTGTGTTAGCCCAGGATGGAGACAGACCTTTTCTTAGTTCACTGCAGGTGAGCAAAATGCTGTGCAAGCAGGAGTTTGACATACGCAGTAGTGGCTGCCTTGCCTGCTTACCCCTGGATGCTTTTGAAGTCCTGAAATGCACTATAGTCTCATATTTAGGAATGGGATGTCTAAGCCCATTCTCTTAAACTCTGGTGACGGGCTATAGGAACCACATTTCAAAACCTCTTGTTTACCTGGCTTTCTCAGTTGTCCAGGAGCACTATTGAGACCCAGGAAACAAGCAAACAGAACTCTCCCAGCAATCGAAATAGTTGTTACAGAGGCCACAAACCAGAGCTCATACTCTCGGCTCATAATGTATAGCCCTTCAGGCGTTTAGCTCTCAGAGTCCTTTTGCTCTTAATTTAGACACAACTTAATGAGCTCAGTTATCTGCTTTCCTAGATCATCAGAGTAGATACACAGACACAGCAAGTGAGAACAGAACAAACAAATTCGTAGTAGCAAGTAGTGATAGTCTAGTGTGAGGACAAGAGAGAAAACTGGAAAGGAAACTTAAGAACCTAAAAAAAAGGCAAAGCAGCCTGGGGCCTATTAATTGAGAACTAATGATAGCCCTGTAATTCTTTTAGTCCTTGTGTCTAGATGATCTCAAGTCATCATTATCTGCTGTGTAAAAAAGTAGGCAAGTTATAAAGGGCCATTTAGGTGTTGCCTAGAAAGGCTTAGACTTAGTACTTAGTGTGTCTCATATCTGAAAAATTCTCCTAGGACACCAGTCCCAATCATGCCAGGTAGATGAGGCATTATTGCCTTTTGCCAGAGTGGCTTTAGCTGCTGCTTGTCATGCGATCACAGAGGTTTTGCCTTAGCCCCCTAACTTGAGTTTATAATTAACTATCCAGCCCTGAGGGTGGGTATATTGTTTAGCCAAGAGTAGGCAGGTCACATTGTCCTCCAGCCTAAAACATAGCACTTTTCTGGTCTTGGTCATTTTCCAGAAGCAAGCCTTTGGGAGGTATTCTTCATTGTGTTTTATTTTGCCTTACTTGCCTTTGGGTCCCAGAAATAATCAAACCATCCCTAGATGGGGGAGGGCTCAGGGGCAGGCATAGACATTGGCGACATAATCGTTTTGGCTTACTGAAAAAAGCATTATACTTCATAGCTATAGTAAGCAGAAAGCATACTGAGACCCTTTTAATGTGTTTGTCCAGTGTTTCATTTTCATTTATAATGCTTTAGTACAAGATAGTAGCCCACATCTCCTAGTAGGAACCACAATTTTAAAAAATAGTGTTAAATTAAGGGCCTCTATTTTTCACATTGGATGTGTATCTTACTTTTAATCACAGCATCGATACAACCAGTTGGTTTGGTTAAAAAAAGGTGCAGAACTGTAAGATTTTATGTATTTGAGTGACCTTTCTAAAGATTAATTTGGATTATCATAAATCTCTTTTGATGCTGTCAGTTCTTAACTCTATATATTAGGTAGCAGACATCAGCTTTTCAACCTCTTATTTTCATATCCTAAAATTTTTGATAAAAATCTATATTTTATGTCTTAGGAGCCGTCCTTCCATGGAGCTTGTGCTCTGGAAACCTCTTCCTGAACTCCTTTCTGACAAGCCAAAGCCATCCTCCAGTGCTAAGAACTACACAGGAGAGAGCCAGACTGAGCGTGCAGCTGCTGGCGCTGCCTTCCCTCAGAGAACTGAACTGTTCTTGGAACCTCGGCAAACAGGGATGCCTGTTTACGATAGTGTGGAGACAGCTGCTTGCACAGAAGAAGAAATGGAACTCTAGAAACCAGTTTCTACACTAAAGTTGTCAGATTTTAGAAGGCTCATGTGTTTAGTCGTGAGCCTATTTGTATAATATAGGGACTTGAAAATTTTATGAAACGGGTGTAATAATATCTCCACCTGTGATTTGGGGTGGGACTCTCATCTTGGGTAGCCATTTCTTGAATTCAGCTTTTTGCCAAGGAAGCTTGTCTCAACGGAAAAGCAGTTTTGTAGGGGGCTTGTTAAAGGAACGTGAGATTACGGTCTGCAAAGGCAAGTCTAGAAGCTGTGTGTGTCAGGGTGGCTCAAGTCATCTGTTACATTGTCTAAACCATTCAGACACTTGGGGAACATTCAGACACTTGGGTTGAAAAAGATGCATTAGGGTGAAAGGTTGCTCCTCCGACGACTGTGCCCTGCCTCTTGAGTCACAGCTGCTTCTGTAGATAGAAGCTCTGTTTACAGTGGTGACTATGGTTGGGGAGAAGGAGGGAAGAAAGTGGTAGCTTGAGCCTATTGCTAAGAAATTTAACGGAGGTTCTGAAATGTGTATATTAGTTGTCAGTTCAGGGTAGCTATATTGATTAAATAGCCAGTAGCATTGTGACTCACTTCTTTGTCCCCAAAAATGCAATGAGACTACAGAGAAAAGGTTTTTCCTTCAAGGCTTTTTTGCCTTGTGCTACTGTTGCTCCTTGGTTTCCCTTGCGTAATTGGTAAGCCCAGTTATTTTTCAGTAACATTTTTTAATGTTAGTTTAGAAAACAATGACTGAATAATTAACTGAGAATATATGGGCAAATGATATTGAGATTTACTGAAATGGCCAATTTTCCTGGTGCTTCAACTTTTGTGCAGTAAGCCTAAAAGTTAGTAGCTGAGAATAGCCTTTTGCTAGCAGGAAATCTTTGTCTTGGTGACCTAAACCAGGCTCAAGATGTCCTTTGGGGATAACCAGGATTGAACTTTTTATTTCTCAGGAAGAGCTCTTCTGTGTGGCAAGGACTCAGTAGTGCAAAGTAAAATGACAGTTCCTTTAGTGCTACAGAATATCCACTATAACTAATTAAATGAGTGTAATAGGGTAACACTGTTAAACACTCATTCATCACACAACAGGAGACCACCCTAGTTCTTCTTGTTTTGTTTTCTGAGTTTCTTTCCTCTTTGTAGGAATACAATATCTTGTGTAGGAAAAAATGGTTTATGCCAAGTACAGGTGACTTTTTAGAAACCAGCTCCTAGGCATTTTTGAAACCTGTGCTGAAATCCCTCCTCTTGTTACAGATGGCATAGAAGTTACAAGTCTGTTAATTGGACTGTTTCTTCTCTTGCCTGTTGTTCCTGCTTTCTCTATTTCTGTCTGGATAGTCAGGAAATGATTTAATGTTTAATATTTAAACAAAATATTTAATGTCTACACAGTAAAATTATTCGAACTTCAAACCAGTATTGAAACCAGTTGGAAACCAGCTAATAGTTTCTTAATCTCAGATTTAGAGATGAATGTAAACTGTCTTCTGTTGAAGTGTGCAAGTGTTTGATTCATGCCGTTTGAAAAACTCCTGCCTTTAGGTTATTGTTTAATGGGACCAACTTGTAAAGTTTCTAGCCTTAAAGAAATCTCCATGCTGAAAAATTTATTCTGGTACAACTCAAAAACATGAAGTGACTGCCCGGAATTTGGAGTTAGTCCCAGTGTTAGGGCAGAAGGGGAGGTGACAGCTTTCCAAAGAAGGACCCAAGCACACTGATTGTCTTCTATAGTAATTGTGGAGCAGGCCTCTGATCAAAGGTCTGTACGATGAGGAGGAGGAAAGAAGAGCCCCCAAACAAGGCTCTGATACCGCTGGTAAATATGGAAAAGAATCAAGATTCCGGCCAGTAAAATCCAAACAGACTTGTTTCAGGAGTCAAATTATCTGACATAATTATTTCTGCAGGAAAATAGATGTCTAATGCTCCTTTTTAAACTTTATCTTCTTGCATCTGTTTGTACAAAAATTGTCTTCATCCTTGTGGTGCTTAATCATCTGAGCCTTCTCCACAGTCCCCAGGCCTTGGCTTTGTGTTTCTTTTGTAGCGTAAGGCTTTTGCTTTTGCCTTAAGGTTTCCCTCGGGAATTAACAGGTCTTTTCATTTTGTACAGCTTTTACAGCATGGATCAAACATTGGCTTAGTATGCTAATGTGTGAAGAGAAAAAATTATCTAAAGCAGGTGAGCTTTAATGAACAAATGTATATTTTCTCTGAGTTTGAGTAGGGTGTGTGTGGTTTTTTTTCATTAATATGAAGAAAGTAAGTCCGGTTCTCACAAATATTAATCAGTCAACAAAAAAAAAAAAACAGCTGCTACTCATTCTTGAAAAGGTGCAAATATAAAATTTAGAAAAATAACTAGTGCGGGAGCTAGAACCATGAATGATTGTTTATCAGCAGCTTCATTAATTATTTTGGATCTGGAACTTGGTTTTGTTTTTCTAATAGTGACAAGAAGGGTGCAGTACTAGGAAAGTTTTGGAAGATGTCAATTTTATTTTACAATGAGAATCCGGTGTTTCTGTATTTTATTGTTTTCAATAAAACTTGTGTTTTGGACTTTTTGATAGATTTGTATCCCTGCACTTAAGTAAATGAAATCAACTACTGCTTTGCTTTCTTCCAAATTGTATTTGAAGCAGCATTCATATCTGTGAAAGGCTTAAATTTATTCTGAAGAGATGATTATGTTGGGTTAAAAGTAAGTTTCATAAATGAATTAGTTATTTCCAAAATAGGCAGACTATGTTTTGCAATTCTAAAACCCACAGAATGCTTTCCACTCTCACTTAGCAATTCACTGCTGTTGTCAGTCAACAGCACTGATTTGCAGTGGTGATTGATTGCCAGTATTCAGATGGCAGTGGTGGCTGAGTCTTCAAAAATGTTCAAATAGGGAGTTGGAAATGGTATAGAAAGTTCACAGTTGTCTTGTTGTTTTGTTTTTTGGTTTTTTTTTTTTTTTTTTTTTACAGATTTGGGACCTTTAAAAATAGGAAATAGGGAGATTCCATGAGGTTCAGTTACATGGTCATTCCTTAAGAGTTGACAGGTCACTGGGTGGCAGTATTGCCTGCATATTTACAACCATTGTTTCTTAAATGTGGATCCCTGATTTGTGGGCAGGTGGAGTTAAGTTTGGGTTGCAATTACAGAAGATTCAGGATATTGCTTTGTTTTTCACCAAAATTTGGAAATCACAGCTCAAAGCTGTCTAATTTCTTTATTTTACAGGTTTGGAAACTAAAGCCTAAGTAGATAGTGATAACTTAATGTTATAACTCAACTCAGCAGGCCCAGTGTTCTTCCTGCTTGACCAGTGGTTTTACGGTCTTTTTGCAGCAATACCTAAAATGTAATTTAGATTTCATTGAAATAATCTACAATCCAGTGTTCAGGCAATGTAATGCTAAACTCCTTGAGGGTATATAGTTTTGTGTATATAGATTTGGTTCAAATATTTTACCAGTGGCATTTTAGAGACGAGCTACATGCAGTTAGAATATCGTGTTAGACTACAGCTCCAGCAAGACAAGGATGTTGTCTTTCAGCAAATAATTATTGGGTAAACAAGCCAGTCTTTGTGTGCCTTAATGAACTTTAGGAATAATAGGGTACAGATGTACTTCTTAGGTGGTTAGAATGTAGCTGATGCCATACAATATTCCTGGAGTAGGCAGCATTACCTTCTGCCTACAGTTCTCTCCCTACTTTGTGTCTGCCCGAGAAGCATACCTAGTAGAGAAGCCGGGAGACACGCGCATAGGTTGGTGTTCCAAGGCCCAGGGAAATGGTGTGCAGACATCTGTCATCTGATTCTTTTAATATTATTTATGGACAGCCTTTTGCATTTAATAGAAATCTTGCCTTGGTTTTGCAGAAAAAGGTCTGGATTTTTATTTCTAACCATTCAATTTAGTGTTTCAATATGAAAATGTCCTTGAATACCAGGTGTTTTCTCAAGGCTGAGCACAGTGTGTTGAGTAATTCTCACCCATCTGTGCAGGAAATGAAAACCCTGATCATCTATAGGTTATGTCTGTCCCATTCGTTATTCCTGTTAGTACAGCTGCCTCTTTCATGTGATGTCACTGAATGTAAATTACTTGAGCCTCAATCTCCAGCTGCTTGTTCTGTTACGATGGAGGTTAAAATACATCTGTAATTACAGCTGTCTATACAATCCCTAAATAGATTTTCAGCACTTAAGTTTTCAGTTCTAGAAAATCAGGTGATCAGGTTTTTAATCATGGGGACAGCTGGAGGTTGTCCTTACATTTAGGATCCAGAAACTCAGAGCTTTAGCAAGCTTGTATTGCCAAGCACTAGGATCGGGCTCTGACTTCAGCAAGCAGGTATCTTAGGCTGTCTTGCCTCCTGGTATGCTTGTGGACGTGCCTCCAGTCATTCCAAACACAGTCCCCTGTACTTGGCTGAAATTATAGCCTGCTTTGCCTTGCAGCTTGGGATTCTTTGAATCCCACCTTATTTGTCCACTCATTCACTTTGACCTCCCCAGAGGTAGTCTTAATAAATATTGGCATAATGCTGGCATAGGTGAAATAATTTGTATAAATGAGGGAAGCCCTTTAATGTCATCTAAGAGGAATCCCAAGGGAAAGATGCACCATGAAGGATGATGAGGTTATCCAGTCTCTGTAGCTTTGGGGTTGTATTCATGTCCCCAGGACTTTTTCTTGAACAGGTTCCTTCTTTTTGAAACCAGTTCTACAGTGTATATACCTCTTTAAGAGATTAAAACCCTTCCAAAGTGGATTAGGAGGTAATAATTAACTCCTGAGTGCTTGGGGATGGTGCCTGGCATATACTAAGTGTTTATAGTGCATCATCTTTTAATTCTCCAGTAAGCTTTAAGAGAAAAAGACTATTATGCCCCTTTATAGATGAGGAAATAAGTGATCTATGTCCAATGTTACTCGGCCAACCAGTGGCAGAATTGAACCCAGGGGTTTTGAGATAGAAAATGCTCTTAATCCCTATAATCATGGCAAGAGAATCTTGGTATTTAATGGCATGTCCTTCTCTAACATAAAGTGGTATAGCAAACCCTTGTTAAGAGTTCTAACTCTGCCACTTACTAGGTGGGATATTGGTCAGTTGGGCTGAAGAAACTGTTAGAAATATAAAACTGCTTCAAGAGTAGATTATATCACTTACGGCAGCCAGGAATTGAAAGAGGTACTAATTAAGGGGGAAGTGCCTTCAGTCACTAAAAAGTGGCATGCTTACTCAAGTTGGATAAGTCACTACCATGGCAAACAGTGAGACACCTAGAGCAAGCACAGTAAGACTTAAGGCCCAAGAAGGAATCAAAGAACAAAGACACTGCATTGCACTTTTTAATTGCACGGGTAGGTTTTAAATAAATGGAGAAAGCACCTTCCAAAAGTTACACTAGCAGGGAAAGATTCCATTAAGCATTTACATAGTAAATTTCTATAATTTTGTAAAAGATTCTTGATCTTTACTTGAACTGTAAATGAGGGAAAAGGAGCCCCCTCAGGTAGGTGTTCTCTGCTTGGAGAAGCAAACTAAAGGACCTAAAATTGGAGGCGAGCCTGGGAAGCTGAGAAGGGGAAAGGAATGATGAAGGGCCATTCATAAATTCCATGTCTGAGACGTTTGTCCAGTGACCCTTACATAAGTATTTTAGGGCAAACTAATGCCCTAAAATAAAGGTACAACCTCAAAAGCTTTAATTCTCGATTACAGTAGTATATCTGAGTACCTTGCACTGTTGAATGTCAAAAACCAATACTTGGGGTGACCTAATGAGGTTTGAACAGACAAATACTTTCGAGGAATTCTCTCGGACTGTACACCCTCTACTTTGGCTTTTTGAATGGAGCAGGCAGGCTTCTCTGCTATCTTCCAGGCAATGTATTAGTCAAGGAAAAGGGCAACAGTACTCGATCGCTCCTTAGACACTAATCAGCTGGGGAAACAGTTCATTGGCAAAAGTGTCCTCCCAAGAATGGTCTGCACCAAGCAGAGAGGACATGTCGCTGAAGGGGGAAGAAGAGCCCTCATATCTACAGTCACTATAAGCATCCAGTAGGCAGGAAGATGGCTTCAGGCAGTGGCTGGATGAAAGCAGATCTGAGATACCCAGCTCTGGAATGAAGTCATCTTCCACAAGTTCTTCCTTCACTGAGACAGTGAGTTCAGGGTGATCTTTCTCTGAGGGGCTGGAGGGTGCTTCCTCAATTTTCACTACCACATTAGCTTGGCTCTCTGTCTCAGAGGGTATCTCTAAGACTAGGGGTTTGGTATATACGTGGTCAAAACGAATCAGTTCATTAATGGCTTCCAGCTTGGCTGATGACGTCCCCAGTGATGGAGAAGGGGAGGCTGGTAAGGAACTGGGTCCTTCTGGGTAGACCTCTGGGAGTTGCTCCAGGCTGGTCGATTCTGGGGAAGGACATCTGAAGAACATGACTGGGTCCAAGTTGAACAGAATGCCCAACAGGATATCAGACTGCAAAAGGCAAAAAATTAAACAGAGTCCAACTATGAGAAGGCACCTGAGAATCTACCTAGAACACTTAAGTACCAGGTTCCATAATGAAAATTAATCCTTATGCTCCGGGATGACCTCCGGGCCCCACCAGACCCATCTATCTACACTTTACTCCATGTCCTAAATCGCCTGGAAACAGTAAGGCAGTCAACGTTCACCTCTAACCCAACCAAAACTAACTTCTCCTGCCCTCATCTATCTGGTTAGGGATGTTAGGCATCAAACATGGAATTAACTAGTTATATCGTACTTGAGTAAATCTAAATAATCTCTACCTCAGAGTCTGAAGAGTCCACACTGTCAGAATCCATGGGGAGAGGTTCTGGAGGGGTGACAACTGGGCCTGCACCTGCTGCAGAGGCGCACGTAGACTGAGTGCTGCGGACTCAGCAGACCCGCTCACCGGCCTCGCTCCATTCCCCTAGAAGGAAAACCAAAGCTGAGAGACCCCGAGGAAATGCATGCCGGCGGCTATGATGCCTGACTTTCAAGAAAGCTAGCAAGCTATTCTTCAGAGCTGAAATCTTCCCCTTACCTTTATTATTTCCATTTTCTTGAGTCCTCCTCAAGAAGAGAGGAGAAAAGGGAGGCAAGACTAACTTTTCATTGTGATTTTCTTTGCAATGAAACATTTTCCCTTCCCAAGGCAAGACTGCGGCGGGACCGATATTCTTAATATCTCAATCATATTCTCATTAATAATAATGTTCCTAAGTAACAGAGTTCTATAGTGAAATGCAGACCCAGAATCTTTTTGGATAGTAATTTTTGTTTGTCCTGAACATCACCTTCATAGAGTAGAACTGCCCTACTGTCAATCTTAGACCACTTAAGCGTTGTCATTGAATTTGCCATAGTCCATAGATTCAAACCCATATGTCACCTTACTGTCAGAGAGCTGTCACTATCACAATGAATCCTTTCTCTACTCATTCATGTTCATTAAAGAACTACTATAATTTAGTAGCATTTAGCGTCAGATTTGACTGGCTCTCTTATTCTGATTCTTTTTCCAATTTTTTTTTTTTAAAGATTGGCCCTGAGCTAACATCTGTTGCCAATCTTTTTCTTCTTTTTCTTCTCCCCAAAGCCCCCCAGTACATAGTTGTATATTCTAGTTGTAGGTCCTTCTGGTTGTGCTATGTGGGACACTGCCTCAGCATGGCCTGAGGAGCGGTGGCAGGCTCGCGCCCAGGATTCAAACCAGCAAAACCCTGGGCCGCCACAGCGGAGCACGCGAACTTAACCACTTAGCCACAGGGCCGGCCCCTTATTCTGGTTCTTAATGCTGGAATGGTACATCCTGTTGGCTGTTGCCATTTGTTAATGTTTGCTCTTAGAGAGCCATGTAACTTATTTTAATTATTAGGACTTAGTACTATTCACTGCATACCTGAAAAATGAATGTGTCATTAAAGAAATCGGTCATGTCATGTCACTTAGAACCAGTTCTCAAATAGGGCACCAAATAAAGAAGGTGACTTACCTTGGTCTCGGCCTCCTCTTCAGTACCCAGAGCATCCATCCCCAGGCGCTGTCTTAACTCTTGGTTCTCAACTACAAGGCCATGAGTTTTCTCGCGTAAAAGCTGATTTTCTAGCAGAAGTTTTTGGTTCTGAAAGAAAGTTCATAAGAGGCTATTAAAACATCTAATTCTTTCACTTCAGAATCCACTTGATGAACATTCACTGCAATTGGCTTCCTTTGCTTCTCCTTGACCTTTTGGAAAACTCTATGCTTATGAAGTTGTTCACAGTAGGTATTAGAAGGCAAGGTCATAAAAATAAGCTATTTAAGAAGTGCCATTTCTTGGGGTCACAAATAAGACAATGCCTCCAACTACTAAGACAGACCTCAGCAAGGGGTGACTTGTGGCTTTGATTTAGATACGATATTAAAAATAAATCCTATCTTGAACTGGCAGGTAATAAGAAAAGTGGCAGTCATGGAGCATAAAATCAAAATGTATAAAAAAAAGAACCATAGAAATAATCCTGATGCATTCAAGATGTATAACTAACAACGATTTAAGATTAGGTAACACGTGGACCCTAGAAGGGGAAGGGAACAGTTGGTGGACTTTTGGCCAGGCCAGGAAGCGTCTCAAGTTTAAGCAATGATTTCCTATCTGCTTTCACTAATTTCATAGTGCCAACTCGATAGACTTTGTCGTAATGTCGTAATTCAGCAAATTTGAGATAGATCTGGCACCAAATGCTAAAGGGTCAATCACTTCCACTCTCATCAAGCTTCACCACTTAACCAACTACCTATCTACCCTGACTTAGATTAGTTTAACTTTTAATTACAAAGTCAACTGTATTCTAAAGGAGCTGAAACAACTTGCGATGAGCAGCAAATATCAGAACATTCACCACAGGAAGATACACAACGGATAAAAGATAAGAATTTGGCCTGAAGTATTTTTACCTCTTCTTCCAAATCTACCACTTGCTGTTCCAGCTCACTCATTCGAGCTTTTTTTCGGTCTCTGGCAGTCTGAGCTGCTACTCTGTTTTTCAGTTTCCTGAAAACAGAAAGGATATACCACACTGAGTCATCTCAAACTTTATACCTTTATTTAAAAACGTAGCCAGCTGGTGCTTTCATTTTAATTTACAGGATACGGTAGACTAACCGTAAAATATACTTCAGACTCCTCCTCTCAATGAAACAACAAAAAAATACTGCCTTCTGTCAATCTAGCTTGAAGACCTGCTTTATTCTCTCTCCTATTGCATCACCCACCCTGGCCACAGCATGGGGGCTGGACACAAATATTATCCATCTTGCATCATAAGAAATTTTCTCCTCCCCTTTCAACTCCCCCACTGCTTCCTGACTGCAACTTCCTCAAACAGGGTCCAACCTGGACTGATTAAATCTAACGAAGCTGCCATAGCATTATGACAGAAACCCTCCCTCCCCAAACCCAACTCAAATAAGGGACAGCTGATGCCTTTCGCCCCAGTGTCCTAGGCAGTGCCCGGTAGCTGGGCCGTGTCTGCTGGAGGAGGCACTTAATAAATCACAAGAGGCACACGGATCATAAAAGAATTCACATTTACGGAGGACTAAGTCCTAAGCATTTCTCATTCAGTCTCCCCCACGACCTCATGAAGCAGACACCACTTTAAGGACGCAGAGATTGAGTTTGACTAGTGAGCCTTACAGAGCTCACAGCCCTTTCAATAGCTGTCATCTCAGCTCCGTGGCCCCCAAAACAGTAGACAAACCAAGAAGAGACTAATCGACTCCGTGTTACACCCAAGTTCGGAGGAGCTGACCGATGGCTTTGTGAGCACACAGCAAGGGGGCCTGGAACTCAGGTGCCCGCATACCCAGCTCTGGTCATCTCTAATGAGATACAAGAGAAGGGAATACAAAAGGCCTGGGTAGCCCTGGACTTCACCCGGCGCGGTGCATCCGGTCAGTCCAGGCTTCCTGCCCCGCCCCGCCCCGCGCCACGCTGGCACCGGACCGGCCAGGCCGAGGGCGCCCCAGCGTTACCCCAGCCCCCTGGCCCGGTTTCAGATCGGGTCTAGACCCCGGCCTCTCGCCCTCCGGGTTCGCGCCTCGACCCTCGCCCACCTCCGCAGCGCCTTCTCCTCGGGGCTCAGGTGCGTGAGGCGCTGTCTCTTGCGCGCCTGGGACGGCCCCCCGCTCGCCTCCTCTGGGCTGGCGCCTTGCTGGCCCGGCACCATGAGCGGCAGAGCCCGGCCGGCCGGGGATCCGGCGGCGGCGGCGGCGGCAGGCTTGCTGGACAGAAGCAGCACTTTGGGGCCCCCGACGGCCGGGCTCTGCGCGGCTGCCACCACCACCATGGCCAGAGACTGTCTACGCGATTGCGCGCCGCCGCTGCCCTGCCGGCCGCCCCCGCCACCCCCAGCCTTTCTACAATCGTGGCCCTCCGCGATTGGCCAGCGCCGCGTGACGCACAGCCGATCTCGGTTCCCATTGGCCCGCCGGGCCCGGCAGGGGCGGGGCCAGGTCGTCCAGCGTGGCGATTGCTGTCCCCGGCAGGGGGGGCCCAGGCATTTTCTGAGAAGGCGACCGGGGGGCGACCGGGGGGCGACCCCCAGCGCGGGGCGGGGGCGGGGCCACGGGGAGGTGGGGGGCGGCCCGGGCCTGGCAAGGAAGGGTCTGGAGCTGGGTTCGGAGTTTCCTCAACTCCCGGATTTCCCCCGAGACTGACGCATTTTCACCCGGAACGACAGAGTTTAATTCCAAACCGAGCGGTTTCCAGACCGACAAATTTTCACCGAGAGTAGCAGATTTTTACCTCCGCCGGACAGCATTTTGTCTCCAGCGCCACCTCGGGCTCCGAGTGACGCGGAAAGTCGGGAGGGAGCGCGAATCGGGCCTTGGGTTAGAAAGAAGCCTGCGGTGAAATTCCGCGAAATAAAAATCTTTAGTAAATGAGATCGCGCTTTTTAGAACTAGGTGTAGCTCTTGGTGAAGTCTTAATAAACGATGTGTTAGCTCCCAGTGGAAGAAACAGATGTAATTCAATATTTTTGCATTTCTAAACTTTATAGCATAAACGTACTTTTCTTCCTTGCTTGCTTTTTTTTTTCTTTCTCAGTGACAAGAAAGGAAAATTTCACTTGTAAAATCGGGGGTCCCGGGATTTACCTTCAGCCCCCTCGAGCGCAGGAAAGTTCGAGGCTCTTGCCGGTCGATTGCTGAGCAATGCCGGGCCCCGCGCTTGCCAAAGAGGGACCTCCAACCCGCAGCCAGAGAGCAGTTTAGACAAACAGATGTTAAAACGGAGAAAACACCCCACGCAGGCATGTTCACTCTCTTAAAGCAAATTACAAAAACTTAAGTTCCCTGGAATTACAAAGCAGTACTTTCTTTAATAAGTAGTTACTGCTTCCTCTGGGTTTAGCGCTGTTCTAGGTTCTAACGATGCAAAGATCAGTAAAACTCACCAGCTGGTGGTTGGAAGATACCCAAAAAATGAAAAGATAGAATGTTTCTAGGTAATTCATCGGTACTATTAAATCACATTAGCTCTTCAGTTATATTTTGGTGGGGAGGGAACAGGATGGAAGATGGAACTAAACCAATTAAATCTCTTGATATACAGGTCCTTTAAAGAGGCACAGTTTCTGTTATTTCCAAGACTGGACCATGAGTCCCGTAACGCGTTTTCTTCCTCCAAATTGGCAGAGCCACATCAGTGACTGTTAATCTAAACTGAGCTGGCCCAGCTCGGGGCGTCCTTCCCACACACTATTTCTGTGGACTGGAAAGGAGGTGGGGGCGGTCAGAGACTTTGCAGGACAAAGAAGCCGGGCCTCCTTCTTAACTCTCATCAGCCTTGAGCTTTCTGGGTCCTAATGTATCTCCCGGGGTGGGAGACTCACTCCTGGCCTCTGGGACCTTTTGGGAGAAATCTTTGGAGTGCCTACTGGTTGAGAATTACACATTTATGTTAAAGGAACTTGGAAAGCTGAAGGACGTTCTGAGAAAAGTGCATTGTAATTGTCATGCAACCTTTTATTTATCGTATTAACATTTGTGAACGCCAAGAGAATATCTGGCACTGTGGAAGAAATCTCGGTGAGACTGAAAGAAATTTAAATCATTTAGCATAAAAAGAAAATGCATGAGGCCCCTATTAGTCCAGCAGGGTATAAATGAATAACCATATGGAGACAGCACGTGCTGCTGGGGCAGAGGAGAAAAGGTCGATAGATTGCATTTTGGTCTCGTTAATTGAGTAGAGATGGAATTTGAAATTGACTCCCCCAGCTTTGTTTTCAAGGCTTTTTATCTTTTTGATAAACATTTAAAATCATGTTCAAAAACAGTAATTTGACCCACTGCCGATTGCTATCCATGAAGTCTTGAACCCTCAAGTCCAAACCTTTGAATAGTTTCATATCCTCTCTGTAAGATTATTCTGATAATTATTGCATCAGATGCCATTAGTATTTTCAAGCACTTACTAGGCACTTGTGATAAGAGTGATAAAATATATGAAATACAATGTTCTTAGTCTTTGTGAAATGTAAGAAACAGTGATGAGAAGCACATCAAGTCTAAATAAATGTCAATGTACAAAGCAAACCAAACCCCAATTAACAACCTGAAAGTAAAATTCAAGGACTGCTCTGTTTAATACAGTAGCCACTAACTACGTGTGGCTATCGAACACTTGAAATGTGGCTAGTCTGAATTAAAATGTACTGCAAGTGTGGAATACACACTGGATTTGAAGACAGTATGAAGAAAAGAATGTAAAATATTTCATTGATCACGTTTTATATAGATGATACATTGACAGGGTAGTATGGTTGATATTTTGGTTAAACTTTTTAATTAATTTTACCCGTTTCTTTTTTTTAATTAGATACCGGGAATTTAAATTACATAAGTGGCTTGCATTATATTTCTATTGGACAACGCTAGTCTAGGTGATTCCAATGTGGGAGACGGCACAGGTAAAGAGAGAAGGAGGGAAATAAATGCCTGCCAAGTTTCCTTCCTTATTCAGGGGAAAGGTATGCATAATGATTAATCCTAGACACTTTTAGAATAAATAGGTGTGTTAATAGTGATTTTAGAACTAAGGTGCATGTACCCTTAACAGTACACAAAGACTGTCCAAGCCACGTGTGTTACATGGATAAATCTCTTTTCCAAGATCCATGTGCCTGAGAATGGTGCCTCTGGAGCAGATTCTTTTTCCCACCTCTCTTTTTCGCAGTCCCCCATTCTTGCGCTCTGCCAAGGGGAGACCCTCTTCTCACCCATGCTTAATCTACCCAAGGTGCATTCCCCTGAGGTGGAAAAAACTCTTGGTCTTCAGACAAATAGACCAGTCTAGCTGCTGGTGATGGTATTGAGAAAGGAAATGACCCTCATCACTGAGTACCAAATCCCTTTCCAACTCCATTAGTTCTAATTCTTTGTTTTCAGTAAAATTGATGGAAGACAAAATTGAGTTGTCAGCTGAGAGTTCAATACAATAATTTTTGATGATGGGTCACTCTGTGGCTTGGCTGCTAGCTCAAAAGATGTTCAAACAATTGAAGGACGTTGTGACAAAATGCCTTCCTTCCACTTAGTTATGTGAATGATGTTTTGGGGCACTTACGTTTTTTTTCTTTTTTTTTAGTGAGGAAGATTGGCCCTGAGCTAACATCTGTGCCAATCTTCCTCTATTTTTTGTTTTTGTTTTTGTATATGGGATGCTGCCACAGCTTGGCTTGATGAGCAGTGTGTAGGTCCGTGCCAAGGATCCGAATCCATGAATCCCAAGTCACCGAAGTGGACTGTGCAAACTTAACCACTATGGCACCAGGCTGGCCCGGCACTTACATTTTTTTTTTAATGAAAAAAATAAAGGAATAAATTAATGCCAAATCCTGTCTCATGCCAGCAATAAGTATTACTAATCCAAGTACTTGATATATGATAGATGAATCTAAAGCTACATTTCCAACATTGTTTTACTCTCTATGTTTAATAATCATTTATCAAAACTTGAAATGTATATTGTTCTGATAAACTTTGTAAAATTTGTATGATTTTAGTTGTTATGATAGCTCCATGCAGAATAATTTTTATGGTAAGAAGAAAGTTTTTAAATACTTAAATGTATATACTTTTTTTGCAAGGTGGCATATTAGCTAATCAATAATAGACTTTTCAGCATTAAACTATATTACATTGAGATAAAAGTCTGTAGATAAAGCAGAATGGAAATATAACTTAAAAGAGAAAGAGAGGGGCTGGCCTGGTGGTGCAGTGGTTAAGTTCATGCACTCCACTTTCGCGGCCTGGGGTTCTCTGGTTTGGATCCCAGGCACAGACCTATGAACCGTTTGTCAAGCCATGCTGTGGCAGGTGTCACACATATAAAGTAGAGGAAGATGGGCACAGATGTTAGCTCAGGGCCAATCTTCCTCAGCAAAAAGAAGAGGATTGGCAGATGTTAGCTCAGGGCTAATCTTAAAAAAAAAAAAGAAAAGAAAAGAAATGAGGTAAATTTTCTTGTTTGCAATAAAGAGCTTGTTGGTATATTTTTTTGATTTTTGATTTTGATATAATTTCAAACTTACAGAAAAGATGCAAGAATAGTACAGAGTTCCAGCTTACTCTTTACTCAGACTCCTTCCTCAGACTCCCCAATTAACTTTCTGCTGTGTTTGCCTTATCAATCTCTGTCTGTCTGTCTGTGGATGTATGTAGATGTGTGTATATATGTGTATACATCATGTATATAGTCACAATTGTTTTCTGAACCATTTATGAATAAGTTGCATCTGTGATGCTCCATTGCTCCTAAATACTTCAGTGTGTTTTTCCTAAAACCAAGGAGCATTCTCCTCGTAACTGCAATACAAACATCAAAATCTGAAAATTAGCATATATGCAGATACAATATCACTATCTAATCCCCAAAGTCCATTCAAACTTCACTGATTGTTCCAATAATGTCCTTTATTGTCCAGAATCTGGTCCAAGATCAAGCACTTCCTATGGTGACTATCACGTTTCTTTCGCGTCCTTCCATTGGGAACAGTTCCTCAGTCTTTTCTGACCTTGACATTTTTGAAACGTACAGGTCAATTACTTTGTAGACTGTCCCTCAGTCTGGATGGATCCGATGTTCCCTCATGATTTATGCGTTTCAGTCAGGAAAACCACAGAGGTGATGCTGGTTTTTCTCAATGCCCCTCAGGAGGCACACAATGTTGGTCTGTCTCAGACTAGTGATGTGAACTTTTACCAGTTGGTTAAGACGGCGTCTGCCAGGTTTCTCCAAGGTGAAGTTAATTATTGTGTGATACTTATTAATCATAAGTATTTTGTAGAAAGGTATTTTGAGATATCTACCTGTCTTGTTCCTCATTAGACTTTCACCCACCAGTCTTAGGATCCACTGGTGATTCCTGCCTAAATTAATTGTTGCTATAATGATTTCCAATTAGTGATTTCCAGTTCCCTCATTCCTTCTGTATTTATTATTTGGAATTCTATGGTATGGTGGAACTTTCCCTTGTTACTTATTTGTTTACGTCGGTATCAACTCCTAGAGTCCTGTTTTACTCAGTGGGTTAAAAATCTGTGACTACATTATTTATTTTGATTCTCAGGCTGTCTCAGACTTGGCCAATGGGAGCCCCCTCCTTTTTTTATTGTGGTAAAATATACATAACATAATATTTACCATTGTAACCATTTTTAGGTGTACAATTAAGTGGCACTAAGTGTATTCACATTGTTCTACAGCCATCACCACTATCCGTCTCCAGAACTTTTTCATCATCCCAGACAGAAACTCTGTACCCATTAAACAATAATTCTCCACTCCCCCATCCTCCTAGCCCTTAGTTAGCTCTATTCTACTTTCTGTCTCTGTGAATTTGCCTGCTCTAGGTACATCATATAAGTGGGATCACACAGTATTTTTCCTTTTGCGTCTGACTTATTTCACTTAACGTCTTCAAGGTTATCCATGTTGTAGCATGTATAGGAGCTTCTTCTCTCTCTCTCTTTTTTTTTTTTTTTGTGAGGAAGATTGGCCCTGAGCTAACATCTGTGCCAATCTTCCTCTATTTTTGTATGTGGGATACCGCCACAACATGGCTTGATGAGCAGTGGGTAGGTTCGCACCCAGGATCTGAACCCGCAAACCCCAGGCCACTGAAGGGGAGCACACAAATTTAATCACTACGCCACCCGGCCAGCCCTGGGAGTGTGTGGCATGTGTCCTTTCTGACATGCCCCAATCATTCTTTGAGCACATCCTTATTTTCTGGTATAACAAGATATTCCAGATTCATCTGTTCTTTCCCAGGCCAAGCCCTGGAATCAGCCATTCCTCCAAGGAGCTCTGGTTCCTTTTAGTGGAGAATGATGTGCCCATTGCTATTAGGATATCATTGCTTCTACATTCTCTCAGCAGATAGAACGAGAAAATATATTTATGTGTATGTGTGTATATATCCACATAGATAGAAAGATGTAGAAGTAGATAGATGTATATATATCTATACCTGTTTTCATATCAACCTATCTATATGTATTAAAAACTCATGAGCACACACCAATAACTCCAATTCCAATCCGACACCTAAGGGTTATTCTAACCTTCTCTCATTTCATAATTTTAACTCCGTTCTCTGACAACAAGAAAACAAGTTCCCATTAACTTCAACATATTTATTTTCTAAATTCTCATGAATGCAAATATATGTGACCAATCTATTAGCAATGACTACTTGAATCCTCAGTCCCAGAACGTGCCAACCCCCATCCCAGCCAACCATTCTTGGCCAAATCCTCGGCTCGTATTTAAAAATTTATGATGACGGATAGCAAATCACTATGGTATTTAGATTCCATTGAATAAATTTAAAAGAATGATACAAAAGTTTTTTGTAATTTATTTTTGCTTTTTATTTACTTATTTTTTATTGTGGTAACATTGGTTTATAACATTATATAAATTTCAGGGGTACATCATTATATTTCGATTTCTGTGTAGATGACATCATGTTCACCACCCAAAGACTAATTACCATCCATCCCCACACACATGTGCCTAACCACCCCCATCACCTTCCCCTCTGCTAACCACCAACCCAATCTCTGTTGCTATGTGCTTGTTTGTTGTTGTTTTTATCTTCTACTTATGAGTGAGATCATACGGTATTTGACTTTCTCCCTCTGGCTTATTTTGCTTAGCATAATACCCTCAAGGTCCGTCCATGTTGTCACAAATGGCCAGATTTCATCATTTCTTGTGGCCAACTAGCATTCCATTGTGTATATATACCGCATCTTCTTTATCCATTCGTCCCTTGATGGGCACCTAGGTTGCTTCCAACTTTGGCTATGGTGAATAATGCTGCAGCGAACATTGAGGTTCATGTATCTTTACACATTCATGTTTCCATGTTCTTTGGATAAATACCCAGCAGTGGAATAGCTGGATCATATGATATTTCTTTTTTTTTCTTTGAGAAAGATTAGCCCTTAGCTAACATCTGCTACCAATCCTCCTCTTTTTTGCTGAGGAAGACTGGCCCTGAGCTAACCTCCATGCCCACCTTCCGCACTTTATATGTGAGAAGCCTGCCACAGCATGGCTTAACAAGTGGTGCCTAGGTCTGCACCCAGGATCCAAACTGGCAAACCCAAGGCCGCCAAAGTGGAACATGCGAACTTAACCACTGTGCCACTGGGTTGGCCCCTCATATGGTAGTTCTATTCTTAATTTTTTGAGGAAAAAGTTTTATTTTAAAATGCCAATACTCCCAGTTGCACTAGAAATGACATCCTTTGCAACTATTTAAGCTTATGATGAGAAATTTTAGATGTCAAGTTTAAAACTTGTGTGGAGTATATAGTTTTACTAAATTATTTTATGGAACATGTGAACAAAAAAGTTTCAAGTCCATTGTAGTAGAAGAATAGAACCAAAACATTAGGAGAGAGAAAGAGAGAACAAGAGTGAGAAGGAGAGTAAGAGAGACACACAGAGAACAATAAACAGTCATTTCAGAAAATATAAGAAAAGAAGAAAGCACAAGAAACAGAGCAAGTAGGAAACATGAAATAACATGGTAGGAAGAAGTCCAAATATATAAAAAATCAAAAATAAACATAAATGGATTATATTCTCTTTGTAAAAGAGAGAGACTCTGGTTGAGTGAAAAATCCAAAATCCAGCCACACGCTGTTTACGGGAGACACACATAAAACAAAACAGCATAAGAATGGAAAATGGCTTATCAGGCAAATGTTCACAGAAAAAAAGCACATATAGCAACATTAACAGCAGACAAAATAGAATTTAAGGCAGAGGCATTAACAAGGACAAAGAAGGGTGTTACCTGTTGATTAAAGGTACAAGTTACCAGTCATAAATCTTTATAAACACAGTAGCATACTTTAAAATGTATGAAACAAAAACTGAAAATAAATGGTGAAAATGACAGATCCACAAGATCCACGATCACATTGGGAGACGAACACACCTCTCCCGGAATCAGCAGATGGAGCAGGAAAAAAAGATTGAAATAGCACAATTAACAAGTTGGGTCTAATAGAGGAGTTTCCTCCCAATCAAGAAAACATACTTTTTTGAAAAAAGAAACATTCATGAAATTTGATTCCATTTTACTCTTGAAGAGTGAGATTAACCATTCTGTTTTAGGTTTAGAAATGGTATTATTTCCGAGTTTGGGCTTTTGTGGGTAAAGCTGCTGCGAGCATTTGTGTACTGATCTTTACGTGAAAGACATTTTTGTATTTTCATCTCTCTTGGGTAAATACCTACCAGAGAAATTGCGGGATCATGTGGTGGGTGTATGTTCAAAAACTGCCAGTTTTCCAAAGTGGTTTTATCATTTTACCTTCCCACCAACAACGTCCTGCTTCCTTCTATGGCTATTTCAGATTGTCATTTAACTCTTTCATTGTCACTCAGCTTTTCATTTGTTTGTGTTGTATGTTTTTCCCAACTGGATTTCAACAAGCTCATTAAAAACAGAAGCACGTGCTATAGTTCTCTGGTCTTCTGTGTTTAGTACAGTGTCGAGTACATATTAGACATCTAGTAATATTTTTTAAATGATTATTGAACTGTCAGGTTGTCTGCAATATGCTTTAAAAGACAGACCATCTTTTAAATTACCCTGGAAGATAGCTACACAATACCGTTTTCTTGAAAGCAGAATTCAACATAAGGTTGGTCTATCTTGGACTCATGCCAAAAGCCTGGAATTGTGCTCATTTTAAGGCACTAAGGCAATATTTCTAGTTACTACACAGCATCTATTCTACTTTTCTTCCTTATTAAAAAAAAATTAATTTTGTCGAGTGCCCAGCTGAAAACACTCAGCTTCCAGCTTCTTTTGGAGTTATAGATAGCTGTGTAATGCAGTTCAGGCCAAGGGATAAGTGGAAGTTCTGGTCAGAGAGGATTCCAGGAAAGTTTCTTAATGGAAAAGACTCAACTGGGATGCATTTCGCCTTTTGTCTGTTGCCCTTTCTCCCCTAACCCCTTCTTGCCTGGAATGTTGATGAAAGTTCGAAAGGTTGAGAAGGTTCAGCAGCCATCTTGCAAGCATGAGGAAGGAAGCCACATGCTTAGGATGTCAGAGGGGAAAGACAGAAGGAGTCTGGGTTCCTGATGGCCATTTAGCCCCAGTGTAGTCCTAGCCTGCCCACTTCCAGATCCCAAGTTAAGTGAGAAATATAAATACCGTGGTGGCTGGGTTCTTGTTACACACCACACCATGGAGTCCTCACTTTCACAGGCACTTTACCCACCATGTTACCCTAAGTCAGATTTCCCAAACACTGTCTTTGTTTTTCTCATGATTGGGCTCCCGGCACCTCTGAGGAACAAGTATGCTTGCGTAGGGCAACTAAAAGTAGGTGGGTCCCAGCGACATAATTTTAATCAGTGCCACTTTTTTCTGATGCCAGGAAAAGTGATGAGTCATTTAGCATTACAGCATCACTATTTTGTGGCTGGGAAAATTGAGGTTCAAAGGGACAAAATAATCAGCTTAAGACTGTAGATTACTTTTCTAGCTTATCTGGCTGCCCCATACTTCAATCCTACCATTTCTCTGAAATGTCCTTTTCCCCTGAGTTTGCCTGGAAAACCCCCGTTCATCTTTCTGTTTGAACCACCGTTTCTCAACCTCAGCGTTATCGATATTTGGGGCTGGGCAGTTCTTTGTTGTGGAGGCTGTCCTGTGCATTGCAGGATTTTATTAGTATCTCAGGTCTCTACCATCTAGATGCCAGTAGCCCATTACCCACCCGCCCCCAAGTTATGACAACCAAAATTATTTCCAGACATTGCCAGATGTCCCCTGGGAGCCCAGATGTCTCCCGGTTGAGAGCCACTGCTCTAACCTTGTGCCCCACATCACCTCACTCTGCACCCGCTTTGTTCCCATGCTGTCCTCCAGACTTCCAGCAAAACACTTGTGACAGTTGCCAGTACAAGTTCACCTGCCTGTATCTCTCTATTAGTCTGTAAGCACCTTGAAGGCAAGCACTGCATCTGACTCATCTTTGTATCCCCCTGTTTATCGACCAAACAGATTTAAAAATGGTTCAGGAGAAGAATGGGAAAAGCATTCAGGAATTCTGGCTCCCTGACACCATGCTTTTGACACTCGTTAAAGACTCATATGTCCCACGCCTTTGCTTGGCATCATATTTCGGAGACGCCCGTGCTGTAACCAAGAGGCAGAGTCCAGCAAGAAATTACTACATTGCTCATTGTTCTGAACACCAGTGGAAATGGAAAAGGAAAGCACAAATTCTAAGACAACTTCTATAATCTCCCAAGGGAAAACAAAAAACTCTTAAATGATACAGGAAAGAGTGA
This sequence comes from Equus caballus, assembly GCF_041296265.1. Taxonomy (NCBI): domain Eukaryota; kingdom Metazoa; phylum Chordata; class Mammalia; order Perissodactyla; family Equidae; genus Equus; species Equus caballus. Next base: position 8,988,434 of record NC_091691.1, on the reverse strand, counting down.
AGAGCAAAGGTCTATATAATATTGTTGTTTCCCTAATGGAATCAAAGTTGCATCTTAATCTTGCAGAAAGTGCTGTGTACGCCCCTCACCCAATTCCAGTTTCCCCTAATGCTGTCATTTTCTACGACCATGGGACGCTTGTCACAACTAAGAAATGAATCTGGTGCACAGGGCTCCACGGCCCTCTAGAAATGGATGACAGTCGTTTGGTTTGCTGGCACCAGTGACCCTAGTCCTTTTAATTTTATGAATATGTTTTTCTAGGAGGACGTTTATGAAACGTTCAAGTAACATTGAGGCTGGGAGCATGTGGGCAGGAAATCCTCCCCGGTCGTGTGGACGGATGTTTCCTTCAATCCTGTGGTTGCCCACCCCTTTCTGGAGAAGAGTTGCAACACTTCCTGAATTCATTTGTGTGTATTACAGTTCGAAGAAATTCAATACTCCTTTGGCTGCTGCAAAACCCTGCAGTTCATTTGCCCAGTAAATTAAACAGAGCCTAAAAGGGCACAAAACAAAAGGAAAAGATATGTTTGGAAAATGCAAACATACCGCACGTCTCCCCTTTTCTCTTGGCATTGACCTAGATCGCTAAAAGGCTCTGCATTTGTTCTTGTCTCTTTAAAGAAAGCGCAAACCTCCATTCTCAGTACCTTTATTGACACCAAGGTTCAACCGCAAGACAGAAGCAAGTTTTATCTCACTTGAAAGAAATTTAAGCATTGCAGGCCCCCTTCGTTAATACTGGGAGAATAAATATCAGTTCACTGGTGTTGGTGGTTTTTACTCTGATGTAATTTTAGATTTATAGAACACTTGCAAAGCCAGTACAGAGAATTCCCATACACCCCTACCTGCCCAGTTCCAGCCCCCACTAATGTCAGCCTACATTACTATCGGTACATTTGTCAAAACTAAGAACCAACACTGACACATTGCTATTAGCTAAACTCTAGACTTTATTTGGATTTCACCCATTTTTCCCTTAATGCCCATTGTCTGTTCCAGGATTCTGCCTTGATTTTGATTACTTAGTTTCTGTAGGTTCATCCATTGTTGTGAAATGTTTCATGAGTAATTCCAGTAAATGGTATCTATTTGAAGAGCTGACTTTACTCATTCAACCTTCCCAGACACATGTGCACTCCGAGGCTTTGATTCCAAAATAACAGCGACGGAGCCCCTCCCGCTTTGGTGAGGGGGCCTTGTCTTTACCTGGCTCCGAGACGGGATCTCCTGAGAATGGCCTGGGGACTCACAACGTTGAAAAAAAATCCTCTCTTATTTATAGCTGACTTTGTGCATCTGATATTCGTGTGGGAAAAGACAGTAAACTGTACTTTTTCTGTTCTCTCATAAACTTTATTTTTCCATGAAAACAGCCAGGATTTATGTGGTTCCGAGAGCTAGCTGGGTAAAATATAGTCTAAACTCTGGTCTTGTGACTAAAGGGGCTATGAGAAGAGAAAAGCTTCAGGAGCAGAGGAGGAAGCAGAATTATATTTACTTCAGAGAGCACTGGGACAGAGCCCATCCATCTTCCACTTCCAGACCCTGTAAGAACAGTCATTACACCTGCACACTAGGGGCCTTGTCTTGTGAAATAGATGGAGAGACATGGGGGGGTTTCAGCTCTAACATGTACTGGACAGGCAACCTTGGACAAGTTACTTAACACCTCTGAGCCTCAGTTTCCTTGTTTGTAAAATGAGAATTGAGGGGCCGGGCCCGTGGCTGAGTGGTTAAGTTCTCGCGCTCCACTTCGGCGGCCCAGGGTTTTGCCAGTTCGGGTCCTGGGCGCGGACATGGCACTGCTCCTCAGGCCATGCTGAGGTGGCGTCCCACGTGCCACAACTAGAAGGACCCACAACTAAAAATACACAACTATGTACCAGGGAGCTTTGGGGAGAAAAAGGAAAAATAAAATTAAAAAAAAAAGAAAATTGAGTATTGAACAAAATAATATACTTAACATAGCATGAGACACAGAGAAAGCATGTAATACATGTGAAGTATTATTGTTACCAACAGTGGTCCACCCTAATGCCAACTGGCGTTGCTACCCTCTTCCTAGTCTACCATTGATCTCATCCTTTCTTCCATCTTTTGACATTTGGTAGCCAGAAGTTGGACAGGTCCTGGAAGGCTGAGCAGAACAATCGAGGGTCCAAGTCTTTAAAATATGCCTAAGTGTGAAATGAAGTTACTGACCACAAGCATGGATGGGGTCCACAAAGCAGGAAAAACATCGTAGCAATGGACACCAGCTGAGTTTTCCTCAGTTACCCCTCCCCCAACCTGAGAACAAAATGCTCACTTGACCCCTGGGTGGGCCAGACCTGGCCGCAGGCTGCCAGTGATCTGCCCTGTTAGTGCGACCTGGAACAACGTTCCCAGCAGAGCGCTGTAAACATTTGCTGAGCACACAGCCCCATGACCCTCGGTGAGATGCCAGGGGCCGGGTTTGGATTACGCCATAGTAGGGGCTGGAGGCTGATGGGAGCTGCTCTACGCAGAACAGGTGGGTGAGGCAGTGCAGTCTGGGAAAGAAGAAGCTGAGATCTGCAATTGAAAAATGGGACCCTGTTGTTTCATACACAACACAATCATTTTCCGTTTGAAAATAAGTTGTGTTTTCCAGCATATAGTTCCAGAATTATAGAATTTATTATAGTCCTTAGGACCCACAATGTGTTTCCAAAAATACTTGTCGTCTGTCCCGGCAGCAATCCTCAGCCTTTTGGGGAGCCCAGAGGTCGTGGACCAACCGCTGACCTTGAGCTGCGCGATGGGGGTTAGCGCTCGGCTCTGCTGGATGACCGGGAGTAAACCAGGAACCTCTTCAAGAGATTCCTTTGTTGTTGTTGTTGTTTGTTTTTGCTAGAAAATGTGGGAATATGCATGAAAGCAACCTAGCAGAGTGCCTAGAACCCAGGAAGGGGTTCGTTTCATTTAGTTCCAGGCTCCAGAGCAGCAGCCCATCCCAGCCTGAGCCACACCCCCTCACTTTAGGAAGCTCTGCCATGGTACCTAAAGGAGGATGTTAGCAACAGGAACAAACCCCCGCCCGTGAGCTCTGCCTGCCCAAAGACGGCCCCCTCGGCGCCTGGGAAGCCTGGGTGCGGGTACCAGAGCACATGCCCACTGACTCTTGGCCTCCCACCCAGGGCGCAGCTCGGTACAGAGAGAGGTGCCAAAGGAACAAACGCAGATTCTCTGACATCTCAGAGACACATACTGGGGAGACGGGGGTCCTTTAGATTCACCTTCTGGGTGACCTAGGTGACTTCACAGCTCGGAGGGTCTGTGAGTCTGGCTTTTTCTTACCTTCTGGAACAGATCAAGGGGTAAAGAAGATAGCTGCCCTGGGGACAGCTTTCGATGGGAATGAACATTTCTCAAAGTGTTTCATCAGTGCTCGAAAAATCAGATTTGTTCAGGCTTGCAAGGAGTGGATTGTCTGATTCTAAGTTCGACTTAAAAATTTTAGGAGAAAAAAGTTGAAGACAATGATTTCTAAAGGGACTCCCCAAATCTTGATCAAAGAAGTGTCCCACACACCCCCAGGCACCAGCGTGAGAAGAACAATTTGCCTTTGTACTGACTTGAGCTTCTCCCAGAAATCTCCACCCTTCACCTGTGCTCAACCATTTGAATTCAGTGATTTTTTTTTTTTAACTTGGTGTCTACCCAGGGCCTGGGTGTCCACATGAAATAAACTGATATTTCCAGCAGCACGATTAGAACTATGGCCAGAAAAACCTTGATTTGGGGTCATTCATCCATCCTGAACTCTGTGCTGCCTTTATCTTGCTCTTAGGGGAGCGGAATCTAGAAGAGAAGAGAGACATGGAAATCATTTCAATGCAGTAACTGTAACCAGCCCTTCGTGGTGACACCGAGAAGGAAGGGCCATCAGGGAAGGCTTTCATAAAGGAGGGGATGTTCCCATGGGCTTTGAAGGATGAGTAGGAGTTTGCACAGGACTTAGCTTTTCTTTTCCTCCAGCTCCTTCTCCCGGCTAGAGAAGCTAGATGCCACCTAGCCCCTGACATAGAATCTCAAGAAAGCAGTAATAGTTCACCTGGTGCTAAAAAAATACCTGAAACTAACACAAAATGTGTATTCAATCTTTAACACCTGCTGTTATCCCTAAGCCCAAGTGGATAAAAAGATCCTTCTGGATTTCTATATACTTATTTTAACTCTCCTTGTCCTTTTCCTATCCTCATCTTCAGCCCCCTTCAAGATTTCCTTAACGTTTCTCTTTTAACCAACAACTTTTCTAAAAAAAGAAAATAGAGGCAGGAATATGAGAAAGAGAGATGACACTTCCCCTCCCCCCCCCACCCCCCGGAAGTCCCTGGTCTACAAGATTAGCCCTGAGCTAACATCTGCTGCCAATCCTCCTCTTTTTGCTGAGGAAGACTGGTCCTGAGCTAACATCTGTGCCCATCTTCCTCCACTTTATATGTGGGACGCCTGCCACAGCATGGCTTGACAAGCAGTGCCATGTCCGCACCCAGGATCTAAACCGGCGAACCAAGGGCCACCAGAGCAGAACATGGGAACTTAACTGCTGCGCCACCGGCACCCCCCCACCCCCACCCCGTCTGATTTTAAATTGTGCACAGTTACTCCCTCCCCGTTTCCTGCTCCGCCTCTCTCCCTAAAGCAGCCAGAAGGGACTTCCGGGTATCTGAGCATCGGCGGTATTGTCACTTTCCCTTGGAGTCCCAGGGAGACGTTATCTCTGGAGGTCAGGAGATGGGAAGGGAACCAAGGGCTCCTGAGACCTGAGGCTGTGCTGCCTGCACCTGTCCCGCCTCCTCACTTTGCACAATGAGATAGCTGACCTTTTCTATTTCATCTTGTTTTTTTTCCTGCACCCCACTTGGCTTGGCAACCATAAATCCACACCATTTCCTCCTTGGCATTTCTTGAATGTATCCCGCTCAAATTAACAACTCAAAAGCAGGAGGCCCGGTAGACCTTGAAATGTTCCGCTTGCCTTCTGGCCTTGGCAGCTGGCTTGACAGGTCCCACCGGCTCTCCTGGGAGAGTGGGCAGCTGACAAATCCGGAGGCCCTGAAACCTTCCTTCCAGTAAGTGTCCTTGTTTGCATATCCTGGTTCCAGAACAGGAACTCCTTGTTGGAAATTGATCAGGGGGGGTCAAGTTACTGATTGAGTGGGTTTGGTTCCAGCTGTAGACGTTTGCCTCCCTGAGAAAGACAGAATCTGCACGTCTGTTTTTACCAGTTAAAATCTCCCATGTTTGTTCACTTTCTCTTTCTAAAAGTTCTTGGAACCCTTTTCCAGGAAGAAGCCAGGGAATAGCAAATCAAAGTGGCAAAGAACATTAAGCCTTGTTTTTGTCCTCCTTGCTCCCAAGTTCCCTTTATTTTCAAAGAAACAAGCATGAGGGTGTGTGAAATGTCAATATGGGGAACCATAGCTAGCAAGTGTGGGACGTGTGCCAGGCACCGAGGAGGAAATTGGCATCGGTTCTCTTATTTCTGCAAGGTAGGAATTGGCCCCATTTCTCAGAGGAAGAAGATGAGGTTCCCAGAGGTTAAACCCAAGGTCACACAACTAGTGATGGAACTGGGATTCAAGCCCAGATCTCTGTGACTTCAGATGTGGCCCAGTTTCCTGGAGGTTGCACAGGCAAGGAAACGACCCAGGCCTGGCCTATTGCTTTTAGGACATGATGCTTCTGAGGTGACCCCCACATTCAGTGATTTGCATTTTATTCGATAGAAACTGAAAACTCAAGTCAAGGTGTCTGAAACCAGTAAAAGAATGTTCCTTTCAGTCTCTGTTCCCATCCTTCGGTTGGGGGTATAGACTGGTGGGGCCTGGGCAGCATTTACCGTGCAAACAACAGATTGCGAGGCAGGCAGAGCCCACACCTAGCTGAGTAAATAGCACCTGGAGGCCCAGGGAGGGTATGCAAGGTCCCCAGCCGGGCCGCTCTTTGAGAGACAACTAGGAAAATGGGAAAATGTGCGTGTGGGAGGGGAGCCAGGAGCCTGGAGCTCTGGTCCGGGTGCTGCCATTATTAACACCTGTACTTCTCTGTTCCTCTTCTGGAAGTGGAGGAAATCAACTCCATGACGTCTGAGGTCCAATCTGGTCGCAGGGGTCAGTTTGCCTGGGGCAGTGTGGCAAGGTGGTAGGGCATGCAGACAGAAGAAGCCAGTTGTCTGGGTTCGAGCGTGAGTTTCACCACTTACAAACTCTGTGATCTGAGACACCACCTTAACTTTTCAGAGCATCTGTTTTCCTATCATTCATCCAAAAATAATAGGACCCACCTCACAGGGCTGTCAAGAAGTCAGAGTTAGAACGTACCACAGAATTCTGGAATATACTGTAATGGCCACAAGAGTCCTTTCCTTTGATTTTATTTTGGGGGGGGGGGGGATTGAGATTCAATAAAACCAAAAGTTAACAAACTAAAAAAAAGAAGTTAGATTCTCTAATTCTGCAAATGTTCACTGAATGCCTGGCACATACGGGGCCCTTTACTAGTTCTGTGGATGATAAAAAGATGTTTACACACAGACGTTTTCTCGAACAACTCACAGTCCAGGAGGAGACACAGGCAAATGACTATGACGCAGACGTACCAGCGTCACGCAGACGATTTGGAATCTGCTCTGATGCTCCAGGAACTTCTCTGGAGGCCCAGAAACAGCAAGACACATGAGGATGTGGACTTCGTGGTCACACACAGCACGTTTCCAGTCCCAACTTTGACACCAATCTGCTGGATGATCTTGGACAATTTACGTAACTTCCCTGAACGGTTTTCTCCTCTTGTGATGGTTAGTTTTATGCGTCGATGTGGCTATGCTATAATTAGTGTTTATTCCGTCAACCACTAATCTAGGTGTTGCTGTGAAGGTGTTTGGTAGACGTGGTTAACGTCTACTAGCTGTTGACTTTAAGTAAAGGAGATCATCTCAGTGGGCCTCACCCATCAGTGAAAGGCCTTACGAGCAAAACAGAGGTTTCTCTGAAGAAGAAGAAATTCTGCCTGTGGACTCCGGCGTTGGCTTCTGCCCAAATTTCCAGCCTCCAGTCTGCCCTCCAAATTTCAAACTTGCCAGCTCCACAATCATATAATCCAATTCCTTGAAACAAGTTATATACACATGAGTATATACATGTATACTTAAATGATGTTTCCCCACATAGCCATGAAAGCACAGAACTCAGGCCTTTTGCTGCAGGCACTGATGTGGTTGGCACACACCGTTTGTTGTCTTGTGTCCGTTGCGGTGTCTGTGTTAGACACGGCATCACGTGATACCCATAGCGTTTGTTTGTCATTATGGCAAATGTGGTTTCTTCTGCTCGTCGAGACCTCGCGAAGATGGCCAACTGTCCCGGTGTGCCCGGGATGGAGGGGTTTCCTGGGATTCGGGACTTTCAGCTCTTAAATCGGGATAGTCTCAGCAAATCTGGATGGTTGTTTGTCCCATCAGAGAAAGAAGTAGGGACTGACTCTTATACACCTCTTTACCCCCCAGCCACTTAATTGCACTCAAATTATTATTGACTGAATTTGCCCCTTTTGGCAGGGCACTTGGCAGGCCCTCAGTACGTCCCTAGTCAGTTGCTTCTCTGAGGCACAGAAAGGCGAAAAGGGATCAGCCGGGACCCATGGGCCAATCCCAGGTGCTCCAGTCCCAGGCCTTTTGGCCTCCCAAGTGTCCCGCCTGCTTCTGCTCACCCATGACCATCCCCTGAGATTCCTGTCATATGCGTCTACCTAGTGTTACCCATAAAGGCTTATTTGCCTAAGATCTGCCCAGGAGGCCACGTGCTCCTTTTTCTTTTCCCCCCCACAAGCAAATACTCTAGCTTTGGAAACTGTCTATGCCTTAGATACAAATGGTCATTTTGCTTCTGGGATCATCATGCCTTCAGCTAGAAACAGACCTGGGAACATTTTGGTCAGGCTGCTAACTTAGGCCAGCTTTGTCACCTGGGTCAGGACCCCTGACTGCTTTGGGCCTGAGTTTCCTCAATTATCCAATGAAAGGCTTGAACTCAGTGTTCTGGGAGACAGCAGGGTGCCTCTTGGACCATCAGTTTCCTCATCTGTAAAGTTAGCATCAGGACATCTTTAAGGTGATTTGAGGATTAAATGGGGTAATGTATAGACACTGCCTTGCACAGTCCCTGGTGGGAAGTCACTGATTTTGTTTCCCTTCTCTCTAGCTCTCCTCTGAGTCTAACGTGCAATGATTTTATGATTCCGCTTTTACAATCAGTAGCACAGATAGTTCACTCATTCATTCATTCCTTCCAAAATTTTTTATTGTTCACCTACTATGCACCAAGCATCACACTATGTATGAGGTGCTAAGGGTATGGTGGTGAGCAAGAAGCTGGTTGGAAAACATCAGAAATTATCCAGAAATCCCCTGCAAAGAAAGACCTAGCAAAAAGACCAATGACAGAATGCACCTAGAAGTCAGAAATCACCCCTATTATGACCATTTCAAATAAATTCTAAGTAGATGCTACTCAGCAGGTGGTCACAGTTCGCCCCAGGGGCTGCTATTCTTGTATTTAAAACACCTGCTGCTGTTTCCAGGATGTTAATATTTACTTCGGTCTTTATGTCAATACCCTTTGTAGAGAGATCCAGCTGTGGGGCTTTTCTCTTTCAACATTGCCACTGAATTGTACTTTGTTGATAAGAAATAAACACCACTGGCGTGTAGACAGCACGCAGCAGCCTTCCAGACTGGCTGGAGCAGCAGCCTTCTGCTCAAGATGAAGAGTAAACTCCAGTTTGGGGGGTTAGGAACGGCCTTCCTCGTGGCTTCATCATCTGGCTTGATTTCGTTTGACCTAGTCATGCTTCTGTCCTCCTGCTTCCCTTCTTTGGAGCTCTGTTTAATAACTCCTCTCCACTTGTGAGATTTTACCAGACAGCTGACAACTGCTGAGCCGTAAAAAGCAAAGGTTAGACAGAGAGCAGATTAGTAGCTGCCAGGTGCTGGGGTGGGAAGAACTGGAGAGTGGTTGCTTACTGGGGATGGGATCTCCTCTGGGAGATGATGAAAACGTGTTGGAACTAGATAGAAGCTGACGTTTCACAACCTTGTGAATGGACAAAATACCACTGAATTGTACACTTTAAAACGATTACTTTACGTTACATGAATTTCACCTCAATCAAAAACGAAACAAAGTGTCATTTTAAGTCAAGGAGCCAGATACAAAAGAGAATGATCTATATGAATCTACTCATCTGCAGTTCGAGAACAGGCTACTCTAGGTGATAGAAATCAGAAGAGCAGTTGCAGTGGGGGAAGGAAAGGGCACGGTTGGAAAGAGGTGTAAAGGAACTTTCCGGAGTGATGGAAATATTCTACATCTTGTTTTGGGCAATTGTTACAGGGTATATACAATTGTCAAAAAGTACTGAATTGTACCTTAAGATCTGTGCATTTATTGTTAATTATACCTCCTTAAAAGATTTAAATGAAAAAAAATTTTAATTAAAAAAAATGTAAAGGTGAACATCCTAGAAAAAAGGCAGAGGACCCAGCAATCTTTGATTTGACACGTTTCCCTGGAGTGGGGTCATCCGTTTTCCAATGTGTTGCCCTGAAGAACTGTTTTCTGGTACTTCATTGCCTTCTTTATGGATACAGTTTTTGGAGGGGAAGAGGTTGCATTATTACTCACTTATGGGCATGTGGCTTTTGTAAATAATGTCATGTTGGAGAACTTTATGTACTTTGAGCTAAAAGAGCCTGTCCAAGCGTGACAATGGCTTTAGCCCTCTCTGGACAGGGATGTTGATGAAGTGGTTACCAGCTTTTTGCTTTGCCATCAGAGGCTCTGGATTTGCATCCTGCCTCAGCGGTTTGACTCTTGCCTCATCTTTCTGCTTTGGCCACTACCAAGTTGTGTGACTTTGGCATGTTGCTTAACCCCTCAGGGCATGACTTCCTGCTGGGTAAGAGCAGGGGTGATGCAGACTTCCCCGGCAGCTGTCCTGAGGGCTGAGCGGGCTGATGCCTGGATCCCGGCACAGCCACAGGGAAGGGCATAAGTCGTGTGAGTAGGATTGCCAAAGGCAGGACATCTGGTTACATTTGAAGTTCAAACAACAAATAATTATTAGTACATGATTGTTATGACCTGAATGTTTGTGTGTCCGCCCCCTGCCCCACCCAAAATTCGTATGTTGAAGTCCTAACCCACAGTGTGGCTGTGTTTGGAGGAAGTAATTAAGCTTAAATGACGTCAATAGGATGGTGCCCTGATCCCACAGGATTAGCATCCTTATCAGAAGAGACGCCAGAGAGCTCACCCCCTCCTCTCTCCCTGCCCTGTAAAGACACAGTGCAAGCCGCAAGACAGCTCCCACTAGACACGAAATTATCCAGCACCTTGATCTTGGACTCCTAGCCCCCAGAACTGTGAGAAAATAATTTCTCTTGGTTAAGCCACCCCATCTGTGGTGTTTTGTTATGGCAGCCCAAGCTGACCAGTGCAAAGATTGTCCCAGATATTGCACTGTATATCTGAAATTCAAATTTAATAGGTCATCCTGTATTCTTATGTGCTAAATCTGGCAACTCTATGTTTGAAGGGTTATTCAAAGTCTTGTCATCATTAAGGGATAAAATGAAATAATATATCTGGTGAAAAGTAAAGAGTTGGTTCTCTAGAGATCTTACCTGTGCAGCTAAATTTAGAGTTTTGAAAAACTGAGCCTAAGAGTCTCCAGATTTAGGGACCCCAGGCGTGGCAGGGGGTGGAGAGAAGACTCAGAACCAAGAACAAAGGGGTTAATTGAAAGTCTGCATAACCAATGGTGAGACTCCCAGGTCTGTTTCTCTCTCTTACTCCCGGGAAGTTTATCCCCAAACAGGAGACGGGAGGTTCTCCTCCAGGAAAACTGAATTGTCCCAGATAAATGACTCGGACGCACTGTCATTTTGGGGATTCTCACAGGAAAAAGACAGGGTTTCCCTTGGTTATGTTACAGGGAAAACCAAATGGCTAACAAGCCTGTCACACAAATACAGAACTTGCAATCAGGTTTCTAGTCCCCCCATTCTCAACTTTGAACTGATGGCCAAGGATCCCCAGACATTTGAGGAAAACCTTGAAAATGAAAGAGTGAGACGAAAATGAAAAGCTAAAAGGACCAGAGAAAACAGAAGCAATGCAGGGGCTATGAGAAAACAAAATAGCAATAACAATAAACAAATACCCCAACCTAGAGTTATCCTCCTCAGGGAGCTGGAGAAAATATTGCATCCACAAAACTATGAAAAAGGAATAAAATCAAAAAGAACTCTCGGTAAGACAAAAAATAACAAATGTTGGAGAGAATGTGGAAAAAAGGGAACCCTGATACACTGCTGGGGGCAATGCAAAGTGGTGCAGCCACTAGGGAAAACTGTACAGAAAGTTCGCAAAAAGTTAAAAAGAGAAATACCATATGACCCAGCTATCCCACTACAGGGTATTTATCCAAAGAACTTGAAACAATTCAAAGAGACTTATGCACCTCTATGTTCACTGCAGCATTATTCACAACAGCCAAGATTTGGAAGCAACCCAAGTGCCCATTGACTGATGAATGGATAAAGAAGATGTAGCAGGCCAGCCCAGTGGCACAGCAGTTAAAGTCACATGTTCTGCTTTGGCAGCCTGGAGTTTGCCAGTTCGGATCCCAAGTGTGGACCTATGTACCGCTCGGCAAGCCATGCTGTGGTAAGGGTCCAACGTATAAAGTAGAGGAAGATGGGCACAGATGTTAGCTCAGGGCCAGTCTTCCTCAGCAAAAAGAGGAGGATTGGCAGCAGATGTTAGCTCAGGGCTGATCTTCCTCAAAAAAAAAAAAAAAAAAAAAAAGATGTGGTATATATACAATGGAATACTACTCAGCCATAAAAAAGACAAAATCATCCCATTTGCAACAACATGGATGGACCTTGAGGGTATTACATTAAGTGAAATAAACCAGACAGAGAAAGACAAACACAGCATGATTTCACTCATATGTGAAAGATCAACAAACACACGGACAAAGAGAACAGATTAGTGGTTACCAGATGTGAAGGGGTTTGGGGGGTGGGCATAAGGTGTAATGGGGCACATATGTATGGTGATGGACAAAAATTAGACTATTGGTGGTGAACACGATGCAGTCTATAAAGAAACTGATAAATAATAATGTACACCTGAAATTTCACAGTTATAAACCATTATGACCTCAATAATAATAATAATAATAATAATAATAATAATAATAATAAAAGAGCTCTTGGGGGTCTGGCCCAGTGGCACAGTTGTTAAGTGCACACGTTCCACTTCGGCATCCTGAGGTTCACCAGTTCAGATCCCGGGTGCAAACCTATGTACCACTTATCAAGCCATGCTGTGGCAGGCATCCCACATATAAAGTAGAGGAAGGTGGACATGGATGTTAGCTCAGGGCCAGTCTTCCCCAGCAAAAAGGAGGAGGATTGGCGGCAGATGTTAGCTCAGGGCTAACCTTCCTCAAAAAAAAAAAAAAAGGCTCTTGATGTTAAGAAGTGTGACAACTGAAATTAAAAAATAAAATAATAGAAATTTTGTAAGATACAGACAAAGACATGCCCCAGGAAGTAGAACAATAAGACAAAGAGATGGACAATAGGCGAGAAAAAAGTAGAGAAACTGATGGCTCAATCCAAGAGGCCCAACATCCAACTAATAGGAGTTCCAGTAAGAAAGAACAGAGAAAATGGAGATAAGGAAATTATTGAAGCCATAATACAAAAAAAAAAATTTCCCAGAAGTAGAGGTCATGTGGGCCGGCCCAGGGGCACAGCAGTTAAGTGCACACGTTCCATTTTGCTGGCCTGGGGTTCGCCAGTTCAGATCCTGGGTGCGGACATGGCACCACTTGGTAAGCCATGCTGTGGTGGGCGTCCCACATAGAAAGTAGAGGAAGATGGGCATGGATGTTAGCTCAGGGCCGGTCTTCCTCAGCAAAAAGAAGAGGACTGGCAGCAGATGTTAGCTCAGGGCTAATCTTCCTCAAAAAAATACACAAATAAAGGAAGTAGAGGTCACGAATCTCTATGTTAAGAGGATTTGCTGACTACCCAGCACAGAGAATGAAAAGAACCGCATCAAGGAACTGTTACGTAACAACACCATGGATAGAGAGAGAATGCTAAATTTCTAGAAAGAAAAACAATCCTATACCATAGATTGGGAATCACAATGGACAGAATTTCTCAACAACAACATTCAAATCTTGAAGTATGGGCAATGTCTTCAAATTTTGAGGAAAAATGATTTTCAACTTTGATTTCTCAACCTAGCCAAACCCATGACTCAAGTGGCAGGATGGAATATAGAATTTCTTCAAACATTCAAGGACTCAAAAAATGTGTCCTGTCATCCCACAGAATGGGAGAAAATTGTTGCAAATCCTATATCTGATGAGGGACTTGTATTTAGAATATACAAACTATTACTATTCAGTAATAAAGACAAATAACCCAATTAAAACTGAGTAAAGGATCTGAGTAGACGCTTCTCCAAGGAAGATACACAAATGGCCAAAAAGCACGTGGAAAGATGCTCAACATCGTTAGTCATTAGGAAAATGCAAGCCACAACCACAGTTAGATGCCGCTCCACACCCGCTAGGGTGGCTGTAATAGAAAAGACAGACAATAACAAGTGCTGATGGGGATGTGGAGAAATTGAAATCAACCCCCGACACACTGCGGATAAGAATGTAAAACGGCGCAACTGCTCTGGAAAACAGTCTGCAGGTCCTTAAAACGGGAAACATAAACAGTTACTGTACAGCCCAGCAAATTCACTCCTACATATACACCCAAGAGAAACGGAAACATGTCTACACAAAAATGTGTATGCAAATTTTCATAGCGCATTGTTCAAAACAGCCAAAAAGGACAGACAACGCAATGTCCATCAACTGATGAATGAACACATAAAATGTTGTATATCCATACAATGGGATATTATTTGGCAATAAAAAGAATTGAAAGCAGAGACTGGAGATATTGGTACATCCATGTTCATAGCAGCATTATTCACAAATAGACAAAAGGTAGAAGCAACCCAAGTGTCCATCGATGGATGAAAGGATAAACAACATGCAGGATAAACGCACAATGGAATATTGTTCAGTCTTTAAAAGGAAGGAGATTCTGACACATGAACCTTGAGGACATTACACTAAGGGAAAGAAGCCAGGTACAAAGGACCACATATTGTACGATTCCGTTTATATGAGATGTCCATAAGAGGTAAATCCATAGAGACATAAAGTAGACTAGTGCTTGCCTAGGACTGGAGGGGTGGGCATAGTGAGAGGGGTTGGAGGCTAATAGCTAAAGAGTATGGAGTTTCTTTTTGGGGTGATGGTTTCAAAACTCTGTGAATATACTAAAAACCATTGAATTTTATACTTTAAATGGATTAATTATATGGTATGTGAATTATATCTAAATTAAACTGTTAAAAATGTACGTTTCATGTGTTTAGGAAACTAAAGGACAGATGTGCTCCAGGATAATAAGGGAGTGTCCCAAGAAAGAGGAAGGCATGGGATCTAGGAAATAAGAACTCCCACGCAGGAGACAACGACGGGACTCTGAGAAGGAAGGTTGTGCCACAGGCTATGAGAACAAGTAGTGTACATCGGAGGAGGAGGACTCCAGATAGGAATAAAATAAGATCCATAGAAGTATTTGGTTAAAAACAAAAAGCAATAGATATAGAGAAAAGTAAGGAAGTGAAAAAGCAAGGCAGTTAATAAGTACAGGAAAAACAAAGAGTTATAAAAGAAAGAAAATTTAATCATCATATACTATGTGTCTCTGCTGTGAATAATAATTATATAACCATAATAATGCACTCCATTAATAAAAATGGTGACATAAAATACATTGGAAGAATGAGGGGAAGTGGATGTGGTTGTAAAAAGAGAACTAATTTCTCATTTGGAAGTCAATTAATGAAGTTAAGGATTGATCATGAAGATGGAAAAATATAATGTTATTATTTAGAAAAAGGAAGCTAAATCCAGGAGGTAACATGAAGTAAGAGCAAAGAAGTTGCCTCTGAGGAGCAAGATCGAGGAGAGGGGAGGCGTGGGAGAGGCAAGCTGGAGTTTGTTGCAAGCCTTTTAAATCGGCCTGGACTGAAAACAAAATATGTATGCACATGGCACTTCAAATATCATTGGGAAAATGGAAACCTAGAATTAGAATGATCAAATTGGATACCTATGGAACTCTTTGCATGCCTCTTTCCTATTTTAAAAAACTGGGGTAATTTTAGAGCTCAGAATATCTAGAGGGAGCAGGGAGGAGAGAAATAGAAGAATTGAGGGAGAGTTGTCCCAAGCAGGAGACATTCTCCTCCACCTTCCCAGCTCTATCTGACTCCTGGGGCCTCCTACCGGAACCAGGATGCTGGGGCCAGCCTCTTTGCCATTTGAGGTCATGGAGTACCATACAGTGGCACCCCCTAGAATGCCCTTGCCCTTCAACCCCCGTATCTCTGGGGATCTTTCCAGCACAGCTCCCTGAACTCGCTGGCTCATCTTGCTTATTCTCAGATGCCCATTTTGGCTTCCTGTGTGACTCTTGCCTAACACCTACTTTCCTAAACTTGACACTTGGGACTTTCCCTGGTTTTCTTCATCGGAGGCTTACACTCCAGGTCCTTTGTGCTCCACACCCAGAGCTGCAGGCCCCCAGTGCCCAGCCCAGCCCAATTCCTGGAGCCCTGACCTGGGCAGAACCCAGGATCCACCTGCCTGACCAAGAGGGAAAGTCACCCTAAGAGAATTGCCACATCTCTAGTTTCCGGCTGCTTACTGGAACTTGGGAAAGGTTATTCATATTGTAACGATTCAAGATGTACAGCAATTAGAATGCTAAGTGGCACACAGTAGGTCTGAGAGGAAATCGTTAGCCAAGGAAACACTGAAGCAGAATTTCAAGCAACACTAAGAAACAGTAGCAGTCACCTGGTTTGATGTGTGTGAGGGAGTCAGAGAAGCTTCTGGAAGCAAGACTGAGCTGAGGGTTTCAAATTTCAACAGTTCTTAAAGAAAAGAAAAACCAAATGGCTGTGTCCATAACTGGATGGCCTTCTACTCTTATCCTGGGGTGAGGCCCAGGTGCCTTCTGGCCACACCCAGAGACACGGTTACTGACATCTTTAAATGCAAAATAGAAGACTACATTCATCCAGATTCCTCTTCCCTGTTCCCCTCCCTTCCATTTCAGAACATCCAGTCCGGGGGCCGGCCCGGTGACGCAGCGGTTAAGTTTGCACGTTCCATTTCAGCGGCCCGGAGTTCGTTGGTTCGGATCCTGGGTGTGGACACGGCACCACTTGGTACGCCATGCTGTGGTAGGCGTCCCACATATAAAGTAGAGGAAGATGGGCATGGATGTTAGCTCAGGGCCAGTCTTCCTCAGCAAAAAGAGGAGGATTTGTGGCAGACGTTAGCTCAGAGCTGATCTTCCTAAAAAAAAAAAGAACATCCAGTCCTTGGCAGCTCTGACCTTTCCCGGTCAACACCTCGATTGAGCCTTGACCCATGATGCACCAAAGACTTCTTGCTTTGCTTTCTCTAGAACCAACTCCCCACATGTCTGTACCTTCCTGACACTCCAACTGTTGAACGACTGATGTCAATATTTCCCTTGGGAAATTCTTACTGACTCTGAGCTGCCTTGACTTCACGATTCTTTTATCAACATTTTTCCATTTCACTATCAAAAAGAAAGAAGAAAAAAAAAGATCTTCCAAATACAATGTTCATGACTATATTTAACATTTGCAGTCACGTTGGCTCATTTATTTCAAGAGCCGCTGCTTGGAGGGCTGGGAATCCTGAAACCATATTAAGACTTTTGACTTGGATCCGTTTCTCATGGGAAGCTGATACTTTACTGATCCCAGACTTTCAGAATTCACAATTCAGTAAGATTATTTTTTAAAAAAAGGAGGGGCTGGAGAGGTCTACCATAATAGGTCAATTTTGCCAAGGAAGAATACTTGCCCAGGGACGACCATCTATTACCACCCCCAAAAGCAGGAAAGACGTGATCTCAGAATACAGGATGGTCTTTTAAATTTAATACATTAACATTTTTGAAAAATGCCCTACACTGTGCTTATTTTTCTCATTTCTTTGCTCTCTGTGCTTTGGCCACGAGAAGCAAACAGGCCGAGGCGGTTGGCAGTGACACCGCAAAGAGCTGCAGGGCCATCTAGTGGCCATTGTCCTCACTGCACCTGCAAGTGACGGCAGTTCTATTTCACATTTGCAAAAAATGGTTAACTCGCTCCCAGGTTTCTGACAGGAGGATCTTTGCCATTTTGTGGAATTTTTGAAATTAATTTTATAAATGTTCCTAGAACCTTGGACTTAAAAATATTGTCTCACGATAAATCTGAAGATTGAGTTGCCAGCCATTGAGCCATGATTCTGAGCACTGTTTCCTGAGCCAGGCAGGCCTGGGTTAGAGTTTGCTGTCTGGGTGACTTTGGGCAACTTATCTAAACTCTCTGACCCTCTGTCCTCTTGCCCAATGGAGATAACTGGGGACAGGATTGTTCTAAGATAAAGTGTGCATGTCATGTATTTGCTGCTGTTCCTGACAAGCAAACACTTGCTACTGATTTCTTCAATGCTTATAGAAAGATGGCACAGTCCAGGCAGGGGACAGAAAGCTGCCCAAACAGGCCTAAGTAAAAGGCTTACAATAAGAAGCCCGAGCAGTGCCTCAAAAATCCTTTACTCCTCCTCAATAATGTTTTATAGTTATTGTTGGTTTTTGGATTATTTTGCTTTTTTTTTTGTAAAGAGATTGTGCACAACTTTTTTATGTTGATTTCTAGATATTTTATTTTATTTTATTTTATCTTTGAGGAAGACTGGCCCTGAGCTAACATCCGTGCCCATCTTCCTCTACTTTATATGTGGGACATCTGCTGCTGTGTGGCTTGCTAAGCAGTGCCTATGTTAGAGCCCCGGATCTGAACTTGTGAACCCCGGGCCCCCTAGGCAAAGCTTGCAAACTTAATTGCTACGCCACTGGGTTGGCCCCTAGATATTTGAATTTTTGATGCTATTGTCATGGTGCTTTTTTACATTTCATTTTATAGTTGTTGCTTGTGTGCAGAAGTAAATTTTTTATATTGACCTTGTATCTAGCAAATTTGCTCAATTGACTCATTTATTCTAATGGTTTCTTTTTAGATTCATTTGGGCTTGCTGTTTGCACAATCATGTCGCTATCGAATAATGGTAGTTTTACTTCTCTCTATTCAAACCTTGTGCTTTAATTATTGTCTTCTCACATGGCCTAAGGTCATAAGGCCTTTAGGACCATGGTAAATATTTGTGTTGAGAACAGCTGTCTCGTCTCATTCCCCATCTCAGAAAGAGAGCTTTCAAATTTACCAGTAAGTATATTTGCTAGAGGTTTTCAGTGGGTCAGATTTCATGAGATTTCTGCTTTCTGGACTTTTCGGAACAATGACTCCTATGGATAACAAGCTGAGATAATGTACTTCCCACTCTTAACAGTGGTTACATCAGGCTGGGGGTGTGGGCAGAGATTGTATGACATGGGGCGCTTTTACTTTCTAAGATACAACTTTAGCATCTGAATAATTTACAGTGCACAAGGATTTCTTTTGTCATCAGAAAGAATAAAGCCAAAGGACAATTTAATTAAACCAGCATAATATAAACATCAAATAATAAAATAGATCATTCTCAGATGAAGCTTTGTGAAGATAGAGCCAAGGACATATTTTCCACTAATCCTTTCCCATCATCACATCCTCAGTCTTTGCTAGAACATTTCTTCCTAGGTCACACTAACTTGCAGCGCACAGCGAGACTTGGTCTCTATGGAGGATGCTGTTGGTGCCCTGCCCAGGTCCTTTTTACAGGCTGGTGCACCCACTTCCCAGCTGCTCTGGGTGTCGGCTGCTGAAAGCTTGTGGCTCCATCCTTCTTTGGAGGATCCTGTCAGCTAGTGGGAGCTGCCCTGCCAGGAGATGCCTGGGAGGTTACACACACAGCCCGAGTGGCCCGTGGCCAATGACTGACTAACAGGGTGGGGCACAAAGCCCAGCTCCCTGGCCTCAAGGCGGGACAAACTCTGCGTGTAATAAATACCCCAGAACTCCCTGTGGGATCAGGCTGTGGTTAGACCTCTCCAGAAAGCACATATTTGCTTGGCTTCTTCCCTGGCTCTGTCCTGCTTTCCTCACTTCCTCACAGGTTTCTCCTGAGGGCGCTGCCTCAATAAATCACTCGCACAAGAATCTCACCTGCCTCTGTCTCTGCTTTTAGGGAACACAACCTAAGCCTCTAAGAGTGGGTTCCCTCTGTCCAGGGTTCACCTGAGCCATCTGTGGTTTGGGGAGGGTGGACACAGTTAGGCAGCCAGGGAAGAGCTGGGGATGGTGTGGTCGGAGAAGGGGCTTCCAAGGAGGGATAGCCATAGAACGCTGGGAGGAAACACGTATGAGAGGGAAAGGGGGGGGTCTGATGGTAAGTCTGTCTGACTCTAAAGCCCGGATCTGTAACTATGCCCTTGTACCACTCTTCTCTCTCTGCCTACAAAGTTTCCACAGTTTTAAACCACAACTTTTCTAAAAACTGTAACAGGCGTCTTCCTTCATCAATGCAGTCTCTAAGGGGCTGGCTGCAAGGCTAGTGTCCGGTGACCCAGAGGGCAGCTCCTCCATGAGGCCCGCACTGCGTAGACCGAATTGATCCACTTTGACTCAGCCTGGACACCAAACCAGCAGGTCAACGGGGAAGGGATTGTGTTGGGACAACAGATTATTCATATGGAAAAAACTAGAATTGGCTCCCTACATCACATCAGACCACAAATGAATTTCAGATGCATCAAAGCTCTAAATGCGAAAAATGAAACCTTACAATTTTAGAAGAAAATTTAAGGAATATATTTGGAACATCAGGCTGGAGAAGGATCTTTGAAATAAGATGCAAAAAGTGCAAACCATTAAGGAAAAGATTGTTAAATTGGACTGTATCAAAATCAAAAGCATCTGCATGACGAATCGCACTGTAAAGTGAAAAGTGACAGGCTTGATGGTATCAAGTGACAGTTTCCAACTTCCTAGAAGGCAGGAGAGGTGTCTCACCCTTCAAGCCGTCTCCTCACCCCTGTCGTCATCTGTAGTCTGTGACCACCCATAACGGGGTGAGAATAAGAGCCAGGCCAGACCCCCAAGGCTTGGGCCCGGTTTGAGGACTGGTGGGGCAGGTAACTCGGGCCCAGCTGAAACTGTTTTCGCTTTGCTTTTCTGCCAGAGAGCTGCGTGAGGGAAACGCCTGAGATCGAAGGTACCCCCTGGCCCTGGGCCTCAGAGATGCACCTGAAGTCCAGTGCCCTCAGCTTTCCTAGCGGGGTGAGGAATGTGCCCCATCAGAGGGGTCTAGAACGCTGGGGAACATTTTGTCCCTTTTTATTCTGGGAGACAGAGCATGTCAGCCACCGTGACGTGAGCCTGATGTCTGAGTTGTAAGTTCAAAATTCCCTGCTGTGCCTGAGTTACCAGTCGCTTCTGCATTTTATTTCTCGCTGCCCTGTCGGGCCTCCCGGAAGTCTCAGGGCCGCAGGGCTGGCTGGGGCCCCCCCGCAGACCATAGGTATGTGTAAGTTGAACTGAAATTCTCAGTCGCAGTGAAAAGAAGCTGTGGAACTCTCTTTAGCCTGCGTTCCTCTGGAGTTGCCTTGAGCCTTTAAACCTGCTGGTGGAGCACCTGAGTAGGCAGCTCAAGCCCTCTGCTTTTCAAATTTACTAGCCTTCAAGAAAAGAGGGTGAGGTCTCAAGGCCAGTGACTACTTCACAACTTCGCAGCACTCTACGTGTGTTTGTTGCTAACTCTGATACATTTTTTAAAAAAAAAGTTTCAATTTTTATAACAGTTTTAGACTGTTAAAAAAAAATTGCAAAGATAGCACAGCGAGTTCCCACATATCCCACACCCACCTTCTTCCTTTATTAACATCTTACATCAGTATGATACATGTTACCATTAGTGAACCAATATTGATACATTACAATTAACTGAAATTCGTACTTTATACCGATTTCCTTAGTTTTTACCTAATATCCTTTTTCTGCTCCAGGATTTCATCCGGGACACCCCATTACTTTAGTCGTCATGTCTCCTTAAGCTCCTGTTGAGTGTGACAGTTTCTCAGACTTTCCTTGTTTTTGACGACCTTAACGGCTTTGAGGAATACTGGTCAGGTATGTTTTTCTGATGGTTAGACCAGAGATGTGAGTTTTTAGGAAGAAGACTACAGAGGTAAAGCGCCATTCTCGTCACATCCTATTAAGGGTACACACCACCAACCTGCCGTCACTGCTGATGTTGACCTCGATCCCCTGGCTGAAGTGGTGTATGTCAGCTTTCTCCACTGTTACATTTTTCTTTTTCCCTGCGTTTCCATACTGTACTCTTTGCAAGGGCATCAGTAGGCACAGCCCACATCTAAGGAGTGAGGAATATACTCCACCTTCTTAAGGGCAGAGCAGCTACACAGGTTATTTGGAATTCTTCTGCATGGGAGATTCATCACTTCTCCCCTATTTATCTTTTTATTCAATCACTATATCACTATAGACTCATTAATATTTATTTTATACTTTGGGCTATAATCTAACACTACTACTTTATTTATGTTGTTGTTTGAATTGTTCCTTTTTTTTGGGGGGGGGGGGAAGATTAGCCCTGAGCTAACATCTGCTGCCAATCCTCCCCTTTGTGCTGAGGAAGATTGGCCCTGAGCTAACATCCGTGCCCATCTTCCTCTACTTTATATGTGGGATGCCTACCACAGCATGCCTTGCCAAGCAGTGCCATGCCCGCACCCAGGATCCGAACCGGCAAACCCTGGGCCGCCAAAGCAGAACGTGCGAATTTAACCACTGCGCCACTGGGCCAGCCCCAAATTGTTCCAGTTTTTATCATTGGGAGCTCTGGGACCCTTTGACATACCTCCATCAAAGTATGTTTGTTGTTGTTGGGCCTTTCCTTACCTTCTGCCACCACAAGATGCTCCAGGCTCATCTCTATCTATTTCCTGCCCCGGTCCTGGAATCAGCCATTTCTCCAAGAAGCTCTGGTTCCTTTAATTGGAAAATGATCCTAGAAACCAAGATGTGGACTCTGGATGTGCTCAATCGTGGTACTTTTGATTATTTCAAATCCTGGGGCTACATTTTGGATATTCAAAAAAAAATTTTTTAAAGCAAGAACAATGTATTTGTTACTTAAGATGATCCTCTGTGCCTAATGAAAAAGCCCTTGGAAGCTGCCACAAAGCCATAGTTATGTGGCTATATTTTTCAGAAATCAAAAGTGAAGTATGTATCAAGAAAACATGTACACCTGAAACCTACACAATGTTATACGTCAATTACAGTCGTCGGTCAGTATCCACGCGGGATTGGTTCCACCACGCCCTCCCAGTACCAAAAAATGCAGACGCTCAAGTCCCTTATATAAAATGGCGCAGTATTTGCGTTGAAACTACGCACTTCCTCCCGTATACTTTAAATCATCTCTAGATTACTTGTAATACCTAACACGATGTAAATGCTATGTAAATAGTTGTTATACTGTATTGTTTAGGGAATAATGACAAGAAAAAAAGTCCGTACATGTTTAGTACAGACACAACCATCTCAGGCCTTTTGCTCTGCAGTCGGTTGAATCTGCAGATGTGGAACCCACGGATATGGAGGGCTGACTGTATATCTCAATAAAGCTGGAAAACAATAAATAAAATGAAGTAAATACAGGAATTATTCACAGAGAATTTCAATTACTAGGCTTCAGAAGGTGAAAAGCACGATGGAGGAGGAAAACCACCTCATGTCAACATCCACCCACAATCTCTACCCATCTAACAAATATTTATCAATCTCTTACTCTGAGCGAAGGAGCAAACATCCAAGATGAAAGACTCAATGTGTCAGTCAGGATGACTTTAACAAGTGACAACACTACTTAAAGTAACCTTTAAAAAGTTAATGATTCACCTTAACTAAAAAGTCTAGAGATGGATTTCAGGTACAAATGCATCCAGGGCTTCGAAAGATATCACCAGGGCTCTCCCTTCACCCCATTTTTATTTACTTTCCTTTGTGTATCGGTCTCATTCTTGCCTAGTCAGATGGCTTTTTCCATGTCGTCTGGGAAAACGGCAAATAGCTCCAGTTTACACTGTCTTTACAGCTTATAATTGTAAAGGAAGAGAAGCCCTGTCTCCCAGTTCCCTTATATCAAAACTCAGAGAAGACTTTGAATGGCCCTGCTGGGCTCCCGTTCCCCGTCCTAAACCAATCCCTGTGGACGTGGGGACTGGTGTTCTGATTGGCTGGCCAGGATCACATGCCCAGCAGGGTGGCGGTGGCAGAGGGACAGAGCAGTGTGACTGAGAGCCTTACCTGGACGACAGGAGGTGGGGAGGGATGGGCAGACAGGGGAGAGCACGCGGGGCAGGCACAACAATAGCCAGCTACAAAAGCTATATGGCTAGCGTTGGCTTTAATATACTTCCTCTGTCCCCTGCCCCAGCTTCCTTCCCATGCTGTGTCCTCCCATAGGACTCTGCACACCCCATCTCTGCATCCTTTGTGTTTTATCGTCTTCCCCACCAGCCCAGAAGCTCTGGTAGGGCAAGGATAGCGTGCTTCTCCTTCACCACTGAATCCCCAGTGCCTACAGGGCTGCAAGACTGAATGATGAGAAGGATCCTCTGTGCACAACCAAAGAGTTAACACAAGGGAAGATAATCTAAGCAGTTGTCACCAGTGTGATCAGGGCCACAATAAGGGCATGGACCAGGTCTATCGGGAGCACAAAGGAGAGAGCTACACCACTTCCTGGGCAAGGGTCCCGATCAGGAAAAGTTAGAGAGACATTTCTCTTTCTTTTTTTTTGAGGAAGATCAGCCCTGAGCTAACGGCTGCTGCCAATCCTCTTCTTTTCATTGAGGAAGACTGGCCCTGAGCTAACATTCATGCCCATCTTCCTCTACTTTATATGTGGGACGCCCACCACAGCATGGCTTGCCAAGCCGTGCCATGTCCTCACCCAGTATCCGAACCGAACCGTGGCCCACCGAAGAGGAACATGCGCACTTAACCACTGCGCGACCCGGCCGCCCCCTCTTTCTTTTTTTTAAATTCCTGCCCAGCATATGGACCCTTCCTGCCTTTGTGGAGTTTCCTACCACGTCAGTCTTGGAAGAACCCACTTCCCACCCCAGAAGCCAAATACACCAGATACCAGCTTGCCCCCACCAGGCAGCCAGGCTCGACCACCCACCACATCGCTATGAAGCAGGTGAGGCGACACCTACTTCCCAGAGCTGCCTTCATGACTAAATGGGATAAAAAAGCACACACAACAGTCCCAACACATACTGGAGCCTCAATAGTTGTTAGTCCCTCCCCCACCCTGGGCCGTGGGCTGTCGGGGAGAAGAGCACAGGACGCTCAGGACGTCAGTTTGAACTTCAGACTTGGTCTGCGGGCATCGTAGGGGAAGGATTTGTTGAAGGTCCCTTTGTCCAGAAACGTAGTATGCTGTATGGCCGTGGTGGAAATGTGCTGCCCTTCTGAATCCACCCTGCACTCCTGTTCACACCAAGGCCTCCCAGGCAGTGAAGGAGTCCTGTGGGGCTACTGTTGCAGGCCCACTCCGGGGCGACATGGGACGCTTACACCAGGCAACTTTGGCTCAAGAGCTCCCCACTGGCCTCACTGAGACTTTATCAGAACTGCGTGACCATCTGAGACTCTTCTTACCCAAACCGCTTTCCTGCTCCTCCCCTTCACAGGTGTGAGAGCTGCGTCGGGGTCTAAAGGCTCTCCCTGCCTTCTCTGGCCCCCTCCCCTTTATTGTCCGCAGGTGTTTCTCCCATAAATCTCTTGTGCATCTAATCCCATCTCGGTGTCTGCTTCTGGAAAAGGTGAGCTGACACATCTGTATTTTTGGAAATTTTTTCAGTAGAAGCAGGTGTTGTCCAGGATGTAGAAATCCTATTAATTTACTCAATTTCACCACAGAAATGTAGAAGCACCGCCAGCAGGTAAGCGAACTCTTAGAGGCTGTGTGACAGATCATAGAGATCTCACCAATGAGACGGAAACAAAAAATGCTAAGAGGAGCTTTCGGATAAATTCTTTTAAAAGGGGCAGATTCAGCTGGCATGTCTTTTGCTCTTTGCCCTTGCCTGGAATGCAGAGAAGATGCTGGAGATGGAGCAGCCATCCTGTGACCACGAGGGGATGAGCCCAAGGCTGACAGCCACACGTTGGGAGTGAGGAATGATAGATGGAATGGAGGTCCCTTCTGGCATCAAGGGGCCACCATACAAGCCCAGAGCTCCCCACTTCTGACTTCCTGTTACATGAGAGAGATAAGAACCCTATTTGGTTAAGCCATAGTAAGCTGGGTTTTCTGTTATATGGAGCCCAACCAATCCCTAACTTATACAAGGCTTGAGAAAACAAGACAGGGAGCTACAAGTGGTCCAGACGACTGGAGAAAAGGGAGTATAGACACGATGAGGCTGGAGATGTACACAGGGACCAGATCACCAAGGGCCTTCGAAGCCTCGCTAGGAACTTCAGCTTTATCCTGGAGGGTTTTGTTCCTGAAACCTGAATAATGTATAAATAGACCTTTTTAAGGGAAAAAACTTGCTGACCCTCTCTCCACATGGTATTCACTGAAAGTACTTTTATCGTGATATAGAAGCGTAGCACTGGGGATAAACTCCTTGCAGAACTCCAGAACCAAATTTACAAATAAAGATTACAATTATCAACAAGTTAATGTGACAGATAAAGTTGCTTTGCTGAAACGAAATTACTACTCAGAACAAACGGAGATGATGCTGGCTGCAACGGCCCCGTTCTTCGAGTTTGCCCTGCTTGTAGGACAGCCGGAAGACTGACTCTTCCCACACTTTTCTCTATTGGAATATCCACAACCCCTGCTCTTAGTAGTGTGTGCTCCAAGTCAGGCTGCCTGAGGTAGACCCAGGGTTCTACCACTTACTAGCTGTGTGCCTGCAGCAAATGACTTCACCTCTCTGAGCCATAGGCTCTCAAGAGTAAAAGAGCGCGGCGATGACACCTATCTCATAGGGATAGTGGAATGAAATAATTCACGTAAAGTGCTTAGCACAGTGCTTGTGTTAGTACTAGGTAGAAGTACTAGGAGGAGGAGAGTGAGGAGGAAGAAGTGGAAGAGAAGGCGGTCTCTGAAACCTTCCGTTGAAACTATACTGGATGTCACCAGCCCTCAGTGGGTGCAAACATAAATTTTAAGCATTAAGCTCAACTCTGTTCTCTTCTTATTAACCCCTGACAAAGTAGTGCTATCTTCTCTCCAGGATGATCACAAACACAAACAAAAACTTGGGCACTGTGGTTCTCATTAACTCTATTCACCAAAATTTCTGCCTCTCTGGCTGCTCGACTCCTATGGGCCAGTGAGTTGTGAACAGGGCCAGAGCATTTAATTGCTGGCGTGAGACCTTTCAGAACGCTATTTCCCTCTGTCATGGCAACCAGCAATATTCAAGGTGGCGGCCGCTTTGGTATTAGCCTGGCTTTTGGAGGGAGGTGACATGGAGCAAAGTGCCAGGCAACGTGTAATGGAAAGGTAGCATGAGATAGTAATAAACTTTGATTGTTACGAGACACTGAGGTTTGGGGGCTATTTCTTACTGCAGTAGAATCTAGCCCATCCTGTCTAACACAGGCACTGAATTTGAGGCACAATACTATAATATAAAGAGGCCATCTGGATGATGGAGGATATGTTTATATTATTTACATTATTTTTTTTCTGCTTTTTCTCCCCAAATACCCCCAGTACATAGTTGTATATTTTAGTTGTGTGTCCTCCTAGTTGTGGCATGTGGGACGCCACCTCAACATGGCCCTGTGAGCAGTACCATGTCCACGCCCAGGATCTGAACTAGTGAAACCCTAGCCCGCCAAAGCAGAGCGCGCGAACTTAACCACTCAGCCACGGGGCCAGCCCCTGTTTACATTATTAAAACAAAATATCAAGATGATCATAAACATAATGAAATTGTGGTTATATAAGAAAACATCCTTAGGAGATGTATTTTGAAATGTTTAGGAGTAAAATGTTTTCATAGCTGCAAATTACTTTCAAATGGTTCAGCGAAAGTGAAACAGAAAGATAGGACAAAAGGTCAATAATTTGTAATTCTAAATGAATTCTGTTCTTTCCACTTTTCTGTGGGTTTGACATTTTTTTAAAAATTAGCATAAAGAACTCAGGGAGCCCCAAGAATATGTCACTAGCTCCTGGTTTGAGAAGCAGCTCGTCAGTGGGGGCACTAAAGTATTTTCAGTATAAAAGAGACGAAATCAGATTTTTTATCTAAAAGATCAGTCTGGCAGCAGGAGGAGAACAACCTGGGCCAGGCTGTGACTGTGACAGTGGGAGGAGGGGGAGACGATGGATTTGGGATACCTTCAGGAAGTGGAGTGGACAGGGCTTGGTGCCAGCTTCTGAGTGGTAGAGCTAGGGGTCAATTTCCTTCCCCAAAGTCTATTCCTGTGCTGTCCAATACAGTGGCCACTGGCCACGCAAGGCTGTTTAAATTTAATTAATTGCAGTGAAAGAAAACTTAAAAATTCAGTTCCTCGGTCACGCTTGCCGTATTTCAAGCACTCAATAGCCACAGCTGGCTCCCAGCCATAGTATTGGACAGCGCACATACAGCACATTTCCATCATCACAGAAGTTCGACTGGGCTGTGCTGGTCTATACCTTCCCCAGTTCATTATATTGCTTCCCCTGCCTTCTCTCAAATGACTCAGACGTGGTTCCCTGTTCTCTAGAAACTCACAGACAACCGGATAACCAAGGGACTTTGATACAGTGTAGGACTGTGTTGAGATACATTAGAAAGATGTGGAGAGCTTTCTGTGGGAGGTCAGAGGAGGAAGCAAGTATTCCCGGGAGAAAGTAGCATTAATGGAACCTTGCAGATGACAGGAAAGTGGGGAGGCGTCTGAGCCTGATGGAGCAGAATCTCTCCCTCTTCCCTGGAAGAAAGAAAGAGGACAGCCTCTTGACTCTCTGTCAGTTCCCCAACTGACCTATAGATTCAGCAGAATCCCAACCCAAAGCCCAGTAGGTTTTGTGTGTGTGTGCACGTGTGTATGTGCACGTGTGTGCGTAAACTGGCAACCTGATTCTAAAATTTATATGGAAATGCAAAAGACCCAGAAGAGCCAAGCTGATATCAAAAAAGAACAAAGCTGGAAGACCTACACTACCGGATTTTGAGACTTTCTGAAAAGCTGCAACAAATTACACATGTGGTAACGATGCAGGTGGGCAAACAGACCAACAGGTAGAACCCAGGGTCCAGAGACAGACCTTAGCACAGTGGTCACCAGATTTATAACAAAAGTGACACTGCAGTGCGGTGGGAAAAGATGGTCTTTTCAATAAATGATCTGGGTGCATTTAATTTCTGTATGGAAGAAAATAAACCTTGACTCATGCTTCACACCATATGCAAATTTAATTAGAGATAGGTCACAGACTTAAATTTGAAACAAATAAAGCATCTATAAGAAAACATAGGAGAATATTTCATGACCTTGGAATAGGCAAAGATTTCTTAAGTAGGACACAAAAAGCTCTAACTATAAAAAAAAGAAAAGATGGGAGGTTGGCCCCATGGCTGAGTGGTTAAGTTTGCGCGCTCTGTTGTGGCGGCCCGGGGTTTCACTGGTTCAGACCCTGGGCACGGACACAGCACTGCTCATGCGTCCCACATGCCACAACTAGAAGGACCCACAACTGAAATATACAACTATGTACTGGGGGGATTTGGGGAGAAAAAGCAGAAAGAAAAAAAAGAAAATTGGCAACAGTTGTTAGCTCAGGTGCCAATCTTTAAAAAGAAAAATTAAATAATAAAAAAATTAAAAGATTGATGAATTGGCTGTCATTAAAATTAAGAATTTCCATTAATTTAAAAGATAACATTAAAAAATGAGAGTGAAAAGATAAGACAGAGAGGAAGAAGATATATTTGGCAAAAGTCTCACATCCAGAGTATAGGCAGAACCTTTACAAATCCATAAGAAATGACAGACAACCCAATTTTTTTTATTGTGGTAAAATACATATTAACATAATATTTACCATTGTAAATTTTAAAGTGCACAATTCAGTGACATTAAGTACATCTACGATATTGTGCAACCATCACTTCTAATTTCAGAACTTTTTCCTCACCCCAAATAGAAACTCTGCACCCATTAAGCAGTCACTCTCTGTTCCCTGCTCCCCTCATCCCCTGGGAACCACTAATCTGCTTTCTGTCTGTATGGATTTGTCTATTCTGGATATTTCATATAAATGTAATTACACAATATGTGGCCTTTTGTGTCTGGCTTCTTTTATTTAGCATAGTGTTCTCGAGGTTCATCCATGTTCTACTTCATTCCTTTTTATGGCTGAACAATATTCCACTGTATGTTGGCTATACCGCTTTTCGTTTATCCATTCATCAGTTGATAGACATTTGGGTTGTTTCCACATTTTGATTATTGTTAATAGAGTTGCTATGAATATTTATACACAAGTTTTTGTACAAGTGTGGTTGTACATGTTCAGTTCTTTTGGGGATATACCTGGTGTGGAATTGCCGGGTCATATGGTAATTCTATGTTTAAACTTATCGAGGAACTGACAAACTGTTTTCTTTTTTTTTTCCCCAAAGATTTTATTTTTCCTTTTTCTCCCCAAAGCCTCCTGGTACATAGCTGTGTATTTTTTAGTTGTGGATCCTTCTAGTTGTGGCATGTGGGATGCCACCTCAGCATGGCCTGATGAGCGGTGCCATGTCCGTGCCCAGGATTCGAACCGGCAGAACCCTGGGCCGCCACAGTGGAGCGCGCGAACTTAACCACTCGACTAGGGTCCGGCCCTTGACAGACTGTTTTCCACCATGGCTGCGCCATTATACATTCCCACCAGCAATGTGTGAGAGTTCCAATTTCTCTGCATTCTTGCCAATATTTGTTATTTTCCTTTTTTGTTGTTGTTTTAATGGCCATCCTGGTGAGTGTGAAGTGGTATCTCAGTGTGGTTTTGATTTGCATTTCGCTGATGACTAACAACATCGAACATTTTTTCATGTGCTTTTCGGCCATTTGTATATCTACTTTGAAGTAACATGTATTCAAGTCCTTTACCCATTTTTTAATTGGGTTGTTTGTCTTTTTGTTGTTAAGTTGTACGAGTTCTTTATATGTTCTGGATACTAGACCCTTTTATGTGATTTGCATGTATTTCCTCCCGTTCTGTGGGTAGGCAACCCAATTTTAAAAATGGGCAAAAGACTCATACAGACGCTTCACAGAAAAGAATATTAAAATGACGAATAAACCTATGAAAAGGTACTCAGCATCTTTTTTTATGAGAGAAATGTAAATTAAAACCATAAAGGGATACTACGACATAATTGCCAGAATGGCTAAAATTAAAAAGTCTGACATGTAAAGCATTGGTGAGGAACAGCTAGAATTCTCTTATTTTGTTGGTGGGGACATGTACTGATAACACCTCTTCGAAAAAGTGTTTGGCAGTAGTTACTAACCCTGAGCAAATGTATGCTCTATGACCCAGCAGTTCCACTCCCGGGCATATACCCAACAAAAGTGAGTGTTATATTTACCGAAGGACATATTCAAGGATGTTCTTTGCAGCTTTGTTCATAATAGCCTCAAACTGGAAACAACCCAAATGTCCGTCAGCATGCTATAAGATTCCACTATTATGAAGTTCAGAAACAGACAAAATTAATCCATGCTGATGGAAGTCAGAATAGTGGTTGCTCGTATGTGCGTACTGATGGCAGAGTGCACGAGGGAGCATGTTGGGTGCTGGAAATGTTTCATATCTTGATCTGGGTGGATGCCACGTGAGTGTGATATATGTAAAAGTTCTTCGAGCTACACCCTGGCACCTTATCAGAGAGGCCTTTCCCCTCCACTTTATTGGAAGGAGCATATCGCCTCCCACCCTCATGATGCCCTGGCCCCGGCTTATTTCTCTCCATAGTAATTATGGCTACTCAACCTGCTTAGGCGGCTCGGGCTGCCGTAACACAATATCATAGACTGGGTGCCCTAAACAACAGATGCGAATTTCCTCGCAGTTCTGGAGGCTGGGAGGCCCAAAATCAAGGTTCTGGCTGATTTGCTTCCTGGTGAGGCCTCTCTTCCTGGTTTGCATGCAGCTACCTTCTCCCTGTGTGCTCTTGTGGCCCCTTTGTGCATGCCCAGACAGAGAGAGCAAGCGAGTGCTCTCTGGTGTCTCTTCTTATAAGGACCCTAATCCTATCAGATCAGGGCCCCACCCGTATGACCTCATTTAGCCTTAATCACTTCCTCATAGGCCCTGTCTCCAAATACAGTCACATTGGGGCTTCAACATGTGGATTTTCTGGGGACATAATCATTCAGTCCATTATACCAACGTACCATGTGTTTGATTATTGACTTGTTTATCATCTATCTGCCCTAATTGGATCTAGTCTCCCTGAGGACAGGGACTCTGTTTTGGCCATTTTGGCATCCCCAGTACCAATAACAGTGCCTGGCACAGAAGAGGGGTTCCATGAGTATTTGTTGAATGAATGAAAAAAGTAGGATGGAGTAGTGGTCACAGCAGCCAAGTCCTGCCAAGCCCAGTGTCTGGGTCATGGGACTAGCACAATAGATGGTAAGAGCCATCTACATGGTTATTGCCATTTCTGAATCCTCAGGGATCTCAGTACTTCACCCAAAGTTTCCGCCTTCAAAGGAGGCAGAAGAAAGACAATTTATGTGCATTTTGCTGGGTGTTTTAAAGCATGTGCTATGATGGGTCATTGCTTCTTTTAAGAAAAGTATTTCTTAGTTTATTACTCTATGGCAATGTCCTGAATACGGGACTCAAAGCTTAGGTCTTGCTTTCAGTCCTGACTGTACCACTGAGTTGCCTTATGTCCCGGTGATTCCCTTCCCCTCGTGGACCTTGCCTTCCTCAACTTCCTCACTAATCTGATAGGATTAGTGTCCTTATAAGAACTCTAAATAAAGGGTTTTGATTGAATTAAGGCCACTAAGACCAATTCGCTGCAGCTGGAAAATGTTGCAAGTCGCCTAGTGTGTTGTTCTTGTTTCTAGCACTAGGGGGCAATACAACCAGAACATTAGACACTCTGCTGTGACAGTTTTTGTTATTAGGTGCAGAAAGAGGATTGTGCTCCACTTTGGTTCCCCGACCTCTTCCAAAACCCTAAGCACACAAATCAGAGCCTTCTGCTAGGCTGGTTAGAGACTCAGACTTCCATCAAAGGGAATAGGGCTGGATTGCACATGAAATCTTGGATCCATCACTTTTCTCTCACGGATCACGTGTGCGGTTGAGGAGATGGCATGTAGGTAACAAATTGCCTATGAATGACAAATGGACACCCAGAAGGAGGAAATCCAAGGGGTAGACTGAGATTTTGTTTGGAAGAGAAAACAGTTTAGTAATACTGTCTTGTTATGACGTCCAGACGAGACCAGCACGTGGTGGAAAGGTCCACTGAGGCTGTGCAGAGAGGGGAAGAGTCAGAGCCTGAACACTAGGAGACCTTCAACTTAGTCCCAGCTCATCCAATAATACATTGCGTGACCTTGGGCAGGTGGCTTCCCCTCTGAGTATTAGCTTCCACCTGTGAAATGAGAAGGAGCCACCTACACACAGTGAACACATATCCTGTGTGCTTTCTGACTGCCTCCTGTATCATGGCAGGAGTCTCTCACCAGCCCGAGGAGCCTTTCCCGCCAAGTCCACACACAGCCTCAGAGTCTTTTTCAACACAACAGCTGGTGAGAGTTGGCCCACAGGGGAAACCTTTTTGCCATCTCTTTGACCTTAGCTCTCTCTGACTTTAGACTTAAAAGTCCTCCCAGGGGCCAGCCCCATGGCCCAGTGGTTGGTTTGCTGCTCGGCTTGAGCAGCCCAGGGTTTCGGACCCAGCATCTCCCATCAGGCCCTGTTGAGGCAGCATCCCACATAGCAGAACTAGAATATGCAACTGTGTACTGGGGGGCTCTGGGGAGAAGAAGGAAAAAATAGTAATAAAAAAATGAAATTTAATTAAAAAATTTATTTAAAAGTCCTGTTAGTGCCAGCCTTCTACGGTAATGGAATTTTAATAGCAGAAACCTCTCTGTGTTGACCAGCTTAGGCTGGTTCTGGGTGGTTTGGAGTCAGTATTTCAATGACTTTGTCCATTAGGTAGAGACAGAAAAGTTTTCTGCTTTACGTGATTATAATGCTTAGCAGGGTTGAAAGAACATGATGCTTTGGCCCACTGACTTAGCGAAAAGGCTTTACTTGAGTGGAGAGGTTAACCATCACGTTTCAAAGCAATTAAGCGGTAGGAGAGCATGTACTCAACTTTGCCCTTGACCTTGAGAACTTCGCTGGGAATTTTCAGGTCCAGGTACGGAATGTGGCTACATTTAGGCATGAAGATCAGGTTCCTCTAAGCAAATTTGGAATTAACATGAGCTTCATTCCTGGAAGATATCCCCGTTGTATGATGTAGCCACCATCCATTTAAAAAGGGGTGCAAGTAGGGGCTGGCCCCGGGCCAAGTGGTTAAGTTCGCATGCTGCGTTTAGGCAGCCCAGGGTTTCGCTGGTTCGGATCCTAGGCGCGGACATGGCACCGCTCATCAGGCCACGCTGAGGTGGCGTCCCACATGCCACAACTAGAAGGACCCACAACTAAAAATACACAACTATGTATCAGGGTGCTTTGGGGAGAAAAAGGAAAAATAAATTCTTTAAAAAAAAGAAATAGGTGCAAGTAAATGTGTTCTGTTAACAGTATTTCTGAACTGGAAGTCAGAAGACCCGAGCTGTGTTCCCAGCCTCACGCTTCACAAGCTGAGTGACTAAACATCTCAGAACCTCAGTCCCCAACCTGTAAAATGGGGATAATTATATCTGCTCTACCTGTCTCAGGTTACGAGGGTCAAATGAGATCATACACCTCAAAGTAGATTGCAAAGGACAATACATCACACAACTTCAAGGGACCACGATATAGATTTTTGTAGAGACCCTCTGGGGACATTTTTATCCACTTAAACTCAGTCAAGGAACTCAAGGTTTCTGAGCACTCACGCATTGTTGGCAGAAATGTAAATTAGGGCAACTTTCCAGAGGTCTATTTGGGCAACATGACTCAAAAGCCTTAAAAATGTGCATGCCACACATCCACTAGATTGGTTAAGATGAAAAAGGCATACAGGGGCCGGCCTGGTGGTGCAGAGGTTAAGTTTGCACGTTGCGCTTTGGCAGCCCGGGGTTCGCCAGTTCAGATCCCGGGTGCGGACATGGCACTGCTTGGCAAGCCATGCTGTAGTAGGCATCCCACATATAAAGTAGAGGAAGATGGGCACGGATGTTAGCTCAGGGCCAGTCTTCCTCAGCAAAAAGAGGAGGATTGGCGGCAGATGTTAGCTCAGGGCTAATCTTCCTCAAAAAAAAAGTAAAAAAAAAAAAAGGCACACAATAACAATTGTTGTTGAGGATGTGGAACGATTGGCCCTCTCAGATCCTGCTGGCAGGAGTGATGATTGGGACAACAACTACTTTGGAAAACTGTTTGACAGTATTTGCTGGAGTCGACAATGTACACACACCCTGTGACCCAAGAGCTCCCCTCCTAGGTATTCGCTCAACAGAAATATGTACACATATACACCAAAAGACGCGCACTGGAATGTTCATAGCAGCACTCTTTGTAATAGCAAACACTGAAAACTGCCCCATAGCCCATCAACAGGAGACTGAATAAATAAATTGGGGTATGTTCACACTAATGGGGTTTTATCCAGCAGCGAGAGTAAAGGAAATGAAATTAATTACTTGCCACAATAGAATGAATCCACAAACATAATGTTGATTTGAAAGTGCCAACTCAAAAGTCTATGTGCCGTATAATTCCATCTATATTAAGTTGAAAAACAGGCAAAACTCATTCGTGGGTATCAAGGTTAGAATACTGGTTACTCTTAGGGGGAAGGTAGGCATTAGGAGTAAGTATTAAGAGGGCTTCTGGAGGGAAGCCCCAGAAATAATGTTCTGTTTCTTGATTTAGTAGCTGGATACACAGATGTATTCATTTTATAAAAATTCATCGAGCTGTACACTTGTGATTTTTACCCATCTCTGAGAGTACATTAACCTTCAATAAAATGTTGACTAAACAGCGTGCATGCTCCTGATCCAGTTTACTTTTTTCTTTAAATCAATTTGTTCTTTGAGTAGACTTTTAAAATTTCTTCCTTTTTTGCTGAGGAAGTTTAGCCCTGAGCTAACATCTGTGCCAGTCTTCCTCTAGTTTGTATGTGGGTTGTCGCCACATAGCTGAGAAGTGGTAGAGGTCTGTGCCCGAGAGCTGAACCCACGAACCCGGGCCACCGAAGTGGAGCATGCCAAACTCAACCACTACACCACAGGGCTGACCCCAAGTTTACTTTTAAGGGTTAATTTTTTAAATATATAAATATAACAAATATTGGTGACAACTAGCTTAGATTCTGCAGTGTCTTGCTTTGCTATAATCTTTCTTTTTTAAATACCATCACTATAATTTTCCTTTTATTAGAATTGATTTGGTATATCTTTTTTCCATCCTTTTACTTTTTTTGGCGAATTTTATTTTTATTGTGATAAAAATTTATTTTTATTTAAATAAATGTAAATAAAACTTATTTACTTATTTTTACTGTGATAAAGTATACAAAACATAAAATTTCCCATTTTGATCATTTTTAACTGTGCAATTTAGTGGCATTAAGTACATTCACAATGTTGTGCAACTATCATCGCTATCCACTTCCAGAGATTTTTTTCTTCATCCCAGACAGGAACTCTGTACCCATTAAATGATGGGTACCCATTAAACTCCACCAGTTCCTGGTAACCACTATTCTACTTTCTGCCTTTGTGAATTTGTCTCTTCCGGATACTTTATACAAGTGGAATAACATAATATTTGTCCCTGTGTGTCTGGCTTATTTCACTTAGCACGATATTTTCAAGTTCATTCAGGTTGTAGTATGTATCAGTGTTTCATTCCTTTTTAAGGCTGAGTAATATTGCATTGTTGGTATACACCGCATTTTGTTTATCCATTCATTTGTTGATAAACATTTGCACATTTGGGTTGTTTCCACCTTTCGGTTTTTGTGAATGATGTTGCTATGAATGTGGGTGTTCAAGTCCTTGCTTTCCGTTCTTTGGGGTATTTTCCTAGAAGTGGAATTGCTGGATTATACAGTAATTTCTGCTTAACTTTTTGAGGAACCGCCAAACTGTTTTCCATAGTAGCTGCACCATTTCGCATTCCCACTAGCAATGCAGACAGAGTATTCCAGTTTCTCTGCGTCCTCACCAACACTTGCTATTTTCTGGATTCTTTAAAAATATCATGTTCATCCTAGTGGCTGTGAAGTAACATCTCATCGTGGTTTTTATTTGTGTTTCTCTGATGCCTAGTGACATTGAGAATGCTCTCATGTGCTTGTTGGCTATTTGTATACCTTCTTTGGTATCACCTCTTTTTAAAGTATATAATAGTTGACATATCGAAAGATTTAAAGGATAATACAATAAACGCTTGTGTTCTCATCACATGGCTTGAGAAATAAAACATCCCCCAAACTGCAGAATCTGTTCGCACGCTTCCCATTCACTTCTTCTCCCCCAGGTGCACCCTATCCGAAGCATGATGTTTATTATTTCCATGTATTTCTTTCTAACTCTATTGTATCTGCATGAATGCCCTAACAAGAAGTAGTATTGTTTTGCACGTTTGTATAGCTTATTGAAATGAAGTCATACAGCACGTGTTCTTCTTGACTCTTTAATTTAGCATTTATGAATCAACCAACTTGAAGCATGTAACTGTAATTCATTCACTTACTCCATGCTATTTCATGGCAACTGTATCACACCTATCCATTCTCTGTTAATTGTCATCTTCTCCTTAATTTTTTTTTCTCTTATAAACAACGCCCCCTGAACATTTTTTACCCACCTTGTGTCCACGAGCAAGATTTTTTGGAGATGTGTGCATGTAGGAGTGTAATTGAGTGGTTGTTGGGGGTACACATCTTCAGCTGTACCAGATACTATGAGATTGCTCTCCAATCCCACTGTGCAACTTACACTCTCCCAGCCATGTGAGTTCCCGTGGCTCCACATCCTTGCCAACACTTGGTATTGTCAAACTTTCTGATTTTTGCCAATCTGATGGCTGTGCAGTGGATCTTGTTGTGGTTTTAATTTACTCTTCCCTGTTCATAAGTGAGTTTCCTCACACATTTATTGGCTGTTCAGATTGCCTATTCTG
This sequence comes from Equus caballus, assembly GCF_041296265.1. NCBI lineage: Eukaryota > Metazoa > Chordata > Mammalia > Perissodactyla > Equidae > Equus > Equus caballus. The sequence continues at coordinate 8,950,841 of NC_091691.1, read as the reverse complement.
TGGCTTTCCCAGTTATATTTTGCCTACTTTTCTGTCAGGTGCTTATCTTTATCCTATTCTTTATAGATGCTCTTTATGTCTTTCTGATACTGATCTTTTGTTGATTCCATGTCACAAAAATCTTCCCATCTGTGCTCTTGTTTTCCCTTTTTAATGGTGTCTTTTGTGTAACAGAAGATTTAAAGTTTAATTTGTCTCTTTTCCTTTATAGTGTGATTTGTTCAAGAAATCTTTTCCTACTCCAAAGTGAAAACAATATGTGCTTTCTGAAGTTTTGCTTTTCCAGTTGAGGAATTTAATCTTCTTGGAATTGGTTTTGGGGTATGTTGTGATGCAGAGATCCCCTCTGCCGTTTTTTCTATTTGAATAACACGTTGTCTGCTCCCTAGATCTTCAATAATCAATGACAATTGACTAATGTCATTCCCCTACTTAAAACCCTCTGTGGCTCCCCAGGACCATGAGGAAGATCCCCAATCTCCTTGCCTCAGCCTACTAGGTAGTGCACGAACTCCCCCCAAGTCCCCCACCTCACCTCTCACCATCCTCCTGGGCTCCAGGCACACTGATCAGGCTCTCTATTACCTCAAGCTTTCACTAGTTTTATGCTTACTACCTGGCATGTCCATATTCTTTTGGTCTCAGTTAATACTAGTTGTAGTGGGTTGAATTGGGGCCACCCAAAAGATATATCCACCCAGAATCTGTAAATGTGATCTAATTTGGTGAAAGGGTCTTTGCAAAGGTAATTAAGTTAAGGATCTCATGAGGAGACCATCCTGCGTTACCTGGTGGACCCTAAATCCAAAGACAAGTGTCCTCATAAGACACAGAAGATGAAAATACACACAGAGAGAAGAAGGGAAAGGCCATGTGAAGATGGAGACAGAGACAGGAGTGAAGCAGCCACAAGCCAAGGAACTCCAGCAGCTACCAGAAGCTGGGACAGTCAAGGAAGGATCCTGGGGCCAGTCCTATGGCCTAGTGGTTAAGTTCAGCGCTCTCCGCTAAGGCAGCCTAGCTTTGGTTCCCGGGAGTGGCCCTGCACCACTTGTCGGTGGCCATGCTATGGCGGCGGCCTATACACAAAATAGAGGAAGATTGGCAACAGATGTTAGCTCAGGGTGAATCTTCCTCAGCAAAAAAAAGAAGAAGAATAAGGATCTTCCCCTTCTAAAGACTCTTCTTTGGAAGGAGCATGGTCCTGGTGACACCTTGATTTCAGACCTCTGGCCTCCAGAACTGTGAGAGGATGTACTTCTGTCATTTTAAGCCACCAGGTTTGTGATAATTTGTTATGGCAGCCCTAGGACACTAATATAGGCGGGAAACTGAGCTGGGAGCCAGAGAAGTTGATGGACAGGGAGCCCAGACTGGAGGGCTGAGAAGATGAGATAGGGGGTAGAAGGAACCCTGTCCAAGCCCCCAGCCAGGAGGCAAGTCCACTTTCCCAGATCTGAGAGTCAAGGAGACAGTAGCTGCGGAGTGGGTGTAAGTGACAGGGCAACACTGGGAGGACACTTGGCTCTCAGTGTCCTCACGGGAATGAATGAATCCACTCCAGACACCTTGAAATAACTCATCTACAGGGGAGAGAGGCAGGAGGGATCCCAGGGTGGCCCCAGGAACACCGGGCAGTGAGGGGGTGGCCACTTCAGCTGCTGCAGTGGGCCGGAGAGAGGCAGATTAATCCCAAAGAAAACTAAGGGCGAGCCACAGCGTGGCTGAAGGCAGGGTGGGTAGGCCAAGGGGACAACAGCACAGAGGCAGATGCCAGCAGTCTAAAGGACAATTCCGGGATGGCGCAGTGGGAGGGCTCCCTGTGTCTTTGGGCTTCTTTGATCCCTGGGCCACTTTGGATGGGACAGAGCCTTGGGCACCAACGGGGTCATGTCTGTTTAAACAAAATTTAACATGGGAGGTAAATCATTAACTCACTGAAGAAACAAACAAGAGTGTAGGCCGTATCTTGAGCACCAGGGCTTGAGAGCCGCATGGAAGTTAAGAAGTCCTGCTTATCAGGAGTGGCTGCCACTCAAGGTTCCCATAGGCTAGTGCAAGTATTTGCTGAGCACCTTCTGCAAGCGAGACACAGTGCCAGGTGCTGTGGGAAGAGATGCATAACGATACTCAGAATCTGCCTTCAGCTCAGAGCTGGGGGAATCGGAGCTCACAGCCATCATGAGCGTCCACATGCAGGTCATGCTGCCCTCCATGGCCCACCCATCATCTCACGTAATCCTCAACTTGACCCTCTGAAGTAGGGTGAGGATTGCCCACATTCCACAGACCAGGAAACCCAAGCCCAGAGAGAGAGAGAGGATGTGCCCTGGCCACACAGCTTGTCAGTGGTCTACCACAAGTGGAGCTGGCTTTTGCAAAAAGAGGAATTAATTTTTAGGTTTCAAGGTGTGTTTAGGAACCTAAGAACAGTAAGCATAGTTGGGCCTCCTAAAAGACAGGGGCCAGGACCAGCGAAGCCATCAGGAGGCAAGGAAGCCACTGTCCCCCTCTCTCTTTCTGGGACTACAAAGCCTCCTGATCTACTTCTCACTGAGCATTTATTTTATTCTTCTCTCTATTTTGGGATTAGGAGCAAGGAAGATGGCATCAGAGCTGGATCCAGTTCTGGCCTCACCATTTATTACCTCTGCGACCATAGGGAAGCCACTTCCTCTCCACTTCCCCAACTATAACATGGGGACACTATGGTCCCCATGTAAGGATCAAAGGAGATAAAATGCACAAAGCCCTTGGCACAGTGCCTGGCACAGTATAGATGCTCAATAAATGCCAGTTGCTCTTCTCATCTCACATGATAGGAGTCAGCCTCCTTGGCCCTCCTGGTTCCAGCTTCACCTGTCAACTTACTAGCAGCCCAGTTCTGACTTCTTCAGCCGGAGAACCAACTATAGCAAGGAAGAGAGGTGAGTCCTTTTGTTCAAACAGTCTCAGGAGACTGTGGATTTGTTTTAAGAAAAGTGGAGATGAGAAGCTGAGCAGAGTAGTCAAAAGCTTTCTATTACAGAAATTTCAGCTGCAGGGTCTTGAGATCAGAAACTGGTTGGCCAGCCTTTCCGGATCCCTCCATCATGAACTCTTTGAGCATGATGAAAGGGCAGCCAGGCAGAGGGAATAGCAAGATGAAGGCTTAGATGTGGCAAAGGGCCTGGTGTGTGTGACCTATAGGCTGTGGAAGGTGTAGAAGAAAGAGGAAGGATGGCTCGGGGCCCAATCAGGAAAAGCCTTGAATGTCAGGACTTTATTTTGGCATACACTGAAGAGCCATTCATTCATTTAGCAAATATTTATTGTGTGCCAACTGTATGTAAGGTATTTTACAGGGATTGCCTACCTAAGCGAAAGGCATAGTCCTTGTTCTCAAGGAGTTAAATGGTCTAGTAGGAGGAAAGAGACACACAAATGGACGAATGTTGTGCAACATGACCCAAATTCTGCTTAAGGTGGCACGAGAACAGGAGGAGGAGCACCTGTCCACCCAAGGGTGGGGAGCCAGGGACGGAGGAGGCGAGTACCACACCTATTTTTGCTTTTGTGGGTTCTGCCTGCCCAGTATCCATTCCCCCTTTCCTAAGGGGAATCAGTCACCACCCAACCTCAGTCTATGTGGTTGCAAGGGACTGACCCATGTCCCCAGCTCCAGAGAACGGCAGATGAGCCTGGTCTAGCCAATTAGCATATTCCATCCCCCTGGCCATAGTGATTGGTTCAGTGAGGTGTACGTAAACCAACTCTGGCCAATGAGAGTCAAGTCATGACTTGGGTTGGCGCATAGAGGAAACACCTCTCTCCTCCCCGGGAGCGCTGGCGTCAGGAACGGTATGAGCCTGGAAGAGATGGGCTGCCGTGTAGAAACTGAGGAAAATGACAGCGCAGAGGAAAGCAGTTACGTGAATCATTAAATTTCTTTTTCTTCGCTTAAGGCAGTTTGAGTTGGATTTCTGTTATGGTAAAAGAAAAGATTCAATATGGTCAGTCTCTTTTCCGTCCCTGACTTCCAGTTTTCCTTTTTTCAAACAATTTTGACAACAGTTTCTTCTGTACATCCCGGGGTTGCGGGGAGAATACATACATACATATATATACATGTATATGGTTTTGTTTTGCAAAAAAGGGAATATCTGTAAGAGTCCCCATTTCATGCCTCTGCATTCCCCCGTTTGAGTTAGCCATCATTTTGAATCCTTTGCTGTCCTTTTATATACTTTATTTGCATCTATATGTAACCCTAAAACTTTTATTTTTTCATTTAAGTTGCTTTTAACTTTACAGAAGAATATCATAATGCATGTAATCTTTTGGGACCTTTCTTTATTTTTTCCACTTCATATCCTATTGCTAATATTCATCCACCTTGTTGTGAGTCATTGAAGTTCGCTGGTTTTGACTCATATCATATTTCATTGCATGGATATATCGTTTATCAAAGTTTATTCATTTCATTCTTCTGTTGATGGGCATTTGGGTTATTTCCAAGTTTTGCTCTTGTAAATAGTGCTTCTCTTAACATTTGGTACATATCTTTTTGTACAATAAACTGTAGGTGATTTTCAAGGTCCTAGTTTTCATTTTGGATGGTGGGATCATGACTGTCATTGTATCGTAAAAGGTAACTAACAAATTAAATAAAAGTGGGCCATACATGGACCAATGATGTATGTGCCATGACTAGTCTAATTCTATATACCTGAGGTTCAGAGAGAGAAAAAAAATTGGGAAAATAGTATATATGCTGTGATGTACCCTGCATTTTGTATATGGCAATATGTCTTGGAACTCTTGCTGCATCAGGACGTATAAGTCTATTTCATTTTTAACTGTTGCAGAATATTCTGTTACTGGACATGTAATTTAAATGTTTAAGCATTGTATCATGGAAAATTTCAAACATATACAAAAGAGAGAATGTAGGAGTTCCATGTATCAAATACCCAGCTTCAATAATTACCAACATCTGGGCAATCTTCTTTCTTCTCTACCCCCACCCACACTTTCTCCCCCAATGCATTATTTTAAAACAAATCTGGGCTATTGTATCACTTGTCCATAACTCATGCTCTACTGGTGGGTGCGGGTTGTTTCCATTCTTCGTCTTCTACGAACAGTGCTCAAACGAAGGTCCCTTGTAAAGAAATGTTTGCATGCAGGTGTAAAAGCACCTGTAGAATAAGTTTACCTTAGTGGGCTTGTTTGATCCAAAGGGTGGGTGAATTCTAAATTCTGATAGGTTTTGCCCAATTGTCCTCCAAAGGAGTTGCCCCAGTTCCCACTCCACATCATCAATTCTTTGGCCTCTTTCAAACTTCACTCTCATTATTGTTTCATTTCAGATTCCTGTTTCTTGATTTTTCTCTTCTTTCTTCTATCTTAGATGGAAAAAGGAAAGATGCTCAGAGCAAAGGAAACAGTAAGAGGTAGAAGTAACACCGCTCACACAGCTGTTCTTGGAAAGGGATTGTCAGCTCCTTGGGACAATATCTAAGCTGTGGCCTCCAAAAGCCTCAAGGTTCTAGCTGGCCGGGGCAGGGGAAGGTGGCTCTGCCGCAAGCCAGCGCCTCAAACACACAAACAAATAAAGCAAACTTGTGGGATACCTTTCTTCTACATCGCATCTGTGCCCGGTGTTTAATTGTTGCCAGATAGCACCTGTGTATAAATGAGAAAGTATAGGTGGCTGGGAGAGGCTGTGCTGTGTAATTTGTATTCATCTATTAGCCTGTGGGTTCTAGGTCTTGATTTGCTCACCTGTTAAGCAAATAACAACAACTATATTATATGATCTCTGAGGTGTCTTTCAGGAATAAAATGTGAGGCCTCTTGGAAGTCTATGTTGTATTTGGAGAATATGGTTTTGTTGTTTCTACATAGTGAGTTATTTCTTTTAAGTGTTCTCTAATTGAAATGATAGGAAACTCTAGTTTAAGTAGTTATTCATTCATTCACCTATTCATCCATGCACTTAATTAATATACTGAACACCTCATTATTTTATTTATTTATTATTATTTTTTTGTTGAGGAAGTTTCACCCTGAGCTAACATCTGTGCCAGTCTTCCTCTGTTTTGTATGTGGGTCATCACCATAGCGTGGCTGCTGAGTGATGTAGGTCCACACCCAGGATCCCAACCCATGAACCTGGGCCACTGAAGCAGAGCATGCTGAACCCAACCACTGCACCACAGGGCTGGCCCCAACACTTGTTTATTTAGATCTTTTGCTTCAGAATTATTTTTATTTTTTTTAAAGATTTTATTTTTCCTTTTTCTCCCCAAAGTCCCCCGGTACGTAGCTGTGTATTTTTAGTTGTGGGTCCTTCTAGTTGTGGCATGTGGGATGCTGCCTCAGCATGGCCTGAGGAGCTGTGCCATGTCCGCGCCCAGGATCCGAACTGGCGAAACCTTGGGCCGCTGAAGTGGAGTGCGGGAACTCAACCACTCTGTTGTGGGGCCAGCCGCTCATTTTTCTTGGTTAGCAAAAATTTTGGGGGGATAGTTACTAAAGAACTCAAAATGAAACTATATTTGACTCAATTGCTTTTAGCAAAATTTGGGTTTCTTGACTTACCTCGATCTCAGTGTTTCTTTGGTTTTATGGTGTGTGTATATGTCTGCTCCCTACTGTCACTGAAATTGTCATTGAACTAGTCAGCTTTACTGTTGTATTTGTCAGCAGTCTTTTGTCATAGGGGTAGATCCAGGGCCTCAAATGATGCGGTGAGAATCTTTTCCCTTCTTGTTTGTCTCATCTCAGCTTGTCTCTGCTTCTCCTTCTTTATCTACAGCAGCAGCATTTTCTATGTGATTGGGGAAATAGCTACAAATGGTTTAAATTTGCCTAATCCTTACAGTCTGAGATCCCACAGGAGAAGACAGACCTTCTCTCCCCCAGTTTCCAAAAGATCAAATTTCAAGGAAGACTCTGATTGGTCCACCTTTTGTCACATGCCTACCTCTGAACCAATCATTGTAGCCAGCAGAGTGGAATACTCTGATTGGCCATTCTGGGTCACATGCCCACATATGTTAGAGAGCTGAGCTCTGTGACTGACAGCACTAGAGAGACGATGTGGACCAGAAAGGGGAGGTTACCCATGGGAAGGGTTGCTGTGTCAACAATTCCTGTTCATTACTACCTGCTGGAAACTGATGTTGCTTTCCACCCAGTGTGAATGGAGTGTACATGTCTATATTCTCACCCAAAATCCTTCTTCTCTCCTATTAACTCACTTCTGTGCTAAGCCACCCTATCTCAAACAGTTGGACAAAAGCAAGTGATTGGCCATTATTTTCTTCTAGCGTTTTCTCTCAATACTTTATCTTTAAATAAAAGTATAATCAGGGAAACCTTTTAAGCAACTCATCTTGTCTATCTTTCAAAGCTCTAACGACCCCTCATGTATTGTCAGCCTTTCCTGGTCAAGTAGACATGTGACTACATTTCCACTTCATTGAAATATTGCATCCTGAAGACAGATGCCTCATGTAGTCAAGGGTACTGCCCACACATGCAACTGTCTCCTTATATGGTGCAGTATTTACACTTCTCAGATCTTGGAGTTTCTTCCTCTTCCTCTACCTTTACAGTCTAGGACTGATAGTTTTATGACCAGGTCCAATCAGCCTCTACTCTGTCAGACTTTTCTTCTGTGTCTTTTGGGCCAAAAATGACCTGTAGATGAGTTTATTTGGCCCCATAGGGCAATACAAATCTTTAAAATCTACTGCAAACATTTAAAAATCAGAAGACACTACCAATATATCTGGATTTTTGCTTATTTTGAACAAATCAGATGTATAAATCCTAGGCCCATGTTCCCCAGAGCAACAATGTGTGGTGGAGGCCTTCCGGATGGCCATGTGTTCCCAGGCCACCACTCCCACGGGTGTTTCTGCCCGAGGCCCTTTTGCCATTTACCATCTTACTTGCTGGGTTATTTTTGCTTACACCTGGCCCACCTCGCTCAGTCGCATTCCCTGGCTGGCCCCTGGAGCATTGTTTGAGTTTGTGACTCCTGGTTGGGTGGCCATTGCAAATCAGGGACAGGTTGAAGCAAGGTTTAAACCACTGATGAATCGGGGCCCAGATTGGCCTTCCGCCTCAAGGCTCAAAGTAGACGTAGATTGATGGTGTACTTCAAAGGTGGAAGAGACACTTCTAAGAGTTTTGAAAGAACTGCCGCTACTTGTCTGTATAACATCTATTGTACCTTTCAAGAGAATTATATGATGTTTAAATACAATAAATGAAAGTTTCCAGAAATAGATATAAATACTGTGGAAGAATGCTAGCATGCCTTAAATTTGAATCACCTTAAAGAAGCAAGATGAGATTCAAACTCCTAAAATTACTTTGTAAAATAGTTAAGGTGTACTTTATTGTCATCTTTTATGACTTCTCTATCTGTTTCATATAGTAATAAATGTTTCCAGAAGGATGGAAAAAGGGAAGAAAGGAAACAGGGAAAAAAGAAAGGAAATTATTTGAATATAGGGATTGCCTAATCCATTATTTTAAGGTACAGTTTTTATTGTAAATAATTAGAAGAAGAAGTTGTAAAAACAGTACAGAGAGATCTTGTGTACCCATTACCTAGATTCCCCCAGTACTAACATCTTCTATAACTATAGGCCAATCCCTTTTTGATTCCACTGGCACATAGTAGGTGTTCAATAAAGTTTACTGAATGAATATGTTTGCATATAGAAAATGAATGTTATTATCTGTTGATTTAGCAGGTTAGTCTCTATTTTATTACCTTTGAAAGGTAAATTACATGTGCACGGAGCAAATTCAATAGGTACAGAGTATACAGGGAGAAGTAGGTCTCTCTCCTCTCCTTGCCTTCCATCACCCAGATTCCTCTCCAACCGTTTACTCATTTCTTACATCTCCTTCTACACATAGGTAACATTTGCAAACCTTCATGTATCCGATGTCTCCTTGCTAACTCCCCTTCCCCTGCAGCATACCACATGCACATCTTTTTTACTTAGCAGTATGTATTAGAGATCATTCTATGTAGGTTCATAGAGTGCTTCTTCATTCCTTTTAATGACTATTTAATATGTGTTCCATTATATATTAAATGGATGTACCACAATTTATTTAACTAATCCCCTACTGATGGGCATTTAGGTTGTTTCCTGTCTTTTATTATTAAAAACAATACTGCAGTAAGTATCCACGTCTGTTTTGATTTCGCACAGATATAGTCTCTTTAGGTATTAAAGCATACGTTTATGGATTTGAAATCCCCGAACTTCCCTCTTTGGTCGTATAAATAGAACTTTGATGGCAGAAAATTTCCTGAAGCTTTGTGTGGTGTTTGGCCTAAGTCAGCGAGATTTGCCAAAGGCCTGGCAGCTTTAACCAATGCTGATGCACCTGTTCTTGGTTATTTTCATCTGAGCTGTGTCTGATAAGTAGAGAAAGGAACAAGATAAGTTATACTCAGGATGGCCTACTAAGGATGTGCCACAAGAGATAATGAATGTGCATTACTTCTCATCACTCTTATCACTTAATCCCGCTCTCTGCTCTCTTAGCCAGTCCTTGCTCCTGGCCAATGGGTCTTATCTCTCATTTGAAGTTATTTTCTATCTCCCCTTGCTGCCCGCCAGATTTTGGTGAAATTTCATTACTCAGTAAATACCTCCATCTCTAAACAGCTTTACATTGCTGAGAGATGAATCATGTTACCTTTGTATTGCTGGCCTGTGTCTTATTAACTATATCTTTCGTTAAGCTGAGTTTTAAAAATTGAAAGCGGTTTCTTGTTTGACCCTTGTCTGGGTTTTCATTGCAGTCCCTGAGGGAAGGACTGTTGCTCTTCTCCACATTCAGAATTTATTTTGGTCTCATGAAGCCCGTGTTCCTAAGCAGCTGTTAGTTAACAAGCTGCCCCAAATGTCTGCAAAATGGGAGGGATACACGATGATGAGCTTATCACTCATTCATTTAGTCATTAATTCATGCAACAAATATTTATTGAGTGCCTACTCTGGGCCAGGCAGGCTTGGCCTTAGTCAGTGAACAAGACAAGCTCCTTGCCATTATAGGGTTTGTTCTCTGGCATGTGTGTATGTGGGGCGTGGAGAAGAGACAAAAATAAATAAGCAAATTATTTAGTACGTTAGAAGGTGATAAATGCCACGGGGGGGCGGGCAGGCCAAGGGAGGTTGGGAGTCGAGGACAAGGGGCACATTGCTGGTGTAAATAGAGTAGACTGGGTAGGTCTTGTTGAGGGTGTGAGATTTGCAGTAAGACTTCAAAGAGCAGAGAATATCCTTACACAGTATCCTGTGTGTATGCATGCGTGTGCGTTTGCATGAAAATACCACTAAGGACTCTGAATTTTTTTAACAACTGTATTGAGACATAATTGACATAGCATTAAATTTACCCTTTTAAAGTGTATAATTCAGTAGTTTTTAGTATAGTTACAGAGTTGTGCGACCATCACCATTATCTAATTCCAGAACATTTTCATCACCTCGAAAAGAAACCCATTAGCAATCACTATGCATTCCTGTCTCACCTCAACCCTCAGCAACCACTAATCCACTTTCTGCCTCTGTAGATTTGCCTGTTCGAGACATTTCACATAAATGGCATCATACACTATATGGTTGTTTGTGATTGGCTTCCTTCACTCAGCATAAAAGTTCTCAAGGTTCATCCTTGAAACATTGTATCAAGTATGTTATAGCATGTATCAGTACTTCATTCCTTGACAAATAATATTCCATGTATGGATATACCACGTTTATCCATTCATCAGTTGATGGTGACCTTGAATTCTAAATACTGCACAGTGTCACTGGCCTGTCCCACCTAGGGGGAGACTATAGTCAGGACTGCTGTTGCTCAGTTCCAGTCAGTACTGGTTACGCTTGGTTCTGGGGAAACTAAAAAGCCACCATATTCAAAGTCCTGCTTTCCTAGGCGCCTCCCTCCTGAGCAGAAGCTCTGGGTGGTCCAAATGTGGCATCGCAGATCTGTGGACTTAATCAAGTGTATTTTCTATCCCACATTTTGAAAACATTTTCTCTACTTTAAAATGTAACCCTGGTGAAATGTTTACCCAAGATAATTCTCAATGAGCTTTCTTTTCTTTTTTTGTCTTTTTAATATTTTGGGTGTGGGAGCAAGTAGAAGCAGACCATCCTAACCAAATATTTGCGAATATCTGAACAAAGCCATTCTGCTGAGAGAAGGAAGACTCCACGGAGGAAGTGGGAATGGAATCTGGATTTTGAAGGAAGGTTGGATTCTTAAAGAGGACTAGATGAGGAAGGAAAAGGCATATTCCGAAGAGGGGCAGGGAATTGAAAGTTTATCTTCTGGGTGACTGGGAACATCTGGGCCCTGGAGCATCTATCCTACGGACCTTAATTTGGCAGTCATCAGTCTGTGCATAAAGGGCGATGGGTGTTGGAATCCTCCAGCCTTTTGCACACCATGAGACTCAAAGTTTCAGAACTTCTCTTGAGGCGGGTGTTTGAGTTACAGTCTCTGGAGCTGCAGAAACATGAACTCCATCAGAATCCTCATGGCTAAATCCACCCCAGGTCCCTCCACCAGTTGAGATTAACTGTCTAAACGACACTGGCGCAACAACTGGACACGTCCCGGCCAGGCCGAGCTGCAAACGCCCCCTGACCGCCTGGGCTTTCTCGTTCGATGCTGGAGGTGGGGGTGGGGTGGAGGGACGGGTGCGGACGCCCCGCTCCCGGGAGTTGTGGATTGGGGCGAGGGAGTCGGGAAGGACAAGGCCTTAATTCTTGCACGGCACCAGGAGGCGCGGGGCCTCCAGAGAGAACACACGTCGCCCCGGAGCAGGACGCAATCCCAGTTCCCGCCGAACTCCAGCCACCGGGAGGGGAAATGTCTGCCGACGAGGGCGGAGCGCGGCGGAGGCGGGGCGAGGGTGAGGGGGCGGGGGCAGAGGCGGCTTGGGGGCGGGGCGAGAACGATGGGGCGGAGCAAGACGGTGGGCGGTGGGCGGGGCGAGAACAAAGGGGTGGAGCACAGACGGCGGGCGGGGGCGGGGCTGGGACGAAGGGGCGGAGCGAGGGCGGGGGCGTGTCCGTCCGTCGGGCCCCGCCCCCCGCCGCAGGCGCGCCCGCCCCGCCCTCCCGCTCCCCCTCGGCGGCCGCGGCGGTCGAGCGCGGGGAGGGAGGGGAGAGCGGGTCACGACGCTGCCGGGGCGGGGATAACCCCTCACGTGGAGCAGATGAAAGGGCCGCGGCGCGACGGCCGGGGGAGCCGAGCCGAGCCTGCGACCCACAAAGCCGCCGCCGCCGCCGCGATGGGGCTGTGAGGCGTCCGCCTGCGCTCGGTCCTCCGCCGGCCCGCGACTATGCCCGGCCGCGCCCGCCCTCCGCGCCCTCCCGCCGCAGGACCATGAGGCCGCGCTCGGGCGGGCGCCCAGGGGCCCCGGGCTGCCGCCGCCGCCGCCTCCGCCGCCGCCCCCGCGGCCCCCGCGGCCGCCGCCTGCCGCCGCCGCCGCCGCTGCCGCTGCTGCTCGGGCTGCTGCTGGCGGCCGCGGGGCCCGGCGCGGCGCGGGCCAAGGAGACGGCGTTCGTGGAGGTGGTGCTGTTCGAGTCGAGCCCGAGCGGCGACTACACCACCTACACCACTGGCCTCACGGGCCGCTTCTCGCGGGCCGGGGCCACGCTCAGCGCGGAGGGCGAGATCGTGCAGGTAGCTGCCCGCCGCCCGGGCCCCGCGCCGCCGCCGCCACAAGATGGCTCCGGGGGCTGCGCCCGCCGACCCCGCCGCGGGCTGGCGGGCGGGCAGGAGGGCGGGAGGGGCGGCGAGGGGGCCGGCGGCATCCCTCCCCGGAGGGCGGGCGGGCGGGCGGGTGGGACGCGGCCTCCAGGGCGCTGCAGCGGGGGGCGAGCGCACGTGGGGGCTCGGCCTCCGGTGGGTCCGGGGGTGGGAGGAGGACCCCGGGTCTGGGCACCCACGTTGGGGCGGCCTCCTTGGGGCAGTTGGGCATTTCGGTTTGCCTCAGGTGGAAGTCCCGGGAACTACCTGTTGAATGCCAGCTTTGGAAAGAGAAGTGATGAAGGATGGGGTGGTTTGCTTCAGGTCGCAGGCTGTGCTTCGCATCCATGCTTGTTCTTTTGGGGAATAGCCGAGGGGCTGCACCACATCTGGTTCTTCCCTGGAACTGCCGCCCGCCGCACCTGGGCGCCTACCCTCCTGCAGGGCTCTGGACAAGCAGCAGCAGGTAGAGGAGCAGAGGGAGCTGGCCGAGGAGGAGTGGGGATTGCGGGTGCCCTGGAGTGGCCGTGGAAGGCAGCCCTCGCTGCATGCCTCAGATTACAGAGGGTGGGAGGGAGGCTGCCTGCCCGCTCCTCGGCCAAGGACTTCTGCGGAGGGCCTGGAAATCGGGAGACCGAGTCGCTCACTGACAGGCCCCTCTACCTTACTCCAGATGAAAGGTCTGCATTCCAGAGGAAGCTGGCTAGGGAGAGTTTTAAGCTGTGCGCACTTTTTGGAGGAGAGATTCCCAGCTGAAGCCTCTGCGGATGTTGAGCTGGGTAGATGCTTTCCCGCTTCCTTGGCTATGATTTGATAAAATCAACTTGTTAGTAGCCGGCCAGCGCACTTCTGGTGGTTAATATACATGCCTCAGATGGGAGCGATTTGAAATGGTTGGCTTGTCTTTGAACCTTTTGGGGATGATAGGGTGGCTGCCGGGCTCTAAGCGTTGGGCCTTCTGCACTTCACTCTTGGGAGAGTTATGAATGAAGAGAAGGGGAGTGTTTGGAGTGACTGCACAGCAGCCTCTTCCTTTTCCCTCCCCTGGTGCAGACTCCGAGCCCTGCTGGATAGGACAGGGAGCTGTGCAGCTTGGCTCCTTGGAGGTGTGTCCTTACAGAGCTGGAGGAGGCACCTCGGCTGGGCGATTAATCAGCAGCATTGCCTTACAGGGCTCTTATCCCCATCTTAAACTTCTGCGGGGTAAATAAAAGGGGAAGCATGTTCTTTGAGTCCTGGGACTACATATGTTAAAGTCTTTTGGGCTTTTTTCTTTGATAATGTTATAATTATGGTCTTTATAAGCTTTCGAGGTGATGCTCTGCTGAAGATACCTACGCATTTCAGGCACAGCCTTTGAGAATATTTTGGATCTTAAAGCTTGCTCCTTGTGACTCCGTGTTTCTCTTCAAGACCTTTCCTGTGCCCTGATGGCTTTAGAAATGTTTGATTTACAGCCTTGCAAGAGAACAGATGTTTTAACGTGGCACTTCACTTTTTGAAGGAGACTTTTGAAGTTTGCGATTTTTATCTGCACGGTTTTAATTTCTACTCTTTTTCCACGGTAGTTTGCCCGGCGAGCTATCCATTATGAGTAGTGCTATGCTGTAGAGGTAATCTTGGGTTTGCCATTTAATACAAAATTAGCAGTTTAAAGACATCATTTGTAACTATTTTATCCTCGTGAGTAGAGAGATAATGTGTGAATTTGGCAGAAGGAATCTATTCTCTTTTGAAACTTTTTGAAGTGCTTATCTAACTCTTTTGTAGTCCATTAGCCTGCTCCCCGCCCCAAAATAAGTCAACAATTGCTAAGTAAAGAAAAATGACTTAAACGGTATTTAATAAGTTTACCTGTTAAGCAATCAGTAATAGGTGTCCTTAATTTCCTTATAACTGCTGTAATGTTGGTGAGTTTATCTGAGCTGTCTGAATAGTCATTTCTTGATGTTTTCGCCCTATATCTTTAATAACTTGATTGGGGGCACTGGCTCGCTGAACCTCTGTGTGCATGGAAGGCGCACAGTGTGGCTTTCAGCGCTGTGTGTACAGAGGCCGGCATGCTTTCATTAGTTCTTCGAATGCTGCCCAATTGAAGTGGCTGGTGTGGCCACTGTCAGCCCTGAAAAAGGTTTTTCTAAGGAAAGCTGATGTTTTAGGACTGCCGAGAGGAAACGTAACGTTTTCTGTGAGAAATGAGAATGTAGAAGAAACAGACTGGTGTTCCGCTTCAGATTAATCGTGTTTTCTGAGCGTCCTTGTTGAACTTTTCAAACCTCCTTTTATTTACTATCTTGAAAAAACTCTGCATGATTTGCTCTTTAATATTTTATAGTTTTGAAAGCAGAGTTCATTTTCCTCATAACTAAACCTAAAGAGTGGTACTCTAGTGTTGCTTTTGTTAATTCCAGTGGGGTTTGGTAACACTGCTGTTCCTGGTTTAGAGGAGAAAAAAACCTGTTTGGGAGTCTCTCTCCTTTAAGAATTCTAAGATGAGACCTTGGTTTATATCACTCGTTTTTTTCCCCCCTGCCTATTATATGCAGTGAAAATATATGTGTGTATATGTTTAGACAATAGATACTGTCTCATCATCTGGTTTGCCCAGATATTTCTAATTGGAGTAGCTGTTCAGGTCATTTGCATGGGTTAGGGTAGGAGGAGGCCTGGTTAGCAAGTGTGTGTGTGTGTGTGTCAGTGTCAGAGAGGTAGTAATCCAAACCTTGGGATTAGTCACCCGGAGTCTTGGTTCTCTCGTTGTTCATTTTAGGCTGAAATAACTTTCCCAAGGTCACCAGTGCTCTCTGTAAGAAGAGAATTTTTTTTGATGTCTTCATCTGTGAAAGTTGTGAAAACAATGTGTGGCTATGAAATGCTATTAATTACTTTTATTATCTAATTCATTCATGCAGCATGAAAGCCCATTTGCTTCTGAGAGTGTCAGCGTCCGGTGTGAATGCTGGAGGAATTAATTACGCTTCTCCTGTGGTTCTGAAGCGTGAAACTTTAAAGGGTTCTTAGACATATTGATACATATTTCATCTTTAAACCAATTTGTTGCTATTAATGAGGTCATTATCTGAAACTTTCAGACTTGGCTGTGCAACTCCCATGGTTAGCGATGTTAAATAAAGGCCTGATTAAACACTGGCTAGTAGTATGTGGATTGATTAAACAAAGAAAATTTGCATCGGTGGAGATGAAAGATTGTTTTAAAGTGGAAATGCGTTTTTTTTTTTCTTGAAGTCAAATATTTAGAAACGCTTGAGAAATCCATTTGTAGAAGAAATCTGAATGATAGGCTTTGTGTAACTTTAAAATCAGCCTTTCTGGATCCTGGGTGAAGTGTTGAATGGTCTTGAAAGTACAGGAGAGCTGAGGACATTTAAGAACTAAGCCAGTGCCTTTAGCTCTGAGGGGTGTGAGGAGAGTTGGGTGGTAGGTTGGAAAGGCTGAGTGAGGTCCTTAAATATCCAATCTTAACTAAGGGTATCACAGGAATAATTTTAGGAACCTAATTCCTCTGCCTTGTCTCCGTGTCAGTGTGTTTCTGCAGTTAAGCATTTGATCAAACACTTTCTTTTCATCTCCATTTTAAGTTAACTTAACAGGCCTGCCTCTAAAAATTGACTTGGCCTGATAGAACAATTGTGTGCTGACAGCTGACCTGGATTTACACAGAAAGGGATTGCCGACTGTCTTGTCAGAAGGGCCTTCTTAGGTTAAAACCAAGCATTTGATTTGGGGGAAAACATTAGGGCTGTGTTTTGACCTTACAATTCTTAGGGACTCTTGTTTTCTGTCTTGTTCCCTGAGATTCCATGGGAGTTACTAATGCAGTTCTGAATGGAGACAAAGATGGAGATGCTAAGTGTGGAGTCTGTAGACTAGACGGAAGGTGGTAATGGCTTCCGTTTACCAGCATTTATTATGTACAGGGCACTGTGCCAAGCACGTCACATGTTTGCTCATCTCATCCTGGCTTTAACATGGAATTAGCAACTATTGTTAACCCATTTTACAGATCAGGAAACTGAGGCTGAGAAAGGCTGAGAAAGTTTGATTTCTCCAACCTCACACAGCAAGTAAATGATAAAACCTGGATTGAAACCCAGCTCCGTCTTACCCCTTTGTTCCTATTTTTGCCAAATAAGTAGAACTTTGCTGGTTAGGTTTTAACATTAAATCAAGTCTAATTTTTTTTTCTGTTTTGCTTGAGGAAGATTAGCCCTGAGCTAACATCTGTGCCACTCTTCCTCTATTTTATATGTGGGTGACTGCCACAGCATGGCTGATGAATGGCGTAGGTCCATGCCTGGGATCTGAACCCGGGCCACTGAAGCAGAGCATGCCGAACTTAACCACTAGGCCACGAGGCCAGCCCCAAGTCTAATTTTTAACAATCTAATATAGAGGTTCTTAACCTGAGGGTCACAGACTTCCGAAGATGGCCCGTGAACCCCTGAAATTATACACACCATCTTGTATATGTACACAGAATTATTTTCCTGAAAAGATATACGGTTTTGCCTTTTGGAAGGTTCTGTGATGTTCCTCTTCCCCTAGAAGAAAAAAGAGAAACACTGATCTAGTACCCATCATTAAATAGTCGATTACTAAGAATTTGAGTGGAGCGATGTGGGGCTCAGCCAAGCAGGAGTTGTAGAGAAGTAAACTCTAGGTTTATGTGTCTCCACTGAGCGTATTCATTTGATAGATGTTCACCAAAGCCCTGTTCTGTACCAGACACCGTATTGCTGCTGGCTTCTGGAGTTCACAGTCTCTGATAGAGAGAGACGTGTGTAAGGATAAATGGTAATCCTTCCCAATTGGATTTCCCCGTAGAATTGAGCCCTTAGTCCTTAAGGCATCCGTTGTCTATAATGAATTAACTTCTCTCCTGTGCCATCTCTCTGGTACTAGTTAAATGCATTATCCTTGGGACAAGTGAGAAAACAGTCACTCAGAGAATTTCTGCATCTAAATGGTGAAGTGCAAGAAGGAGTTGATCTGAATACGGGCTACGGGAAAGCAGAGTATAACTGTTCTTTTTCCACATTCATTGGAAAATGAAATGGAGCATCTGTTGATGTTTCATTGCCTTAAGAGCAGCTCCTCATACCTTCCCTTGTGGACCTGGGCTCTATGGGTGTGGGTCTGTTTTGCTCACCCTTGGATCCATCCCTGGGTTCCCAGTGCCTGCCGCTTATGAGACACTTGATATTGAGTGAATGAATGATGGATTTAGAGTAGACATCAGGCAGGCAGTGGGTCAGTGGGCTTGGATTAATTGATAAGAACAGCTTCATTTGGCTTGGCTAATAAATTCTGGGATTATCTTTTCTTTTTGGTTATTTTCAGAAACTTGCTTGATTAGATGGCTGGTTTTGATAGACCCACTGGTATTATAATACTAGGTTGTATGAAAGTGACCTGCGTGTGTGCGTGTTCAGGGGCGGGATACCTGACATTATAAAGATCTGAAGATGTTCTCTTCTTGATAAAACACTGAGTATTGAGAAAGCCTTAATGTAGACAGCTGTTTTGCATGGACAGACTCGTGAAGAATAGTTCATGGCCAAGCCCTGGTGTCCTTCGGAATAACTGGGAAGGCTTGGTATGCAGAGTCATCATTAACTTGAATATATGCCACATGGAAACTTTGCTTCTTGATGCTTTTCCCTAAGTCTGGAGAATGTGGATTTGTAGTTCATGACAAAAATGATGTTTAAATCCATCTTGACAACCAGCAGAACCAGATTCAGCTCTTAGCGTGTTAGTTAAGGAGACGGAGGTCCAGAGAGGTGAAGCGCCTTGCCCAGGGCCATGTGGTGAGGTAGAGGCGACCTGCGATAACTATTCAGGTCTCCTGAGTACCAGGCTTGGAGCCTGTCTGGCATCCTTGGCTGCGCCTCGCCTCAGAATACCAGGAAGAGCAGATCTAGAAGCATGCTTTACAATCAGGTGTATCGTCGGGGAAAGCCACTCGTTCTTAAATTGTACATTGGGTTTAAGTGGTTGCTTTTCTCCTGTAATTTAAAGTTTGAGTTGCTCGGGCCTTCTCTGTCAGAGCTTTTAAAAATAGCTAGTATTGATTAAGTGCTTCCTGTGTGCTATACTCACATTTAACGGTCGAGGTAGATGGCATGCCCCAGATTTTCAGACGAGGAAACCAAGCTCAGAGAGATGAAGTCACTTGTCGCGGTCACTGAGCAAGTTGGCAGTAGGGCTGAGATTGAAACCCAGGTCTATTTGCTTCTGAGCCCTTTCTGTTTCTATAAGAGTGCATCACTTGGCACCTTCTTCTGCTTGGGATGAGACTGTGGGATCTGATGGTAGAATTTAGAGTCAGGTATAAACCCAGACTGACTGACCAAGAAATGAGTCTATAACTTCAACTGAGAAAACTCTCTACCCTTACAGAGATTTGTTTCTTACTTTCCTTCGTTCTTCTTTTTTTCATCACGGAAGTCTCATTCTAACTTGTTTTTTCCACTAAGAGCCAATCTGCCAAGTTTGGGAAGAGGGCCACCAGTGATTTGAAGTATACAGTTGTCACTTGATGGCACTTCCCTTCTTTTTTGTCTATTGGGAAAGTTGGAACGGCCCGAGTGTTCTGGCATCGAAAGGGATTTCTGGTGTGAAACACACCCCCTTCCTGTGGCTGATTTTTTAAGAGCCATTTTGGGTTCTGCGTGGCTTTCTCCAAAGGGATCATGTACCATGTTCATCACCTTTCTTACTTTGCACAGATGGACCATTCCCTAACTATTTGATTTAAAAGATTGTATGAACCTGAAGCCGTGGATTCTCGCTGCTTGTTCTATCCTCCTGGCCATTAAAACTCATTGTGGCTACTGCGTTCCTTCAGCCAGCAGACATTCACTGCTGCCTTCTGTCCGCCAGACCCTGTGCGAGTGAGGCAGCAGGCAGGGGAGAGATGCTGTCCTTGCCTGCAGGCAGCTGAGAGTAGAGGGCAGAGAGCATGCTAACCACAGTTCCTTTCTGATAGGACGTATCTATAAGGACACTAAGGAAATACCTGGCCCAGGGGGCTAAGTTTAAGCCTGGGCAACCCAGTGGGAAGAAACATGTATGTAACGACACAGTACTTGGATTTGAGCCTTCTGGCCTTTTCCAACTCATTTTTACCTACCTTTGAGGTTAAAGCTGATAACCCCTTTGTGGAGACGTGCCTTTATACCTGTCAGACAGGATAGGGAGGAGGGATAGAGTAGAGGTTCTTTGTTCTATTTGTAGCTTGAATGAGATGTTTTAAAATCTGACTTTTAGTGGCTCTGTTGACTCATGATAGTGTGAAGAGAATGAGGTCAGCCGGCCCATTGTGGTTCAAGGGAGAGCATTTTATTTTTATTACCCTTAAGATGTGTTGTAAGACTTGATATTAATCCCCTTCTCTCCCCAGCAGCCAGTGTGATATGGTTGTTTAGGAACTCAATGTGTAGAGTTGATTTGGTGAAAACAGACTTTGATGATCCTGGAAGTTTGAGGTGAAAAATATGTGTTGGAAAAGGGACTTCTGGTCTCCCAGTGCTGCATTTTTAAAATAAAAGGGGATGTGTGTGCTCAAATAGGTGTGTATAAGGTCCCATCCAATGCTGTAAGAATTTGATTAAAACTTGATTTTCTACTTGAACTTGAGTTAATTTGAGTATCCCAGCTTGTCAGCAGACATTTATCGAGTTCCTACTGTGGATACAGTCTAGAGAAGAAACATAGCTTTTATGTACCTATAACATAGTTTATGCTTTTCAGATGTTCCTGTGATTTCTCCCTTACAAATCTGCGCAGTTGAATTAGCCCCACTTTACAAGGGAAACAGGCTGAGAGTCTAAGTAAGCTGCTCGAGGCCACAGAGCTGAGACTGAACTTGGGTCACCTGAAGCCAAAGCTCACTGACCCACTTGCCTGAGGACCCAGGTGTATCTTGGTAAGATTTAGGCAAGATGTTAGAATTGATTCATTTTATATTACCTCTAGTCAGGGCCAAAATCTTCCTTTAAAAAAAAATCATCCGTATCTTATTTTTTAATTATAAAAATACCTGTTTATTATAGAATACTTGGAAAATATAGAAAAGTATGAAAAAAAATCAGTCCCACTACCTACAGATAACCTGTTAACCTTCGATGTTTTGGTATAGCCTCCTTTCTTTTTTTCCCGTGAGCTTGGACAGATTTTAAAGAAAATTGGAAAAAACATTCCCTAGTGTTTGTGGTGCTTCCTCCGCCTCGAGTATTTTCCTGTTGCTAAATACTCAAACAGTTGTACTGTCTGTGTAACATATTCTCTGTTCCATTATTATAAGTAATGCTGTGAAGAACATCCTTTCTCTGTCTCTTGATTATTTTCATAGAATACAGTTCTAGAAGTGGGACCACTGGATCAAGCAGTAGAAACATTTTTAATGCTCCTGATATGTAGTGTCAGTGTGCTCTGCAGAAGAGTGTTCTGTTTATACACCCCTACCGTAAGGCCGGCATGTGTGTTTCCATGCACCCCTGCTCACAATGGGTAGTATTTGTTTCTAAAAAAAAAAAAAACCCCAAAACTTCATAAAAGTGAAAGTCTGTATATTCCTATCATTTAGTACATAGTAAAATACGAGCTTTTTTCCTCTGCCGTGAAGATCTGAGCTATGACTGTCTGCGTTGAAGGGGAAGGTGCCTGGCATGGTACCTGGGTGCCTCCCTTTTAGGTCTCTCTGAGCACGATTCAGGCGCAGGGGGCTGCCCTTGTGTTCTTGGCGGGACACAGCGGCTATCCAGGCAGACAGCCGTGCTCACAGGCCCAGAGAAGACCTCACGGAAGGGACCACTGTGCTGTCCGCACACCCCATGGCAACAGGTTGTGGCCCGGGAGGGTGCTGCTGCATTTCCTGTCTTCTGTTCTGCCTCCTTCCCAGGCAGCAGGCTCTCTGCTTACGATCAGGCTCTGTGAATCTGGTCTCTCATTCAGAGTGGCGCTGTCAGTTTGTGCTGGGCAGAGACAAGTAGAGCCAAGCACAGACTTTCAGGGGTGCATTTAAGGAGCAGGCCCATGGGCTGAAAACCGTTCCTTGGTATTTTGTTTGATTCCTGTTAAAAATCTAAATATTTTACATAAAAATCTGGGGGTTTAGCTCTTCTTGAAAAATTAAAAGATCTGTCAATGCTGGGTCCACATTCCCACATGGCAGCAGCCTGCCCCAGTGGAATAGCAGATGTCCTCTTCAGATGGAGCACAGGGCCTCCAGTTCTTGAGTCTCTCTTGCATCGCATCGGCTTACTTCACTCACTCATAATGCCTTTACCAATGCCTGGCCCCAGTAGGCATTGGAGTTTGCCATCCTTTCTATCTCTGAAAGTTCTGAAGCTGAAAACCTTTAAGTTGTACTTGGTGAGTTTCCTTTCTCTCCTTCCTCAACCCTCTGCGTGTCAGATGTCCATTAGTGGCTTTGTGACATTTCAGTGGACCCCGTGAGCCTCACGTTATGCTACTGGGGAAGGCTGAGCTGGCCCTGACATGACCAGCATGTTCTTTTTACTTTAGCATAGGTGCTTCCATTTTCTCTTGGACCTCTTCAAGGCTGAAGTCTTGGAGCCATTTGGCCTGTGCCTTCATTAAGATCTTTGTCCCTTGTCTCTTTTTGTTCCTTGCTTTCTTTTGACTCTTAGAGTTATTGTTTGAGCTGGAGAGCACCCGGAAAATGGTATGGCTCTGCTCTCTTTTTACAATGAAGGAATACGGGCAAGGGCCTTGGACCTTTGGTCACAAGAGGAGCTGGGGTTAGAACTTGGATCTTGGCGCTCCCAGGTGCTGGTCTTTCTAGAATGGCATTCCACGTTGATAGTGGAATTCCAGAAAATCTTCCTTGTGCCTGGTGCTTTAGGGTCCTAGCGCACTTTCACTTGTTTCATCCTCTCAGTGAGGAGCGCCCTCCCTGGATCCCCCCCAGAAGGTCATCTGCTGTTCAGGTTGTCCCAGTTGCCAAAGCTTGTCCCACACTTGACATAGAATGCTTTTCTTTGTACCAAATTGTATCCTTTTACATAAATGCATTTGACGTTGTCTGTTCAACCCCTTTGTGTGATTTTTAGAAATATCCCTGGGTACCTGCAGACTTGGCATCTTTTCAGAAAGTGCCTCATTCTTGGAGTAGGTGGTAAGCAGACAGCTAATGGCATGTAAAGAATGTTGCAAGCTTGACTTGCAAAGCCATTTCAAAATTTAAATCAAAGTAGCTTGTGGCCGAGTCAAAGGGAAACTGGGTACTCACGATGCTTGGTTTGCTTTCCTTGCTGACCTTACCTCTTCACTCCAGATGCTGCCTAAGCGTCTCCCTGCTTTACGTTTTCTTTCTTCCCATCACTTCTTCCCCTCCCCACTGGATTCATCTTTCTAAGTAACCTCTGGTCACGATACTCCCTCGATCAGAATCTTTCAGTGCCTTGCCATTGTTTACTACCACACTGAGTACAGTCATGTGTCGCTTAATGACGGGAATGTGTACTGAGAAATGTGTTGTAAGCCCATCTTGTCATTGTGCATGAACATCATACAGTGCACTTACCCAAACCTAGATGGTATAGCCTACTGCACACCCAGCCTATATGGTACTGATCTTATGGGACCCTGTTGTCATGCAGTCTGTTGTTGACTGAAACGTCGTTATGCAGCACGTGACTGTACAGAGGTGACCTGGCTCTCTGGCCTCTGTCTCATTCTTGCCTCTAGGATGGGGCCCTGGATCCTGTGTGTTCCCTGAGTGGTCCTGGGCGTTCCTCCCTCTATGCCCTTCATTTTGGATTGCCCTTCTGCGGGAGTACATTTCTACGCCTCCGTCTTCCTGACCCCCATGTTTGCCATCTACACTTCTTTCCCATCTCTCAACTCTCACCTGCAGTCAAACTTCCAGTCCTTCCCATCAAGCATTTGCAAGTTCTACCAGTATGTTCCTTTGAACCAAAGCACTCCATTTTTCACTTCTCAGCCGGTCTTAAATTCCTTGTTGTAGGTATTCTTTTATTAATGTTTTCTTTTCCCCACAAGATCACAGCTCCCAGTAGATGGGGATTATGTCTTACTCATCCTGCTATTGCCTTGCAGCAAAACTCTTAACTATTTACTGAATCGAAATTCTTCTTCTAGATCATAATACTTCGGGGTAGGATAGTAATGGGGATGTTAGTGTGGCTAGAAAAAGACTTGGCTTTTTGAGGGAGAACTTGGTATGATTGTAGAAACACTTCATGAGTTTTCCGACATGGGTGTGTCCTAGGGCTATTCCAAATAGTTGGGATGGATCAGACTCTTAAAATAATTTTCACCTTGCCTCTGCTCTCCAGGAGGTCTGGAAAAAGGAGGTGGGACAAGGAGATGACACCATCTAACTCCTCCCAGCCTGGCGTGTGACTGCCTGGGTACATTGTTTAAAGCATGCTGGAGAAGAGAACATCTCAGCCTGACTGTAGACTTTAAGGGAGTGTGTTTTATTTAAATATGAATAATATTTGGTAGCACTTTGAGAACTGTTACTTTTGGGAAACAGCAAAAGTTACATGTAGCTCCAGTATGACCCCTCAGAAACAACTGTATGTGGGTCCTTACTTAAAGTTGCACCATATTGTTTCCTCAATTTTTTTTTTTTTTTTTGCCCCTCTTTGGGAGTTCTGGCGTGGGCCTTGATCCTGTGCTTAAGTCTAGGGTGGGAAGCAGTTTTAAAGGACTACAGTAGTATTTCTAAAGAGGCCAGCAGGTGTGGGAGAAAGTTAGATTTCAATTTAATAAACCTTTGATTTTCTACTCTTTATGGGGCCCAACTGTAAACATTTGGGAATTATTAAATTATTGTTTAGTTATGGACATGTTAGCATGTTGAGACTTTTGGGTTATTGTTGCTGTTTTTGTGGTGATTATAAGGGCACTGGGACCTTCAGGAGTACACCAGAGTCTGTCCATGATGTGTTTTATGTCACTTGTCCTAGAGGGTTTTCAAGGCTTTTCATGGCCTGTCCACTCCAGAAATGTCCCAGTGCCCATCAGTAAATGTTACCCTCATCTAGGGAATTAAATGAATAGATAATGTATAGTTTTGAAGTTTTGGGTTATTAGGTTCAAATCTCTAGAGCACATATAAACTCGCTTGTGGCATTAAATGTGCCATGTGGGTGATTTCAAGTTCCAGTGGCAGTGGTAATTTTTGCATTTCCTGACTCTTGTGTTTAAATTTGCAGTCTCAACATTGCATCACCATAGGTTTTCACATTTAATGAATATTTATGTTGAGCCGAGTTCTATACGAATGCGGTGGTTTCTGACTTGATTATAGCTTGCTCTGTACTGTGGCCAGGAGTGCCCTACAGACAACAGAGCTGGCACATGTCTCAGCATGCCAAGCCCTGGCGGATGTGGTTAGGGACCACGGTGACTGGTGCTCCCGTTACCATGCCAACCTTGTTTTTGGAAGGGGGAGGCTCTAAAACAGCAGTGGGATGGGGGCTGAATAGTTTTGAATATTTCAAGCAAAATTATTCCCTCTGTGTACCCCTGCAGGAAGATGTTGTAGAAAACTCTAGAATTCTTACTACCTGCTCAGGTGACATTAATTACTTTTCTTATTTACTTTTGCGAGACTTTTAATTGTCCTCTTGCAGACTTGTGGAAGTTATATGATGGGCCTTTCATGTGTGAATGTCTTCCCTACTTGCTGCAGGGTAAATAGGGAATCTTCTGGCTCTTAATATTACAAACCCCCTCCTCCCACTCCCTACCGACATCCCTTGTCCTCTGGTAACTCTAATCTAGTGATGGCTGATTGGGGAAGGGGGGAGGAAAAGAAGAATGGGAGGGAGGATGGGTGGGGGAATCCAGCTGCTTATCTTCATTATTCCTTTCCCCCCATCCCAAGAAGGCCTATCTTCTCCCCTCACTATTCTTGTATATTCAGCAAAGACCATGGTCGCAGGTGCCATCACCCATAAGTGGGATCTCGGGATGCCTGGCTCTCAAGCTTTGGCAGGCAGGCCTGTGACGGGAGGAGGAGGGATGTGTCCCTGGCATCCCACACTGCAATGCTGTTTGCCCTTTTGCACAAATGGTGTCCTTTGTGGTTAATTCTGCGGTGCTTGGTGTTGTGTGGTGAAATGTCGGGAAGAGAACTGATCGGACCTGGTAAGCCAGGTGGGAACCCTGAATGGCAGAGCCGGATGGGCCTCGCGGGCACCCTCCGCTCTCTTCGTGCCCCTGTACAGGAAGGGACCTGAGCTGCTGGAGGCTGGAACTTGTGCAGGTTCAACAGCTCAAGCAGTCTCGTGTTGTGGAGGGCTTGCACTCAAGGGTCAGCATGCAAAAAAGCAAACCCCCTACCCCTTTGAGTAGAAACTTACTATTTCAGAACGGGAGGCTGACCACAAATTTAACCTTTGCTTGCTGACTTGGAGTCACCTCTGGAGTCATCATTAGATCGTATCCTCCTTGAGGGCAGGGCTGGTGTCTTGATCTTTTGACATTTCCCTTCTCCAACACAGAGTCCTTTTGTGTGAATTAGGAAAAGCTGCCCCATCCTCAAGATACCTGACTTCTGCTGCAGTAAATTGGTTATAATGTGGATCTGGGGTGACCACAGATGTGAATGGCACCCTGTAGAGTTGTGCAGCGTGCAAGGCTGTCTCCCTGTTGGCTGATGTGGCACCTGTCTATAAGTTGTTCCCTCTTCTCCAGTGCTTCTCCCTCAGCTGTTCTGATTTGCTGCTTCTGATTTCTTTCTTTTGAGGAAGATTAGCCCTGAGCTAACATCTGCTGCCAATCCTCCTTTTTTTTTTGGCTGAGGAAGACTGGCCCTGAGCTAATATCCATGCCCATCTTCCTCTACTTTATATGTGGGATGCTTGCCACAGCATGGGTTGATAAGCAGTGCGTAAGTCCGCACCTGGTATCTGAACCGGCGAACCCTAGGCCTCCGAAGCAGAATGTGTGAACTTAACCACTGCCCAAACCAGGCTGGCCCTTAGCTTCTGATTTCTGAGTCCACTCCTAGAAAACCAAGGAGCCATGTTTGTTAGAATTGTGTGTAAAGTTAGGAAACAAGATACCAAGGGGGCATAAGGAGGTTTAGTATGCAATTTCTTGACATCTGTTTTACCTGCCTTTCTGCTTTGTCTCAGCTCTTCTTAGGAGGTGAGCTGACTAGAGTAGGGTCCGTAAACCTTGGGTACGTTGTAATTAAATGGGTAGGCCTTTTGTGGAGCAGAAATGGGACTACCATTTTATGGGAGAAGATACACACGTATTCCTACTAAGCAACTTATAAGTTAACTTTTGGACTAGAACCTGATTTGGGTATAAGTTTTCTGTAGTTCTCTGTTATCACCACAACTTTGAGCCAGCTCTATTAGAGGAGTTGGGAGGACACTTCCGTGTCATCGGACACTGACATGGCTGTTAGGAGCTGTGATTTTCATCTTTTACGTGCAGACACCCAAGGTTTGCCAGGTTCCTTAAAGCATGTTGTAAATTTTGCAGAATGAGGTGGTCCTCAGTTTCCTTTGCTGATGGAGAGGCAGCAGAGTGCCGAGTGTGGGGCCAGACTGCCTAGGTTTGGATCCCGGCTCTGCCAGTCACCTGCTGTGGAAAGGTGACCCTGTCTCTCTGGGTCTCAGTTTCTTCATCTGTAAAATGGAGATAAATCTCTTCTAGATTTGTTGCAAGGATTAGATGAATTACTCACAGCATACAATTTGTGTTTAGTGATGATGAGGATGATGATGAGGAAAATAACATGCCTAGTTTCATGATGTTCCGCACATATACTAACATTTATGTTGTAGTTTCCAAATGGTTGAAAATTTTTATTCAAAAGCGGTAATTTATCAAGGTTAAATAATCCAGAGGTGCTACTCATTGGGAATAAAAGTGATCATATCGTAGGAATCACTTTTTAACACTCTCAGTACCTTACTACTTGCACCTGTGTCCCTTCTCCCCTAGTGTGGGTCCATGGGCTCCCCAGAGTGGTTCTTAAGTTCTGCAAGAGGCTCATGGTGTTCGTTCCTCCCTGACCCCCAGTTCCCTCTCACCTCTGCTTCCTGGGAGCGGTGCTTTGCTGCAGCCTCATCCACTCATCCCTGTGCTCCACAGCTCGATCATTGTCTAGGCCCTGAGCTCTGTCGTGCACGTGCACGCACACACCACCCAGCCACACACACACATGAACTGCGAGTCCTGTGTAGAGGAGGCTGGGTTCCTAGGCCTGCCTTCCTGTTGTTCCTGAGGCCACATGGCCTGCATACGGGCATGATTGCTCCGAAGGAAAGCTCAGTGGTTGATTGCTTCTCTGGATCCGGCCAGGGCATGTGGAATGTTGTGAGATGCTAAGGCTGTACTCTGGGGGTCTAATTGTGTGGGACCTGTGGCAAGCACAAGTGACTTCAACACTTGGTTTGATCCACTGTGCAATTTTGCCAAAGCAAATACCTTATTAATCTTAACCCTCCAAATTAGACTGTTGACTTTTTCTAAAAATGGGAATGATAGGAGTGCATTGTGGTGTTTTGTTTTTCTACTTCCCCCCCCCACCCTGCTCTGCTAATACTGGGCTATGCATTCTTCTCCTTGAATGGAGAAGGTAGTTTCCATCTCTGTCTACCTCCTTCTCTCACATTCCTGAGACTGGGTGATGGAAAGATGCCCCTTCTCCTTCTGTGCAGGTGTGCACATGGTTTCTCCAAGAGGTTCCACTTCTTTCTATGTCAAGGCCAGAGTCCTGCTCCTGAAAGGATCTTCGGTCTGATGGAGCTTTCCTGACTGGGGCTCTTCCCGGTTTCCTTAGATTCTGACCCAGAACGCATGCAGGGAAATTGTTGGGTGACTTCCTGCAGTTACCTTGTGTGTGTCTGGGGAGGCTCAGCCATAATTTCTTGTATGGCGTGCGAGCAAATGAGCAACGTCAGTAGATGAAGGCTTCGCACTCAACACTCTCAACGTGTCTCGGGTAAAGGACATACTCATAGGATAGGAAGAATCTGGTATTAGATAGCGAACTTGTTCTTATCTAGTCCAAACTAGAAAAAAAGTTGCCTCCAAATAAGCAAGCAACCTCACCTCACCCCGGAAAACAACTCCGGGTCAGCCCCCTTCCTCCTCCTCTCTCAGCCTCTCCCTTTACGTCTGAGGGGACCTGGTGGGATTTACCAGCTTTGAAGTTTCCTAAGGTGCTATTTTAATACTTTTTTTTTTACATCGCAGTTTCGAGACCGATTTAACTAGATTCTGGAGGGAGCTTACTTTACAGCATTCTTAAGAGCTCGGACAATCTTGAAAGAGTTAAACTCTAATTAGCTCATTCCTAAGGTATTTAATGCCCTTATTAAAACTCAACTGCTCGTTCACTTTTTTCTTTAGTGAATCAGATTTCTTGAGGAGCTGAGCCCTCGCTCCTCAGATCACAGGCTCACATGTTGAAGCTGGCAGTGCTAGAGGCTAGTTCCTATCTGTGTGACAGCATTTTTAATTTAACAGGACCGCCTTTGATGTTCCCAAATATTTATAGGCAGCTTTAGATCATTTCAGCGTGTGCTTTCTTTTTCTTTTCTTTTCTTCTCTGTGTCTTATTTTTTTAAACTGGAGCAAAAGTTCTTCCTCATGCAACAGCCTTCCTTTTATCCTGTTAGTTTATTTTTGTTTCCTTTGCAGCTTTGGCGAAGGCGCTTTGGCTGCATTCACACACACGAGGTTGACCCTTCTTTTTGCTGCTTTGGTAAAGGCCACCTCTCTGTATCATCCTGCCCGGTTGAGATTGCTTAAGGCGCTTCCATTTGTCCGCTGACTTTCTAGAGACTGAGTTTTTTTCTGATTTGGCTCAGGAATCTGCTCTCTGGCTGACCTGAAAGCTTTCAGATCAGCGTGGAGACCTGGGCAATGTGTGTGGAGGTGTCTCCTTATGGATGACCAGGCTGCGATGTCCCACCTGGCCTGTGCGTGTTGACTGGGCCTCAGCAAGTTATGATTTATAATGTAACTTCGGCAGATACTGTCATAGCTGGGCAGGAAATACAGATAGAACACTCTCCTGATCTTTGCAGGCTTGCTCCAGTTGGCTCTGCCGGACTTCTTGGCTGAAGTAATGGAGAATCGTAGACTTTAGTCTCGGGGATGGGAAAAACAGAGTTGCATGTAGATTTGTTAAACCATTAAGGAAAAGGAAAAAGAAACTTTGTACCAATTAAAACAAATGGCAGAACAGAGGACAGTATTTCTCCAGCCTGGACTCTGAGTAAACATTCTGCTTGTGAAACAATCCAAGTTGTTGAACTCTCGGCTGCTGTTAGTTACCTGGGTCCGGAACATTTCATGGCTGCCTCCACCACTGCTGGCTCTGCCTCCTGCTACATGGAAGCCTTTTAGGGCTGAAGGTCACGGAGGTGGTTGGTGAAATGTTTGAATGAATGAATACCATGTTGGACACTGTCCTTGGGGCTTCGTGCTAATTGTCTCCTCAGATCCTCAGGAAGATTCCGAGCAATAAGAGGTTCCATCCCTGTGTTTTTAGATAAGGACACTAAGGTGCGGAGAGGTTTAACACAGCTAGGGACTGGAGAAGCTGGCCTGGATCTCAGGACTGTGTTTATAGCCTCACCATAAAGTAGTTTGAGGCAGGTAAATCTGATGGTGGTCAGCTGATGTCTTACAGCTAAAAAACCTCTTGTGGCTAAAATCTGTGTGTTGCATTCTGAGAGCTCAGAGCTCACCAGGCTCTTTCTATGCTAGGGGCACAGAGGTGGAGAGCACGGCCTAGAGCCAGACAGGCATGCATTTGCATCCCGGCTCTGCCACTGCCGGCTCTGTGACCTTGGCAGGTCACCCAACCTCCCGAACCTCTGTTTTCTCATCTCTAATATGGGACAGTATAGCTTAGACCTCTAAAGGATTGTGAGGATTAAGTGAGATAATATATGTAAGGTATACAGTGTTTATTTACGTGTTAGTACCTGTGACTATTGCTGCTATAGAACTGTTACCTTTAAGGAGTTAACAGTCCTGTGGGAAGGAGAGTCAGGTAGACCAGATAAGCTAGCTATTAGACGGTCAGGTAAACCAGGTAAACTTGGCAGCTACAGCAGAGAGATGTGCGTGTGCTTAGCGGGGGCCCAGGACTGAGCCACTGGCGTGAGTTTCCTGTTCTTTCCTTGAGCAGATGTGTACTGAGTGCTTGTTCCGTGCTAGGCAGAGCCATTGAGTCATGCTGATTCCCGACCCCTCCCCCTTCTCCGCCCTGAAATTTCCCTTTCCCTTGGGGGAATTTGAGCTGAAATGTTAATTGACTTCTGGAGGAAGATTTCCTGAAGTCATTTTCTCATAAAACCCCAAGATGCCAAATGGCACAGCCACACACCGTTTGACAGTTTATCGTGTATGGCTTTGTGCTATCCTTCACTATTATTTTAATCTTAGCTAATTTTCCTGGTCTCTTGTACATGAGAACTTTACGGTCCTTGAGAATGACAGGCAACTCTCCCCAGGAGCAGGTGGTGATCCTTTTGTTCCCCACACTGCCCAGATGGTGTCCGTGCCTTCTCATGGTCTGGTTCCGTGGGGATTTGTTGATAAGATTTTGCTTTGATTTGGTTTTCCAACCCAGTGCCATATTCAGATTTGATTACCGGCACTGTGGCTTTTTTCTCTGCAGTTTCATTGTCTCTATCATTGGTTATCTTGAAACATAAGTCCCACTCCACATTCCCCACCCCTTTGCAAGCAGTGGGGATGGTTGCACACTAGAGCTTTGTAACACGGTGCCTGGTCCAGAGTGGACGTTAGTATGCTTTCACTGGTTGACTTGATTGGTAACATATTTAACAAAAATATTAAGTGTTTTTAACAAAAAATGCGATCGAACAAAAGATGCAATTGAAAGGCAGTTGCTATTGTCTTTATATACTTAAGAACCCAAATAGGCCTTTCTCTAAAATAGTTTAAGGTCATTTCTGTGTCTTTCCTGTTGAGTTAGTGAACTTTCAGTGGGAAGTGGGCGTTTTCTAAATACACTGTTGATTTGAAGCTAAGATGATGTCCTAACTCCTTTTGGACCATGAAAATAATGTTAAGTTTTGATTTTTTATTAATGTTAATTTTGATCTGTTTGAAGGTACCACTAGGGTGGGTCATTTATATTTAACTGTGGTAACCATGCTTTCTTTAAATAACATGTTTAACTTCACATCAAAACTGGCGTATATTCAGTTAAAAAAACAACTGATTGAAAGGATGGTTCAGAAGAAGGGTAAATGAGAGAGAAGGCAGCACGTGACTGAGGTTGGCTGCAGGTCAGCTACATAGAGTTAACTGAGAATTAAGCAAAGCCCAGATTTCCTTCCAAAGAAGCCCCGACAACCCTGTACGTTTATGTACCTTCTCTTGGGCGTCTTGGTGGCATCCTTTTGTCCATAGTGCACAGTGGCCGTGCTGTGGATAAGGCAGCAGCATCTGGGAGCACATCTTGAAGTGGTGTTGGGTCGTGGGCAAGTCTGTTTTGGAGGGGATGAGTGGGCATCAGTAACTGGCAAAACTGGGACAGAAAGAAGTCCGGGAGGGTTGAATTAGTACCACTGGGGCCTGTAGGTGGTGATGTTTGCATTTTCTCACGATGCTTATGGAGCATCAATTTGCCCCATGTCATATGGGACATGTCTGCTCCCCCTTTGGCTGTCAGGACTAGGAACGGGAGCAGAATCTAGTCTGCATCGGCACTCCTTCCTCGGGCTTAGCTGGATTGCTGGATGCGTGGTCAGTTGGATGCAAGTTGGTTTTGCCCAGGAAAGGGAGAGCCTGCGTTGATAATACAGTGTTAGGACCTGTGCTTGCAGTTGGGTTTTTTAAATTGATGATTAGATGTGTCTGGGCACGGAGCAAAGCCGAAGTTAGTGGTCTAGTAGAGACCACCGATTCCCAAGTCAGGGCCTAATGTCTCACTTGGGCCTTTCAGGCACACTTGTCTGAAGAAGCTCTTTTGGTTTTGAACCACTTGCCAAAGCTCTGAAGCCCTTCCTGATCTTCCCTCGTTGTTACCGCCTACGAGAAACTTGCCCTTGGAAATGAGCGGCAACCATGAGCCACAGCCTTTAAGTGCTGACCTGTCCTGGGGGCTTCCTGTTGGGCTTATTACTAACCCTATGTAGACTCTAGCTTTAGACCAGTTGTCACTGTATCTGTTTTCTCAGAAAATAGTCGAACCAAAACTTGCTGGTATAGAATGATGATGCGAATCAGGTCTGTGTGCCTGTGTTCTTAGAAATGTAGTTCAATGAAAAGAAGAAAGCACCTCCTTTTAACCCACGTACGTTCCTCACTTACACAATGAATTTGTTGAAATCCGGTTTGTATCTGGGAGCCTGAGTTTCTCCATTAGACTTTGGATGGGGGGCTGGCCCTGTGGCCGAGTGGTTAAGTTCGCGTGCTCTGCTGCAGGCGGCCCAGTGTTTCGTTGGTTCGAATCCTGGGTGTGGACATGGCACTGCTCATCAAACCACACTGAGGCAGCGTCCCACATACCACAACTAGAAGGACCCACAACGAAGAATATACAACTATGTACTGGGGGGCTTTGGGGAGAAAAAGGAAAGAAAAAAAAAAAAGACTTTGGATAGGAAAGGTAGCAAGAGAAAAAGAGAAGTAACATGGTGTTTTCTTCCCCTCTCGTGGATTTGAGCGGTCCCGAGCTCTTCATCACTGTGGTCTGCCTTGTCCCTGTATTCTCGGGTAGGAAGGTGAGGAAGTCTGCAGTAGGCCTTGGATGTTTAAAGGTGTGTCTCGTGGTGCTTAGTACCTTCTTTCCTGGAGCAGTTTGATGGATGTTGGGCTTGACATTTTCTGGATAGTGTTCACACAATCTCTGCTGGCCTCCTTCTGAGTGCCTGTAGGGGTAAGCATATGGGCCAGAGGGAAAGACAGAATGTGTCCCTGAGATGGTGACAGTATAACACACATGGGCTGGGTACCATGTGCCTGGGGCTGAGGGAAAGTGCCTAGATGTGCTGAGAATGTCTTGCGGGCAGGCCTCCCAAGGTTGCTAAAGAAGGCTGGTACTTGGATTCAGCCATGCGGGCCCTTGCTGGGGGGAAGGCATTCGTTACTGAGACTCAGGTTGGGTTGGCATCCCATGGGGCTTTTCCTAGTTTGGGGGGGCAACGAGTAGACCTGGTATGGAATGTGCTCATGGCAGAGTGAGGCCGTGGCTGGCAGACAAGAGACCTGATCTGATCCCTGGTCTGTAATTTAAGTGAGACCCTAGGGAGGCCAGCTTCCATGAGCCTCAGCCCCCATCTGTAAACTGGGGTGGGAGCCGGGTGAGGCCCCTGGAGGGAGGAGGGAAGATCTGTGTGCCTGGGGCTGGAGCAGGAGCAGGAAGCGGGAGAATCACCCAAACTGGAGAATCAGGAAGGGAAAGGAATTTCAGAGAGGAGTAGGGAATGAGCGGGAGGGGCTTTGAATGCTGGGGAAGGTGTTTGACTTTTATTATAGAGACCGGTGGGTCTCACAGCCACACGCAATAGATGACGACCTTGTACATGGCTGTGTTTTCGATGACACGACCTTCCCCCGCCCCATGTTCTCCAGCAGCATAGTTTGTCATTACAGCAGCCAGGGGGCTCAGTCGGGGGCTGTGCTTTCCTCCCCTGAGAGCAGCCTGGAATGTAAGGGAGTAAGTGATGTTCCAGTGACAACCTTGAATTCACTTTATTAAAGATAAATAAATTACGTGCCAACATTGGCCGTTAACTGTTATTAGTAACAAATTGCTCTCCACCCATACACTCAACCATTCATGACACCTTGGGGAAATGTGCTGTTGTGGCCTTTTTTTCTGAGGGTTTTTTGTATACCACAAGTACGTAGAAACTTCTGGGGAGCGATTCATCAGCTGTCTTTCAAGTTCTGCCCATAACCCTCATTTGGGGCTCCGTCTGTTGGCAGTCCGGGGTTTCAGAAGAGAGATTGCGAGGTCCGTTAGGATTGGGCAATAGAGTGACAGGCTGGGTTGGACATTTTTCTGGTTATTGACAGGCCTTACTGTGGCTTCTCCCAAATGAATGAGGAATATATTTTTCTAAATCCAGCCGTTGAGCCAAATGAGCCACACTGGGATAAACTCTGTTTGTTTACAAATTATGTAAGAGAAGGGCCTGGCCATTAAATTCTCCTGGGCCCAGAATTCCTACCCCTCTTCAAAGTTGTAATCAAACTAAACAAACACTTTCCACAGGAACTCCCTCCCTCCCGAGAAACAGGAGCAGATGCTCCTGGGAGGCCTTCTGCAGCGTTGGAATGTTTCAAGTAGAAATATGTAACCAAGGTGAAGTTGTTCCAGAAACGTTGCTTGCTCTAGCCAGGACCAAAGCACGCGTCAGCTTTTTTATTTGCGGCAAGAGGTGCAGAATGAACTGGGCCAGTCCACGCGGAATTTTCTCCAGAATGTTTAATTTTCTCTTTTCATCTTCCCCTGCTTCTCATGGCTTCAGCTCCTTGTGACCTTTATTCCTTTCTGCTTAAGTAACTTTTTTTTAGCCTGATCCTTATCTCTTAGCTGTGCTGGATTACATCTGGGGATCAAGGAGCCCTCCTCTTAGCTAAAGCACTCAATTATTGCTTCTCCGAGCCTATGAAAGAGTCAGGTGCAGAGCAGACACTCCAGGGGAGCGAGGCTGAGGCTGACTTGCCTTTGTTGTCCTGGTGAGGCAGTTCTTTTTGGGGTGGACAAGGCTCAGGGACATAGTTTCCCAGCTCTTGCTGATTTGTGTCTTTACTGCGTGGCTTGATTTATTTTGGCTCAGGAATTCTTGAGAGCCTCAGGCACACCTGTATTAAAATCAGGTACACTTTCTAAAGCCAAATGCAGATTTCTCTGGATTGTGCCGCAAGACGAGCTTTTCTCAGGGTGTCTTCTGAAGAACACCAGTCCTACAGAATGTTCTGGAAGGGGTTCCATGGTGACTTAACTTTGAGAATACTGTTTATCATAGTTCTCTCTTAGAGATTGACTGCGCAGTGGTGAATCAATGGCTCTGAGAAGTCCTGCTGAAAAGGAATCTAAATAAACTCTATTCAATCTGACATTTCCCAAATATGCTTGATCACAGAACTGCTTTTTCTCAAAGGCCCCAAGGTGCTGTGGGAAATTCTGCTCCAGCTAACTGGTATTAGGTTGGTTTAGGGTCTGTGCTTGTCTAGCTGGTGTCCCACGGATTGTGAGTGTGAAGGCCCAGATTGTGTTAACTTACGACTTCCCACAGGGCCCTGGGATATACTTATCACCCCCACAAATGGCCTGAATGCCTTTCAGCTGTGTTTCGATCGTTTCTTCCATTTCCGCTTAGTACGTTTGTGGTCTTCTGTGTACTTGAGTGATGGGGTAGAGAGTTGTAGTATAAAAGAACCAAGAAACAGTGCCTCTCTGAGGAATTTAGTTTCTACTGCGGTGGGAAGATTCAAGAAGGAGTTAAACAGAAATAATTCTCCAGCGGGTATGAAATGATACCAAAGCAAGCCCAGCACTAGCCCCGAGAAGCATGTCCTAGGGGCATTTGTGGGGGCGCAGGAAGGAGGACCTTTGTGGTATAGCTGTGGGGACCTGGTAAGCTGTGGGGAAGATAAGATAGAGGAGTGCCTCAGCAGTGGGGAAGTCCTAAATGACTTTTCATTAGGCTTCCTTCTGTGCTTAACACATGTACGCGTGTAACAATCTCTTAGACTCCCCACAAAGTTGGCGTGTTAGAGTTGGATGCAATGCGTGTTAAGCCTCTGGAAGGAGAGCTCTCACTGGCTGCTCTGCCGGCCTCCCTCTGCTGGGTTAACATCCTGGATTTGGGAGTGGCTGTCCTCCCCAACTCTGACCCTTGGGCTGTGAGTTTGGCTGCCTGCTTTTGGGGGCTGCTGCCTGGGAGGTGCTGGGCTGGGTTGAATGGACATGTGTTTTTCAGGTTTGTTTACCTTGGTTAAGGCACGAAAGATTAAATATGCTCTTCTGGCCCTAGTTGCCTGTAGGAAGAATGTGACATGAGCAGGGCTGAGATCGTCCCTCTGTGAGGTGCTAAGAGGAGACTCTGAGATGAAGAGTTCAAATTCTTCTTCAACTATGTGTCATATTTCATAGAGTGTTGACTTAGGGATTTTTTTTTTTAGCTTTTTAGATTGAGGTTGACCTACCTGATGGGTATTGTCAGTAACCAAGCTCTCTCCAGTCTGGGGCATTCAGCCTTTTGCCTCATTGCCTTTGGATGAGGCCCCAGGCTCTGCTGTTGTGTTGAGGGTGGGGCTCAGCCTCTCCTCTACACCCCCCTACACACTCACCCCACCCAGGAGCATCCTCATTTTGCAGCACACTGCTTGTCAGAAAGTTCTACCCTACACTGAACCAGACTTCTGCTCCTTGGTTCTGGGTCTGCCTTGTAGAATATATTAGTGTCCTAGGGTTACCAGAACAAAGTACCACAGACGGGGTGGCTTAAACCACAGAAATTAATTTTCTCACAGTTCTGTAGGCTTCAAGTCTGAAATCAAGGTCATGGCAGGGTTGGTTTCATCTGAGGCCTCTCTCTTTGGCTTGTAGATGGCCATTTGTCTTCTTCCTGTGTCTTCACATGGTCTTCCCTCTGTAATTGTCTGTGTTCAGATTTCTTCTTCTTAAAAGGATACCAGTCATATTGGATTAGGGACCTCCTGTTTTTTTTTTTTTGAGGAAGAATGGCCCTGAGCTAAGATCTGTTGCCAGCCTTCCTCTTTTTGTTGAGGAGGATTAGCCCTGAGCTAACACCTGTGCCCATCTTTCTCTATTTTGTATGTGGGATGCCACCACAGCGTGGCTTGATGGATGGTGCTAGGTCTGCACCTGGGATCCAAACCCTCAAACCCCAGGCCACTGAAGGAGAGTGCACGAACTTAACTGCTATGCCATCAGGCTGGCCCCAGGCCCATCTTTAATTTAATCCCCTCTTTAAAGACCCTGTCTCCAAATAGTCACACTCTGGAGTCCTGGGGATCAGGACTTCAACATATGGATTTTTGGAAGACGCAATTCAGCTCATAACCTAAAGCCACTAAGACATGATATGGCCCTTCAGATCTCTGACGGTGGTTAGCCTTTGTTTACCACTTCCCACCACCACCAATAAAACTAATAAAATTTATTTTCTCCTTGTTGAGTACCCCAGTTCTTTCCATTCTTCCTATGAGATGGTTTGGGGGTCCTTGACCATCTTGGAATCTTCTAGACTTGCCTCACTTTCAGTAGCAACTTTAATATATTTGTCTTTAATTTTGCCTGAATAGGTCTGACCATTGACACATGTGCATGGGTGTGTGTACACACACGTACACACGCATGCACATGTACACACGCACACGCCCCTCATGAGAGCAGTGCTTACCAGAAGTCTTCTTCTGACTCAGGCATTTATGTTCAGAGTTAAGTGCTCAGGATCTAAGCTTGTTCACCACTCTTTGCCCTTCCCCATACTTCTTCAGTTTTAGGAAAGCCAGCGGGGATAGTTATTTCAAAAGAACAAATGAATGTAAAGATGTATTTATTCTTTTGAAGTGTAATTGCCGTCTGGAGAGCCTAGAAGTAACTCAGTTATTTGAATATAACTCCTTTTAGGTAGATACTCTTATGCTAAGCTGTAGTGTAATTAGATTTAAAATTATAAGGTATCCTCTTCACTTTTAGAGACTGTTTTACTTTTTATTGCCCATCTCCTCCACCAGAAATTAAGTGTCAAAAAAGGCTTACCTGTTTTGTTCTTTGCATCTTAAGCACTTAGCAGAGAGAAGTTAAAAAAAAAAAAAGTTTGTCGAATGACCAAACAAATCCTCTGAATCATCTTGTGCTTATTTAATCAGGAGCCTCCTGTTGTGTCTCACAGGCCTAAATGTGGCAGAAATGGCAGCTTGGAGTTTCGGGGTTATTCTAGACAATTTCCCTTTTGCTTTGAATTGTGGATCTTTCCATGGAGAGACCCTCAGTGCTGTTCACTTTTCTGCTAAATTGTGGTTTGTAAATCCTGATTGATAGTTTTGACAGACTTACTGCCTCAACTGTAGTCTCTTCAGATGGAGTGTGACACTCTTGGAGTTCCTTTCTTTGAAGATGCTTTGACTGCACCACCCAGGATTTCCAAATTGTAGCCCTGAGATGCTCAGAGCCCTGGCCCCACACAGCTGTCAGGCCCCCTCTGTTCTGGAGGCCTGACAACATTAAAAACACCAACTATTTATAGCATACTTTTCAGTGTCAGTAAATTATAGGATGCTCTTGCCAGTGGGATGGGGCAAACACCCACCTGCCTGCTGCTCTATGATTGCCCAGGAGCTTGCAGCCACCTGAGTGCTTCCAGCGCCTCCCCGGGCTGAGGCCTGCTGGCGTGCCATGGGGGTTTCTAGTAGGGTCCATGTCCTTTGAGATGGAGTGGTTGGGGATAAAAAAAAAAACAAGACACCAAGGTATGTGTGCTCTTGAGAGAAGCCCATGCTTATCTAACTGCCAGCCCCCCAGGTGTTTATGTTTTTGGTGGTCTGTGCAGGGAAGTTTACGGTAAATCACTGGTGAACAGGAGAGTGTCTAGTGCAGTGTCCATTTTATCTTACCTGGAAGGTTCCTTCAAATTTCAACAAGGTAACTGAAGATGTCGAATCTGAATTTGGGTACCATACAATCTTCATAGGGTGAAGAATTTTAAGAGTACAAGAAGCTCTTAAAAAGGCCTGATAGGGTCTAGGGTCTTAATTGTCCCTCAGCTGTCCCTTTGGAAAGATTTCCTGGCCTGCCATTCAGAGTACGTGGGAAGGGGCAGCCCCCTCCTGAGGGCACTGTTTAGAAAGGGCTCAGTTGCTAAATGCTGCTGAGGGTGAGCTCTGCCCTGGCTGCCGAGCCTGAAGTAGTTGGACTTTTGGGGGCAGGTTTTGTTGTGCTGGCTTTTGGGCCCTTCAGTTCTTTGCGTGGTTCAGGGAGGGACGGTGGCAAGAAAGAGGCCTGTTCTGTTAGCTGGAGTTTCCATTGAAGTGCTAACTGCTGGATCCTTTGAACCTCCAGCCTGGGAGGGTATTTATAACTAGCTGTTTGCGTGCTTAGAGGAACTGAGGCCCTGCCTTTCTGTAGTGGTTTAAGAGCCGTGCCCTTGGTGTGGGCTGAAAGGGCAGGCCAGGCGGAGTGTGGGGACTCACGCTCGACTCCCCACAACCTTGTTCTCCTTCCCCTCCCCTGTGAGACCAGCCCTTTCAGGGTTAATGTCTCTGCTTTGGAAGCAGCTGGCCAGTTTACACTCCTCCCTGGGCTGTACAAAAATACTTCCTTTGAAGTGTTGGAAGAAGCGGTGAAGGGTAAAACCTGGTGAAGAATCAAACCTGGAGTGGGCCTTGAATGCGCTTCTCTTGCAGAGAATTTGCTGTGAGACTAAACCCCCAGCCTTCATTGTGACCCACCGGGCTGATTGGTTCTCCTCACACATTTCACAGCTTCCAGCCCGGTCGCAGCTGGCTTTCTCTATGTGTGTATGTGTGTTTGTGTTTAAAGTCTCCACGAAAGGAGTATTTCTCAACAAGAGAAAGAGTTAGAATGCAGCCGCCAAGCCTGGCGGCAGAAATCCCTTTGACTGCACTGCTCCCTGGGGCTGCTTCAGTGGGGTGGCATGTGGGGGAATGTGTGAAGCTGAAGTGTTTCTACTTGGTCCTAAAGCGCCCAGCCCTGCTTCTTGCCCCGTGCTGGAGTAGGAAAGTGCCGCGGAGCCCATCTCTGATTCAGATCAGAGCATTGCAGCCCAGAAGACCACTGGGCTCGGAGTTGGAAGGAAGTTCTGGGTTCTGACGCTTGGGATTTGCTGAGACCCAGCACAATGCTCTCACTTCTCTTAACCTCAGTTACCATTGGTAAAGTAAGGACCAGTTGGAAATAAAGGTTGGGGGCACCTTGAGAAAGTGCCAGCCACTTCTCTAATGTGGGGCCTGCTGCTGAGCAGAAATGGCATTTAGGAAAAAGGGGCCAAAGAGAAGAATGCCAGAGCAGAAATGAGACGGAACAAAGCTTGAATGTCTTTCTTAATCCTTGAGTATTTTCAGCCAAGGAGGGGTCGGGGCGAGATGGGAGGAGAGGCAGCTGTTATATTCTGGAGAAGAATGCCAACCTGTTTCTCCCCACAGATGAGGCCATACAAGTTCTTTCTGAACTGAGGTTTGCAGTCCCTCCTTGCCTGGGAAATGCCCTTATCATACGGATTTCGTACATCTTGTTGCACGACTTCCTGTCTCTCTTAGCCAAGAGGTGAGGGCCACAGATTTAAAATATCACATGGGTAATATTTATCGCTGACTTGTACCAGGCATTACGTTAAGCACCCAACAGGAATGATCTTATTTTTTCCTCATAACAGCCCTATGCTGGTAAATGCCCTTGTCCCCATTTTATAGATAAGGAAACTGAGGCTTGACGAACTGAAATAACTTATCCAAGGTCTAACTACCAACTGATCCAAGTATGGAAATACACACCCAGTCAAGCTGGTTTCAGACCCTTTACTCTTAGT
The DNA here is from genome assembly GCF_041296265.1 of Equus caballus. Classification (NCBI taxonomy): domain Eukaryota; kingdom Metazoa; phylum Chordata; class Mammalia; order Perissodactyla; family Equidae; genus Equus; species Equus caballus. Next base: position 8,909,484 of record NC_091691.1, on the reverse strand, counting down.
AGGTATAAGTTGCAGTAAGTGATGGAGGATGAAATTTAGTTCTGTGCCCCAAACCTGGTCAGAAATGTTATTAGGAAAAGAAGGGGAACATTGAACTCTCTTCATTCTGACAGTTCTGTTCATCAGTTGACTCTTGCTGATCAGTTATATTTGAATAAACATAAATGCTTTTTGCCTTGTGGTTTCGGAAGAGGAACTTTTCTAACTCTCTGTGTTGTCTTTATAACATAAATGCTTTTTTCTTTCTCCTTAGAAAGGAGAGAAGATGGTTGCAGGGCTCTGTAGCTCTGGCTTTCTCACAGCTGAAGGTCTTGGTGGTGGGGATCAATGGGTAGTCTGCATCTCTGGGACCCCTTAGCTGTAGGTTTTGCTATTTTCCCAGCCTGGTCCAGATTTGGCAGTCACTTCTAGGGACTCAAGAGCCCATCCTTGACCTTCTTCAGCTGCGGGGAGGGGGGAGCTGGGAAAGCTTGAGTGATTTGCCCGCAGTTGCACATGGGGCCAGACCCAGGGCCAGGCCAGCAGTCCACTGGCCACATGCCTCTCCTTTTTACCTGAATTTCAAACAGGAGGGTAGATGAAAGGAATAGAAATGACAAGTCAGAGGAGTAGGAGGGCTCTCATTTGCAAACAGTTTCTTTTGATCTTCACTCCTTTGTTTAAAAAAAAGAAACACCCACAACTGGTAGCCTGAGCACATAGTTCACTCTAGTTCAATGAGGGGCAGTCATTTCTTTTTCAGCAGGAAGCCCCCCACTCTCCAGTGTGTGTTTCATTTAGGGCCCCACCCGCTCTCCCATTCTGCTGCTCGGCTGCCAGATGTCACGCTCCTCTTCACAAATCTTTAAGAGCTTTTTTACTCTTTATAGGATGGAGTCTAAACCCTGTCTTACCCTAATATTCTAAAGCCTTGGCATTTTGCTCCCAGTCTGTCTTTGCAATTTTGTTATTCTTCTGCAGAACCCGGCACCTCCAGTCAAGTAGCTCCTCCGAACAGGCTTTGGCCTTTGTTTGCAGCTTTGCCCACATTCTGCCCATCTTTCAGGGCTGCTGCCTCCAGGAAGGTCTCCTGGACCATTGTAGCATCCAGTCTTCTCTGCTGCCTCTGAGCTTGAAACAACCTGGTCTGGTCACTCATTAGACACTTCATAACATGTTATTTTTTGTTGTTTAATTTGTAGGTGTGTCTGTTCCTCACTAGATTGTAAGCCTACTGAGGTCAGAGACATACCTTCTGAACTGCTTTGTATCCCACCAGCACTCCATAGGCCTCGGTGGATGCTGTGTAAGGATCTGGGACTGAAATCCTATTATTGTGCTGTTAATAGGAGCAAAAGACTTGTTAAATGAGTTTCCAAAATAAAATAATTAGCAAAGATTTTTTATAGGGTCTGTGCTATGCTAGAATTAATATACTTTTAAATCAGGAGTTCTTGAGTGAATCAGGGAGTTTGTATACATATATTTTTATATGGATGATTTTACTGGGAACTGGTCTATAGTGGGGATTTTTGACCTAAACTCCTTCAAGATGAAAGTAATAAATACATGCTCTTTTAATCTGCTCTCTTTGCTATTTGACTCCCCAGTTAGTTGCCCTTTTCTTTTTAGGCTTTTATTTCAGTGTTCTTATAAATTCTCCTCTTAACTCATTTCTTGGATATCTACTTACACTGTTATAATTGTGCTCTTCTCTTAAAAATATTTCTCTTCTTTTTAGCTATTAGGATAACATATTTTGTTTCCTTGACCTTTTCCGTAGGTCGTGGTTGTGCCCTCGACTCTGAGGGATTCAGGTAGGTTGATGGTCTCCACTGGAATTTTTAGTTTGACGTCCCAAAGGTGGACCCCCCTGTATGGAAAGGATTTATTCCCTCCCTGCCCCCCCCCCCCCCCCCAGTCCTTTCCTCTGCCTTCTGGCCTGTGTGTATGAAATTCTGGCCTTGAACACCCCTAACAGTCCTGGACCATGTCTCTTTCCCCATTAACTCTTAACGTGCCTGATCTGTGCGTGGTTGTTCAGCTACAGCTGCGAGTGTAATCATGTTTGCATCCCCCAAATACCTTTTCCTTCTTGCCATTTTTTTCTGTTTCTTACTCCCCACTTAAGTTTGTAGTAGAAGAGGTGGTGATGACACAGGGTCGTGATTAATAGCTTTCCGTTTATAAAATGGGACAGGCTTAGAGAAGTTTGATGACTTACACAAGCCCATAGGGCCAGTAAGGGAGCAAAATGGGCCTTCTGAGGCAGCCCAGGGATGTGCCATGCCCTATGATGCCCCACCTGGTGGTGCTGGGTGTCAAATGCTGTCGCTCTTCGAGGAAAGGCGTTGTCTAAATGAAGCAACCTGGAGTGCTTACTCCAGGGGCCATTTCTAATCCAACTTTTGAAAGTAATGGATTTTGAGGGTGGGTTTGGTGTTTCCTCTAGGTTCTGCTGTGTTTGTGGGAGTTTTCTGGAGAGATGGACTCTGTAGTATTCATTTATCTCTTAAAGAGGTCTGAGATCCCCAAATAGGTGGAGAGCCCTCAGTAGGGGTGGCGCTTGATGCCTTTCCCCTTGCTGGGATTACACTGGAGAAACTGGCCCTGTGGGCCCCATGCTGTCCTGGTAGCTCCGATGACTGCTCTGGGGACACAGTAGGAAAGTCAGATGTGAGCTCCCCTCACCCCATCCAGTGTCAAACTGCTTTTTCCTTTTAAACATCTGTGAGGAATAACCTTTAAAAATAGCAAAGGGTTAGAGGTTAGTTTCTTTTTCAAGTTCTTATTGTAGAAAATGTTACATGTATTCACAGTAGGTAGAACAGTGTCATGTACACAATGTACCTCCACTGTCACTGCCACCCCAGAGTTGTCAACTCCTGGCCCCTCTGGTTTCATCTGTACCCCCACCCCCGTGTTCTTTTGAAACAAAGCCAGCCATATCATTTTTTTCTGCAAGTATTTCAGTATCTCTGAAAGATGAAAATTCTTTTAAAAAACACATAATCCCAATGCTATTCCCACAAGAGGTTAATGTTAAATTAGTGATGTCCCTTCCAAAGGGACAGCCCCCCTCCCCCCTCTCCGTAAGCCAGTCAGTGTGTACTTGGGGCACTTGAGTGCCCCAGCACTGGCAGCCAGGTCTGGGGGGTCCTGGTCGAGCCCGAGCTGGTGGGGACGGAGCTGGCGCTGGCTGGGCCATCCAAGTGCATGGTGGATCGCAGCGTGGGCGCCGAGATGGTATCTGCTCTGCCCGGGGCGGGAACCGCAAGATCAAAGGGCGCCGCGCGCTGGGGCTCTTCAAAGCCGCCCGGGCAGCCGGGATTGATGCAGAGAATGAGAGCGCTCTGCTGATGTAATCGTAGCCTGTGAGACAGGTTCTTTTTTTTTTTTTTTTAATTTAAACAAAGACACCCCTTGTTTGTTTAGAGAGGTGAAACGTGTGCCGCAGAGGGCACGCGGCATCTGGAGGGCTCCACTCTGGCATCTGGAGGGTCCGCGGTAGGGCAGCAATGCTGTAAGTGGCTGGAGTTTTCTTAGATGCTCTTGCAGATTTTTCCATAGAAGAGAAACTGCTTCTGTTAAGAGCAGCTGATTTTTGTCCCTTTCTTAGGGTGGTCATGTTTGTTCCCAAGTGATACTCCTGAGCTTTTGAAAGCAGCGTCCTCTGGTGGGCGAGTCAGGCTTTGGAACACACCTGTGAACCAGGTGGGGCGACAAACCAGAAAAGTAGGCAAGGGGTCTGTGGGCTGCCTTTGGTCATTCCTGCCCCTGACTCTAGAAAGAAACCTGATCTGTCCCTTCCCCAGGGGGTGTGAGAGGCTTGCCTGAGGCGGGTGAGTAGGGCCCGAAGAATATGGCTGAATGCCAGGGTCTCCACCACCCCAGCCTGAATATTCTCACAGTCTCTCTAAAAATCACAGACCCGTGGCTGATCTTTCCCTGCCTTTCTTAGTTGTTAAGTACATAGATCCCTGAAACCCTGTGCCACGCATACTTCCATGAGTAAAATCCTAGCCACATTCCATTTTCTTTCTAAGTCTTACAGACAAATAGCTACACAGACAAAGCAGCCCTCTCAATTGAGCCAGCTTCTTGGGTGTTGAGTTCCCTCCCAAGATCTTCCCCACATCAGGGTTGGTGATCAGTGGGGTCTGAGGTGCTCACCAGTCGAAAGTCCACCTCGGCATCTTGCAGGCATCCCAACCAAATCCAACGTGTGTAAAACTGGATTTCTCTTCTCTCCCAAATCTGTTTCTCTTGGGTTCCTGTCTGTTATTCAAGCTAAAAACCTAGTGTCTCTCTAGACTGCCTTTCCCCACACGACCCCATGAGGCCTTTGTCCACGCACGCTGAATTGTCTGTAGGCTCCTTGAGGGCAAGACTGGGAGGATTTTTTCCTTTTTTTAACTACAAATCAGATTTCCCCCATCTTTTTCAGAAGCACTTCTCTCCAATATTTTATTATTTCAGACAGGAAAAGTGAAAGAATTTTACGGTGAACACCCATATACCCATTCACCTATATTCTACCATTAGCATTTTACTATACTTGCTGTATCACCTATCTGTCCATTGACTTGTCTTTAATATTTGAAACCTGAGCACATGTATATGCAGCACATAGTAGGTGCTCAGATTTTTCATGAATGTGACAGTATTTTGAGGTTCCCTTTTTATTCTGTTTTGACCACTTTTAGATCCAGATCTGTCTGTCTTTCTCTCAAGTTGGAAACAGCCCATGGGATCTTGCTTCTTTATTATACGTTCAAGGGGGAACTCAGGAGGTTGCAATGGCTAGAGGACCACCTGGGGCATGGAGCTTGCTTTGGCGGCCCCCTTGTGTTTGAATGACTTGCTCCCTCACATTTCCTGGAGTTCAGCCCAATTGCCCTTCCTTCATCTTGTCCCTCCTTTTGCCTTCTGGCCATGTGACCTTGTGGCTGCAGCAGGCATGGGCCCATTTTGTTCAGAGGCTGTAGGTTTTTGTCCAGGAAGGGGGCTGCCTTACAGAGTGTGAGTTAGCCAGCTGAGTGGAACTTCTGGTGGGTTTTAAACAAACAGGTTTGAAAAATATCTAGTTTGAACAGTATTGTTTGTGTTTTTTTGTTGTTTAAGTGAATAAAACATGTCACATTTCTTGAAATATCAGTATGAACTTGTGTTTTGGGGGGAAATTTCATTGGGATTGGTTGGCAAAGTCAGCTTATCCTCTGATCGTTTCATAAAAAGGCTTTAATTCTCACTTGGAAATCTGCTCAAAGGATCCCAGAAGCCTGGACTATTTTGACTTCTTATATGTAAAATGAGTAAGTTTTGCAAAGTTAAGGTGAACCACAGCGTGTTGCACTTGGACTGGCTTTCCTATGAGCTCTTCTTTTTCTTTGCTTTGATTTGATTTGTATTCTCTCCAAAACAAGTTGATGTGACTGTGTGTGTGTGAAGTCTTTCAGAGCAGAAGAAGCACTTTCTTTCACTGTTGTAAACAGGAAATGGACAAGGTCTACAAGCTTATCTGATTCTTCCTTGATTCTTTCCCTTCACGGAATGGATAAGCTCTTCCTTTCTTGAATGGCAATCATATTTTAGTTCCAGCCTGTGGCTTCCCTGCTTAAGGGACTTGGGCTGAGATAGGTTTCTGTGTGTGTGTGTGTGTGTGTGTTCAGAATAGTGACCTGACTTTGCAGTGGTCTCCTGTGGCCTCCAGGGTGCCAAGAGGTCCATGGTGTGAGTTGTGTACTGGACCTGCTGACTATGCCTTTTATGCTGGTGTCCCACCTGTTTTGTTTTGCTGTAGCTGTAGGAGGCAGCTACACAGCCTTTTAATAATGGTGCTAAGACCACCATCTCCAGTTTGATTCTATTTAGAGACCTTATTTTGTATAGTCTAGATCTGTGTTCCAGTGACAATTGTGAGTTGTTGGTGTCTACCTACCCACTGTCTTGGTCTGTATTTAATTTTTGCCCAACTCTTTCATTTTGAAGTTTTTAAGCCCATAGGAAAATTGAATGAGAAGTTCAACGTGTGGCAGAATGTTAACAATTGCTCAATTTGTACTTTAACACATACTCAGTGTGTGTGTATTTCTGTTTTGCCTGACCATTTGAAAGTTGCCAATATCATGACATTTTACCCCCAAGACTCCAGCATACAACTCTCTGCTAAGACTGAGGACATGCTCCTAATCACTGTGCCATCATCACACCTATCAACTTGAATCATTTAAATTTCTCTAATTATCTCAGAAATGTCTTTTATAGTTGGGTTTAAGAAACTCGGGATCCATTCAAGTTCTCCCTTAGTATTTAACGTTTAAAATAATTATATTGCATAGATGTGCAGACACTATAATGCTAATGGGAAGCAAAATAAAAGGAAAGGCTTCTCCCACAATCCTACTATCACAACAAACCAAACCAATTTTACTTTTCCAGCTCTTCTTATGGTCTTTAAAAATTAGGCTTTGGACAGATTTTTTTGTTCATTTTTATGACCATCCATGAGATAATTGAAGGTATCATGGAATGTAAAGAAAAAAAAGAAAAAAAGAAAACTGACCAAAGACTGTTGTGCTGTTTCACTACATAAGCAAAAATTGTGATCCTAGAAAGTTCTTACTGAGAGATTTGGAGTTTTGTTAAGAATACCAGGAAGCCAGTGGCCTTTGAGTAACTTTGAATCAAGAGGGAAGAAATCAGTTCTTCCTTTTGTTTGTTCAAAGGCCGACTTTTATGATGATGTAGCAGTGTCTGTAAGTCTTGAAACTCCTTTTTCCAAAGTGATTTCTCCACCTCGGCGCTAATTTACCTTTGGAGCTGGGTGATTCTTTGTTGTGGGGGGCTGTCCTGTGCATTGGAGGATGTTGATCAGCATCCCGGGCCCCTCCCCACTAGAAGCCAGTAGCCACTCCCCTGCCCCAGTGATAACAACTAGAAGTGTCTCTAGACATTGCCAAATGTCCCTTGGTTGAATGGGCGGTGGGGAGGGGAGATGACAAAATTGCCCTTAGTTAAGAACCATTGCTCTAGAAACTCTTCAGGGTTAATTATTGAGTTGAGGTTGATTGCTACTGATGACTTTCCATGGAGGGACATTTCCTGTTATAATGAGAATTAAATTATTTTAAGCACTGTCTCAGTTTGAGAAGCTATAATTTTCTCCATGTCACTGGCTAAGGGATTGAAATCAGTTGGCACATGACAATTGAGCATGTGCCTTTTTGTATTTTCACACCTTGTTATCTGATCCTGGTGGGACCTGTGGGTGGTTGGGTAGTTGAAAAAGATCAGTTAAATTGAGGCAGAGAATGATTTCAAGAAGGATAAGAGTTTAAAATGATGTTTTATCTGAAGCCTGTAAGTGGACGTTCATGCCCAGGCTTTTGTGAATGGGCCCACTGATTTGCGCCCCTTAGAGTCTTACGTTAGCTTTCTCCTTGAATATATCACTTAAAACTTAACAGTTCTAGGGGGTTTCTTTTAAGCAAGGCAAAAACTTATAGTTATTTGTAAAGCTGTCAGGATCCTTCTAGAATTTGGGGTTTTTTTTGCATCTGGTCTTCAAAAGTTGCACTTAGTTCTCAGTCTTTTTTTTTTTAAGTTGTTTGCCTTCATTTAATCTCTCTTTCCAAAGTATTTGACTTAGTTTTCTTAGGGTAAAACTCTATTTTTTGCATTGTTTAAGATTTAGTTTAGTTACATACTTAGATTAGGTAGAGTTGGCATAAACAGATGTAGAAACATGTACAGCTTGGCTGATGGGAGCAGTGGTGCGTGGAGGCCCTAGAGAGTGGTTTCCTGGCCAGGAGTCTGCAGGAGGAGCAGTTAGTGGTTAATTGGGCAGGTCTGTTTATAGCCCCTACTATATTCTGAAGTACAAGGAGAGGCTCCCAGAGGAAAGTGCTACCCTTTCGGTGTGTGTGCCTCCTTAGGAGTCAGAAGGTCTGGCTTCAAGCCCCAGTTATATCACTTTCTCATTGGATTTGGGGCAAGCCCCTTAGTGGCCTCAAGCCTCCGGTTGCTCATCTGTCAAGTGGGAATTACGGTAACGCTTGTCTTAACTACCGAGCAGGTCATCCTGCAGATTATACCCTGGTCACATAACGGGACACACCGTTGTAGATGTTCCGTGGGACACTGGTGTGTTATTTATGAGTCAGCTGTTGCTGAGTCCAAGAATGGATTTGCTCTTCTGAGGAGAGCTACCTCTTGCTCTTTGATCATAGAGCACCTGAACCGCACAGTGAGAGCTTTTGGTCAGAACAAGAAATGCAGGGGGCTTAGCTCAGTACAAATTCATACCCATTCCTGTGGCAACAGCTTCGGACTCCTACCATGCTGATGGGGAAGGCACGTGGCATGGCTGCGTCTTTGTCATAGGTCTTACTTGAATGGAGATTACTGGCTTCTCAGTGATGAACCCAGAAAGCAGGCAAGGGTGAGGGGAACAGAGGTGGGAGGACCAGAAGCTTGGGTGGGGTGTAAGAGGCAGCCAGGGACCTCATCACAGGTCCTTTATCCATGCTTTGATGTGTATGCAAAGTGAGCGTCTTGTGAAGACCGCACCACCCTGGAGGAAAAGCAGTAATCGTTTCACAGTGCAACATTTTAGGGTGTTCTGGAAAGTAGGAAATTTTATTTATTTTTGCCAGAATGCCACTTTGATTCTTTCTTCAGCAGGTTGACCACCATTGGAGCTGTCTGCCAGTCTTGGACTGTTGAGTGGTTGGATAAATCTTGCACTGATGTTCATACCTGGAAGGACCTTTTGTTGTGGACCCTTGTGAATTAGAGAAACTTGGCCTGCATAAACTGGAGCTGATCCAATTGCTCTTTGTAACCTTCCTTCCCTGTCCTTAAAGGAAGCCAGAATCAGCCCAGTAGGTGAAGACATTACTTTGTGAGTACTTGTGTAACCTAAAGAAGACTGACATTGTGTAGCAGTTGGCATCAGGGAAACCCTGGGATTATTAGTGCAAGTTGTTATTAGCACAGCACAAATTCTACCCTTAGGCCAGCATTGATGTTTTGACGTGGGAATTGACAAAGGGGGAAACAATCAGGGAGGCTACTACTGTGTTAGGGAACCCGATCCATCTGTCTATGCCAGGCATTGTATTAGGCACTGTGGATGCTGCAGTGGAAAAGACAAAAATCCCTGCCCTCATGGAGCCCACAGTGTGCTTTGGAATCTAGGTCCTAGCACATTTTCGTTCTAGAATCAGAGGGACTCTTTCTACCCAGTTCCACTGGGCTGGACATGTAAAGAGAATGTGTGATCGAGGAACAGCTAAGCTTGGTCGAATAGCAAAATGCGGGTGAGGTTCCTCTGGTCAGAGAAGGCAGAGTGATGGGGACACCCGAGCTCAGTGATGCATCACTGTGGACAGCCTGGGAGAACCATGGTAAGGACAGTGCAGGTCGTTAGCCAGGTGTAGGGACATCTTGGAACGAAGGCTGTGGAAGGTACAGATGTGGTGGGTGGTAGCTGTAGCTGAGGCTCAGATGATCACCTGACTCTGCTCGAGCATGGAGAGGACCGTTCAGCCACACACATGCTCATCACTTAGTGCCTAAGTATTTGAAATCAAGGGTGAAAGCAAAAAATAGGGAGGTCTGTGTGGGGCAGTAGGCGGTGGAATGTGTATCTTAGTCAGAAGAGGCCTGTCCCTTCTCCTGGCTTGGTTTCCTCAACTGTAAAATGGGCCTCATCTCAAAGGTCTCTCCTGGTTTGAATTAAAAAAAAAAAAATCTTCACATTGTTGAGTAAGACTGTAACCAGTTGCCTATTTGATCTTTGATCAGTGATCCACATGAGTCGAGGGGACCTCGCTTTTCCTGGTTCCCGCTACCTGTGGAGTGAATGCAAAATGTCTATTTTGTAGATGACCAGGTCCTTATTGGCATGTACAGGATCTCGGGCAGCGTGAGCATATAGTAGCCACACAGCAACACTGGGTCATCATTGTGTGAGTGTGCTCATAATCTGTCACCAGGCTGCTGTGCCCTGCAGTAACTCCAGCTGAGAGGCAAGAGCAAACAGAAGTGAGGTTCTGCAGCTGGAACCCTGAAAGCCTGTGCAGGGCTGACATATTTTCTTAAATCCTTGTCTTGAGTGTCACTGGCTGTGATGGCTCCCCTGAGGAACCCTCATGGAAGTCACCAAATGTCTTTCTGCTCAGCAGGAGCTCTGCTGCCTTCTCTTTACCAGCAGTAAATCTTCAGTGCATGTCCTCTCTGAGATGCACCGTTCCTTCTCACTTCTTCCCCATGCCCCCTTCCTGTCCCTCCTTCTGCTTTAAAGAAAGAAAGCAAAGCTTCTAATTACATGGAAACAAAGATTGTCAAGGTTTATTAAAGTGAAGTGTTGTGGGGGTGTGTGTGTGTTCCACCTCAGATAGTGGCCAGATCTTCCAAAGTACATCGTCTGATATTTTAGAATGTAGACTTCCCTCTTACGACAAAGCTATATTTTAATAGCTTGTGGTTTTAAAAATATCATCTAAACTTGTGAACAAATGCCTTCTTCTCAGTTATACCCCGACTCGACCATGATCTTCCCTTTCTTCTCCTTAATTTCTCTAGAAATTTTTGGAATCTACTTATAAAAACTGGGGGATTGCACATTGTAGTTCAAAAATGAATCACTTCGTCTGTGCAGTATGGTAATTAAAAAGAGTTTTAGGTGTTATTCTGCGTTTTTAAAAAGAGCATTCCTGAACCTGAATGAAGCACCAGCATTCCTGGTGAGCCGCAGGTTTGTGGAGCAAATGGAGTCTTCTGGTGGGCACCATAACTATTAAGGAGTTAACGTTACCTCTGCCGTGTCTAAACATTAACCAGAGGGCTTCCTCTGCCGTTATCTCTTATCAACAATTGCTTGGAACATTCTCTGGCAGTCGAGCTTTGTTTTTCCTCTGAGGAGATGCTGGAACAGGATGAGAATAGACATTAGGCCTCAACAAAGGAAGATTCTTGATTATGTCCAAAGAAACACTGGCCTTGTGGGGACATAGAGCTTGCCTTCTTAACATTTTGTAGCCTCCTGTCAACACCCTCCCCCCCAACACACACACGTGCACACACACACACGTATACACACGCACAGTTACCTGGCACGGGGGGGTGGGGGAGTAGAGGGCCATAGTAATTATTTTGTTGTGTAATGATGCATGGTACCTCTTTTCCTATTTGGGATGCTCATTAAAGTTGCTTCATGGAGACAGAGTGCTGGCAAGGTGCAATTAAACAGCCGAGAGCTTTCAGCTTGAGGACCTGAGGTGTTAGTGCTCTTCAGGTCACTTGTATTTGGGGGGACAAGTAGAGGGGGTACTGGTCTACTGCAGATGTGTTCGTTTGGTTATTAGCAAAAAGGCTGGGTGACCCAGAAACTTAAACCCAGAGAAGAACAAAAGTACTTTCAAACTTACAAATGGGAAGATCTTGGAGGCCCTTGAATAGCTCTTCTGGAGTGCTTTCTCTGCCACCTAGCTGCTTTGGAGCTGTGGCGTCTAATAGCTTCTCAGCCCAGAGGGCCCCATAAAATTTTAGCCTGTTTCTATATAGAGTGCTTTGGAGTGGCCATTTCTCTCTGCCTCTTATTTACTCTCAAATACCCTTTGGAAAAAGAGCTGATGAGGTGCATTGAGACTTGGTATCAAAAGCCATTCATTGATAGCCATTGCCTGGTTCTCCTTTACCTTTGGCCTTAAATTTTGTGGAAAAAAAAAAAAAGTTTTAAGGAATTACTCCTGTAATGCAAGAAGCCATGCACATTAAAATCTAATCAGTAAAAAAGTATATAGATGGAAAAGGAGAAGCCCTCCCACCCTGCTCTGCTTCCTGTAGATGCCACTGTGACCAGCGGGGTGTCGGGTTTTTCTTTTCTGTGCATTTATCTATCCACCCTATTCCTTGACTTGCTGACCCAGGGCTTCTCTGAATATAGCAGGGTACACACGGTACATCATAACCACACCCTGTCATGGCTTACAATTCAGATTGAGTGAAACAGGACACACCCCCAGGCGTTTGTTGGGGAATGGCGCTTATCTTAATCCCCTGGAATTCACTTCTTCTCTTTTTTTTTAAAATTTTTTATTGAGTTAATGATAGGTTACAATCTTGTGAAATTTCACTTGTATATTATTGTCTGTCAGTCGTGTTGTAGGTGCACCCCTTCACCCTTTGTTCCCCCCCGCCCCCCATTTCCCCTGGTAGCCACTAATCTGTTCTTTGTCCACAGGTTTAAATTCCTCATATGAGTGGAATCATACAGAGATTGTCCTTTTCTATCTGGCTTATTTCACTTAACATAATTCCCTCAAGGTCCATCCATGTTGTTGCAAATGGGACGATTTTGTTCTTTTTTTTATGGCTGAGTAGTATTCCATTGTATATATATACCACATCTTCTTTATCCAATCATCTGTTGATGGGCGCTTAGGTTGCTTCCACATCTTGCCGATTGTAAATAGTGCTGCAATGAACATCGGGGTGCATAGGACTTTTGGAATTGCTGACTTCAAGCTCTCTGGATAGATACCCAGTAGTGGAATAGCTGGATCATGTGGTAGTTGTATTTTTAATTTTTTGGGGAATCTCCATACTGTTTTCCATAGTGGCTGCACCAGTTTTCATTCCCACCAGCAGTGTATGAGGGTTCCTTTTTCTCCACAACCTCTCCAACATTTGTTACTATTTGTTTTAGTTATTTTTGTCATTCTAATGGGTGTAAGGTGATATCTTAGTGTAGTTTTGATTTGCATTTCCCTGATGATCAGTGATGATGAACATCTTTTCATGTGCCTATTGGCCATCAGTATATCTTCTTTGGAGAAATGTCTGTTCATGTCTCCTGCCCATTTTTTGATTGGGTTGTTTCATTTTTTGTTGTTGAGTTGTGTGAGTTCTTTGTATATTATGGATATTAAGCCTTTGTTGGATGTATTACTTGCAAATATTTTTTCCCAATTAGTGGGTTGATTTTTTGTTTCAATCCAGTTTTCCCTTGCCTTGAAGAGGCTCTTTAGTCTGATAAAGTCCCATTTGTTTATTCTTTCTATTGTTTCCCTTGTCTGAGAAGACATGGTGTCCGAAAAGATCCCTTTAATACTGATGTCAAAGAGTGTACTGCCTACATTTTCTTCTAGAATCCTTATGGTTTCAGGTCTCAGCTTTAGGTCTTTGATCCATTTTGAGTTTATTTTGGTGAATGGTGAAAAAGAATGGTCAATTTTCATTCTTTTACATGTGGCTTTCCAGTTTTCCCAGCACCATTTGTTGGAGAGACTTTCTTTTCTCCATTGTATGCCCTCAGCTCCTTTGTCGAAGATTAGCTGTCCATAGATGTGTGGTTTTATCTCTGGGCTTTCAATTCTGTTCCATTGATCTGTGCATCTGTTTTTGTACCAGTACCATGCTGTTTTGATTACTGTAGCTTTGTAGTATGTTTTGAAGTCAGGGATTGTGATGCCTCCAGCTGTGTTCTTTTTTCTCAGGATTGCTTTAGCAATTTGGGGTCTTTTGTTGCCCCATATGAATTTTAGGATTCTTTGTTCTAATTCTGTAAAGAATGTCATTGGGATTCTGATTGGGATGGCATTGAATCTGTAGATTGCTTTAGGTAGAACGGACATTTTAACTATGTTTATTCTTCCAATCCACGTGCATGGAATGTCTTTCCATCTCTTTATGTCGTCATCCATTTCTTTCAGAAAAGCCTTGTAAGTTTCATTGTACACTTCTTCTCTTGTAAGCTTCAGACACTGCCCCACTTTCTGGATGTGGGTGTCATGATTCTTGATTCTTCCTATGTTGTTCTCCTAATGGGGCTTTTCTAGGATAGAATTTTTGAATATCTCAATTCCTTCAACCTCAGACACGGGCACACAGACCCGGCCTGTGTGCCTGCCCTTTGTCCCTAGAGGTACCACTGTGAGAGCCCTGGTCACGTGATCTGCTCTGGCCCTGCGAAGGCAGCCCACCTGAGTCCCACGTGATAAAGCCCCATTGTTTTCAGGTTTCCAGTCACTCTGTCCCGACCTTAGCGTTGCTCTTCGGTGGCTTTGGTTTTTGGGTGCTCTGCCCGTGTCCTCAGTTCATTTCTCTTCATTCTGGGCTCTTTGCTTGAGGCATAGTCACCAGGCTCCACTCCTTGAGGTCAAGACTGCTGTTTTTGTACCGGTGGAAGCTGGCCTGTCTGCTCTTGAACCCATATGTTGGTGAGGTGCCCACACTGACACATCTGGCCAGCTGCCCTGGGTCAGGCTGCTGCCTCCTCCCATCCCCTCCAAGATTTGTTGGGTTGCAGCCTCCAGTGACTGTAGAAATGATTTTCTACTATTTCATCACTATGGTTTATGATAGAATCCATTTTCCTAAACCTGATATAGGGTCACTTCCACCAGCAGCAGTATTCTCTTAGAGTCTCCAGAGAGGCCCCCCCGCCTAGATTCCAGCCACCTCACTAACCCAGGGGGTGGGGGACTTTTTGCCTCAAGAAGTGCTGCTTGTACTTTTGTCCTTGACCACTCATGTGCACTGAACCCCATGGGTGGCCTCTTCCAGTGCCCTCCGCAGTGTGAGGGAGTGCAGGGGTGCAGCCAAAAGGCACAGTCATAGTAATTTAGGAAGCCGGACTCTATGTTGTCCTCGGCATAGGTCTCTCTGCATCAGTTGGTCACTCCCAAGTGCCGTCATTGTCATTCACCTTGGCACCTTTATTGTCAGTCTCCTCTTACTGCTGCTCCCAAACTCATGCAGAGGTGTTCCAGCCACAGGTCCTTGGTCTGGGAGAATGGTCTCCTGTTTGTCTTCACTCCAGTTTGATTCTCCTTATCCTCTGACTCAGCTACAACCAGACTAGCTCGGTCCATTCTTTCATCTCTACCTGTCCAGCCTGGGTGTTGTGGCTGTCATGCCCATCCAACATGCCACACCTGTGCAGTTTCCCACCTTGATGATGTACTGTCCCCTAGCCCAGGAATACATCAGCAGTGGGCCCTGAGCCCTTTCGGTCCCAAGTGCTTGGCACGTCACTTGGGATCCTTAGGCAAGCTCAGCACCTGATCATGTGGCCCTGCTCCCTGGGCCGTGCAGATGCCCTGAGTAGCTAGGTAGTCGTGAATGGCTTACTTCTGATCAGTTTAGTCTTTCTCCTCTCCGTGGCTCTGGGAGGTAGTAATTTTTAAAGTAACTTTTTAAGGTTGGATTTCTGTCCTTTTCTTTGTCATGGCTTTCATAGAGCTCAGCCAGCAGACACAAGCAGCCCCTTGAGTGCCTCTAAAAGTGGAGCTGGAATACATACTTCACGGGTCTTCTACATAGGGTGAAAGTCCTGCACTTTCGAAGCAGTCTGCAGGTGTACCTGGAGGCGAGGAAGCCGGCTGGGGATTGTCACTACTCCTGGACCTCAGATTGGATCGAAGAAGGATGTGAGGGGCCATTCCAAAGCCAGGGCTTGTTATCCAGCATGGCACCTTGTTCATCTGAACTGCTGCTACATACGGGTTTAGGATTGTTTTTTTTCTGTTGATTGTGAAGATGAGTCTTTACCTCTTAAACTGTTAGTTGTCGTGTCCTGGCTGGTGCTGTCAACATAAAATTGAGACTAGAGGCCATACATTTGAAGATGAAGATGGTAAGCTGTTGCCAATAAACTTTTACAATAAAAATTTTAAAACAGAAAAACCCCCATGCCAGACTTGTTTGAGATTTGTCTCTGTAAGTATCCCGGAGGCCCCCAGAGGCTTGGGGTGGCCAGATGAAGAATGGACAGAACAGGTCAGTTTGAGTTGGGACTGGGCTGTGCCCGCCCCCAGTGTTAAGGCCTGTGTCTGGTCTTAAATGCTGTTCATCCGTCAACTTACTGAGCCCCTTTGCAAGTTTCATTGTTCTATTATTTTGACTATAAAAGTGACACTTACTACAAAACTAGTTTCTGTGATCTAGAACAGTGTTCTCAGACTTTTGTGTGCATCAGAGTCATCTGGCCCCACCTCTGGAGGGTCTGATTCATAGCTCTGGGGTGGGGCCTGAGAACTTGTATTTCTAACAAGTTCCCAGATGCTGCTGCTGCTGATCTGGCCGGCACCCTTTGAGGACCACCGATCTAGAAGGTACCAGGAAATAAGCATCAGCTTCAATCTTTTTTTTTTTTTTTTTTTTTGAGGAAGATTAGCTCTGAGCTAATTACTGCCAATCCTCCTCTTTTTGCTGAGGAAGACTGGCCCTGAGCTAACATCCATGCCCATCCTCCTCCACTTTATACATGGGACGCCTACCACAGCATGGTGTTTGCCAAGCAGTGCTATGTCCGCACCCGGGATCCAAACCGGCAAACCCCGGGCCTCAGAGAAGCGGAACGTGTGAACTTAACCACTGCGCCACTGGGCAAGCCCCATCATCTTCAATCTTACCACTCAGAACCATTGTTAACATTTTAGAGTATAATGAATATGTACTTATATATATGTGGACATGTTAAAAGCAAAGATAGTTCTGTTCTATACATAGTATTGCTTTTTTAAACAACCTTTTTATTTTTGAATAGTTTAGATTTACAGGCAAGTTGCAAAGATAGAACAGAAAGTTCCTGTATACTCTGCACCCAGTCTCTCTCATTGTTAATATCTTACATTATTATGACACATTTGTCACAACTAAGGGACCAACATTGGTACATTACCATTAACTAAACTCGACACTATTATTACTTTTAATGAAAATACATGAATGTGTTTTTACAGTAAGATTCCAGTACCAGAACTGCATAGTGACAGAAGTGAAAGACCTCTTTACTCCTCCCATCCCACTCCCTGTATATTGCAGACTATTTTTCTTTTTTTTAAAGAATTTATTTTTCCTTCTTCTCTCCAAAGGCCCCCGGTACATAGTTGTGTATTTTTAGTTGTGAGTCCTTCTAGTTGTGGCATGTGGGACGCCGCTTCAGCATGGCTTGATGAGCGGTGCCATGTCTGCACCCAGGACTTGAACTGGCGAAACCCTGGGCCACTGAAGCGGGACTCGCGAACTTAACCACTCAGCCACGGGGCTGGCCCCTGCAGAGTATTTTTCTATACACTGGTATACGCGTGAAATTATACACACACTTGTGTCTTGGGAGTTGCTTTTTTTTGTTTAAATATGTCTTAAAAGTTTTCCTATATTAGTATATCTAGATCTGCCCCATTGTGTTTTAATAGATAGCACACGTTGTTTTGTACCCTTTTAAAATTTAATAATATCTTATCAGTTTCCAGATTTTAAATCTAGTAGATTAAAGGTGAGGTCTGGCACACCTCCCTTTTATCTTGCATTGGAGGTTAGAGATTATTTGCCCGCCTTTGTGGAGTACTTAGCGTGTTCCAGGCACTGCCAAGCATTTAACATACATTATCTAACACAGTTATCAAAACAACCTTATGAAACAGGTATCATTATTATCCCTATTAACAGATGCGGAAACCGAGGGTGAGGGAGGTTAAGCAAGCAAAACCCTTTGACCACTTTCCAGCCGAAGCAGGCTCTCTGGCGTCTTGGGTGCCATGAGCCACTCAGCTTTGTCTGAACATTGCTTATGTGCTCAGCCTTCCTGTGTGCCAGGCCCAGTGCTGGAGTATGAAAGTGAAGGATGTCCTTAAGGAACTCACAGCCTGCCTGGGGAGGGATGCATATAAATGCATAATTATTAATATTACTCTAGGGGTTTTAAGTGACTGGTGGGTTTTTGATGCCTTAAATAAAATCCGCCGGAGGAGGGCATGTGTGCCTAGAAGTGTGGCAGTACAGGTGGGAGTGTAGCATCTGTCTTGACCGTCAGACTTGAGTTCAAATTCTGAGTGTTACATTTTAGCGGAGTGACTCTGGGCAAAGCACTTAACCTCTCTGAGTTTTTGTTATGAATATCTTAAAAAATACTTCTTATGATTGTTGTTATGATTAAGTAAATACATGTTAAGAACTAGCTGCTATTATGCTTCATAAATTGTTATGCTTCATTATTATTTCATATATTTAATGGGCTTAAGAAATAGAAACATATAAACTCTGCCGCATTAGTTGCTGAGTGGAAACTTGCCTCTAAAAATGCTTGGAAAGTTCCAGATAAAAATAAGTAAAGAACCAGATCTCACAGTCTTCTTTCCTATCTCTCAGGACCAAATCCTGCAGCCCTCCTGGAACCCCATGTGCCTTCATCTTTGCATTTCTCAGAGCAGGCTCGTGATGGGCCTCGCTCTTGGCACTTAACCCGCACCTTGTCTCCTCTATGTAACTAGTCGCTTTAAAGGGCAGAATCTATGCCTTTCATTCTTGCGTCCCCTGCAGTTTGGTGGAAACACGTTAAATATCAGTTGCAGAACCAGATGCTGTAGAAGGGGCTCACATCCTACCTGCCAAGATGGGTTCAGCTTAAACTTATGGTTTTTGGAGAGCTTTTTTTTCACCTCTCCCAGCCATCCTTCCCACCGGGTTTTTCAGACATTTGTCTTTTACACCCTAACTTGAGGTTTTCACATAGAAGGGTGACTAAACATTTTGTTCAACAAGAGTTTTAGTGAATTATATCTTGATATATGAGTAGTCTGCGTTATGAAGTCACTTAATTCTTGGCTCTTTCGCTGGGAGGAAAGATTTATGTTGATATTTTCCCTGCACTTAGAAAAGCAGAACAAAACCTCAGCAGGCCTGCATCTTGGGTAGCCAGGACATCTTCTGACCAGGCTGCCACACGTTAGATAAAATGCAATTTGCTCTTTTCCTTCCCTGCTCATGCTTGGGGTGGGGAGCATTCTGGCAAGGATTCTGGGCCGGTGAAGCTGGAGTCATATCGTAAAGAAGTTTTGGTTGAAGATGAGGCTGAGTTAACGGAAGGACTAGATTCTTTGCTGTGTAATGGCTTGGAGAAGTTTCTAAGTTTGTCCTGGGGGATTGTGGTTAAAACATGTTCCACGTCAACCTGAACTGTCTAAATAGTAATCTTGAGAAGAAGTATGGCAGTATTATTTTTTCCTCCTTCCCCTGGAAAATGAGCTGAACTCTACACATGGGTTGGAAAGTAGGCTTGACTTGTCAAGTATGTGAAAATCCACTCTCCTAGATTCAAAGAGCAGCATTCCTGTTTCTGAGGGGCAGGAACAGAGCCCACTAGGTTTTCTGGGTTGGGTTTTTTTTTTTAAGGAGTTTGCTCCCCCTAAAGGAGCCAAGTATTCAGAAAACTTAATCACGAGTTCTTCTTCTATTCAGACTTAATCTGGTCATTCAGAGGCCCTTGCCCTCCCCTTTAGAGGCTGCTGGAGCCTGACCTGGGGCCACGGAGGTCTTCCTCTCGGCCTTTGGAAGGCTCAGAGGGCAGGAGCAAGGCTGATTCTTTGAGTAGGGGGTTGGGTTGGGTTTCTTAAACTTAATCTCCAGTTGTGAACTGGAAAGGAGTCCAACCAGCAGGGGTTTACTCTCCTCCATAATTTACCATTGCAGCCAGAAGCTTCTAATGGTTTCCGCCCAAAAAAATGTATAAAAACGACCAAATAGAAATTTATTTCACTGAGGTTGTTCATTTTATGGACAGTTGTTCCTTTTCAGGCTGTTGAATCACTCTGATGAATTCCTTTTTTTCCCCCCTCTTTTTCTGCCTTCAGTTTTCTAACATGTTTAGAGACAGAAGGAGAAGGCCTTAGGAAGTCTTTCTTCATAGAAATAAGTGCCTATGTCTCTCCTCACACTTCTGTTTTCCTCTGACACTGAAAAAACAGGAGTAGAAATAGGGTTCTTCAAAATCCTATCACTGTAAAAAGGATTAGCTTGAGGTGGTGGTGGTGGTGGTGATGGCGGCTGAGGAAGAAAATTCTGAGGCCCTTGCATGCTGCTCTGGTGTCCTTGCTTGTTTATTAGCTGTGTGGCAATAAGGTGCCTGGAGTAGTGCAAATTTACGTTTACTGATTTGAAGTCTGGGTTTTTTTATTTTTATTTTTTTTAGTTTCATATTTACTCTTGTCCACTTGGCTGAGGACAAATACAGATAAAGCCTTGGCCTATTGAAAGAGCCGTTTAAATTTTGTTTGATTTTTGTTTTTAAACATGGGACATTTTACATCTGCAAAGTGTGGTGAAGACAGATCCATTGATAAAAACAGATTGCATAAGTCCTCCACTTCCGAGTGTTTGCTCAGGAAGAAATTACCCTTGCCATCTTAGCTTTGTCCTTTCACGTGGGATACGGTTCTGTGATAGAGTTTCAGGCCTGAACCCTTTGTGTGTGCACGTCTAGCCCTGTGAACCTCTCACCTCTCTCAGGAAATCGTTTTGATTAAGCCTCACCTTCTTTGAGGGTCTGAGCACTTTCTCAGCAGAGCTGTGTGATGAAAACAGAGAGAGCCGGGAGCAAGAGTTGGCCACCTGCCTGGGGCCTGACTTCTGTGAAAACCCACCAGAACCGACAGACGGTCTGTTCTTTGGAAGAGAAGGGAGAACCCGCACTTTCATGTAGCACATCAAGCCGCTTAGCAGCAGCCAGAAACTAAGTGAGGAACAAAGACCACGCTTTTAACCTGTCTTCTTGCCCTGAGACCTTTATGGTTGTCGCCCATCAGTGGAAAGAACTGCAGCGTGGGAGTTGGGAGACGCGGCCTCTAAGTGATCTGGGTGACCTCGGGCAAGTCTCTTAACGGCCCGTGGTCTGTCTTCAGAGTGAGGAGATGGAACTTGATTCTCTAGCGGTCTCTTTCCCCTGAGTCCTGTGTGATTCCTAGGGGCCAGGGCCGCGTCTGGGGTTGGAGATCTCAAGTGTGAAAGGGACTGTTGGAGACATCCACTTAGGGGCTGTGAAGTCTGTTGATTTGTGTCTTGTGTCTTTCACCTGGAATGAGGGTAACTTCTACCCAAATTAAGGGGCGCCCTCAGATTCTCTTATTTAGATTCTGTGGATAAGCGGTAGATCCCCTCTTCTGTGTGGTTGGTGTTGCCCTTTTGGGAATGGGGCATTTTGGACTAAAGACTTAGAGATTTTTCTACCAAGAGATGAGCATATTTGTCCTGAGATGCTGCATAAAGCTGGAACTTGCCATTTTATCACTGATGGCCGTGTTTCTCTTTCCATCGCTCTGGGCTTTATCTGGCCACCTCTCAGGTATGCCGAAAGACTTGACTAGCACTTAAAAAGGCAAGTTCAGGAAATGCTATTTTCTGTATTTCTTCTTTTCATTGCTTTCCCTCTCGTCGAATAAGATAAAACTACCGGGTTTTATGTTCCACTGGGCAGCTGCTGCTGGTCTGATGTTTTTCTCTTCCCTTCCTCCTCCTCCTCCTGTGCCCCCGGCCCCAGAGGGCCCCCGTTCTTGCTCTGCTCTGAGGGGAGCTGTACCTTTGTGGTTCTTCTGCAGCTGCTGGACTTTGATGGGGACATGCTTGCTGCCTCTACACTTGCTTCCCGTAGCAACCGCTTCTTTGAAGATGACCTCTTGCTGTTTGCCTGTTGTCTCTCATGTTGGATTATAGATGAGAGATTTACCAGGCTGGGGGTAGGGCCTGCTGTTAGCACATTTCTTTTAGGGTTCCCAGCGTCCCTCAGCCTGTGTTTTCTCTTTCCAGAGTATGAGGTTTTGGAGGAGGGTGGTGTGTGTGGAGGGCATGTTTGTGCTGAATCAAACACTGTTTCAAGTGTTCAGGATTGCCCCAGTTGTGGGATAATTTGGAAGTAAATGCTGCAATGATTCCTTATTTGATTTACTTCTCATTTTTATTATAATGTGATAATACACACGGCGGGGGAGGGCACCACTTGTTCCTCTCTGTGCTCCCCAAGTGTTTGTGTGTTGGCACTAAACTTGCCTCCTGATGTAATCTGAGCTCTGGGAATTGCCAAATTACCTAAATCTCCACACATTTGAACACTCCTAATTTTCCCCCAAAGCCTCCAGTTTTCTGTTTCTTTAAAGCAGCAGAACCCCCTGATATGTATGGGCCCCATCGTGTGTGGACAGCTCCCGATGTGCTGTGTGCAGCTGGTGTGTGGATTTCTGTTTGGCTCAGTGGACTTGCATTGGACAAGGTGGGGACAGGGACAGAATGAGGACGTTGTGGAACAGCAAGGATTCCAAAAGAACTCTGGATTAAAACAGAAACTGGCTATTTTTTTTCTTATCCAAGTGGCAAAGGCTGAAATAAAATGAGCACCCATTTTAGTAAAAGAGTACAAGAAAATAGACGCTTTTATGCACTGCTGTTTGGAGGGTTGTTTGTAACAGTACATATCGAGAGCTGTAAAAATATTCCTACACCTTGACTCAACAGTTTTTCTTCTAGGAATTTATCCTAAAAAAATAATCAGATGCCTATCAAGATTTTTGTGTGAGGATGTTCACTAACATAGTATTTATGATAGAAAATTGCCAGCAATGAGAATATCTAACAATTGAGGACTGGCTAAGTGATAGTACTTTTGTTCAGATAGTAGAGTACTATGCTGACATTAAAATTGTTTGAGAATATTTAATGTCAAGGGAAAATGCTCATAGGGAAAAAGCAGAATTTACTGCAGTATATCATAGGATCCTACTTTTGTTTAATTACAAAAGAAAAATTGTGGGGCATATATAGAAAAAAGACTATAATGGAATCCCCTCCTCAATTTTTTCTCTGGTAATGAGATTTTAGGGTACATTGATTTTCTTCATATTCCAAGTTCTTCAATGATCAGGTATTACTTTTATAAGCTGAGAAAGTTTTTTTTTCCTTTTTTGAGAAAGATTAGCCCTGAGCTGACATCCACCTTCAGTCCTCCTCTTCTTGCTGAGGAAGATTGGCCCTGAGCTAACATCCATGCCCATCTTCCTCTACGTTATTTATTTTTTATTTATATATTTATTTTTTTTTAGGAAGATTAGCCCTGAGCTAACATCTGCTGCCAATCCTCCTCTTTTTGCTGATGAAGACTGGCCCTGAGCTAACATCCGTACCTATCTTCTTCTACTTTGTATGTGGGATGCCTACCACAGCATGGCTTGCCAAGTGGTGCCATGTGCACACCCAGGATCCGAACCAGTGAACCCCGGGCCACTGAAGTGGAATGTGCCAATTCAACCACTGAGCCACTGGGCCGGCCCCCATCTTCCTCTACTTTATATGAGGGACGCCTGCCACAGCACGGCTTGATAAGCGGTGCTAGGTCCGTGCCCGGGATCTCAACTGGCGAACCCCAGGCTGCCGAAGCAGAGCATGTGAACTTAACCGCTATGCCACTGGGCCGGCCCAGAAAGATTTAATTGGTTCCCCACTCCCCAAAAAGTACATTGAGAATATTTTCATTTAAAGCAAATTACGTTTTAATACATGAAGCAATAAAACATCTCTGTTCTTTTGCTTTTTTGTCATTATAATGTGTTTGTGGGGTTTTTGTTTTTTAAACTAATGCCACTGTCATTCTTTGGGTGAGAGAAATGGCTTTGAAAAATTGGAGTTTTATCCAAAGAGAAATTATATCTCTTAGCAGGAACTCAATAAAATATCATCTTTTGTAATCATGCAATGATGTTGGACTTAAATGACTTACTAGCACACGGGCAGTGATGTTTGGATCGGTTGTTTATGGCAAAGTTCAGGTTGACTGTGCGTTTGCTAAAGGTGGATGAGTGGCCGTGGGCTTTGGGAGCCCTTCTGTGTGTTGGTGGTTGAAATGACTCATTATGGACCCTATCTTTACTGGGAAATGTTTGTGATTTGGGAAGGATGAGAACTGTTAACAGATGCTGGTTCTATGAGCAGGTTGTCCAGGGCCATCAGAGTGGTGGAAGAGGGTTTTGGGCCCTGGAGGGTGGGTTTCACTTGTGTGTGGCAGTAGTAGGTGGTGACTGCTGAGCGTAGAAAGGTCTGTACTGTCTGTTGAGGTGAACTTGACTATGAGATTGGTTGAGTTAAGGGATGAGTAGCCATGAAATTATGGGCTGAGAAGCCTTTTGCTTCCTCATCTCTCTCACCAATTACTTGGGAAATCCATAAGGCCTGGAGGAAGATAAATATGGCAGTCTTTTCCTGGAAACGTGTTGAGAGGCCAGTCCAGAGTGCTGGACTGTGGGTAAAACTAGCTTCGCTTGGGTTCATCATGTGGGAGGGACTACTGAAGTTAGGATTGGCTCTCTTGAGAGAGTTCAGTTTTTAACACTCTCTTCTATTTTGAATTTTTAAAATAGATACATGTAGGAATCCACAGGTGCATAGATAGAATTTTCTTTCACCTGGTACCCTGTTATCAACCATATATTACTGAATAATATTACATTGTATGGATACCACATTTTATTTATCCATTCATCAATTGCTGGACATTTAGATTTTCCTGCTCTTTGGATATTATGAACAATGCTGCTGTGAACGTTCATGTATAAGTCTCTATGTGGACATGTTTTCATTTCTCTTGGATATAAACCTATGAGTGGAATTGCTGGCCCATATGGTAACTCTATGTTTCACATTTTGAGGGACTGCCAGACTGTGTTCCAAAGTGACTACAGCATTTTACGTTCTCACTGGCAGTGTATGAAGGTTCCAGTTCTCCACATCCTCACCAAAACTTCTTATCTGTCTTTTTGATTGTAGCCATCTAGTAGATGTGAAGTGTATCTCATTGTGGTTTTGATTTGCATTTCCCTGATGGCTAATGATACTGAACATCTTTCCATGTGCTTATTAGCCTTTTGTTTGTCTTCTTTGAAGAAATGTCTACTCAGATCCTTTGTCCACTTAAATTGAGTTATTCATCTTTTTATTGACTTGTAAGAGTCTTTATACTCCAAAAGTGTTCGATGTTCTTTACGTGAAGAGATTTTCTTTATGTGGGTTATATCTACCAATATTTGCCATATGAGAAATTAAAACAGAAATCCAACATCCATTTATGATAAAAACCCTCAATAAAATAGGTATAGAAGGAAAGTACCTCAATATAATAAAGGCCGTATATAATAAACCCACAGCCAACATCATACTCAACGGACAAAAACTGAAACCCATCCCTCTCAGAACAGGAACAAGACAAGGGTGCCCACTTTCACCACTCTTATTCAACATAGTACTGGAGGTTTTGGCCAGAGCAATTCGGCAGGAAAAAGAAATAAAAGGAATCCAAATAGGCAACGAAGAAGTAAAACTCTCGCTGTTTGCAGACGACATGATCTTATATATAGAAAACCCCAAAGAATCCATAGAAAAACTATTAGAAGCAATCAACAACTACAGCAAAGTTGCAGGGTATAAAATCAACATACATAAATCAGTAGCATTTCTATATGCTAACAATGAACTAACAGAAAAAGATCTCAAGAACTCAATCCCATTCACTATCACAACAAAAAGAATAAAATACCTTGGGATAAATTTAACCAAGGAAATGAAAGATCTATACAACGAAAACTACAAGACCTTCTTGAAAGAAATCAATGACGACATAAAGAGATGGAAAGACATTCCATGCACGTGGATTGGAAGAATAAACATAGTTAAAAATGTCCGTTCTACCTAAAGCAATCTGCAGATTCAACGCTATCCCAATCAGAATTCCAATGTCATTCTTTGCAGAAATAGAACAAAGAATCCTAAAATTCATATGGGGCAACAAAAGACCCTGAATTGCTAAAGCAATCCTAGAAAGAACAAAGCTGGAGGCATCACAATCCCTGACTTCAAAGCATACTACAAAGCTACAGTAATCAAAACAGCATGGTACTGGTACAAAAACAGATGCACAGATCAATGGAACAGAATTGAAAGCCCAGAAATAAAACCACACATCTATGGACAGCTAATCTTCGACAAAGGAGCTGAGGTCCTACAATGGAGGAAAGAAAGTCTCTTCAACAAATGGTGCTGGACAGCCACATGTAAAAGAATGAACATCAACCATTCTTTTTCACCATTTACTAAAATAAACTCAAAATGGATCAAAGACCTAAAGATTAGGCCTGAAACAATAAGTCTTCTAGAAGAGAATATCGGCAGTACACTCTTTGACATCAGCTTCAAAAGAATCTTTTCGGACACCATAACCCCTCACATGAGGGAAACAATAGAAAGAATAAACAAATGGGACTTCATCAGACTAAAGAGCTTCTTCAAGGCAAGGGAAAACAGGATTGAAACAAAAAAACAGCCCACTAGTTGGGAAAAAATATTTACAAGTTATTTATCCGACAAAGGGTTAATCTCCATAATATACAAAGAACTCACACAACCCAACAATAAAAAATCAAACAACCCAATCAAAAAATGGGCAGGGGACATGAACAGACATTTCTCCAAAGAAGATATACCGATGGCCAATAGACACATGAAAAGATGCTCATCATCGCTAATCATCAGGGAAATGCAAATCAAAACTACACTAAGATATCACCTTACACCTGTTAGAATGGCAAAAATATCCAAAACCAAGAGTGACAAATGTTGGAGAGGTTGTGGAGAAAAAGGAACCCTCATACACTGTTGGTGGGAATGCAAACTGGTGCAGCCACTATGGAAAACAGTATGGAGATTCCTCAAAAAGTTAAGAATAGAAATACCTTATGACCCAGCCATCCCACTACAGGGTATCTATTCTAAGAACCTGAAATCAGCAATTCCAAAAGTCCCATGCACCCCTATGTTCATCGCAGCGTTATTCACAATAGCCAAGTCATGGAACCAACTTCAGTGCCCAGCAACTGATGATTGGATAAAGAAGCTATGGTATATACACACACACACACACACACACACACAGTGGAATACTACTCAGCCATAAAAAAGGACAAAGTCGTCCCATTCACAACAACATGGATAGACCTTGAGGGTATTATGTTGAGTGAAATAAGCCAGACAGAGAAAGATGAACTCTGTATGACTCCACTCATAGGTGGTAGTTAACATATGGACAAAGAGAACTGATCGGTGGTTACCAGGGGAAAGGGAGTGGGAGGAGGGCACTAGAGGTGAAGTGGTGCACCTACAACATGACTAATAATGATGTACAACTGTAATTTCACAAGGATGTTAACTTTCATAACCTTAATTAAAAAAATAAATAAAAAATAAAATAAAAATAAAAAAATATTTAATTTTAAAATTTAAAAATAGTAAAACGTATTACATGTTAACATAAGTAATTTTTTATGAAAAAACAGTATTTTGTTTTGTAAAATATAATGGGAAGAGTGGCCTTATTTTATATTTTTGTAAATCTCTTTAATATCTGGCTTAATAGAAGACAGGTGGATTCGCACATCTGCTTCTGCATTTGGTCTGTTGTGATATGTTTTGGCTGAAGTTTGTAAAGAAAATCTGGCCTTACACAGATATACAGTTGTAAAAGGGAGGAGTATTTTATTAGCTTCTTAAGATAATCGTGGTTGTTCTTTGATACTTTGATATCAAAACTTGACAAGAGGTAGTTTCTTAAAGGTTAGTTGTAATGTGGAACCTGAAACTGTATTGATGAACTCTTCACACTCTTTTATGTTGAAATCCGTTGGTCTCTCTTGCACTTTGAATGGATCTTTTACTATTGAATGATTTTGTAGTATCATGCATTGATCATTTAGAAAATACTGATTCACTGAGTCATGCAGCTCTTCCACATGCTGACACATTTCATTATACAGTATTAAAAAATCACATTTGTTAATATTCTCACCTATCTCAATAGGAATGTCTTTAAGTATTGGGATGCTGTCAAGCTCCTGATGATACATATAAATTTCCCCAAATTCTAATTTTGCTTGAAAGCTGAAGTTTTATCATTGGCAACGAATATCGTCAATTATTTTCCATGAAGTGACAGGCTCACTTCATTCAATTTTGAGAAAACGTCTGCCCTGTGCCCATCTTTGTAACCATACTTTGTCAGTTGTCCTTTCGGGTAAAAATAGTGTCCCATAACAAAGTAGCTAGTTTGGCTTGCAACTCACAATTGCAAGAGTACTTTATCTTGAGGCAACCAACGTACTTTGGTATGCCCCTGAAGTGCTTATGCATACTTCCCATTTTGTCACACAGCATATTAAAGAGCATGTAGGGGCTGGCCCCGTGGCTGAGTGGTTAAGTTCACGCGCTCCGCTGCAGGCGGCCCAGTGTTTCGTTGGTTCGAATCCTGGGCGCGGACATGGCACTACTCGTCAAACCACGCTGAGGCAACGTCCCACATGCCACAACTAGAAGGTCCCACAACGAAGAATATACAACTATGTACTGGGGGGCTTTGGGGAGAAAAAGGAAAAAAATAAAATCTTAAAGAGCATGTACTCAGGAGTTAAGTGCTAATACAGTTAATAGTTACTCATCAATTTTCTTCACCAATATTGTTTCATCACTCTTAAAGAGACTTCTTTTTTTAATTGCAATTATGCAAAATCAAGAGTGCAGTTTGGTACCACTGCCTGTGATTCACATAACAGTTTTTCCCACCATTGCTTTACAGCATTAGTGCAAATGGCAGCACCATGTGAAAGGCGGATAATGTCATGGGATTATTACAGAAATAGTTTTGCCCTCACAGGTTCCCTGACAACGTTTTAAGCCACCCCTCCCCAACTCACCCAGGGCCTTAGATGAACTTTGAGAACCTCTGGGCTAGGTGGCATTTAATGGCAATTGGGATTAAATTGTTTGAAAGGCTCTTGACTCTCTGTTATCTGAGAACGGTAGCACAAACTTGCATGGCGATAGTGACAATATGTATTTTTGTGTATTATGTCACCTATAGTTGCATAATTCTTCCCAGTCTTCAGGAGGATTGAAAATCACAAAGCCACTACCATTGAGGCTCCTTTGAAAATAAAATGCTTTCCCATTTTCTTTTTCTTTTTTTTCTTCCAAGGCAAGGACTGTCTTTATCACCCACCTTTCCCAAATGTGGTGTTTTCCTTTATTTCATGTTTTGAGTTTGAAAAGGCAGGGGCCCTTTGGGGCCTTCCTCCATATGTCTGTTTCTCAGAACGCTTGTTACTCTGAAAACCCTAGACTGGTGTCTAGTTCAAGCCCAGGCCAGTAGCTGGCTGGCAGTGATGACCTGATCCTTGCCATGTAAATCCTTGCTGAATGGCATGAGACTCAAAGTTAGTAGTTCATGGAATTGTAAGGTGAGCCCCGTTTCCCAGCCAATTACGACTCGACCTAAAGCCATAGCCAGGCTATTAATGTATTTTGGGCCTTGTCCTCTTTTATATCTTGCCAAACTCTGAGAGTCTACTGTATAGCTACTGGCAACAGGCCTCTGCCAAAACAGTCTATGAATGTATCATTTTACACCTCATTTTTCCTTGTTTCCCCCTGTGATGGCATCTTGCCTGTGTTTCCCACATCTTTCCACCCACTCAAAAAAAAATTATTCATTTAACTTATTCCTGCATTGTGATACAGACTTTTGGCTTCTGTAGTTACTTATTGTGAAAGAGATGCTGAAGAATGAAAATGCGAATATCTTCTTATAGGTCCTTCCTTTCTCAACCACCAGTGGTTCTCTTAAGGGCCCTCTTATGGGTTGAACTGTGTGCCCCCAAAATTTGTATGTCCTAACCCTTAGTACCTGGCAGCCAGAATGTGACCTTATTTGGAGAAAGGTAATCAAGTTAAAATGAGATCATTAGAGTGGATCTTGATCAAATATGACGGGTGTCCTTATAAAATGGGGAAATTTGGACGCAGACAGGCACATAGGTAGAACTCCAGGTGAGGATGGGAGGCAGAGATGGGGGTGATAATTCTACGAACCAAGGGACCCTAACGATTGCTAGCAACCACCAGGAGCTAGGAGAGAGGCGTGGAACAGATTCTCCCTCAGCCGTCAGACACCTTGATCTCCAACTGATAGGTCTCCTGAATTGTGAGACAATAAATTTCTGTTGTTTAAGCCCCCTAGTTCGTGGTACCTTGTTAGGGCAGCCCCAGGAAACTAACGTTGGCCTCGAGACTGACTGCTGTCTGTCATGGCCCTGTGGTTCTGTTATTCACCTCGGGCCTTTGTTCTGTAGGTCTTACCACAGATGGTCTCCCAGGGTGACCTGTGCTCCCGCTGTGTAAGGGTCCTGCTCAGAGCATGCTCCATTGCTGCTCACACTAATGAGGAATGCAAAGGTGAGAGAGGTGTCTTCTGAAGGATGGATGGAGACGGTATCGGACCCAGAGGCAGGCGGCTCCTGTATCTGCTTCCATCCCTTCTGCCCGTTCCTCTTCCCCTGCATTGATTAGAGATGTTGAAATCTGGCTGGCCTCCGCTTGCTCCCCTTTCCTGTGGAGCAAGGAGTGTTGAGCCAGCATGGGTATATTTGGCTTTATTTTCTCCAAGTGCTTTCTCCATGGGACCCTCCTGTGGGTTCCCAGCTGACCGCCTATTTGCACCACACAGCTAGGAGAAGTGGCCAAGAAAAGCGAGCTGCTGGAATGCTCAGGGCCCCGAAACATTACCCTTCGTGGTAGTTTGGTTCTTGCCAGTTTGTCCTTGTAAAACTTTTATGAAGATGTTGTTGTACTTGCATTGGAGGTTGAAAATTGCTGTTAACTTTGCTAAGACCCGTGTCCCCCAGGAATGTGGGACGCTAAGGAAATGCCTCTGGCCCTCCCTTCTGGATGGGCGCTCCGCTGCAGCAGCTGCCTGCGCGGAAAGTTGAGCTGCGTGGATGGCTTAGGGACATCAGCTAGGCCTTTGTTTAAAAATATTTAAAATATGTTTGAACCTCCCTTTATCAACAAAGAACAGTTCCTTTCAGCAGAGAGAAGTTTTTCATTTCCATGTTTTTTTACGATTTTGTTTGCTGCTTTTGTCTATTCGCAACTTCAGAAAAGTGTTCCCATTCACATTTTGAAAAGTGCAGAAGGCGCTGGCTGCATAGTTATGTTCTATTTTGCTTAAGGGAAAAGAGCGGTTTACTTCTACTAGGAACGTAATATTTATGAAGATAATCTTCTCGGGCTAGAATTAATTTTTTCTGGTGCCGAGCTCTGACGGTTAAAAGAAAACAAGAACATGTTTGAGAATGTGCATATTTGAAACTTCTTTGGAATTAGGAGTTAATGGAGGTCTATAAGTAGTGAGAATGAACTTTGGAAGTTACGAAGAAATAAAAATAAAAGAGGTTCCTATGTCAAGACCTGCCGTTCTTAGAACCAGAAGGAGTATTAACCCACTCAAAGTCCTTGACTATTAGGTATTTTGAGTTAAATGTCAGAATAAGGTAGCATTTCCCTAAAACAAGATCCAGGTTTTTCCTTGCCTTCTTCCGTAATGATCACAGTTTTGTGTATCAGGTTTCTGCTTAACTTCAGATCTTCTTTGGGCATTTGCCCAGTGTTATTAGAAACATGAGATACTCCTCTACATACGTGCAGGAAGGGCCAGCGTGTTGCACAACTCCAGGGGCCCCATTCATCTTACAGTATGAGGATTAGACCAGGGTGTGAAGGGTGTTGGCCAGAGCCGGGCTGTGTGTGGCCCTGCAGACAGGTGCTAACAGGAAAGGTGTGGGTGGAGGTCCCTGCTTCTTGGGTCGATTTAATACATAATTATTTTTGGAAATGGACTCTAGCTATAACTCTTGATCTTCTGTGTCCTTAGACCAAATCGTCCATCTTGAGGAGTGTTTGGTCAGCTCTGGGTTCTGGCTTTGCCTTTCAGCCACTAGCTCAGCCACAGCTTGACAGGGGTGAGGCCACAGCCTGTGAAAGATCAATCTGGAGAATTATTAGTTGTCCCTTAAGGTTGCTTTAAAATTCCTTGAGGGCTGACCCTGAAGTTTAGGAAAAGAGTGTATTTGTGTTTCCCTGTTTTGTACCTTTCTCCTCCAAATATTCTTAGTTGGTTCTGGAGGCAGGCATCTGAATGAGGAAGATGCAGTGCACTTAGGTAAACATTCTAGAATATTTCAGAAGGTTCAGGGCCTTGGATTGAGGTTAGTGGTATGCCACCGATGACCGAAGTTCCACTGTACCCTGAAAGGCTGTTTCTCTCCAGCCAGTCACACATCAGTTGTTAATCAGATTTAGCAAATGGCACTTACATCTCTTAGGTTGAATTCTATGAGCTTGCTGTTTTTATAGGTCAGAAATGGTTGAAAATTAGCAATTTCCCATGGTCCTACCCGCTGTTCTCTGGAGAGGCTTAAGAAGGGCGGGGAGCTGGGACCTGTGTGCCTTGTGCTGGTCTGGGATTCTCTCCTCGGCACGCACTTGTGTGTGACATCAGTTGGGTTCTCCACCCTCATCCTACTGCAGTTTACTGCTCTGGAAATGGGGATAATGTGGCGCCATTTTGTAGGGTTATTTAAAGATTAAATATGGTCAGTTGTATAAAGTACCTAGAACAGAACCTGGCACACAGCTTACTCTATGTGTTGTTACATCATTTAGTCATTCTTATGTCACCTTCACAACTTCTGCCATATCTTTGTGCCACCTGTTTAGTCATTTATTTAATGTTTTTCCTTAAAGTGACTACAATTCTAAAAACTAGAATAATTTATTTTGTTGATTCTTAGTTGTTTTCCCTGCTTTTTATCTGACGTTGGAATGTCTTAAAATCCATGGCATATGGGCCAGCCCAGTGGCGCAGCAGTTAAGTTCACACATTCTGCTTCTCGGCAGCCCGGGGTTCGCTGGTTCAGATCCCGGGTGCAGACATGGCACCACTTGGCAAAAGCCATGCTGTGGCAGGCATCCCACGTATAAAGTAGAGGAAGATGGGCACCGATGTTAGCTCAGGGTCAGTGTTCCTCAGCAAAAAGAGGAGGATTGGCAGTAGTCAGCTCAGGGCTAATCTTCCTCAAAAAAAGGAAAGAAAAAATCCATGGTATAATAAACACATGAAAAGATGCTCATC
Organism: Equus caballus; assembly: GCF_041296265.1. Lineage (NCBI taxonomy): Eukaryota > Metazoa > Chordata > Mammalia > Perissodactyla > Equidae > Equus > Equus caballus. The sequence goes on along the minus strand of NC_091691.1, from coordinate 8,876,669 downwards.
ATCACTGATCATCAGGGAAATGCAAATCAAAACTACACTAAGATATCACCTTCCACCTGTTAGAATGGCTAAAGTAACCAAGACGAAAAATAGCAAACGTTGGCGAGGTTGTGGAAACAAAGGAACCCTCATACACTGCTGGTGGGAATGCAAACTGGTGCAGCCACTATGGAAAACAGTATGGAGATTTCTCAAAAAATTAAAAATAGAAATACCATATGATGCAGCCATCCCACTACTGGGTATCTATCCAAAGAACTTGAAACCAGCAATTGAAAGAGACTCTTGCACCCCTCTGTTCAATGCAGCATTATTCGCAATACCCAAGACGTGGAAGCAACCTAAGTGCCCGTGGACTGATGACTGGATAAAGAAGCTATGGTGTATATGTATACAATGGAATACTACTCAGCCATAAAAAAGGATAATATCATCCCATTCACAACAACATGGATGGACCATAAGGGTATTATGTTAAGTGAAATAAGCCAGATAGAGAAAGACAAACTCTGTATGATTCCACTCATATGTGAAAGATAAACAAACACAGGGACAAAGAGAACAGATTAATGGTTACCAGGGGAAAGGTGGGGTGGCCAGTGGGCACAAAGGGTAAAGGGACGCACCTGTAACATGACTGACAAACAATAATGTCCAACTGAAATTTCACAAGGTTGTAAACCATCATAACCTCAACAAAAAAAACTGATGGCATGTCCTGGTTTAATTTTTTTTCTCGTTCACTAAAAGATGTTATGGTTGATGGGGTCTTAGATTTGGAGAAAAATGGTATTTTTTAAAGGAAATTTTGGGGCCGGCCCGGTGGCGCAGCAGTTAAGTTCACATGTTCCGCTTCTTGGTGGCCTGGGCTTCACTGGTTCGGATCCTGGGTGCGGACATGGCACCGCTTGGCAAAAGCCATGCTGTGGCAGGCATCCCACATATGAAGTAGAGGAAGATGGGCATGGATGTTGGCTCAGGGCCAGTCTTGCTCAGCAAAAAGAGGAGGATTGGCAGTAGTTAGCTCAGGGCGAATCTTCCTCAAAAAAAAAAAAAGAAAACGAAAAAAAGGAAATTTTATCGAGAATTTATGCTCATTATCTTTTCTAATTCGTGCTAAAGTGGCTAAATGTCTTTTGTCTTAAAAAGTCCACCTGTGTACCACCTAGAATGCTCTATGGGTCGATTGGCGGTGGCTTGTGGCCTGTGTTTTGGGAAACTCCTGGTGCTGTGAATGGTTTGCAGGTCATGTTGTGTGGAGCAGCTTGGGGACCCCTGCCAGGAGCAAGGAGGCAAAAGGAGTAGCTTCTCAGCCTGTTCACGCAGCACAGCCCTGCTTTTATCTTCTCATGTATTGGAGTTTTACTTAAGGATTGGTTTATAGAAAGGACTTAGGCTACTAGACATAGTTTGAAAACCTGCAATGAGCCATCATTTGCCACACTCACAGCCTGACGAGGTCCCACAGGCTGGGCAGGATGGGGGTGGGAAGGATTCTCTCCATCCCTGGGGCAGGAAGGGCACATTGGCCAGGGCTCTGTCCACTGCTGGAGCATACTGAGTACCACCGAGGAGGCTAGAGACAGGAACGTCTGGCCTGGCAAGCCCTGCCTTCAAGGAGGGCATGTGTTCTTTGCAGGCTGCTTTCTGGGATGGAAGTGGGCTGGTAAGGAGATGTGTGAGGCCTACCCCGTCCCAGAAGGGTCTGGACAGGAATGCAGTACAGAGAAGGGGGGCGTGATGGATAGTTCCTGCTGAGACCTGTAGATCTTCTGTTAGATGAAGTGTCTGATGGCATTTTTTAGATTATCTGAGCAGCCTTTAATTTTTGTTTCCTTGATTTTTTTAGCAGCAGCTTCTTGCATTGGGTAACACCAGAGCTTCCTAGAAACAAAGGGACCTTCTGACTCTTCTTCCCTTCCCTTTTCTGGGGCTCATGTTTTCTATGTAACCGAGAGTACAGCGTGGAGAATTTGAGGAAGCTAGTTTTGCCTTTTCGCCTACAGGACGACAGTCTTGTCCACAAAGCAAGGAATTTGTCTTTCAGCCCTTTAAAGTCCCTTGGGCTGACAGAGACACTTTCCCTGCTAGCTTCTTAAACCTTGAGCTGAGCAAACAATTACTTAATTGCCCAAAGCAGTATATGAGGTTAGTGTGGAGGACTTCATGCATTCCTGCTTTAACTTTGTCTGCGAGAGAGCTGAGAACTGAGTGAGGCATTCCTGCTTCTTGAGACCTCTCTGGGCATCATACTGCGTTCTGTAGCGGAGGAGGGGCTTCATTGCTTCAGGCCTAGGGTATAAATGGTTGAGAGGGCTTTGGAATCAGGCTGGGTCACTTTGGTAGGAAAAATAAGGCCTAATAGCCATGACCCCTTTACACTTCAAAATATCTTCAGCCCTAGGGGGTCTTAGAAGCCAAGTGGGGTCCAGGAGCACCAGGAGCCTCGACTGGCTACTTCCCCCGCCCAGCACCTCTTGATTTGTTGAGAAAGTGCATTTGAATTAGGTCTAGAGAAGGTGATAGGCATGTTATGTAGAACACAGGGCTTTTCATTCAAGGCTGTCTGCATTAGGAAGTAGAATTATAGAGCAGTGTAGATTTACATGGAGCATCTTTGGGTTTATTACAACCTTAGGCTTTATGGAGCCAGGACAGTGCTTTCCAAATTCTGTCTTCATCAAGGGGCTTTGCAGTCCTGAGATTTTGCTTTCGTGGCACTGGTTACAAGATAAGACTCAGCAGTTACAAAATTCCAAGCTGGAGATTATCATCTGGAGCCACTCCACAGAGGGATCCTTGATCTGACTCTTCACTGTGTCACTCACAGCACCTGTCACGATGCATGTCACTCAGATGGTGCTCAGTAAATTTATTGAAGAAGTTTATAAACTTACAAATTGCCTTCTGTTTAGAGAACACTACTCACTCTTTCTGAGACCTTGTCCATTACATTGTGTCCCCTGAGATCGTACCATGTTTAGAGGTGGGAAACAAATGTTTGTTGTGCTGTTTGGGAGCATGGAGAACTTTGGGGTTGGGGGAGTCAAGAAGGATGCTTTGAAAAGCAAATGACTCTTCTGTCCAGTTGTTAATAAGAGCCGAAGTTACAATTCATTGGACTGAGTTTTGTTTTTATTGAAACATAGTAACCAGTTGATCTATCAACAACTATTTGAGTGCCTATTAGGCAGGCAATAAATTAGTGATTGATAGATTTGGAGATGGATAAAACAATTGATTTAACTTCTGTCTCAATCTAGAGAATGATTAAAAAGTCGTTGATTTTTCCTATTGGGAAAGGTATCTGACACAGTGATTAAGAGCAATGACTGGGAGCATGGTAGGCGGAGGGAGGTCAGAGTGACTGGTTTGAACTTGGCTCCTAGCTGACTTCATGTTTCTTTGGGTATGTCACCTCCTGAGTCCAGGCTCCTCTTCATTGCACAGGGCCGGTAGTCTCTCTCCCACCCACCTCACAGGGAGGGAGAGATGTGACCTGTGTTGTGAGTTGTAAGGACTGAATACCCTGAAGGTGGTGGTCAGTGATGGGGGAGGGAATCTAAGAGTGGCCCTCGGGGGGTTGCAGAGGACTCCAAGAGCCTCAGGCTTGTGACTGGTCGCATTTGATTCTCCTACCCTCCTAGGGTGCTAATTCACCCAGTGTCCTTTCTCAGACGTATTTCCCAGTTTGGCTTCTCTCAGCTCAAGAGCAACAAGTTACTGTGTTCAAAGCTGAATGAGTTGCATCCAGTACGTTTTGTCTTTCCATCTTATGGCAAAGACTAAAAGGTATTCTGGGAGCTTTCAAAAGTGAGCACTGGCTTCATCACCAGGTAAGAACGTTGTCACTTGGGAAGACCAAGCTGAGGAGGAGAGTGCCCTTTCTGGTCTGGAATTTCTCAGCGATCACAAGCACTTGTGAAAATTATCGTTTGCTTACTCACTCTCTCATCCTTCCCAAGGGAAGGCTGAACTGCTTTTTAAGTTTGTCTTGCCACCACTGGGGTGAGAATTCTGGTTTTGTTGAAAAATTAGAGCTTAGAAACAAGCAAATACAGGCTGATCTTTTTGGGAGGAAGAAGGAAGCTCAACTTACATGAACCTCTGGCCTCACAGCTCCATGGCTCCCCAATGAGAAGTGACCCGTTAGCTGTGGAAACCAGGGGGGTGGAAGGATGCTTTGCCTTCTGACTGCCATTGTCACACCCATTAGCTGCCGCCTCCTCTCCCTCTCCTGGAGGAGTAGTGCAGTTCAGCAGAGAGATAAACTTCTGGCCTGAGTAGACCTCTTTCAAATAAGATCATGCTCTTCTATGGCTAAGACATTACTCATTCTTGAAGGTGCATTTTGAAGTGATAGCATCTTATTACCATAATAATATTAGATAGAATCATATGGAAGTGCCATTTTTGTAAATAAAACATTGGCAAATAGTGGCCATTTCATACCATCCTTCCCACCACTTCTTGAGAGTGTTGAGTTAAGATTTCTGTCCTAGAGTCAATTTCAGATAGAAAGTGGAAAGCCTGCTTGAGTATGTTTCTTATCTGTACTTGACCTGTTTCCTCTGGTCTGGGCAAGTAATTTTCAAAGTGTTCTCAGAGGCTCACATTCATCAGAATCACCTGGAAAGCATGTTGAAAACCCAAAGTCTGTGTCCCAGTCGCAGAGATTCTGATTGGGGTTGTGTGTGTGACTGGACCGTGCATTTTTTCTTTGTTTACATTTTTTCCTTGAGGTGAAATTCACATGAAGTGAAATGTACAAATCTTAGGTATACTATCCCATGAGTTTTGACGGATGTGTCCTCTTGTGTAACCCAACCCTTATCTTTTCTGTCAAGATAAAGGACAATGTGACCATCACCCCAGAAAGTTCTCTCTTGCCCCTTTGCAGCCAATCCCCACTGGATTGCATTTTTAATAACCCCCAGGGCTTCTTATTAATAGTGGCTGAAGCCAGAGAACCATTGTTAATTAATGAACAACAGCACAGCTCAGAAGTTTCATCTGGCAGGAGGGATTGCCATCCAACTAAGGTTACCATCCTGAATTCAAGGTTCTTGAATTTTATAGCTCTTGGATCCTATTGACTGGGACTATATTTAAGAAAGATATTTTGGCAGCTTGGTTAGAAGGAAATTGTAGCACATTCACCTTTGGGCCTGCCTTGCTGCCCCCTTCTGAAATTGGGGTGTTTTCAGTTCTGGGTGTGGAGCCTACATTTTTGTTCAGTTTTAGCTCGTTCAGGCTGCTATAATGGAATGCCACAGCCTCCTAGCTTATAAACAAGAGAAATTTATTTCTCACAGTTTTGGAGGCTGGAAGTCTGAGATCAGGGTGTCAGCATGGTAGGGTGAAGGCCCTCTTCTGGGTCGCAGACTTCTCGTGGTATCCTCACTTGGCAGAAGAGGCCAGGGAGCTCTCTGGAGCCTCTTTTATAGGACACTAATCCCATTCATGACTTACGTACCCCTCAGAGGCCCCACCTTCTAATACCATCACCTTTAGGGGTTAGGATTTCAACATGTGAATTCTGGGGGGACACAAACATTCAGACCATAGCAGAGCCTTCACCTGCTGGGCTTTTGCTTGCTCTGATCCCTTCTTGGAGGGGTCCCCTGCAATTCCATAGTTAGGGATTCCCAGCTGCTCACTTTTCTCTGGCTGTTCTAGCCATTCTAAGTGTGGAAGACTGCGCCTTCCTCGGCTTCTGCCTGGTGACTCACCCAAGTGCCTGTCTGCCTTCACTTTATGGTGCTGCCATTTATTTTTCGTAATATAAAGGTTTGTCGTTTGACATACATTGTCTCATTTGATCCAGAGCCGACGGTTGACACACACATGTGCCCCTCACCCCCGTTGGGGAGAGAATGCATATGCAATAGTTAAGCTTAGAAAAGTCAAAACACGATAGGTGGTCAGAGGTGGGAACAGTGATAGTGAGTTGAAGGGTTCTGGAAAGGTCACATAGGGGCAATGGCTAGAGCTGGACCATGAAGAATGGGTGGGGCCAGGGAATGGGGCATGAGGACCTCCAAGTGACCTAGGTGAGTTTATGATGACATCTTGCTTTTGAGTAGCATTAGACATTCTTTAGCATTCTTTACCTTCTCTTTTCCTTTCTAACAACTCTGTGAATTAGATGGGGCAGGTGGTTAAATCCTATTTATTGTCGACAAGTTGAAGCCCGGAGAGAATAAGTGACTTGCCCAAGCCTACACAGTGAAATTAGTGGCAGCCTGTGCTTCTGACCCTTGCTATCTCGAATTTCCTGTGTCCCCTGACCACCTGCTGGTCTCCAACCGTGCCCCCCCCACCAACACACTTTCGTTGCTGGTTTCCTGTGGTGTTTTGTTTTGTTCTGCACTGCATGGTGCTACTAAAGCAACATCTTAAAAGAATATCATTTCCCCTTTAACCCGTAGCGTCAAACACATTTCTGTATCTTCTAGGTTCGAACCGGTCCTGACCTTAGTTTGATACTTTTAAGATAACTTGAGGAGGACAGAGTAAGAGTATATTTGGACTTTTTTCCTTTCTTGAGATTGTAGAGAAGTATTAGATTTCAGAGTCTACAGTTAACATTGTAGTCACTAGCCAGATGTCACTACTTAAATTTAAATTACAGTCGTGTGCCGCAGAACAACGGTTCAGTCAGTGATGGACTGCGCCTACGGCTGTGGTCCCGTAAGATGAGTACCATACGGCCTAGGTGTGTAGTGGGCTTTACTGTCTAGGTTTGTGTAAGTACACTCTGTGATGTTCGCACAGTGACAAAATCGGCTGACAACGCATTTTTCAGAATGTATCCCCATTGTTAAGTGATGCATGACTGTAGTTAAAATTAAATAAAACTTAAAATTCAGTTCCCCAGTTTCAATAGCCACATGTGGCTCATGGCTCCTACGCTGTCAGTGCAGAAATAGAACATCGCTGTCACTGCAGAAGGTTCTGTTGGACAGCACTGGTCTAAAACCGCAGTCTCAACTGAGTGACTCCCCCATAACCTCTAATTCTAGGGAGCCTCTAACTTCTCCATAACCTCTGACCTCGCAAGGTAGGCTTGGAGTGCAGAGGAGTGCAGAGGAGTTGTCTGTGGTACTGACACATGTCTCAGGCCGTGTTCTCTGGTTCATCGTCCTAAAAGACACGAGCAGTCACTTGTTTTTTCACAGAGAGGGACGACCTCTGACATTAGCTGTCGGACTGACTCTTGTACAGGTGCTACTGCGATTGGGTCACATGCCTCAGTAGAACCAGAACCACTGTGTTATCCTTAGTCTCATAGTTATATGTGGCATGTTACGTGTGCCCTTAGTGGCACGTATTTACATGGTGGTGTGTGGCTGGATCACCGTATAAAAGTGAAGATCCATGCCTGTATCTGGGGAGGCACAGGCCGAGAGGACAGCTGCAGCCAGAAAAGCTCCTGTACAAAGGAATGAGCTGCCATGTTGCTGCCTCCGCTCTTAAGAATGTTCTCTATTGTGGTTGCTGGTCTCTGACTGGAATTTGTTGTGTACGTTCTTTGAGTTTGCAAGAATAAAACCCTGAGGGGCCGGCCTGGTGGTGCAGCGGTTAAGTTCTCACGATCTGCTTCGGTGGCCTGGGGTTCGCCAGTTTGGATCCCGGGTGCGGACATGGCACTGCTCGGCAAGCCATGCTGTGGCAGGCGTCCCACATATAAAATAGAGGAAGATGAGCATGGATGTTAGCTCAGGGCCAGTCTTCCTCAGCAAAAAGTGGAGGATTGGTGGCAGATGTTAGCTCAGGGCTAATCTTCCTCAAAAAAAAATTATTAAAAAAAAAAGAATAAAACCCCGAATGCAGAGTTACAGGTAAGGGACTGCTCCTAGTTCAAATGCATCAAGGCAAGTGGTTTGTACGGAGAGTATCCTTCTGGAAGGGCGAGGCAAAGAGGACTTTTGTATGTCTTAGCATGAACACTGCCTCTGACCGGATGGTAAGACATCCCAAGGGCTCTGCTCTAAGTTTTAGCCTTTATTCTTAAGTTTTAGCCTTTATTCTAGCAAGATTACGGTTTGTGAAGCATGGAGAAGAACCACTTTTATACTGGCTGTCTAGAAACAGTCTGGTCTCTTTTTGGGTTTTCCACGGCCATTACTGGGTTGTTGTCTCCTTTTTAGTTTTCTGTGGCCCATTTCTGAGCTAGACCTGAATCAGAATATGAAAGTTCACTTTTTTCTCCACCTCTACAGGTCATCATGTATTTATGAATTAAAAGCCCATCTGCATAACTGAGGCTGTTGGTAATGATCAAGTGGTTACCACTCGGATGCTTGTGACTTTGAGTTGGGTTGTAGAGCTCCATGGTAGAGGTGTTGAATCTCTCTTCAGAATGTTGTCTTTGCCCTGAATTCAGCCACTTCCTTTTTAAAAAAACACACATATTTGAGAGATTTTCATACAACAAACTAGCCATTTAAAGATTGGAAATGCAGAACATTTCATCACCCCTGAAAGTTTCTTGTCCCTTGGCAGTCCATCCCTTCCTCCACCCCAGCCTCAGACAATCCCTGATATGCTTTCTGTCACTATAGATGAGTTTGCATTTTTCTGAAATTCTATATATATGGAAACATGCATTGTGTACCCCTTTTAGGAGGAGGGGAGGAAGTCTGCATTATCTTATTCAGCGTGAGGTTTTTGAGGTTCATCCATGTTGTAGCATGCGTCAGTGTTTTCTTGCTTTTTATTGCTGAGTAGTATTGCATCGTGTGGATATACCACATTTTATTTATTCATTTACTTGTTGATGGATATTGGGTTGTTTCCACTTTTTGGCTTCTACAAATAAAGCTGCTATGACTGTTTGAGTACAAGATTTGTATGGACAAATGTTTTCATTTCTCTTGTGTAAATACCTAGGAGTGGAATGGCTGGATCACCTGTTAGGTGCATGTTTTACTTTATAAGAAACTGCCAAACAGTTTTCCAGAGGGATTGTGCCACTTTGCATTCCCGAAGGCAGTGTATAAGAGTTCCTGTTGCTCCACATCCTCGCCAACGCTTCATATTGTCAGTCTTTTAATTTCAGCCATTCTAGTGGGTAGGTAGTGGTATCTTCTTGTGGTTTTCTGTTTCATTTCTCTGATGACTAATGATGCTGAGCATCTTTTCATGTGTTTATTTGTGATTCCTATCTTTTCTTTGTGAAGTGTCTATTTAAATCTTTTACCCATTTTTAACATGGGTTGCATTCCTATTATTGAGCTTTAAGAGTTTTCTATATATTCTGGATAATAGTTCTCAATCTTCTTTTGAATTTATAGTAATTTTTTTTTTTAAGATTTTATTTTTTCCTTTTTCTCCCCAAAGCCCCCCGGTACATAGTTGTGTATTCTTCGTTGTGGGTCCTTCTAGTTGTGGCATGTGGGACGCTGCCTCAGCGTGGTTTGATGAGCAGTGCCATGTCCGCGCCCAGGATTCAAACCAATGAAACACTGGGCCGCCTGCAGCGGAGCACGCGAACTTAACCACTCGGCCACAGGGCCAGCCCCTGAATTTATAGTAATTTTTATCTTTGTAGTCAAATAAGAAAGCCTAACCTTCATTTTAGTGTTTAAAACTGAATTCTCTCCCAAACCTATTCTCTCATTCTTCCTCATCTCAGGTAATAGCAGTTCTATCCTTGGAGTCATTCTTGACTCCCCTTTTTCTCTGCCACCCACGTCCAACCCATCAAGAAATTCTGCTGGCTCTACCTTCAAGATAGATTCAGAATCCAACCGCTTCCCACCACGTCTGCTTCTGCTTCCCTGTTCCAGCCCACCATCATTTACCCTCTGGATTATTGCAAGAGCCTCCTAACTAATGTCCCTTCATCTACCTGCCTCCCACTTCCTGCCACTGCCCCCACTGCATCTTTTCTCAAAGGTAGCAGCCAGAGTAATCCTGTAAAATGTAAGTCAGACCATGTTACTACTCTGTTCAGAATTTACCACTCACTTCCCAATCATTTACGAAGGCTTATAAAATCCTTGGTGGTTTGGCCTGCTGTAACCTCTCTCCCCTTTTCTCCTCCCACTCTCCTCTCTCCATCCCCCTTGCCCACTCTGTTCCAGCCACTCTAGCCTCCTTGCTGTTCTTCAGACATGCCAGATCTGCCTCAGGTTTTTTGCACTTGCTGCTGTTCCCTCTGCCTGGAATAATTTTCTTCCCCCAAGCATGACTCATTCCCTTTATCTCCTTTTAGTATTTGTTTAATCAATCACCTTCTGCTCAGTGTGTAAGTTTAATTTTGAATCACTTCCCTTTACCCCCGGTTCCAAACACTAAATATAAAAAGAAAATTAAAGATGTAGTTATTCTCAAAAACAAGATAAGCATATCTAGGGAAAAAAGTGGAACAGAAATACAAAGCAAAGATTGACGCTGAAGCCACAGTCCTCTGCGCTGTGAGTCTGAAGTCGGGAATGGATCCCTGCTCACTCCGGCGGGGCAGTGGGAACTAAAAGTAGCCCATGGGGGGAGGGGACTGGAGCCAGACTTGTCCCTTAAAACCAGGGTCTGGGCTGGGCTGCTCCAGCTGTGAAAGGAGGTTAAAAACATTCAAGACTTTTATTCTGGGTGAAACCTAGGGCAGTAGGAGGAAACAGTTACAGCCTTGCAGCTCACACTTGGGCCAAGGCCACCTGGAGGTGTGATGACTGAAGTTTACCAGTATCCCTATGTCCTGGGGGTCCTGATCTGTCAATACAAGACCTTTTCCAGGCTTAGGGATCTTGGGAGAAGTAACCAGTGTGGGAGTCGGGGTGCAGAAAAGACCTCCCAAACTGCTCCCCCCACCCCCACCCCCCGCCAACTAACTGACTCCTTGGGTTTGCAAACCAAAATAACAAAGCATCTAAGGAGAATTAACTCCACGAAGATAGCCAACAAAGTCAACAATGAGAAATTAATTTGTTTGAGGTTAAATGAAAATACAGCAGTCTGACAATGGCTTTATAAGGGGTGTTTAGAATTATCAGAGATGAAAGAAGGAATTACAGCTACAAGAAAGAATAAGAAAATATGAAACACAACAGGCAGAAAGGAAATATTAATAGGTAGATATGAAAAAGAGTAACATACAAAAGTTGGAAATAAAAAATAGGCATTGAAATTTAAATCTTCATAAATGAAACTCCAAACTGGACAAAGATGCAGATAGGATTAGTGAATCAGAAGACATGCTGAAGATTTTACCCAGAATACTGTAGAGGAGGAATAAAAGTATTTTGATGGGGTCATTGGGCGACATGGAGGGCAGACCCAGCTGAGCCTCGAACGCAGATCTGATAGGTGTTATAGAGGAAGAGAGTAAAGGGCGGTAGCAGGTTCAGCGCTATTCAGAGAGCTGAAGGCTAAGAATTTTCCAGAAGCAATATAAGACATGAATTTTCAGATCGAAAACACACACAGTGCTTTGCTTAATGAGATGAATTAAAATAAACCCGCAAGTCCACCCTCAGACATGAGCAGTGAAATAGCCCAACATAGGGATAAAGCAAAAGTCTCCAAAACTCCCACAAGAGAGAAGGTAGATGGCCTACAAGGAAGTTACAATTTAAGATGGCCTGTCTTTTTTTTTTTTCTTTCCTGTCTGCAATTCTGCTTCATCTCAAGCCTTAATCCTAAATACTAAGACAGTAGGTTGTTGCTTACGCTCCAGTTAAGGTTTGCTTTTAGGCAGCCACAAACTTAGCCTCATTGAATGGGGAGGGGACCTGTGTTTGAGTGGCCACCCTCTGTTACATACTGTATTGGAAGTTGTACAAATTGGGTTGTTTTTTCCCGTGTTTTATAGATGAAGAACCTTTAGGCTCAGAGGGGCCAAATGGCATGCTCAGGGCCACGGCTGTAGAGAGGAGTTCAGGCTGTGGCCCAGAGCCCAGGCTCTGTCCACCTCTCCTCAGAGTGGTAAACCAGCTAAGCAGACATCCCTAGTGATCTGGAGTCAGTTCTCCAAGCTTAGGTGTAAGTTAAAGATCCCTTGCTGGGGGCTGGCCCCGTGGCCGAGTGGTTAAGTTTGCGCGCTCTGCTTTGGCGGCCCGGGGTTTGCAGGTTTTGGATCCTGAGTGTGGACATGGCTCTGCTCATCAGACCATGCTAAGGTGGCATCCCACGTGCCACAACTGGGAGGTCCCACAACTAAAAATACACAGCTACCTACCAGGGGGCTTTGGGGAGAAAAAGGAAAAATAAAATCTTTAAAACAAGACAAAAAAGATCCCTTGCTGCAGCTCCTATTGTGGCAGGTGATCTTTTTCTCCGGAGCTGTGCGTCGTCTCCTGGCTTCTGGCCGTGGCTCAGCCGCATCCTGATGAAGGAGATGGGGTACCCTCCTGTACCAACAAACAGACTAATCCAATACCTGCTGTACTCCCTACACCACCTCGCAGTGAAAAAAAGAAAAGGGCGATTTCCTGTCTTAACATATTGCTGGACCAAGTTGGTGCACTCATTGTTTGCTATTATGTATTACTTTTTTCTTGAGGTTCGGAAAATTGATAGAGATTGGTAATTTTCTTCCATCCAAGGTCAAACATGTCATTTTTTACATCCTCCTCCTTCAGTGAGACAAGGACCTGAGACCTTTGCAGAGGTAGGAACTGGCAAAACAGGGCTTTGGGGAGAAATATCTGAAAGTAGACAGGAGACGTACTAGGAAGGTCACTGATTTATCGAGTGGGTAGAGTGTGCTTGAGATGAGGGTGCTATGGGTGGGTTTATGATGTAGTAAAGGCATCAAAATCAGGGGATTGAGATATAAATCAGTAATATATCACATACTTGGGCATTTATGAAGTAGCCTAAGAAATAGTATTTCCCTCTCTGGAGATTTCCTGCCAAATGTGGCCATCCTGGATTTGGTATTTTCATTTCCATTGCCACGTCTGTCTTAATTGACCCAGCGTTTGGCTGAATGTATTATGGACGTTTGCATGTTCTTAAATTTGGGCCTTTGGCCTGTGGAGGCAGAGGGTCATGAAGCTCTGTTTGTCCTTGTCCCTAACTGGTGTATGACTCTGCCACCCCCCAGACTGGATCACCCATCACTTCTCGAGTCCGTTATCTAGATCCCTGCCGGCCCTTCTCTTTGTCTCATTGTTATTTCTTTTTTATTTTTAACTCAGGCATAGCCAGATAACTAAGAAGATATTAGAACAGGAACCATTCTTAGCACTTGGATTGGGTAAAGCATGTTACTTTCTTTTCGGCAGCAAGACAATAATGGGAGTATATTTGATGTCTGCTGTGGCGGGGTGGTAAAAGGCCCGGGCTCCTAGGCTGCCTAGGTTTAAATTCCAGCTCTGCCACTTCCTTGTGTGTGACCTTGACCAAATCACTGAACCTCTCTGTCTTGGGTTCCTCATCTATAAAACGAGAATGCTAAGAATACCTCCCTCAAAGATTGTTAGGATCAAATGAGCTAACACCTATAAAGCTGGTAAAACAGTGCCTAGAACACAGCAAGCACACAGTAAGTGTTAGCAGCTCTTAGTATTATCACTGATGTTTTAGTGCGAGGCACTGCTCTGGAAGTTTAACGTGTTATCTCTAATCTTTACAACAACTTTATAATGTCTGTATTGGGATCCCTATGTGTGGATAACAAAACTGAGAAGGAAAGGATCCTGTCTGTGCTAGGAGGCGTCAATTGGTCTGTGTGGGCCTAAGGCTCTGCTCGTTGCCCTGGAGTGTGCTGCCTTCTCTTTTGACAGGCCCTGGGAAGCAACCCTGTCATCTTGACCTAAAGCTTTGGTGCAAAGTGAGAGCTGGGTGCACCCTTTAGTCAAGCACACATGACAAGGCAAGCCAAGGCCTGACCAATCCAGCTGGTATAGGTACAGTGAGCCCCTTTTAGATTCAGACCATTTATCACTTGCATAGACAGCAAAAGGAAGAGTAGACAAAGGTGCCGGCTCCTCACGGTCTTTGTCCCACACACCAAAAAGGTACGATGCTGAAACAGAAGGGGCCAGATGACTACGGCATGACTTGTGGGATGCCCCGTTGCTGAGGAGTCAATTCTAGCCTACAAATGAGCGCTTTTATCTTCTGCATCTCTCTTCCGAGGGGAGCGGGACAGAAAGCCTCATCTTTATCAGAACCCGGGAGGTAATAAGAAATTGTCTTATGACAGCCTCTCAGGGGAGGCAGGGAGGTGAGTGGGAGATGGCCTTGAAGCACACCTCACGATCCCCCCACTGCCCCCAAGTCCTCTCCTGTTGACTGAGTATCATAGGCATTCAAGCCTTTGCCTGTGTGGCCCATGTGGGTACATGCGAGGGTGGCATGGCCGAGTCATTCCCCTCTCCCCGCCCGGCTCACAGGCCCACGATCTCTCCTCCTTTGACCTGAAGTGCTTGGGTACCCTTTTCTGACGTCTCTCCTGATACACACCAAGGCTAGTGAGCTTTCTAGGAATAAATGTCGAGTTTACTCAACCTTGAAGATAGAGACACACATGGAGTATAGTTTTTTGTATCTGTTATACACACTCGCACCACATGGCCTTACCCTCACTTAGAAACACCATAAATACAGGTTTCTTTGTATGTGAACTAAGAGCCACCTGGTTTCTTTAGTTGGTAGCCTTGAAATTAGACACTACAAAAACCTGTCCATCAGTCTGACACCTAAGAGCTGAGTAGTTGAAGACTCCAGGAGCTTGTCCCCTGCATGCCCCCCTAACCTAGTGCCCCAGAATTTTGGGGGGTGGGGAATGGTAACACAAAGCAAAGGATCTCAATTAAAAATAAGAAGTCCAGAGGGCCTTTTTGTCATCCATCTGTGGTATCAAATGCCAGTCACTGTACTAAACTTTGAAGGTGCCCTGTTGCTAACGAGTGTGGGTTTAAGGAGTAGCTTTAATAGGATTGTCCAGGGCAGACCCAGCCTGGGTTGTGACCGCCCCAGTCCACTCTTCTTTGAACAGGAACTTTTATAGCAGATGTAATAAAGCATAGGTAGCTTAATGAGGTGAGGAGTAGGCAAGAAACTGTTCTAGCTTGTGCTAATAATTCCTGATATATAGTGGCTGTCTGCAAAGAGCCTGAAGCACAGCTCAGACATTCTCTCATTAATCCTCCCCAAACCCCCATGGGGTAGGCAGGTGGCAGGCATTCCCCTTACTCTCAGGATCAGAGAGAATGGGGCACTTATGTGACTTGCCCAAGGTCATACAGGGTGGCAAAGCCCAGCATATAATTTATTGCTTTAATGTTTGAGCCTGTGGTTTCCTCTCCTCCTTATCCCCCATCCCTGCTATTAGCAGACTATGCAGGGATATTTTAATCAGGTGATCATCATCAGGTGTCCCTTCCTGAAGCGCTCTGGTTTGGAAACTCACCAGGGCAATTACAGAGAAGCAGGGATGAAATAGGGTGAATCTGTAGCCTATGGGTGTAGCTAGTGAGTCCTCAAGAAACCCAAGGTGCCCCCCGCCCAGGGTTCTTGCCTGCTGTGGATTTATCATTGGTGTCCTGCTTTCCTGCATTCTTTGTGGTGGGTTTCTTTCTTGATTACGTGGTCTTGGGGATGTTGAATGGGGATAGTTCCATTTCCACCCCACTCTCCTTCCACCCATCCTTCTGTTTTCACTCTGTTCATGGTGGCACTGGCCCCTGGCTAGAGCCCTTTCTCTCTTAGGCTGTACACCCTAATATACCCCCTTATCCTCCAACGTTGGATTCCTAATTTATTAAGTACGTTGGCTTGTGCCAGCTCAGGCAGTGCAGGCGCCATCCCTCTTTTATGGATGTGGAACTGAACCTCAGGGTTGTGTCCTTTTCATCACACCATGCCCCTGATGGTAATTAGAGTTTTGCCCTTCTGTTGTTTTTTCTTTTCTAACTTGCTCTTTATTTGCATAACTCTTTAATAACAGTTTTATTGAGGCATAATTCACACATATACAATTCACCTGTAGAGATTGTACAATTCAAGGCTTTTTAGTATATTCACAGAATTATATACTGTCACCACGATCAATTTTAGAACACTTAAATTCATCTCAAAAAGAAACTATGTAACTTTTAGCTCCCACCCCCATCCTCCCATTCCTCCACTCTCCAGCCTTAAGCAACCACCAAGCTACTTTCTGTCTCTACAGATTTCCCTATTCTGGACTTTCATATGAATAGAGTAACATAAGATGTGGACGTTTGTGACTGGCTCCGTTCACTCAGCATAGCGTTCTCAAGATTCACTCCTGTTGTAGTGCGTATCAGTACTCTGTTCCTTTTTATGGCCAAATAATCTTCCCTTGTATGGGTATACCACATTTTGTTTACCTGTTCACCCATTGATGGACATTTGCGTTATTTCTACCTTTTGGTTATTACAAATAATGTTCTTATAGACATTCATGTACAAGTTTTTGTGTGGACGTATGTTTTCGTTTCTCTTGGTTATATGGCTAGGAGTGGAATTGCTGGCTTAGAAGGTAACTATGTTTAATCGTTAGAGGAACTACCTGATTGTTTCCAAAGCAGCTGCACCATTCTGCATTCCCACCAGCAGTGTGTGAGGGCTCTAATCTCTCCACATCCTAGTTAACACTTGTTATTTTCTATCTTGTTGATTACAGCCATCCTAGTGGGTGTGAAGTGGTATCTCATTGTGGTTTTGATTTGCATTTCCTTGATGGCTAATGATGTCGAGCAGTTTTCGTGTGCTTATTGGCATTTGCATATCTTTTTTTGGAGAAATATCTATTCAGATCCTTTGCCCATTTGTTAATTGGGTAATTTGTCTTTTTATTATTGGGTTGTAAGAATTCTTTCTACATTCTAGTCCCTTATCAGATATATGATTTGCACATATTTTCTTCCATCCTGTGGGTTGTCTTTTCTCTTTCTTGATGGTGTCCTTTGCAGCACAAAAGTTTTTAATTTTGTTGGAAGTACAGTTGATCTGGTTTTTTCTTTGGTTGCTTGTGCTTTTGGTGTCATGTCTGTTGCCCCACTTCCCGCTTGCCGGGCATGTGGACCCACCTTGTATCTAATCCTCACGAATACATGCACAGTGCAGAGTCAGCACTGCCCTTCAGATGGAGAAACAAGGCTCGGAGGTTACCTGACTCTTCCAAGGCCACACAGAAGTTAAGTGGCAGCGCTGGGATCCCCTCCAGCCAGTGGCTCAAAGCCCATGTCCAACATATTGTGACTCTAGCACAGTTTGCTTGTGGTATCAGCATAGAATGACAGGCTCTGCTCTTAGGCTGGACACTAAAGTATCTGCTCTTACCACTATGTTAAGAATACCCTTCTCAGAACAGTTACTTGGTAAATGTTGGATTATTCCTCCCGTC
The DNA here is from genome assembly GCF_041296265.1 of Equus caballus. Lineage (NCBI taxonomy): Eukaryota > Metazoa > Chordata > Mammalia > Perissodactyla > Equidae > Equus > Equus caballus. The sequence continues at coordinate 8,859,343 of NC_091691.1, read as the reverse complement.
TTACTTTCTATGTTTTTCCAATTAAAGAGACTTTCCAAATAAAAATGAACTTAGAATCTTGATTGAGATGTAGTGAACCTACCTCTCAGAGGCCTTCCTTTCTTTGCATTCAGAAAACTACTCAAGAGTACAGCAAGCCGGGCTTATTATATCCATTGGTTCCTTGTAAGAAACTCCTTAAATCTCAGGAGTCATCTTTATTTTATAGAGAACCCCTCACTTGCACTTTATTGTAATATTTGGGGATGTGTTTTTTCGGGCATACGGTGAAAGGATTTTTAGCTTTGTTTTAAGTGTTTTTGTCTGTTTTGTATGTGTTGAAGAAAGGAAATGAAATTATGGTGTCACTTCATAGAGTATTTCTGTGCTCGGGTGGTCCTCTTGGACAAGCTCGAAGTGTTCGGATAACCAGAGCTACACTGCTGTCATCGTTGATTAGAATAGTGTTGTTGAATCCGCCCTGTATGCTGGTGTAAACCTTCTCTTGTGTTTTTCTTGCGGAGCCCTCGCAGCCAGCCTGTGCTTGCGTTGGCAGCCAGCGCACACACGCGGTGCCTGGCTCTCCAGCCTCCAGCGCGTTCGGAGAGCGTTCTCAAGGGTGTGCTCAGCCCTGCTGGACCAGCCCATAGGTGTCATTTTGCACATAAATGTTTCTTAAAACTTTATACCTGGCACTTTTTATGTCATGTTATTGTCATCATTATCTTCTTATGATTACATAATATGCCATAAATTATGCACATTGTTTTGCTTGATTACATAATCGGGGGCGGGGGTGCATTTTTTTTTAAAGATTTTATTTTTCCTTTTTCTCCCAAAGCCCCCCGGTACATAATTGTGTATTTTAGTTGTGGGTCCTTCTAGTTGTGGCCGGGGTGCATTTTTATAAGTTTTCACGGTTTGGAGAAGGACTTCTTGAAGATTTCATCATATAAAATTACTTCTTTGTTTTGGATTACTTCCTCAGGGTCTATTCTAAAAATGGAATTAGGGGAGAAAGAAAAGCTTAAGGAGCTTGGGCTTTGTTGCTTATTGCTAGACTGATTACCCCCAAATCGAGCCAACTTGTAGTTTGGCCAGGTGTGTTTGCATATACCCTACAGTCTTCCCTTGGTGGGTTTAGCACTGGTTCACTTTGGTGATTTTGCTGTGCGTTAATCAGCAACAGGGTTCATGGTTTTTCTGTTCTTACTATAAACTATTTATATACATCCCTAAACTCTCTGTCGTTTCATTCCTTTCTGTTGTATCTTTATTCTGTTACTGATCATATGGAGAAGTTTTAAGAATACATTGTTCTTTCTGAACCCTTTGTTGACTATATATCTTGTCAGTTGTCCTAAAGGAATTGCCTTTGCTTGTGTTGCCTCGTCTTTTCTCATAATAACTTAGGATAGCCAAACTGAACTTTTCTCTACATTGCTATTCACTTGTCCCAACAGGATTTACTAAATAATTCCTTTATACATCCTTATGTTACTCCTGGTTTGCGTCACAAGATCTTATAAAAATTTAAATGTGTTTTTAGAATTTCATTTCCACTTTCTTTGGTCCTAGTTTCAGACCAGCATTATGTAGTTTTAATGATTTGTTGGTTTACAGTATTCTTTTTAAATCTAGAAGACTGAGAATTCCACTTTTATCCTTTCCCCTCCAACGTATTTCTTCTTAATTTAATAACTCTTTGGTGTGTGTAAGTACCTAATCCTTACCTTTTTATAAGAATAATCAAGTGTCCTTTATTAAACTGCCTTGCAATTTGAAGTAAAACTCTGTCAGTGGATTTCTGTGTAGAGATCAATACTTGTCATCTGGTAGCTGGGTGAGTCACTTTAAAAATGAATTTAGAATTCGCTTTTGCTTTAATGTTTTCAGATGCTATTCTCTAGTCTGTTGGATACTTTAAAAAAAAATGAAACATCTCCTTACCTATTTGAAACTGGAAATGGAGGTTCTAAATGAAGGTTTGTAAAGTCAGACGTGAGATGTACACAGCGTCATGTTTTTAAGTTTCAACATAATTATCCGGCGAAATGAAAATCCAGGGGATGGGAGATATTCAAGTGAGAAGGTGGGTTTGGAACACTTGCTGCTTTCCCCAGGTCCTGATGGCAACTTCTTGGTTGTTCTTTTGGTACAGAGGAGCCAAATAGGACAGAGCTTGTTGTTGGCTTTTCTCTAAAAAGTGACACCCACTACAGGAGACTCCAGCTTAGTGTTCTGAAAACCAGCACCCTCAGGGAAGAAATGCTGGTTTAATCCTCAGGCAATTGCCATTTGGAAGTTTCCAGCAAACAGCTGCAACAGCCAGCTCCTTTTCTGTGTCTGGTGCAATTTCCATCCCCATTGCTATGACAACAGGGGAAAAAAACTGTATTCAGGTACTTCTGGATTCTAGATCCAGAAAAAGGTTTAGGCTAGGTTTGTTCAAAGAGCAAAAGAGAGTTGTCTGTTTCTTTGTACACAGTAAAGAAAAAATAATCCTTATGATTCAGGCGAGATATGGGTGGGGCTGTCCTTTCCTTTCTTTCACATAAATTATATGTCTTGCTTCTAGCCACTACACCTTTTAAGAAAAAGGTCTGGGGCTGTTGTTTCATGTGAAATTCTGTACCACAGTGACACCCTACCCTGGCCGACAGCGGCAAGAGGACAAAAGGAAGGAAGTTTCCCTTTTAAATCCCTAGGAATTTTTCGATGAGATAATATTACAGAGTGAAATATCTCTCCTCCTATTAGTTCAGTGTTTGGCTCCTGTGTAACAGTAACCCACTTAGAAGCAGGCGGCCCTTTTGAAGTTATTTTAAACTTTCAGTGGAGTGTAGAGATATTGTAACCTTGGATAAGAACACCACCAGCCCTGGTTTCAGTTTTGCCCTTTCCGACATGTGGAAAGTGCACCAGTATATCTCAAGGATTTTGTACTGAAAGCTTCTTAAAGAGCTGGTCTTGCTTTCAAAGCTTGGCTTGATGTACCGTACTCAAGGGAACATAGTCTGTTTCTCCAGATATTTAACCTTGTCTGACATAGTCTTGGCTTTGAAGTTCTGGTAGATTCTTTGTCCACTAACAAAACAATGAAACCATGATAGTCAACTTCATTGGGCTCTGAAAAATTTGAAGAAGGACCGTCTTCATATTTCAGTACAAAACCAGATGTTCTATAGCTGCACTGATGATGGGCGGGTATACGCATTGCTTGTTGTTGCTCTTTTGCCCTAGCAGCTCCTTATTCAGATATGTGAGGGCCAGCCCCATGGTATGGTCATTAAGTCCTGTGCACTCTGCTTTCGAAGCCTGGGTTCGTGGTTTCAGATCCTGGGTGCGGACCCACACCACTCGTCAAGCCATGCTGTGGCAGTGACTCACATACAAAATAGAGGAAGACTGGCACAAAGTGTTAGCTCAGGGCTAGTCTTCCTCAAGCAAAAAAAAAGAGGAAGATTGGCAACAGATGTTGGCTCAGAGCAAATCTTTCTCACCAAAAAAAAGAAAAAAGAAATGTTAAGTGGGATGTTCAGGGCCTCTTCTAGAAGTTATAGGATCGGTCTGTGGGAGAAAATTGGGGCTTCTCGAAACAATCACCTTGGTTATTGTGTCTGCCATCTCTGTAACACCCAAATCTACATCATACTCTGGTGCCACCTGGGAGTTATTTTTGGTTGTGGGGGTGGTGAGAGCTGCTGGTTCTTTCTGCACCGTGTCTCCCTGAGTCATCTCTGTGCCGTGTTCTCAGTCATCCCTGCCCGGGTCCTGGATGGCTCCCAGAGCAGCCGTCCCAGACAGAGTCTCCCTCCAAGTGTCCACTGTCCTATACAGGTTGCCTTTGGGGTCTCTCTTTGTACCTGATGGAATGCTTCCCAACAGGACCCATAGAATCTGCTGCAGTACCTGGAGGAAGGGACTTCTGTCCAGCAGTGCATTTAAAGTTTTTAATCAAAATAGTGCGTGTATATTTTTATGAAAAGGCAAAGAGTACTTCATGGCTTCTAATAAAAAAGAACATTCCTCTGTTCCACCCTTGCCATCCCTGATTGCTAATTCTCAGAGGCAACTATTTTCATTTATTTAGTGGTTTCTTCTGCTATTCACTTCTGTGAATATTTCTAAATTTCGATGAATCATTTCTAAATAACAAGCATATATTGCTGCTTCCTATTTTTAGTCATGCTATGGAAGATGAAGATTTTCTTCTCTTCACCCCCTTCTCTCCCTTCTCCCCCCACAACATTCGCATACTTCCCATCTCTACATTTTTCCAGTACAGTTGTCGTCTCGTAAAGATGTTTCAGTCAACGATGGACCACATATTCGGATGACGGTCCCGTAAGATTAGTACCGTATAGTGTGTAGTAGGCTATACCGTCTAGGTTTGTGTCAGTATAGTCTATCATGTTCACACAGTGACGAAATCACCTAACAACACATTTCTCAGAATACATCCCCATCATTAAGCAACACACAACTATAGAGTTATATCACGATTGTCGTTTAGACCAGAGTTTACATCATTATGGCTGTCATTCTTCTCAGCCAGGCCTTATCCTGATTGTGGTTTATAATTCTGGTGTAACTTTTTGGTTCTTTCTGGAGTTAATAATTGTTCCCCTCTCCCCATTGCTTTAGTTTGCTACATAATTATCACATTTAATTCTTTTGTTCAGAACTAGAACACTCTTCTTGGTACTGTCACACCCACTGGGTAATGACTCAGGTTGTTGTTGTTGTTTGTTTGCTTGCTTGTGTGGCTCTCCTGCATCCTTCATCCTTCTGGTCCCTGGCAGGCTGATTGCATCAGCTGTCATCCTGGGATTTCCGATTGTCATCAATTTCTCTTCTCTGTTGAATTCCCTGTGCCCTGGATCCCATGCCTGCCTCTTCTTGGTTTATCCCCTTGTTTTGTTGGAGCTGACAGCAGCTTCTGAGATCGGACATGGGTGGGAAAATTTGAGGTTTTGCTTTTGAGGAGGAGACATCCTCTGTTCTTCTTCTCCCTCCACTGCCCTTGTAAGGTGCTGTCATGTCCACCTGAGTGAAGGGCAGCACTGTTGTGTTCTCTGCATATAGGAAGTGTTCATGCCTCTGCATGCCCAGCTGCTGGGGTTCCACAGGCAGGCCAAGAAGGAACAGCCTTTGCTCCTATGCCATTGCCAGTAAATCTTTTTTGCCCAGGGAATGTCTTTGGTGACTTGGTAGTCAACAACTATAAGAGCAAGGCCTTTTTATGTTCATGCAGTAATGTGATTAAATCCCAACCTATTTGCTGGTCCTTCACTTAGCCGAGCAGAGACCCAAGTGGCTTACCAAAAACAGAGCAGGAGGAGTGGCAGCAGGCTGAAAGGAGTCCCCCAGCAGTCATTTATTGAGCACCTGTTGGGCACAAGGCTCTGGGTGGGATGAAAGGGGACCTCTGAGTAAGACTGCCCTTCTAGAAGCAGGTGCCCATCTTAAAAGGGAGGCTGAAGGAACTGTGGTAAGCACCATATAGAGCATTTGGGAGGTGGAAGCAACTAGCTGTATTGGTGCAGTCAGAAAGCTCCACAGAAGGGGTGACATTGAAGCTCGTCTTGAAGCACAGAGTATTCTAGGTAAAGGCATAAAGTGCAAGCAAACATGACAAGTGTAGAGAAAGTGAAGAAAGTGAGAGGTTTCCCATCGACAGAGCATCTACTGTGTTACTGTGGTCGTGTGTTTTATCTCATTGAATCCTTACAGCAGCCTGTTGAGGCAGATGCCCCATTTTACAGATGAGAAAATGGAGATTTATAGAAATCAAGTCATCTGCCCAAGGAGATGTGCCTTATAAGAGCCAGGAATGAGGTTTAAAAACACAGGATTGCATGGTTCCAAAGTCCTCATTCTTTCTATCCCAAAACACCCCTTTGAACACAATCAGGAGTAAGAGAGCAAGGGCCACACTTGCTAATAGTGTCGGACCTCCCGATAAAGGACTAACTGGGCATTTCCATCCCTTGACTTAAGCAAGGACATTGACGTCCCAAAGTTAATTGTTCCGATAGCACAAGACCAAAGTCATAACACTGGACGTATTTTCTGTTGTATCGTCACACTTTAATTGTAGCTTGTTAGTTATTTGCATTGTTCTTCTGGGGGCTTCTCCCGGGAGTTTTGCTTGTCCTCTCGTTTCAGGCTATTCTTCCCTTTCTCCAGTGTTGTCTGTGCAGTGAGTTTTGTCAAGTTCCGTTTTAGGTTTCCCAGTCTGTTTGAGTTTTTCTTTATGCTTTTCATTACTAGTTCTGTCCGATGTCCCTGAGTTCTTACACAGGATTCAGCCATTTTTAACCTTCTTAAAAGTATTAAGGCAAAAACTTCTTAAATTTCAAACATCTGATCAGGTAAACTCCACACGTCCAAACATTTTAAGAAAATAAACTCAGAAATGCCTGTAAGTTTTAAATGCTTGTGTGCCACATTAAGTTCAGTGTTAAAATGCTTGAACATCTTCATTAATGTGTCCTAAGGTTAATTCTAAATGACTAAGCATTCAGAATGCACACAGGGGGCCGGCCCCATGGCCGAGTGGTTAAGTTCATGTGCTCTGCTTCGGCAGCCCAGGGTTTCGCCGGTTCGCATCCTGGGCGCGGACATGGCACCGCTCATCAGGCCACGCTGAGGCAGCGTCCCACATGCCACAGCCAGAGGCGCTCACAACTGGAAAATACAACTATGTACTGGGGGGCTTTGGGAAGGAAAAAAAAGAAGATTGGCACCAGTTGTTAGCTTAGGTGCCGATCTTTAAGAAAATAAATAAATAAAAGCTTTTCAAAAAAGAAGTGCACACAGGTCTTACATGTAGTCACTGCCTGTATGTCACTGGCTGGTGTCAACCTATATGAATTAACAAGCCTGGTTTTTATGTAACGACTGTCTGGAGCAGTCCTCTGGAAGCAATGTCTAGCTGAATCTTCAGGAAAATGTATGCATTTCATATGTAGGTAGTCCTCATTCTTTGTAGATGATTGTAACCAGAAAAGAACTATGGGATCTCTTTAAATTAGAGGCTAATATGTCTTAGTAAATAGTAGAAAGAAGGGTTTGATTTGGGCTTTATCTTGAAAATGGAAACTGAAAATAATTGTTTTTTAATTTAACAAGTTACATTATAATTTCAGCTTTGTACTGATCTCTGAGAATAAACAAAGAATGAATCCCGTGTGGGCAGTGTTGGGATATTTTCGGGAAAATTGTATGAGAGTACGGATGTGGCATTCTTCTCTTATGTTTGACTTCAACAGCAGGATCGTCTAAAGTTATTTTTCTAAAAATCTTAGAGGACTCTCTCACTTTTTCCAAAGTTCTGTATTAATCCTTTGATCATTTTCCATGGAAGCTCCGTGTGGATTTCTTCTTTAACCTTTCACCAGAGTGTTTGCCATTGGCTTTGCTTGGAACTGTTGTTGACTAGTATGATTTTTATGAACTCCATTATATTCTGCATTGATCGCTGATTTGCAGTTCTAGTTTGCAACTTATTTACATGGTCTAGTCACCATATCATCTGATATTCCAATAATTAGCAAGAGGTTGCTGTAAGGATTAGAAAATTAAAATGCATGAACAGACTAACACAGTAGATGCTCAATTAATGAGAAAGCTCTCCCCCTCACTTTCCCTAGACTTTGCATATATGTTTACATTTTATACCTTTGCCTAGAATATTCCATCCTTTGAGACAGGTCAGTTCATGAATGAATATGTTCATGATATGGCTACTTGTACCTCCCTATAAAACATTCTGCTGGCCTCATAACTTGGAGCCCTTGGGAATAGAGAACCCCAAGGTGTACATGTTTGGAAACCTGGGGTGGCAGGCATTTCTGGAAGCCAACACTCTGGTCAGGGGCGAGCTGACAGAGGCCTGAATCTTTTCAGCAGATGGGTTGATGAGCCCAGGTACACGTGAGGTGTGGCTGAGATTGAATTCACAGGCTCAGTAGTTTGGGCACCTGGAGATGTAAACTGGAGTCAGGAACTCAGGAGAGAAGGAACTCGAGTGGAGCTGGGAAGGTGGCAGAGATCGTGAGGTAGATTTTTGATCTCTAAGATGTGATATTGGTGGCCTCTTTGCCCTCCACGGGAAAATTAACAACCCACACCAACCAATTGTACCTACTGGCACTTTAGAAAAATTCCTTTTGGTTTTTAAGTCTTTGATCCCTGTTTAGAAGTCAACACCCTTGACAGAGCCAACATTTTGAGCTGCTCTCAGTAACCCCAGTGTCAGCAGAAGATTTGATAGGTGAGTCTTGATGGAGAATGGGAGGGCTTGACTACGGAGGAGCGAGATAGGGCCCAGCAGAGTGTAGCCTAGGGCTCCTGGCCTGACAAACCTGAGGGGACCGGTGGGTGTGTTTGAGGCTTACATAGTTCAGATTTTTGCATGTCTGAGGATGCGCTCTTGACATGCCTCTCCTGTGGGCTTGGGTTCTGCCCCTCCACAACACAAGCCTCTAGCCTGGTCAGGCCCACTTCCTCCTCACCGTGGCTGCAAAGGGCCAGGCCTGGGCATCTCCTCTGCTTCTACTGCTCTGGGTTCTCATTCCTAATCCTCTGCCTCCTCCCCCTCTCTCCACATCCTGCCCACCCTCTCAGCCCTCCCCTTCTCTCCAGCTGCCCTCGACTGTCCTCTCTCTTCCCACCATAGCCTTTACTCTTTGTGTCATGACTGCTCAGCATTTGAATCATATGTGCTTTAGGTTTATTCTCTCATGTGTGTATGCATTTCTCAAAATGTGTCCCCTGAAACGGTGTGATTGTATTAAACACAAAATGGGCGTATAATCAAAGGGTAAGAAATGCTGGTTTTCGCAAAGGTTAAAGAAACCTTTTGTTTTTTAAACCTTAGGTCTCCGCAGAGCTTTAATTTACAAATGTAAATCCTGAATCCATAAGAAGTGTTTCTTAGCATTAGTTACTTGTTCAAGAACCTGGTTTTCATCTTGCAGGGCTAGTGTTCTGCAGCACAGGTTTCCAGAAGGGCTACTGTAATTGGCTTAGGCCCTGGAAGGGTGGAAACCACATCATTCTCTACTGTGGATCCCCATGTTAGCTGAAGGCAGTCATTTCTGAGTAAATTCTTGGAACTTTTTTTTTTAACTTTTTTATTATGGTGAAATTGATAGAAGATTCACCACTTAAACCATTTTAAAGTATACAATTCAGAGGCGCTTAATACATTCACAGTGTTGTGCATCCATCACCATCATCTGATTCCAGAACATTTTCCTCACCCCCAAGGGAAGCCCTGTACCCAGTAAACAGTTACTCCCCATTTTGCCCAGCAGCCACTAATCTGCTTTCTGTTTCTGTGGATTTGCCTATTCTGGATATTTTGTATCAATGGAATCATTCAATATGTAGCCTTTGTGTCTGGCTTCCTTCTTCAGTAAAGTTTTGATGCAGTAAAGTTTTGATGCATCTTAGACCTGCATGATACCTGTACTCGCCCAGCGTAGCTCTTTATTATTGGCCAAACCTTATGTGTGTGTGATTAACAAAAAGCAACTCTCCATCTGGAAACCTCCAAATCATGTGGCCAGTTTAAAAATATCATGGAATACTGTAGAAACGGGTCAGTGGTGAGGTTGCTGTTGACATGACTTGACCTGGGATTTTGGGAAGCTGAGTTGAGCTGGGCTGGGATCCCTTTCCTGGAGGTTAGAGGTGACTGACTTCTGACACGATTGGCTTATCACCCTCGATTAGCCCCTCTCTAGTCAGAGGTCTGCATTTCAAGCTGCTCAGCATTTAATAACCATCGAACATCCTAGAGTGGGCTGAGGTCTTCAGGGGCAGCTGGAGAGAAACTTGTGCTGTCCGCTGAACTGCAGAACCCTCATGGTCCTTTGGACACGCTCTTTGAGCCTAAGGACTTATCCAAAAATTGGATGTTCCAGGGCTTTCCATCTCATGTGTTAGAATTCCCAGGGAGTGGGTTATCCTCACCACTATAAAGACAGCTGCTGGCCACCCCGTGTAGCCCCCTGTGCTCACCTGCCTCATGGGCTTGTGCAACCCTCTTCCATATTGTTTCATTGAATCGCCAAGGATCTCATCTCTGGGTTACACCCTTCACTCCTCCACTCACTGATGCCTCTTGAGTCCAGGCACAGCTCTGCCAGAAACCCGTCTACCTCAAATAACTATTTTCAGTGTGCCACCTTTCTGCCGAAGTACCTGTGGTATTTTCTTGGTGTCCACACTCCTTCCTAATTTTCGAGCTCATCTCTTTCCTTCTCCGTGTCGACTGTGGCCATCCATATGGATCAGGCTGGTCTCCTTCCTCTTACCCCTCAAGCCCTTAGCTCCTCCTTCCGAGGTTTGGAAAGATGGCCTGCCCCCTTCTCCTTTTTCCCCTGACCAGCCTAACTCTTTCTTTGAAGCTCGGCTCAAGGCTTAGCAGTTGCACAAAGCCTGCCGAATCGTTCCAGCAATTCTTGCCGCCTGCACTAAACTCATGTTGCCCTCTAATACGACAGAACTGAGAGCTGGCAGCATTTTTTCCTAGAGACTTTATCACTTAGTCTTTTTGCCCCAATCGGATGCCCAGCTCTTGGAGGAAAAGCCATTAAAGTTAAGCAGATGGAGTGGGAAGGCAGTGGACTGTGACTCTAAAGGCTGAGTCACCTCTGGGTGCGGCCTCTTGCTAGCTGTGTTGTCTTGGAAAAGTTACTTATCTTGAGTTTCTGTTCTCATCTGTAAAATGAGTAGGGGATAATAAGGTAGATGTATTAGTTTCCTATTTGCTGCTGTAACAAGTTACTACACACTCAGTGGCTTAAAGCAACACAAATTTATCTCTTAAAGTTCTGGATGTCAGAAATCAAAACTGGGTCTGCAGGACTGCATTTCTTCTGGAGCCTCTAGAGAGGGTCCCTTTCCTGTCTTTTCCAGCTTCTGGATGCCGGTCACCTGCATTCTTTGGCTCATGGCTCCCTTCTGCATCTTCAAAGCACATCATCCAACCCCTGTTTCCATTGTCACATCTCCTCTCTGTTTCCATGATTTCCTTTTTTCCTTATAAGGATCCTTGTGATTACATTGGGCCCACCCGGGTAGTCCACAATAATCTTCCTATTTCAAACTTAATCACATCTGCAGAGTCTCTTGTGCAGGTAATATATTCACTCACAGATTCTGAGGGTTAGGACACAGATGTCTTTGGGGGCCATTATTCTGTCTCCCACAATGGATTCTTAGGCCTCTTGTGTCTCTAACATCCTGTGAATCGAAAGATTTATTTCTTGCAGTTATTTAAAGAGTTTAGCACTGTGCTAGGCTCGTGAACTTCTTGATAAGTTCTGTTTGTCCACGAGGATTTCCTGTCCTTGGATTGTTATTACAGATAGTAGGGCCTGATACAACTCAGTGATGGAACCGTGAGCACAAACCTTAGGATTGTTCTGTTTTCAGACCTCAACTACTGCACTTTTACTAGTGAAAATTTGACGATGCTCCTCTACCTGTCTTATGATTTTGTGCTTTGCAAATTTTGAAAAAACCTCAAAGAATTTCATCTGTTTCCTGCTAACCAGGGATAGCCTTTAAACAGCCTATTAATTCTATTGGTGATTTTGCCATATGTCTAGTGGTCTCTCCATAAATTCCTGAATGTGTTTCCAGGTCTTCTTGCATAAATTGAGGTAGATGTGCTGTTAACGTCTAGAAGCCAAATAGTCTTGCATGCTAACCTCGCTGGTCTCATTGGTAATTGCTACTTAATGTTATGGTATTTATTTCCTAGCAATTTAGATTGGTATTTACATGGCAGTTATGCTATTTTTCTTTCCCTGCATCCCATCGGTTGGTGTCTACCTTGGGTGACCACTATTTACAAAGCTAGTGAAAAAGCATCCATAAAACATATTTATAGTAGCTTTGTTGTTTTCTCTCCAGTGTTCAGTTCACTGTCCTGAAATAGGATTCCCCATGGGTTGAAAAATGTCTCCCTCCCATATAACTTAGTTTTGAGGTTACTTTTGACTGTTGAGCGTCAGAAATGCACAGTGTGAGTCAAGCAGATCTGCAACCTGCGTATTAAAGTTTTCTTTCCGTTTTGTTTCCTAGATGCACCCACTGGGCCTGTGTAATAACAATGACGAAGAGGACTTGTATGAATATGGCTGGGTAGGAGTGGTGAAGCTGGAACAGCCAGAGTTGGACCCGAAACCATGCCTCACTGTCCTGGGCAAGGTAAGCACCGGGCCCTCCGAATTGTTCTGATTCCGATGCGTGTTCTCCACTCGCCCATTTCCTCAGTTTTCACATCGTTGGTTACAGGGAACAGCCATGTGGGCGCAGCACTCTTTCCTAGCTGAAGTGATGTGGGTTGAGGACCAAGACTTGTCTTGTAGCAGCCCACTGTGGTGCTTACAAGCTTGGACTGTGATGGAGACTGCCAGCCTCAGAGTCGACTCCATCTCTGGTCCACTGTGTGGCCATGGGCAAGTTATTTCTCCTGAAGGAATCTCACTTTCTTGTCTGAGAAATGGGTTGATAATAGAGATTCACAATACCTTATCTTACACCCTCGGGGCCAGATGTTTCAGAATTCTGAGATTTGAGGAGTTTGGAAAGGTATTAAGGTGCACACATTTTACATTAAGTAACCCCCGGGGAGATCTGGGGCAGCACTCAATAATCAAACACATTCATATCTGTGTAGCAAGCTATGTAGATATTCACATTAAGCGGGATAACTAAGGGCCGGCCCAGTGGTGCAGCGGTTAAGATCGCACGTTCCACTTCCGGGCGGCCCGGGATTCGCTGATTCGGATCCTGGGTGCAGACATGGCACCACTTAGCAAAACCCATGCTGTGGTATGTGTCCCACATATAAAGTAGAGGAAAATGGGCTTGGATGTTAGCTCAGGGCCAGTCTTCCTCAGCAAAAAGAGGAGGATTGGCAGTAGTTAGCTCAGGGCTAATCTTCCTAAAAAAAAAAGAAAAGAAAAGTGGGTTAACTAAAATCTAAATACCTTCATGTTAGTTCAGGTCAGCTTTGCCTCCAGATGAGTTCAGGTCCATTAAGTTTTGCTGCCAAGTAAGTTATGGAAAAAGTTTTGGGTTTTAGAGCTTTTTTGGTTTCAGAATGGCAGACAGCAATTATGGTCCTGTATTAGAACTTACCTCATAGGATGGTTAGGAGATGAGATGAGATGCAACCGTGTAGCACAGAGTAAGCTCTCAAAAAATGTTTGCTGCCATTGGCTGCTGTCATCCCATTTAAAAGTACTAAAAAAGACTTTGTTTAGCCAAGAGGGACAGCATTGCCTCTGACTGCAGCATAAGATAGAAATAAATTTATTTTGGAAAGCCATCTGTCAATGATCCTAAAATATAACAGGTAACAGCCTCTTTTAAACTGGATCATTTTGTTATAGAGAAAGGTTTGGAGAAGGTTATTAGAATTTTGGTTGGAGGAAAGGTGGTATCTCCTAAGGATAGTGTTATTGTCTGAATGTTTTTTATATTCTCAGAAGCTACTATTCTAGATACTTTGGGGAGACAGCTGGGGGGAAAACAGTCTTGGTTCCTGACCTCTCATGGGATATTGGGAGATGCAGGCCAGAGAAGAGGTGGTTCTGATGCAGGCTGCTGGTGAAGGAGCCTTTCCCAGATTTGAAAATAGCCCAGCAGTGTCTCCTGAAAGACTTGTGGCCCAGGAGACCCTCATGGGTCTAATCTGTTTGTGATTTTTGTGTCCCGCTTGTCTTCTGAGTATCTTCTGAGACTTGTCGAGTTCTCTTGCTCTTTGATAGGGTGGAAAAAAACCCTCACTGGAGTTATTACCTGTTTGGTTCACAGTTCATGAAGTTGAATCAAGATGTTTTAGGTGGCCCAGGCCCTGATACTTCATCGTTTAAATGGTTGGCCAGAGCTGCTTTATGATGCTAGGAAAGCGGCGACCCCCTTGAGAATATTTTAGTGTTTTCATAGGAGAGATGCCAGCTACATCCAAAGGTTGGGAACAGTGCTTTCCTTGTAGATATTATGTTCCTAATATAATATTTTCTCCTGGACTTAAGCTGCTGCTATGCAGGGCTCAGCAGTTTGGCTAAGTTTGTTTTGCCCCAGTCTGGTGGGGCTCTGCCTTTGCATCTGTTGTGTCTATAAATGGGTTGCAACAGGGCTCCCCGGGATACCCTGTTGTTCTCCCATGGTTTGGTGGTGTTGAAGTCACTCAGAAAACCCAATTGTTTCCTCCACCACCTGGAACAACCCAATAGTGGTTTTACTTGAAGAGCTTTGTATGGTTTGGCCTGCTGGCCTGTGAAGCCGGGGGAATAAAAACCCTAGACATATATTGAATCATTAAGTAGTTCTTGGGTTTATTCGTTCACCAAATATTTATTGAATGCAGGGGCCCAGAAGCTAAGCATGTGGTTCTACCTGCTTGCAAGCAACAGACCCCCCATGTTTCTGTTTGGAGAGGCTGTGTGGCGGCCTGGCAGTATTTACACGTGGTTAGTTACTGAAATTTGGCTTAACACCTGAATAAAATCATTAGCAAAAATGCTTGGGCCAGACAAATCAAGACAGTTTCACGTTTGTTTAAAACCTTGGTTGGTACAGGAGGTGCAATGAGTCAGGCCTGCCTCTCTCTCTCTCCCTGCCTCCCTCCCTCCGCCTGTCTCGATACCTCTCTCTTTCTCTCTCATCTTCTTAAAGTGTAGTTCTCAGCTTCAATTTTATTAACTTTGCTAACTGTATTTTTTTTTTTTCTGAGCTCACAAGGGTAGTAGCAAGAGACTAGGGTAAAGAAAACAAAGTGATGCTCACTGGCAGCCTGATCTGTAGACAGCCTGGTTTTCTCTCTTTGCTCTTGGGGGCTATGGCAAGAAGGAGGCAGACGGTGGAGAGAGGCACGAAAGAAAGAAACTACAGCCAAGTCAACATCGAGGTGGGGGGAGGGACTCCTCTATATAGATGTTGAAACTTGTTCAAAATCATAGAAGGGAGGACTCTGTCAGGCCTTTGGAAAAGCCTGTGGGAGCACAGGGGAGGGCCAGACACAGACCCCTCTCCCTCCCCCGTCACCCACCCACCCACAGAAAGTGCCAGGGGGGTGAAACTTCGAAACAAGAGAGGAATGTCCTAAATTAAAAAAACATAAATGCCTCTCCAGGAGTTCAAATAAAGTTTCATTTTAAAAGCAAAAGACATAAACTCATCACCCTGGTTTATTACTGAGTGCTTTTGAACTCCTCAGAAAGGAACACTATAAACTCAGGGGAGAAAAATGATTTATGATCCCCTCCTTATAATCTTTTTGATTCTGTGGGAGGCAGGGCAGACAGTAGGATCAGCTAGGGAGGCAGAGTTGGGGTGAGGGTGAGCCCCCCCAGGAATGTGGCAGGCCAGGGCACCAGGCCAGGCCCTGCCTCACACCAGGCCCGGGGCAAATCTCAGCTTTCTGGGCCTCTCTTTTTCACTTCATGTGAAGAGGTTGATCTGGGCTCCTTGCTCTTCTAAGATTTTGAGCTTCTGTATCATATTTAAAATCTCCCCTTGATATTCTAGTTTGGGGAGATTCTAGTTGTAGCATTGAAAGATGGACTCTGTTACCTGTGACAGTCTAAGTCCTAGGAAATTAGAACAGACTAAAATTGACATTTCTGAGCAGCTTGCTTTTGAAAGTAAGTGTCTTAAACCCTCCCCAAAGTGCAGGAGTCTGTGTTTAGGCCCCAGGCATTTTAACCCTTCAATTCAAACAACATTTATTAAGAATCTTAGGGGACTGGTAAGAATTTTGAAAGTTGACTTAATACCTTCAGTTCCTATGGCCCATCCACCTCGTGGAGAATCTCATGGCAGAGAACACACAAGATGTGCTGGAGTTTCTAACAAAGCCCGTCTGGCTCACATTCCATAAATCTGCACGCCTACACCCCACATTGGAGTGGAGTCTTAGAGAGGGTTTTGAAAGACAAGATGATCAACAGGTTTGGACTTGGCTCTTTCTGGGACTTAGGAGGACCATCTGAGGAAGTTAATGAGAAGAAAAGGGGCCGGCCTGGTGGTGTAGCAGTTAAGTTTGAGCGCTCTACTTCAGTGGGCCAGGGTTCACTGGTTCGGATCCCGGGCATCAACCTACGTACCACTTACCAAGCCATACTGTGGCAAGCGTCCCACATATAAAGTGGAGGAAGAGGGGCACGGATGTTAGCTCAGGGCCAATCATCCTCAGCAAAAACCAGGAGGATTGGTGGCAGATGTTAGCTCCAGGCTAATCCTCTTCAAAAAAGAAAAGACAAGGAAGGAAGGGAATTTCAGTTCAGAGAGATCCAGCTTTGGCTGAGTGACCTCAGAAAGGTCACTTCAGTGCTTGAGCCCTTATTCTCCTCATTGGACCTCATGCTGCCTTTGTCATTGTGGTGGGGGTTCTGTGAGATGTTTGTGGAGCACGTAACACAAAGCCTGGCTCATGGTAAATGTGCAGTGAGAGTGTAAAAGCAGCCATCATGTTTTGGGTGCTCGCCAAGCACTAAGAGCTTTATATGCAGCGTCTCTTTTCATCGTCAGACTAACTCTGAGATGGTGTCCAGATTTCCATTTTACAATGAGGAAATCAAGCATCAGAGACATTCTCTACATAATCTAAGATGCACGGCTCCCAAGTGGCTGAACTGAGATCTCTGATAAAGACTGTTCTGCTCCCTCATCAGTGTTAGTTTCTTCTCCTTGCCTTCTTTTGCCTTCGCCAGTTTTCCTAGATAAAAACTGGATGCTACTCAGGCTTGGTTAGGACTGCTGGTTCCACTTAACAGAAACCCAGCTCAAGCTCCATTGAGCAGAAAGGGGAACGTGTTCTGAGGATCTTGGGTGACATCAGGGATGCCATGATGAGAGTGCTGCTGCAGGGCTCAACGCCAGCCTCCCCTCCCCAGGTCTTCTCTTCTGTGCATCTGCTTTATTCCCCTCTCTCTCTTCACCTACTTGGTGGGAGACACAGCACCCCCAATATCCCTGGGCCTGACATTCTTGGTTTCAAGCCTAAAAGATTCCAGAAAAAGGAGTCCATCTTGAATCAGGTGTTCACCCGTAGGTTGGTCAGCTGTGGTCTGGAGCTGGAAACTCTCCAGCATGTAGCTTCCCGCCCAGCCGTGTGTGGGGAGTGGAAGGAGGGTCTGCTGTCCAGCAGAAGGCTGGTGTGGGGGCAGCGCTCGGTTACCACGCCCTAAGCAGCCGCCTGCAGTCACCACGTCACGTATGCGATCCTAAGCTGGTGGGCGACACCCTCACTTTATCCCGAGCTGTCCAGAGAGGCTCTAGTTGGAAGGGGCTTCTCTGGCTCATGTGTACTATGAAGAGTCAGCTCCTCTTCTTGCCATGAACTGAGGACCAGTCCCTGACCCAGACAGTCATTGTTGAGAGTGAGGAGAAGCGATTCCACGTGGCTAGAGGGGTCAGTGGGTTTTACAAAAAGGGGTTATATGAGATAGGGTGAGATGGAGGAATAATCTCCAGGAACAGGGCAGAAAGAAAGGGAGCAAGAAGTTCTTCAAGGGGCATTGCAAGTTGCTGAGGAAGGAAGAGGTTTTCAGATTAAGGAGTTTGGTCTTCATCCCCTAGGAAGCTGAGAGCTACTGAAGGTTTCTGACAAAAATTTGAGTGCCCTAGGATCCGGCTTTGGGAATGTTCGGTTGGCCGTGTTGTCTAGGCTGGTTGGAGAGGGGAGGATCAGGTTACTCTTTGCTGGTGGGTGTTTCCGGGCCCAGACAACAGTTCTTTTAAAGCTTTGATGAGGCTCAAGCCAGTGACATTGCCGATGACACCTCGTGTTGGCCCTTAGATTTCCCCAGTCTCTTTGTCGGCCCTTTTTCTGTTTTTATGTTTAGGCAGATGTGAGACGTAGAGGCAGCATGGCCAACAGCGTGGAAGGGTAGAAAACTGCTCTGCTGCGAGGCAGGAGAGCTGGCCTGTGATCTCAGCTCTTCTGATAAGCAGTGGGAAACCCAGGGATGAGGGGTTGATGGAGAATAAAACCCTTACATCCCCTCCACCAGCCCACATCCAGCCCTCGGAGTGTCTTGGTAACTTCTTTGCAGAGAATCCTAGTAACCAAAGTGACTGGAAGACAGAAAACAGAGCCAGAGGAATTTTATTTTTTCAGAGTGGTTGGGGGAAGAGGGAGCATATAATGGTTAAGACTTCGGTTTAGACATCACACTAACCTTTTAAACCCCAGTTCCAACCATTTAATCTGTGTGCCCTGGGCCAGTCCCTTAACCCCTCTGCACGTTTCCACCTCCTTAGATGGGAACAGCATCCAAAGAAGATAGCGTGTGCCAAGTGTTGGTCATGGCACAACTGAAAGCAGTAAATAAAGTAGCAACTCTTATTGTCCATGTTCTCCTCCTTTCTGCCTCCCTCCCCTTTATCCTTCTGTTTCTTTTAGCACTCAAAGTGCTGTTACCTAAGTAGTCAGATCCGTGGAGACAAAGTAGAAAGGTAGTTGCCAGGGCCAGGGGGAGGGAAATAGAGAGTTAGTGTGTAATGGGCACAAAGTTTCCGTTGAGGAAGGTGAAAAAGTTCTGGAGATGGATGGTGGTGATGGTTGCACAACAGTGTGAATGTACTTAATGCCATTGAACCGAACACTTAAAAATGGTTAAAATGGGGGCTGGCCTGGTGGTGCAGCAGTTAAGTTCGTGCGTTCCACTTCTCGGTGGCCTGGGGTTCGCCGGTTCAGATCCTGGGTATGGACATGGCACCATTTGGCAAAAGCCATGCTGTGGTAGGCATCCCAAGTATAACGTGGAGGAAGATGGCTATGATGTTAGCTCAGGGCCAGTCTTCCTCAGCAAAAAGAGGAGGATTGGTAGTAGTTAGCTCAGGGCTAATCTTCCTCAAAAAAAAAAAAAAGGTTAAAATGGTAAATTTTATGTTATGTATATTTTCCTACAATAAAGAAAAAGTGGTATTACTTAAATCATTTTACAAAATATGGAATTTGATGACAGTAGGTATTAAAAAAATAATAATAAACATGTTTTTCGTGAAGTGATGGAGTGTAGTCCCAATAGAAATGATGACTACTTCTACTGAGTCTTGGTGGAAAGCAAACCCTTCGTCCTATAACAGGTGTTAGAGATGATCCGGGAGTGGTGAGGACAGAGACCAGATCCTCCTCTGCACATGAGGACCCCTGGAAAATTTCTTACTTATCTTTCAAAGAACAACTCCCAAAATAAAGAATTTGGGTAAAGGAAAAACTTACTATTATTTGTATCCTCTTTTCATGGCACAGTGACAAACAGGAAAATGCCACTAATTGCAGTCCAAAGATGTTTCAATTTCTTTACCAAATATTAACCAGAACCTCATATGTAACATAATGATAAGCAATGGTTGGCGCTTAAAGGAAGAAAAGGACCTGGGAATAATCCAGAAAGGGGACCATTGCCCCATCATGATGAATGGGTTTTGGTCTAATCTCTCTGAACTGGGGCTTGCTCTTCTGGGCATCGTCTCTCTGGTTTCTCTGGCCAAGGTCAAAGCTGGTAAAATCATGGCATAGGTATTAGTCTAGAACAGTGGTTCTCAAACTGTGGTCAGGGGACCCTTAGGGATCCTCAAGATCCTTCCCACGGAGACCCACAAGATCAGTTACTTTCATAATAACGCTAAAATGTCGCTTGTCTGTTTCCCTCTCTTTCTCACAAGTGTATGCTGGCATTTTCCAGAGGCATCATTTTGTGTGGTGACTTCTTTGCTGTGATGGCTAATGGAATATGTGCTTATCTGTTCTGTGCTTTAACGATTTCTCAGTTTTGATTCCCAATATGGTGAATATCAATAGATAGAACCCACAGAAACCAGAAGTTCTTTGGGGGTTCTTAATTTTTGGGAACGTAAAGGGAGACCAGAGATTTGAGTGCATCAGCCTAGCGCTGTGTCCCCACTGTAAGATCACCTCATAGAGCTTGGCTCAGGGAGAAATCCTGTGATAAAATTAGTGGAAATGAGTAGAAATGAGGGGACAATACAGGAAATAAAGGTGAACATGTTGTCATGAAGTTATTGTGTTCTGCAGTATTGGAGCCAAAAGAGTGTTGGTCCTGAAGTGTTAGTAATTTGACTAAAACCAATGGTTTGCTGTTTTCCACATTTAATAGCAAATAACCAAATGATTAATTTGAAGAATTTAGGTAAAAAAGATCTTAATGGTTTTGAGGCTTGCATTGGGATATAACCCTCAGCCCTGCCCTTCTAGAACAGGGCTTAACTGGATGGGCCTTTCCTTGAGGCAGGAACGTGTGGGACTTGGGTAATGCTGCAGACTTGTTTAAGAGGCAGGTAGGTGTGGAGGGGGCGGGGGGTAATTCTTCAGCCTGCCATTCTCCTTTGGGTCTCTGGTCACAGATGTGTGTTTCCTGGGATACCTGAGTGCCCTGCTCTGTAGGGCAAGTCCAGCTTAGCACTTCTGAGTGTGAGAGTCCCAGCTCAAGAGGGATGATGGGGCTGAAATCCTGGGGCCTGTCTTGCTGTGGGGAATGGGAGACGGTAGCTGACTGCATGTAGCAGTGTCTCAGAGGCAGCCGCTCCACATCACAGGCGTTGGCTTCCTCCAGTCAGGGAAGTGAATGTGGTATTTGCCACACACCTGAGCACAGGGTACTGTGATTAGAACTCATCGCTGTGGTATTCTTAGGAGCACCCTGTGCTTGGGACACTTAACTATGTCAGACCTTCCCAGGGCATGTTATCTTACTGTAGTGGTTCTCAGCCGGGGGTATTTTGTCCTCCCCCCATGCACCTCCCCCCTGGGGAAGTGGGTGGGGGTGGTACTCCTGGCATCTAGTGGGTAGAGGTCAGGGATACTGCTCAACATCCTGCAGTGCACACAGGACAGCCCCCCACAACGAAGAGTGATCTGGCCCCAAATGTCAATAGTGTCGCTATTGAGAAACCCTGTCTTACCATGACATGCAAGTTTTCTCTCCCTAAGAAGACCTTAAATTCCACTTCTTCCTCCTTCAATCCCTTCTCTGCCCCACTGCCCTCCAGTATAATGACAGGTTCATGGTGGTCTTTGTGGTATGTTCTGTTGAAGTGCGTGATCAGCATTAGAGCACGTTCGTGTTTCCATGTGAGGAGTACAGAGAGCCCAGATCTTGAAGCCATATGGGTGCAAAGGATAATCCTACTCTGGGAGTAGCTGGGTAACTTGGGGCCAGTTAACTTCTCTTTGCCTCCACTTCTCCATATCCCCCTCTGTAAATATAGTTGTGATGATTAAAAAAAATAGTGTACATCAAGTTCTTGGAATGTGTGAATACTCAACAAATATCAGTTCCCTCTTTTTTCTAAACATTCTCCTACCAAGCAGATGGAAGCCGTTTTTGTAAGGTGAGCTGAGGTGGGTTTCTTGTTGGAGAGGAAGTTTGGAAGGCTCTGCAGATTTATTTTAAGGAGCACTTGGGTAAATACCTCCCATATTTAGTTAAAAAGGAAAGCAAGAAAGGAACTTAGTGAAAGAAATCAGATCAGGAGGAAAAGATTGGCATGATATAAATGGAAAAAGGAAAAACTTGGGGAATACCACTTTTCTTCTAAGGTCATGTGTGTAATTTGAAAGTCACAGACTTTTAATTTGGTACTTTTCTTCCACACCTATATCTTCCAGGAACCTCTTGGTTAAAAGTCTATATTAAGCACAATACTTTTTTTTTTATTTTGCTAGATCCGAGACATTTTCAGCTATAAAAGGCTAACTGAAACCTTTAGTTGAAATCCACTGAGAGGCTTAAAGGAATTTTGAAGCTAGAGTGAGTGAATAGAACAAATAATGTGTCTGCCAACCTGAGGAGCACAGGCTGGTGAAGCTTGGCTCGCTACATTCCTTCTGGCCATGTCCCCTCCGATGGAACCAGGCTCTCAATAGAGCAAGGGCCACAAATGAGGCTGTCCTAGGAAACTAGGAATAGTGTGACAGGCCAGCAGAAAAGCCCATCAAAAATAGCTAATGACCTGTTTACTTTTGAGAGGCCACTTTGCAGTATGAAAGAAGTTAGAACCTAACATGTTGTTATGGTAATGTGCATAGCACCAGTCTCAAGTCGGGTCACCCGAATGTCTCATACCTGGAGACAAGCCCCAAACCCCATCTGCTGTCTGTTCTCAGACAGAGGGGCCTAGCATATGCCTGGCTACATGCATAAATTAACCCAAATAAGCCACAGTGGGCTGTCACATCGAGTGCGGTTGTGGCCATGTTCATGGGTATTTCAGATTTGGGGGGGCTGTCCCGACAGTGATGGCGTGTTGTTGGTTTACTATCTGCCAAGCCCCTAGAAAATCTGCGCACCAGGTTTGACCATTGCCCGTTTCAGAGCACTTGAGTCGCACCTGTGCAGGACAGCGCCACACCCCCAGCCTGGGCAGGCATTCCCACTGGCTGCAGAAGCAGGAGCACTGGGGATGTTGGCGGGATCCTGTCTGCTAGCTAACCTTGGTCACAAGACCATTGCAGACTACAGACAAATGCAATTTCTTTTCTTTATTCTGTCTTTTCCTTTCCAAAATGCATCTTATTTTATTTGGTAAAAGGTACCTTTCTGCTTTGGTGATCTTGTTTTCCAAATCAAACATTGGGTTGTGTGTTCTAACTAATGCTTTTTATGCTCTGAGTTTGAGGCAGTTTAAACAATTCCTTTGGGACACTGAAGTACTTTAAATTCTGCATCCTTTTTGCTAGTTATATAAATAATAAGAGTTTCAACACATTCCAGTTGTTCTAAGCACTACTGGATAAAATAAAATTCCAGTCAGCCTGAAGAACTTGGGCTAATTCTTGGGATGCATAAAGGCACTGGCCTTCACTATTACACATTAACCTACTGCTGATAGTTTCAAAATGTATCAACTCTTAAATGGACCTCAGAGAAAAGAATGTGGAATATGCAAGGAACTTTTGTTACCTTGGCTTGGTTTTCAGAAATCAAATTTTAAAGTGTTTAGCTTCAAAAGCTTTCTCTTTCATCTATTTATAAACATAGTAGGTTGGCTTTTTCAAATGTTATTTATAGTGTTTTTCCTTTTTTTTTAATGTTTCAGTTGATAGAATCTTAACATTTTTCATAAGCCTTAATTTTAAAGATATACTCAAAATTTATAGCATTAACTCATTTTACTATTTTTGTAACAAAAACTTTCTGGTCTCTTTGTTTTCTTTTTTGAAGTGTGTAAGCAGTATAATAATTTTTACCACCATTCTTATATTCCTTGTGCCAAGAATAGAGCTTAGTACATATAGCAGGCACTCAGTAAATATTTGTTGCTTGAAACAATTAATTATGGAGAATTTGAAAATAGAAGGGAAAAAGACACCTTTAATTCTACTCTCTTAACACAAGTCCTGTCGATTTTGGTTTATTCTCTTCCAGTCTTCTTCCCTGAGCCTGGTTTCTAATGTAATTATTATGAAGCTATAAACATCTATTCTGCCTTTTCAAAGTTAGTAATATATCCTAGTCATTTTACCAATTTGCTATTATTTTCATAATCTGTAATTTTAATGTCTTCATAACATGACAGTAGAATATACCAGGATTTAGTTGACCGTTCCTCAGAGTTCAATAATTAGATTGCTTCTGTTTTATTTTTAATCCTTACAAATAAACCAAACTGACATCTTTTTTTATGTAGGGTCGGCTTTTTGGGTGTTTTTCTCTTTGACTTATTCCCATATGGTAATATTCCAGGAGGAGATTGTAGATCAAAGGATATGAACTTTTTCTAATGACTGTTGACGCAAACAATTACAGATTACTTTCTAGGCAAGTTCCCTCAGTTTACCCTGCCACTAATGAAGTAAAAATGAACCATTTTTCACAGATACAATGATGCTAACATTGACCATTATCGTTATTATGTTTCTTTTACTAATATGAAAGGTAAAAATAGTATTTGATTGTTTTCATTTGCATTTCTTTGAATATTAAACTCTAAGCACTTTTCCAACTACTAGTTAAATTTCATCTCTTGGAATTGTCTATTCTGGTCCCTTGCTCATATATGGGTGGCTCTTACTGTAGATTTTTTTACAGTAATGTATTAAATCCTTGTCACTTGGAATCTTTTTTAACTGGCCCTTTTATTTACTTACTTTTGTTTGTTTGTTTAGCTTTTTTGGCATGGAGAAGTTTAAAATTTTTACTTGTCATCATTACTTCTTGATTTTTTCTATTGCTTCTAAACTTAATTATTTTATTCCCTCCAAGCTTAGAGTCGTTTTTGCCTTTTCTACTTTTTCTTGAATCACTGTTATTCTTTTAATATATTATATCTTTAAATCACTCAAAATTTATTTTGATATGTAGTATCAGGGAGTGGCTGAGTAGAGTCTCTCTCAGAGTTCTCCCAACACCTTTTAAGTCATTTCCTTCATTTTACATAGCTTCCTCCTTTTAAAAAATAATATATTGCATTCTACTGAATTCTATAGTAGGATCAGATCCTGCATTATCTCCTGTCAAATAATTTCTGTATCCCTTTGTGGGCCAGTACCACACTGTTTTAATTTTTGTTGTTTTAAAAGGTATTTCCAGAGCTAAGTGAAATATGCTTGTGAACACATTTAAAAGAATTCATCGTAAATCGACAAAGCAAATGCCTGCTTGTGCTGTTCTCTAAACCAGGGAGTCCTAATTAATCCTCATCCTCTCCCATCCAGTGCATCGTATCCCTGCGCCAACTCTGTCAGCATGGGCAATTGCTGTCAGAATCTGTGTCCATTATCATAATTGCCATATTCAAGTTTCACTCCATTCCAGCATGCACACATAATTTTTGTTAGGAAATGTATACTGGTTGGTTAAAACCAACTACAAAACTGATTTCAACTTCAGGTTGCCTAAGATGGTTTCACCACCAAAACTTACCTACCCATTTCTCTTGTGGAAACGTGCTTTTAGATAGTTGGACTCCGTACAGAAACAGAACAGAAGTGATGGATCAGATTGTTCCCACACAAAGGCTTATTCGTTTTTTGAAGTGTACGGTGGTTTTTAGTGTGTTCATAGAATTGTACCGTCATCACCACGATCATTTTAGTGTTTTAATATTCTTTATGTATTATAGATACAAGTCCCTTATCAGAAAAATGGACATTTTCATCACACCCTTACCCTTCACCAGTCATCTCCTCTTCGTCCTGGACACTTCATATAAATGGAGTCATGCAGTATGTGGTCTTTTATATCTGGTTTCTTTTGCTTAGCATGATGTTTTCAAGGTTCATCCACGTTGCAGCGTGTGTCAGTCCTTCATTTCTTTTTATTGCCGAATAATATTCTATTGTATGTTGTTTGTTGCTTGTTTGTTTATTTATCAGTTGATTGACATTTAGATTGTTTCCACTTTTTAGTTATTAAGAATAATGTTCCCGTGAACATTTGTGTACAAGATTTTGTATGGATATAGGTTTTCATTTCTCTTGGGTAAATAACTAAGAGTAGAATTGCTGGGTCATATGGTAACTCTATGTTTAACCTTTTGAGGAACTGCCAGACTGTTTTCCAAAGTGGCCACACATTTGACATTACCATCAGCAGTGTATGATTTCTCCACATCCTAACCAACACTTGTCATTATCTGTCTTTAGAGCCAGCGTAGTGGGTATAAACTGGTATCTCATTGTGGTTTTGATTTGCCTTTCCCTGATGGCTAATGATGTTGAG
This sequence comes from Equus caballus, assembly GCF_041296265.1. Classification (NCBI taxonomy): domain Eukaryota; kingdom Metazoa; phylum Chordata; class Mammalia; order Perissodactyla; family Equidae; genus Equus; species Equus caballus. The sequence continues at coordinate 8,833,637 of NC_091691.1, read as the reverse complement.
CATCTTTTCATGTGCTTGTTGAAAGTTTATATATCTTCTTTGGAGAAATATCTATTCAGATCCTTTGCCCATTTTTGAATTGGTAATTTATCTTTTTGTGGGGGGGAGGTAGAGTAAGGAAGATTGTCCCTGAGCTAACATCTGTTGCCAATCTTCCTCTTTTTTGCTTGAGGAAGATTGTCCCTAATTAACACATCTGTGCTAATTTTCCTCTACTTTGTATGTGGGACACCAGCACCCCATGGCTTGATGAGGGATGTGTAGGTTCATACCAATGATCTGAACCTGTGAACCCTGGGCCACCAAAGCGGAGCGTGTGAACTTAACCACTACGCCCCTGGATCAGCCCCTGTAATTTATCTTTTTATTATTGAGTTGTAAGAGTTCTTTATACATCCTAGATACATGTCCCTCAACAGGTATATGATTTGCAAATGTTTCCTCCCGTTCTGCATGTTTTCTTTTCACTTTCTTGATGGTGTCCTTTGCAGCACAAAAGGTTTTTTTTAAAGATTTTATTTTTCCTTTTTCTCCCAAAGCCCCCCGGTACATAGTTGTGTATTTTTAGTTGTGGGTCCTTGTAGTTGTGGCCTGTGGGATGCCGCCTCAGCATGGCTTGATGAGCAGTGCCATGTCCTTGCCCAGGATTCGAACCGGCGAAACCCTGGGCCGCTGAAGCAGAGTGTGTGAACTTAACCACTTGGCCACAGGGCCGGCTCCCAGCACAAAAGTTTTAAATTTTGACGAAGTCCAGTTGATCTATTGTTTCTTTGGTTTCTTATGCTTTTGGTGTCATAGCTAAGAAACCATTGGAAGGCTCTTCTTTCACTGAGAGCTGCTAGTTGTCCTTACTGTGGTATTTCACACGGTCATATACTTAAGGCCCTTCTGGGATTTGTAATAAAGAATTTACTCTCTTTCCCTCCAGAAGCTTAAAGTTAACAGAGGGCCAGGGAGCATTAGTCTCTATTGCTCGTTCCTGCCTTGACTTGCCTTCCCAGATCCCTTGATTTCACCTGGGACATCTGAGCCACAGCAGTCTCCACACGTCCTGTGGCAGGAGGAGATCACAAGACGTGCCAGCGGTCAGGACTCCTTCAGTTCCAGCTCAGTAGCTCAATGGCTGGGTTAAAAATATGGAAAGACAGCAGAACTACTGCCCAGCCTCCTCCTTTTTTTAGTTAATGATGGTTCTGAGAGAGACTGGCCTGCCACTTCCTAGAATCCCAGCAAATGCCCATGAATGTGGATGCTCCTTCTGACCAGCTTTAGGGACCTGATGCTTATGGGCTTAAGGTTACATCCTGTCAGGTCTAAATAGGGAAGACAAGACAGTCTATCAAAGGAAAGGGGAGAGCGGTGCCGTTTTTGAAATGCTACAGGAAGGATGTAGGAGAGTGACAGCTGTCAGTCAGGCTCCCACCTCTGCTATGCTTTTACTACGTTTGAAAAGATAACAGCGCAAAGGACCCATTTTAAAATATTCAAAATCTGGAAAATGTTTCCAACATAATTTTTCTCTTAAAGGTTTGCCGATGAGCTCCAGACTGAAAATAATTCTCCTAACTGATGCCCAGGCCCTTGTTCTCAGAAGGGGGTGTAGGTGTCTTTGGGGGTGAGGGTCATTGACTAGGATGCTGTGCTCCTAAGAAAAGCACCAACAGGCAGTGCAGGGACCTTCCATCGAGTTCTACCCATAAACCACAGCCTGTCTGGAAGGTCTGACTTTAGGCCACTCAGCCTTGGCAAGTGTGTGTTTCACAAAGCGCCTGGCGGAAACTGGAGCTGACAGACAGGCGCACGCGGCCAGGGAGACGATTGTGCAGTGGCTTCACACTTACTAGACCCAAGACTGTTTTCCCGAGTTGTTTTTCATGATGCCAGAAGCACAGAGAAGAGAAAATAATTTTGTTTTGTTTTGTTTTAAACATTGGCGCTGAGCTACCATCTGTTGCCAATGTTTTTTTCCTTCTTCTTCTCCCCAAATCTCCCCAGTACATAGTTGTATATTCTAGTTGTAGGTCCTTCTAGTTCTGCTGTGTGGGACGCCACCTCCGCATGGCCTGATGAGCGGTGCTACGTCTGCAGGATCTGAACCGGCGAAACCCAGGGCTGCCAAAGCAGAGCACGCGAACTTAACCCCTCTGCCACAGGGCCAGCCCCGAAAAGAAGTTCTTTTGCAGTTATTTCTGGGTCACTTATATCTGAAATTCATCTAAACTGCAAATACTGTTTGTTGTTTAAGCACCCCATTTTTCCTGTGATACCGTCTTCGGTCCTTTTGCTGATATGATAGTGCAGTTGGCTTTTATATCATGATTTTGCTAAAAAATAAATAAACAAATGCAGTTGGCTGCCACACAGAATTTTTACTTGGCCTGGAAATGGATTGTTCCTTAAAGGTCAAAATAGAATCAGTTTGTTTTGTTTGCAAAAGGATTACATATAGAATGGCTTTCAACTATCCACACTGCCCTGCAACCCTCTCCTCCAAAAAAGGGACCAATGCAGTATACACACACCCGTCTCCTAAGAAGCGGTTGTATTATATAAAGCTGTATCTCGTACGAGGCTCCCACCCTGTTTATCCCTCTGTGCTGTTGTCTTCTTTGCTTAGGTCAGGCTCCCCTCTATGAATAAGAGAAAATAAGAAAATTGCCTGTTTTAGGCAGTGCAGGTGTGTTTCAGAGATTTAGAGTTAAGAAGTCAAGTAAATATTTTGGCAGCCCAACAAAGGTAAGAAAGGGAGCGCACCTAATGGGCTTCTCAAATTACAGGCCTGTCCAAACACTGCCCTCCTCAAGAGACGCTGGTCAGGGCCGAAGCCTGCCCTGCTGGGCGGTGGCAGCGAGGCCTGGCTGAGAAGTGGGCTCGCTTTTCTCACTGGTCCTGGCACTGTGCCCTATCGGATGGACACTGTTGGACTTTGATTCAGTCCCACTCGAGAGAGAAGATACTCATCAGTAAGTGGGAGATCTTTCCTCCTTAACAGATTCTAATCATGTCGCTTCCTCTTCCTTGCTGAAAAAATCCCAGCTAGCTTTTTCTCCCTCTTTTAAATTGGAGACTTGAAGAAACAGGGCACAGTGTCTCAGATAACTTTTTCAGTGTAACTTCATCCATCTCGAGGGTTGGGAGGCGGACAGCTGTGAAAGAGGACCCGGAAGCAGCATGTCGCAGGGCCACTAATCTTTTGGGCTCAGGATCTGGGCATCCGAGTGCAGCCCAGTCTAGGTGACTTCTCTCCGTTGCCTGGATTAAGAACAGAGACGTCCCAGAGGGAGGGAGCTCTGACCTGCCAGTGGCGTGTCTCTGTTCAAGCTGTGCTTTGTGTCTCTTCTAACAGAAAGGCAGACATAAAAGCTGCCTCTCTTCCTTGCCCTCCCCCAGTGGATCACCTTGGCAGGGCCTCATCCAAGGAGGGCAAGCTGGCGGGCAGGGAGGAGGGAGGAGGGTGGCGGCTGCACTGGCGGCTCCTTTGATCACCTCCCTCCCAGTTCCAGGCCCTGCCGCCAACGGGCCAGCTAAAGGCCCAGCTCTACTGATCTGATGAGGTGCTGAATAGGACCCGAGGGGCAATGACGGGAGCAAGAAGAAAGCCTTGGGCATGAAAAGGAAACCCCGTGAACCTGCTCAGCTTCATTGGCCAGATTTTCCTACCAGGGAGCCGCTCAGTTCCTGCCAGCCCCGGCTGCCTGCCCCTCACCCCAGCCCCTCCTGTCTCTGCTTTTCAGACCCTATGTGTGTTTTGTGTTTGAATCACGGCTGCTCTCCCTGGTTCTCAGGCTGGGAACCCACTGCGCCTGTTTCCATGGTCACTGGGAAGCTCTTAGCGCCATGTGCTTCAAAGGGAACCTTTCCCCTCCCAGCACTCTCTGCTGCCTGCCCCAGGCGGCCGCACAATAAGGCTCCTCCAAGCCAGGCCTCTAACCCTTGCTTGCCAGGAGAAGAACCTTGCCTTTGCCGAGTGAGGCTGTGCAACCTCACAGAAACACCCCTCGGCAGAACGTGTGGATGTGCACACAGGGTTGGCCCATGGAAGTGCACACACTATGTATGGCACATGAGTCTCACATGCCCCCTTGTAGATTTGGATGGGATGTAGAGATTATAGGTTGGTGAGAGCATTTGGGAGCCTTTCTGAAATTGAAGAAAAGAGCAAAGCTTAAGCCCCTTATAGCAAAAGAGATTGCCTCATTTGAGATAAGAGTTGGATTGGGAAAGGCAGTGGGACCCGGAGGCTATGTGGGACTTTCTCAGCTGCTGTCTTTTGGCCAGCAGTGAATGGAATCGAGGCAGGTGGTGCTGGCTTCCTGTCCCCTGAGCTGAGGTAGTAAGGATAGTATGTGCTCACTCCTCCAGGGCCACAGATGCCTGAGCATTCACCCACTGGGTTTGAAGTTTGGTTTTGCTTGTTTGTTGAATAATGCAGAGGAATGAAGCCTCTCATACCTGACTGGAGAGGAAGAATCAGTGGTTTAATGATCTTGGAGGGCTGCTCCACGATGGTGCTGGAATGAAAAGGCAAATGTCCTCTGAAGAGCTTACATCTTAGATGCCAAGCCTGCCCCCCTCTTTCCTAGTCTCTTCAAGACATGTGCCTGCCACCTAAAGAGCCAAAATAAATCATGTCACCGTTTATTTCTGCATATCAAGTTAGATAAAGAATCTTGGAAGAGTCATCTCAGAATATGGAATGAGGAAGCCATCACTTCCAGAGAGAGCACACACAGGCAGTCAACAAACTCCAGACTCTACAGCTGTGATCCATTGCTCTGAAACGTGTGGGTTTTATGTCTTTTCTTACTCCCCAATGTCAAGCCTGTCTAACTTGGACATAGCTCTTCAAGGCTGAGTGAATGGGTATCATTTTCTTTCTTCGTGTTCTGGGGACAGACCTTAATGGGAAGGGGCATGGGATGGCCTGGGCCTCTTTCACGTCCATGCAGGTGGCGAGTACATTGGTGATGGCTCTTGAATTGAGAGTCTTCAGAAGAAGGTTACTGGTTTTTCATCAGTTACACCAACAACTCTCCTTGTTGGCAGCTTTAATAGAAGGATTAGGGAAGTTGCATGTCTCTCACCACTCAAAATTGATTCTCCAATTCAGTTCTGTTGTTTGTCCAAGTTCTGTGGTTGTGATAATCTAGGTAGCCAATTAATCTGTTTTGTTAACCAAGAAAGTTTACTCACTTGTTGCACTAGGGTTTGTAATTTAAGGTCCAGATGTTTACAGGATGTTAAGTTCACCTGATGTCTCAGAACTACAGCTCTCCAGACACTCCTTTGCCCTAGTTGCCCTGGTTCCTTGATGTTAAGCAAGCAGCTGTGGAGTGTCCACAGTGCTCCCCGACCCTTCTAGGCACTGCAGGGCCATCATGAGGAGAGAATCAGGACGGACTCCTTCAGGTCTTAGACATCCCGTTCTCGTGAAAGTCTTTCTGCATCAGTCATGTGATAACAGGGAAGGGTTCACAGAGGAGATGAAACTCAACTTTCAAGAACGGATGGGTTTGGGGTAAGGAAGGGATAGAGGGGGAAATTCCAGGAGTGATGCCAGCAGGAGCAGAAGTAATGCATGGCATGTCCTAGGGCCAGTCAGAAAGAGCAACTGGACTGGGCCTCATGGTTTTAGCGGTCACAAGATCCTCTTGATAGGGAAGGCATTTCCACTGAGTGTATCGAGAGGTGTGCAAAAGAGGAGGGTGCGGTGGAGGGGAGGGGACTGGGTTTCCAGCAGAAGGAACAGGATGTGCTTAGGCCTAGAAATAGATTGCCCGTTTAGACGTTTCTATGATAGTGCTATTCTATGGCAATTTAAGTAAAAGAGAGGAATAAAACTTAATGTATTAGAGACCTTAAAGTGTAAAATCAGAGAGAATTTTGACATGCATGAACTAAAGTGGTACTGGTAGAACTTCCCAGTCCACATAAAATCCAGCACGGCTCTAATTTCCCATCTCTGTGGCGCTGACTCCTTTTACCCTGAATCTTCCCTCTCTCTAGATTGTGGTTCAATATATATAAATAGAAGTTACCATTTTAAGCATTTTTAAGTGTACAATTCTGTGGCATTAAGTGTATTTACATTGTTGTGCAACCATCACCCCCATCCATCTCTAGAACTTTTTCCTCTTTTCCAACTGGAACTCTGTACCCTTTAAATGCTAACTCCTCATCTCCATTGCCCCAAGCCCCTGGCAGCCACCATTCTACTTTCCATCTATGAACTTGACTACTCTAGGTACCTCATATAAGTGGAATCGTATAATATTTGTCATTTTCTATGCTTTTCACTTAGCATAATGTCTTCAAGTTTCAACCATGTTGTAGCATGTATTAGAATTTCCTTCCTTTTTATGGTTGAATAATATTCTGTTGTATGTATATACCACATTTGTTTATGCATTCATTCAAAGATGGACATTTGGTTTCTTTCCACCTTTTGGCTGTCGTGAACAACTATGAACACAAGTATACAAATACCTCTTCAAGACCCTACTTTCAATCCATTTAGGTACCCAGAAGTGGAATTGCTGAATCATATGGTAATTCTATGCTCAATTCTTTGAGGAATCACCATATCATTTTTCACAACAGTTGCACCATTTTACATTCCCACCAGCAAAATGTACAAGGGTTTCAGTTTCTCCACATCTGATCGATACTTCTTGTTTTCTGGGTTTGGGGGTTTTCTTTAAAATTTTATCTTAAGGGGTGTGAGGTGGTTTCTCATTGTGGTTTTGAGTTGTATTTTCCTAATGATTGATGATGTTGAGCATCTTTTCATGTGCTTATTGGCTATTTATATATCTGCTTTGGAGAAGGACTGTTCAAGTCCTTTGCTGAATTTTAAATGGAGTTGTTTGGTTTTTTTGTTGTTGAGCTGTAGTTCTTTATACATTCTGTATATTAATCCCTTATCCAATAAATGATTTACAAATATCTTCTCCCATTCCGTGGGTCCCTTTTCAGTCTGTTGATAGTATCCTTTGATTTTTTGTTTTTTTTTAAGATTGGCACCTGAGGTAACATCTGTTGCCAGTCTCTTTTTTTCTTCTTCTTCTTCTCCCCAAAACCAGCCCTCAGTACATAGTTGTATATTTTAGTTGTGTGTCCTTCTAGTTGTGCTATGTGGGACACCGCTTCAGCATAGCCTGATGAGTGGTGCCGTGTCCACGCCCAGGATCTGAACCAGCGAAACCCTGGGCTGCTGAAGCAGAGCACGCAAACTTAACCATTCGGTCACAGGGCTGGCCCCGTATCCTTTGATTAAAACAGAAGTTCTTAATCTTGATGAAGTCCAATTTCTCTATTTTTTTCTTTCATTGCCTATGCTTTTGATGTCTCTTCTCTTTTCTGTGTTTGCTCCTTAATTCATCTTCACCTAACATCTTTTTACACATAGAAGGTTATACAAACATATATTACTGCTCAGTCTTGGTTTATAATTTACTGTTGTACTGAAAATTCCAAAAAGGAAGAGAAATCTTGCTTCCTGGGCCAGGCTCTTTGGGACTCAATATGTTAGAAGATGTGCTGTTGTGGATACAAAGAATGATAAGGAACTGCACAGAAGGTGCCCTAGGCTGGCCACAGGGGTCCAGCAAGCTGGCTACACTATTCTGTGGTCAACCTCTTGCAAATGGGGAGCTCCTGTCCGCCTCCATGGCCAGCTGCCACCAGCCCCACGGTGTGAATGGCGAGGAAGTGGGGACTGGCGGCTGGCTGGACTCCAGGATGCAGCCTTTGCTGGCAGAGAACCAAGGCGGAGGGGGAAAAACACTCTTGTGTATGAGAGAAATAATGCTAGCTCCAAAACCTATAATTCCCAAGTTTAAAAAAAAAAAAAGATTTTTCAACCAAACTGTGCTTTTATCTTTGGATTTTGAATGGGAGATTGTTCACACAGCTAAGCTGGCTGCAGAAGCCAGGCCAGTTAAAACAATATGCAAGCAGCTCTCCTCCAAGTAACCAAAAACTGTTGGCTCAAAGGAGCCTGAACTGAGGAACCAACCTGCTGGGAGACGTTTTCCAAGTAACTCCAAGCAACGGCCTGAATGTAAATCCTCCTGCTGGGGAATGGCACTTTGGCAAATGAAGACCCTAATTAGGGATGGAAGGGTTTCTATTTTGTTTTTCTTTAATCCTTACCCTGGGGCCTTTGCAGGGCCGCCATGTCTCTGCTTGTGTGCAAAGAAATTTCCAGCTTCTCTTTGTAACAAGATCCTCTTTTGGGAAAGAAGCAACAAGCCGACAATGTGGGCCCACCACAGCCAGGGGACCCTGCCACCAGCCTAACCCAAAACAAAGAGCTTGGTCTGGGCCCAAGAGGCTGGGTCACCTGGATTGGCCGGTCGTTTGAAGTTGTTGGCCAAGTTGGATCTCGTGCTGCCCCCCACCCCATGAGACACTCAAATCCATGCTTAGACTGCAAGTGAAGTCTGTTAAGTCCCGAAGAAGAGGAGTGTGAACAAAATGCAAAGCAGAAGGGAGAACCGCAGCTCTGAGGCGCCAAGGCCAAGGGCGAATTTGAACCGGGTGGCAGGACCGTCTTAATCTCTTCAGGCTTCCCCATGATTCTTTGTCTGTTTGATCTAGGTAGTAAAGCCGAAGAGCTGTGCTCTTTTTCAAATTGATCACCTCTTAGTTCTCAAAACATCCAGCAGGATCACATGTGTGGAAAACCTGCACGTAGCACTTTTGTTTTGCTCTGGGTACGTCGTCTGCTCACTCGGGTACCCTCAGGGGCTTAGAACTGATGATCTTGCCCATTTCAATTTCTCTTTGGTCCTAGAAAGGCCAATGAGCGGTGCCATCTGGGCCCAAAGTATTGGGCTGTTAGTAAATTACGGAACCAATTTTAGACAATTCTGGATAACTAAAATAAGGAGGAGTGTTATGCCTTTTCAGCCTTTCAGGGTAGTTATTCTTCTCTGAGGCATCCATCATCCTTCACAAGCGGTGTGTGGGAAGGGTGCATGAGAATTTTGTGTGCCTGAGTATTTTATGCACCAGTGAGGGCTATTAACTTATTTGTCATTAAGTTCACTGCTTAATACAAAATGCTTGTGCCTAAATGACTTCAAAAATTTGTGAGGGGAAAATTTTTGAGTCAAATACAGGAAGGATGCTTCACCTGATCAGCTGCTCCATGCCGAGGCCCGGGCTGGGCTCTGTCCAGATAGAGTCTTTTTTAATATTCACAGCTCCATGAGCCGATTGATACTCTACTTTAAGATGAATACACTGAGTCTCAGGGGAAGAGACGTGCTTGCAGCTACCACACATGGCACTGTCCAGGCCCCAAGTTAACTGCAGGCCTTCAGATCTTTCTAGGCCACTTCAAATCCTCTTTGCACACCAGTTCTGTCCTTTGAATTAGGAGTTGAGTCTACCAAAGGTGTTCGTTCCATCTCTACGTATGTAAACGGACAGACCGACAGATTCCTAAGCAACAGTCTACCCCCTCATCGGTGCCTGGTGTTGCCAAAGAGCCACCCATTCCTGGTTGTCACGTGCTAGACGGATGTGTTCACTGCATTTATTTCCCAGAAGTCCTCAGCTTGCTCATACTGTCTAAAGTTAGGTTTCAGGGAATCCCAAGATGTTTCTCTTTCAGCTCTATGCTTGTGGTCAGGCCGCTGCAGCTTGTTGGAGAAAAATGGCCCGATCTGTTTGCTGCCTGGCAAAATGATAGAGCAGAGTGTCGCTTCAGTGCTAGTAACTGTCCCTATTCCAGCTTCTCATTCTCGGTTTAATTTTCGGTGGAGCTTGTAGGAACTACTTGAAAGTCATTGGGAAACAGGTAGATCCAGAAATGAAAAGAAAACTGAGTTTTTAGATGCCACATTGATTGTTTTAAAAAGAGAAGACAAAACCTCACCACTATGTCCTTGATTTTTTCTGTGGCTCTTTGGGAAGTGTGGCGCTTAAATGGTAGAATGTGGTAGCAACTTTACTCTTGTTGTTATAGAAAAATCTCTGCCAAGTTACACTCATAGGTAAATCAAACTGAAAGGACTAGGGATCTGATAATTTGCATGTCAACTTGCACTTGTACTTAATGAGTAGCTTGGACCATTGCCTGCTAAACTTGTTATGACAGTGGTTCTTGACTCAGATGTCAAGAACTGACTTCTGTCACAGATCTTTAGGTTGCTTATGTAGGCTGTAAACATGATGATACGGAGTAGATTGAACAATACTGGATTTATGGCCATGCTGCTTCACTGCATTAGCGTGAGGAGCTGGGTGGGAGGGCCCAGGGGCCTGGGTTAGAGTGGGCACCATTCGCTAACATAAGCAGCCATGAACATCACAGAATATTGGTGGTAGTCTTTCCCAGGACAGCCTGGCATTGTTAAGAATGTTAAAAATATCTCCATGCTCAGAAAAAAACAGTGCAAAAGTCTTAGTAGTCTTAACATTGTTCCTGAAATATCTTTCCCCTGTATTTTTCCTTCTGCCCTGGTCATTTCCATGTTAGCATAAAGTCACAAAGACATCCCAAGTGCTGCTGTGACAACAGTGAGGATCCCAGCCAAAATCTTGCCCCCAGAAAGAGTTGAAAAACGTCACTCTAATTACCACCATTGTTTTTCTTGCTTTTGGATCATGCCCCTCCACCCTTTTTAAATTGCCTTTGTTTTTGTTTTTTTGAACAAGACGATTAATAGTGGTGGCATCTTTGATATCCTTCAGTCGTTGGAAGTCATTGTTGATGCCCTGCATGCCCATAGCCGTTTCCTCAGTAGCAGTAGCCCCTTGGCCTGCTTGAGGTGTAAGGCAAGCTTGGGTGATGTGATTCTTGCTGTATATGTGATCCCTGAGCCTAGGGCAGTTCAGCAGCAGCACTGCACAGAAGCCAGGGTGGGGACAAGAACTTGCACACCATCTTTCCGCAACTCCCTTGTTTGACAGGAAGCAAAGATGCCCTGAGCCCCCAGCTGTGCTGAAAGGATGCACTGACTTGACTCTGACTCCCTTTTGTAGCTCAGTGCAGAAGAACAGGCTCCATCTTTGGAATTCATTTGTACATTCCTTAAGTACCTGCTATATCCCAGGTCGTGTGCTAGACGTTGCTCATACAGTGGTGACTCAAACAGACAGGTCCCCTGCCCTCGTGGGGCTCACAGTCAGTAGAAGGGATGCAGAGACAACCAGCAAGTACACACATACACGTAACAGACTGACTGCAGATTATGATGCGCGTCACAAGACCAATAACCGGGTGAGAGGGTGAGTCGGGGGCCTCTCAGCATAGACTGCCTTGAGCTGAGAGACCAGAGTAAAGGTTCCTGGAAGAAAAGAGGGAGACATTTCTGCACCCCTTACCACAGCAGACCTTGCCTACCTCTGCGCATCTACCAGCTCCGTCATCTGGTCCTCAGCATATCTGCCGTGTGAGATGTGCTCTCTAATTTCCTGTTATTCTTGTCATTTTCTAACCATCAAATGGCACTTGGCAACCGTCTAAGTCCTATCTGTTAAGTAAGAAAACAAGGACACTTAAGTCTTGGAGAAAGTTAACTGCTTATTTTAGGTATTGTTAAATATTATCTACTTGACTATTTTGTGACAGCTGCTTTTAAACCCTCTGAAAGTTGTATAATATGCTGCGTGATGTAAAAGGATGTATATGCAAAATCTTTATTCTGATAATTGCTTAAAACTTACCATTTGGTGGGGTTTTTTTTAATGCTTAGTTAACCTAGGAAATCTAAAGTTTAATAGAAAGTGGGGTTTGCTGTATTGCTTTGGGTTAATGTCCTGCCTTCCAGACTTCTTTTCCTCTCCCAGTGGCTTTAAGAAGGGAAGAAGGAAAGGGAAAAACAACACTGATTAAAACTAAAATTGGCTTAGCTGATGAGGGTTGCATCTTATACTCCGAACTAAATAATGTTGCAAGAGGTCGACTGATCGTTACTAAATGATGCCTCTGGTACTGGCAAAGGTCATTGTCACAGTTCATGCAGAGCTTCCCAGTGCATTGACCCCATGTTCTCATGAAAATCCACAGACCAGACCAACGAAATGTCCCCTCAGTGCATGATAGGTGCATTTGCGAAGGTGTAGTGCTATTTGATCACCTGAGGAAGATGATAGTGTGCAGACAGCTTGTAATGAGTTAGAGAACTTTCTCTTCAGAAAAAAGTGAATGGGAAAACAAGGCTTTGCTAGGGCAAGGGGTGGGAGCTCTAGCAAATAAAAGGTTATACTAGAACCCACTTCCTTTGTTTGTTCTGCTAAGTAAAGTCTTGCTCACACTGAATAATTATAGTAGGAAAAGCCTGAATGAGGCCGTCCTTTCACTTGTTCAATGAAGGTTAATTTAAGGGACTTAAATTTAAGGGTTAATTTAGTGAGACTTGAGATAAAGCTTGAATTTAGGGATTTTTGCAAATTACCTGTTAGAGGCGATGGAAACAGAAGTGTATTTGTTTCTTAATATGTGAGTGACCTCTTAGTATTTGAGTGATTATTGATTAACCAAGGAGTTTCAAATGAGATGTTTTCATATTCTGATGTAAAGAACTTGCCCCGGCTGAGTGAGTGCTGGCTTATGTTGGTAGCTGTTAGCAGAGCTGGGCTGCTGTATCTCAGAGCATTGTGACCTCGGTTGAATCAACTTCCTGCCCATGCGAAGCTCCCCACTGCATCCCAGGGCTTGTGCCCAGTGGGGCAGTAACACCACCTCGGCAACGTGTTTTCATCCAAGAGACTTGAAATGGGAAAGAAAAGTAACACTTACCTAGAAAGAAAGGTGGTCTGATCTCTATATTCTAGATATACTGAGAAAGTAGCCCTTTGCCCCCACAAAATGATCTTTGGGGCATAGCTGGTAAGTGGCAGAGACAGACTTGGCCTGCCTCCAGAGCCCACTCATTAACTTCCATTCCTAAAGGTGGGATGTTGAGCAGGCAGAGATCTGTGGGTTTGCTAAAGGCCAGAGATGTGAGGCATTGGCCACTCTGGGCACACCTGCACAGTGTTTTAAGTATAAATTAATTGTCAGCACTTCAGTTGGAAGATTTGATATAAAAATCCACATTTCTACCTTCTCTTGAAAAATCGGAAGGTATGGCAACGCTGGGGCCCCATCCCTTCTGGTAAAGGTAGCCTGAGCTGTGTGGAAGCTGCCCCCATCAGACAAGTGTGCACTGTCCAGTCTGCTACAGTCCCTACCACAGACTACAGCAGCATATCCATTGACATCAGTCTTATACCTGGCCCCAGCGGGCAGTTGGGTCTGTGACCTCCATTGTATGACTTTAAACTGCTGAAGAAAGACCATCAAGGTTGTCTGTGGAACATTTAGTGAAACAAGTGTGAACACAGACCAATATTTTCTGATGGTCAAACAATAGATATGAAGAAGGATCCAAGGTGAGTTGGAATAGCAGACTTCTTTTGTGCCTCTGATTTACGTCAAGCACTGTAAGACTAATGTACAGTGATCATATCATTTGTCATCCAAGCTGGGACACTTTTGAGAATGGAAGGGAATGCCATTATTCATTACGGTGCAAAAGCAAATATAAACCAGGGCTGTCCCGGGCATGCTAGGGACAGGACATATGGCCATCCTAGGCCTATGCAACATGAAAACAGGAAGCTTATATTCCATCACCGAGGATGAGTGAACTAAAGGTTTATAAGAAAGAGTCACACAGTGGCTAGAGAGATGGTTCTGGAAAAACTGGGCAAGGCTTTGCAGAGAAAGGAGGCTTTTAGGTGGGTCCTTGAGCATGAGAAGGGCTTTGAGAGGTAGAGAAGGATCCAGGAGCACAGTTGAGGTAAAGGGAATAACCTATGCAAGAAGGTGTTTGCACACCCTAATTTTCCAGAAATGGGGGAACTGTGTGGCTGGGGCACACAGTGCTTGGAGGCAGACAGTGGGAGACGAGGTAGGCCAGGTAGATTGTGTCCAAACTAAGGTGAGTCTTGAACACTAAGCTTGAGACTTGAATCTGAGAAGGCCAAGAAGATGACTCGGGACATTATGTACAGGATGAACTGGAAAAAGACTGGAGACAGGGAAACTCCTGGAATACAGGGTAGCAGGGATGCAAAGGGAGAGCCTACTTGAGAGTGATCCATTATGGAGGTAGAGTTGAGCAAACTAAATGTGGAGAGGGGAAGGGGAAAGGAGAGGAGGGGAGGAAGACTTGGGCTTCTGGACTTGGACAATGGCGGTTCCATTAATCTGAGACAAGTAATGTAGGTTTGAGAGAAACATGCTGACTGATTTTGGTTGTGTTGAATTGGAGCCCTGGAATTCAAGAAGGGGGTCAGGACTGGAGATGAAGGTTGGGAAGATGTTAGATAGGAGTGTGTTTTCAAACCAAGAATCTGAATAAGCTTGTCCAGAAAGAAAGTATAGACTAGGAAGAGAAAAAGGGCTGGCACAGGACTTCAAGGAAAACTTGGAATAAGGGATGAGCAGAGGGGAAAGCCAATAAAAGAGACTGAGGAGGAGTTGAGGAGAGAGGTGTGTAAATAGGATATTAGTGTCTGGAAATTTCCAGAGGCAAGCAGTGAGTGAGTGGGACCATGTAAGAGGAGGAAGGGAACCTAAACATATGAGAGGGAAGAGAAGCAGGCTCATAAGCACAAAGCAATGTCAACAGGCTTGTGGAACAGTGTGGAGGACAACCCAGGTGAGGTAGCATGATTTTGTAGTGCATTCAGTTAGCACAGGTGTATTGGTTGGTTTTTGCTACATAACAAACTATCCTGAAACTTAGTATCTTAAGAACAGCAGTCGTTTTCATTAGCTCATGATTCTGTGGGTCAGCTGAGCAGTTCTTCTGGTCTGGGCCAGCTTGGCTGATCTCTGTGGTCTGCTGGTGGCTCTTTGGGGCCTCACTTAGAACAGTTGTGTCCTCTTGACATGTGGTCTCTTATTATCCAGGAGGCTAGCCCAAGCTTCTTAGTATGTTAGTCTCAGGATTCACAGTAGCAAAAGAGGGCAAACCTAACACACAGGCACTTACCAAGCCTCTGCGTGCATCATATTTGCTAATGAACCATTGGCCAAAGCAAGTCACATGACCAAGCCCATTCATTCAAGGGCTGTCAAAATAAACTCCCCCTCTTTTTTTTTTTTTTAATTTAAAAAAGTTTTTCCTTTTTCTCCCCAAAGCCCCCCGGTACATAGTTGTATATTTTTAGTTGTGGGTCCTTCTAGCTGTGGCATGTGGGACGCCGCCCCAGCATGGCCCGACAAGCTGTGCCATATCTGCATCCAGGATCCGAACCAGCAAAACCCTGGGCTGCCAAAGCGGGACACGTGAACCCAACCACTCGGCCATGGGCTGGCCCCAACTCCACCTCTTGATGGGAGGTGCTGCAAAGTATTGTGGCCATTTTTTTTTCAACCTACCCTGACAGATGTGAATTTCTTGTAACACCTGGCAGGAGGAACTATTTGATTCTTTGGGTCAATCCTGTAACTCTCAATTGAGCCAGAAAGGATTGAAGATCACAGTGGAGCAGTTGAAATCCTGAAGACCCATCTAATTGTGAAGAAGATTGTTTCAGTTCTGCTCCAAATGAAAGCTAAAGGTAGTGCCAGGGAAAACAATGCTGCTCGTTTTCATGACATCACCCTAAAGTGATTACCAAAGATTGAGATCCCCAGTTCAAAACTCAGTGCTTGCAAAGCAGCGTTGTCTGCTTGGTAACAATCAACACCTCTTAGTGCCACAAGTCACTTCAAACTAGATCAATATGTAGTAATCATAGTTGCCATTAATTGGTGCCTACCATGTGCCCAAACTATGCCAAGCACTTTACACCCATCAACTACTTGATCCCCTCAACAACTTTATAAAATCCTATCACTGCCCCAGTTCTACAGATGTGAAAACTGACGATCAGATAGAAAGCGACTTGGCCAAGGGTATCTATTTAGGAAGTAAGAGAACCAGGACTGAAAAAACTCCCTCAGGCCACTGGGCTCCCCTGGCTGTGGGCAGCAGTAGCAAGCACGCAGAGATACACAACACATGCGTGTGCAACCCTCCCCTCCCATCCTGATCATCCTTACGCTGATGGAAGAGTCTCTCGTGCTTACTGACCTGGAATCTACCTGCTTCCCAGAGTCCACGCCAGCTCGGTACTCCTTACCTTTCCTATTCATCCAGATTCACTGAGAGTGGATTTGGTTTAGAATACTGCAACGGTTTTAGATACCAGAAGGAGGTATTATCTTGCTCAGTCTGGATATTTTTAAAACCAACTTTAGAATGTTCCTGTATTAACTAAAATTAACAGCAGTCACATGGTAAAGTTATTTATGTCATAAAAGTTTTGCTTTTAAGCTTTAAGAGCAATAATGGGAAAAGAATGTTTGCGGATTCTCCCCCACCTTTTTTTTTTAAAGTTCTTTATTGAAGTATAATAGACATATAATAAACAGCACATATTTAAAGTGTACAGTTTAAGTTTTGACCTACACACACACACACACACACACACGCCCATGATATCATCACCACAATCAAGATAATGAACTTCCCTTCACTCCTAAAAGTTCCCTCATACCCCTTTGAAGCTCCTCCCTCCCCCTCCTTTCTATCCCTCGCCAATCCCCAACCACTATCTGCTTTCTCCTACTATAGATTAGTTTGAATTTTAGAGAGTTTTGTTTTGTTTTGTTTTTTGAGGAAGATTAGCCCTGGGCTAACATCTGCTGCCAATTCTCCTCTTTTTGCTGAGGAAGACTGGCCCTGAGCTAACACCCATGCCCATCTTCCTCTGCTTTATATGTGGGATGCCTACCACGGCATGGCTTGCCAAGCAGTGCCATGTCTGCACCTGGGATCTGAACCGGCGAACCCCGGGCCGCTGAAGCAGAACGTGCAAACTTAACTGCTGCACCACTGGGCCAGCCCCTAAAGAGGTTTTTTTGAGGAAGATTAGCCCTGAGCTAACTACTGCCAATCCTCCTCTTTTTGCTGAGCAAGACTGGCCCTGAGCTAACATCCATGCCCATCTTCCTCTACTTTATACGTGGGACGCCTACCACAGCGTGGCTCTTTGCCAAGTTGTGCCATGTCCGCATCCGGGATCCGAACCAGCGAACCCCAGGCCACTGAGAATTGGAACGTGCAAACTTAACCGCTGCGCCACCCGGCCGGCCCCCTAGAGAGTTTTATATGAATGAAATCATATAATATGAACTCTTTAACCTGGCTTCTTTCACTCAGCATAATTACTTTGACGTTAATCCATGTTGGTTGTGTGTATCAGTGTTTATTCCTTTTTAAATTTTAAATAAGAAAAGGGAACACTGCTTTTTTTACTCTGAACCTGGGCAAGGACTACTGAAGTTACCTACAAAATTGTACATTAACCAACTAATGCCAGTGATGAGTTAATCAATAACTTCATCTGTTAGCTGTTAACGTGACCCCCAAACCTAACCTCCTCTTGACTGTCAGACCCTGATCCTGGACATACTTTCTCTCGAGGCTAAAACTGAAGTAAGGCTGTGGAGCTTGGGGAACTCAGTGTCTCTGAGTCTTGGGTGGTCCCTGCCCATCGCTCTCTCTTAGTGTAGCATATCTTCATGATAGCAGAGGCGTGGGGCTCTGTATGTGAATGTGTGACCAGCAGAACAGCAGGGGCCGAGTTCTCTGTGAAAAGTTCTGGCTTCAGTCACTTCTTGTGTTTCATAAAGTTGAGGTATGCAAATGTCCTAGTCCCAGTAGAAGCAAACTCAGTGTATGGGGGAGAATTAGGAGACTTCTGTTGTTGTTTCAAAAGGACTCACTTTAACTTTTTTCTAGTGAACTCAATACATTTGAAATCATTTTAATGTACACTTCTTTTCAAAACTCCCATCTCTTCTCTAAGCTAACATCCACCTCTCTGCTGTCAAGTCCATTATACTCAACCTTCTTCCTTTCACAAATCAGTTTTTAAAAATTCTGTGGGGCCTGCCTGGCGGCTTAGGGGTTAAGTTCTCGCGTTCTGCTTCAGCAGCCCAGGGTTCGCCAGTTCAGATCCCGGGCATGGACCTACACACAGCTTATCAAGCCATGCTGTAGCAGGTGTCCCACATATAAAATAGTGGAAGATGGGCACAGATCTTAGCTCAGGGACAATATTCCTCAGCACAAAGAGGAGGATTGGTGGCAGATGTTAGCTCAGGGCTAATCTTCCTCGAAAAAAAAAATTTTTTTCCGTAAATGCTTGGCTTCAAATCTTAGTATAGGAATGTTCTAGTAACGATTGCTTAAAATAATACACAAAATATTTATGTTCTTACTAATAGGTGCTGGTTAAATATATCTTTCAGTTATTTTTGGAAAACTAACATTGGATTCCCCTAAGTTTTGATTTTCCCCCAAAAGAAAAACTTGGACAAGACAAAACTTAATGAACTATAGAGAAGTGGGGGGCAGGGTTGACAGGATGCAGTCGGCTCGGAGTTGAACGCCCTCCCCTGCTGCCAGCATACTCTGACCTCGGGAAGTCACTGCATCCTTTGCAAATCTAGGACGTGGGACTAGGTACTCTTTAATCCCATTCCAGGACTGAGAGGCACTTAATTGATTCAGATAGACCATAGTCGAGGTCACTGTTGCCTAAGAGGCCCAGGCCCGCTTTGTCCCTCCGAATGAGGGCTGTCATGACTCTCAGGTGGGCCACGCTGGCTTCCGGGGCCAGGAGAAGCAGGCTCAAGCCTATCTTCTGGATTTCGCTCACTGGTCCTTCTAAATGTCCCAGCTGCCTGGAGGATACACAATTTGTCTTGTCTAGCCTCAAAAGGATGCCAGCCAGTCCCCCACGCCTGCCTAACAGTTGGGTGCCTCTTGAGCCAGCGTTGGCATATTCTACCATCATCTGCTTGTTTTGGGGGTCACATAGCACTTGTACTTTTTGCTCTTTCCACTCACCCACAAACCAGACTGCCAAACTACTGGATCATAAAACAAAGCATGAGCACCTGGAGCGTGACCCAGCTCTTTTCCTGTTCTTCTTTTGAGACTTCCCCAACAGGAAAGGCTCTGGTTAATTGATAGAGATTATCCCTGATTCCCTTAATGTAACCTTTTTACTCTTTCCTTTTCCTGGGATTAAGCTGTTCCTTTGCAAGAAGTCCTTTTCTTAATGACACAGTCATGGACCTGTTATTGACCAAAGGAAGTGATCCGGCCCAGCTCCACCTTTCTGTGGTTCGCAGGCCTGTTAGTCTCTTTCATTGTAATGACTTTTACAGTTATTAACTGGCTTTTTCAATTTTCTGCTATTAAAGGTTATCAAACTATGCTTTAAAACTAATCTCCCTCCTTGAAACAGTAATTGCCCATCTATTTGTTGTTGGATATGAGTGTTCATTTCGAGCAGATGTTTTCATATTTGCTGACTGAGGGTTCCGAGGCAGCATGTCTGCACTGTTGAGATGTGCTGTTCACAGGATGACTAGTTGAGGTCTGACATAAAGTGGAGACACATGGACCCTGTCAGCAAGCACCTTTCTTCCTCCCTCCCTCTCTCTCTTTTCCTTCATTCAAGCAGTATTTGCTGGGTATGCAGGGTCCCTAGTGTGACTACTGGAGCTCTGTGAGAAGAGGAACTAGACTTTTTTAGGACTTTTAGCATATTTTTAGCATACGATTGTACTATCATGGTAGGTGTTCAATAAATATGTAAAAAGAAGTCCTGGGAAAGACAGTCACTTAAATTAAGCATTTTGCCTGGAAGCACATAGCCACTGGACTGAACCTTGGGTGGGGGTCAGGGAACCCCTTCCAGAGAAAATAAAATTTCAGCTACTGATCTAAGAATCTCAGTAAGCCATAGGGGCTGCTTGGATGTTGTGTACCAGAAACGAACCTGTGGGCATGCTGACTGCTCCTGAGGGAAAGGCTAGTCGATAATAGTCAGCGTTGACATGATGGCCTTATGAGTGGACTGTAATGCACAATCACCAAGCTACCAAGCATTGCCTCTTGTGACCCTCTTCCCTTTGTGATACTTGGTGTGTCCGCAGGGTCTGCAGTCTCAGCCAGCGCCTCACATGCCCAGCTCCTGGCCAGCCTCCCCATCCTCTTCATTAGGGCAGCTTGGTCTCCATGAAGCCCTTCCTGACCAGACCAACCCGTAACACATGTCACCCCCATCCAAGTTCATCTCTTCTAGACCTGTTTTGAGCATCCTTCAAGGTGGTCTCATAGGCTTCAGCTCTTGGTCCATTGGTTTCTCTTGTTGCTGTAGCTCCATTTCTCGAAGTCAGTGGATTGCAGGCTCTGCACAGGCAAGAACGCGCCGCGCCGCACCTCCTCCCACCCCCCGCCCCCCGCCCCCCCCCCCGCCGCTTTGCAGCCCAGACAGAGGGACATGGATGGGATTGTGAACCTAGGAGCAGGAAGTGCTATTGCTGCAGCCCCAACACCTGGAAGGGATGCCAAAGGGCATCCTTTTCCTCCAGCTCGTATCTATTCTTGGCCTGAGGAAGGCCAGCTTGGTGCCTGTTCAGCTTTTCTCCTTCCCCTTCCATCATCACCACCTTTGTGATGACTATTTATTGAGCACCAGGAGCGGAATGCATTTGGAAAAAATGAGTGTAGTTTCAACGTGGTCTGCAGCTTGTTGGCCTATAGAAATGGAATTATAGGGCTTGTTCTTTGAATTAGACACTAAAATATGGCCTTTCTGGGTTTAACTCATATTATGTTTTATAGCCTTACCCATGATCTCAGCTGCTATAGACAGTATCCCGTCTCCATACCTCGAGTCTCTGTCAATAGAATTGCTCTGAGTGGCAAAAGCTGTCATGACTTATTGCAGAGAAGTGGTATTAGTTGGGCAATTGGCACCCAAGTTTTGTGACTTGGTTAACTCAGCTCAGAGTGTGTCTGAATGCTCAATTCAAGAAAGCATGGGTTTTGTGAAGAAAAATGGGACTTAGTTTAAACTTAAGTAGTATCCTTGAGATTCTCATCCTTCTTCATTTTTATCATCCTGTTACCATAGAAGACTCATCTGGAACTTGCATTTTATTGCTCCATCCTGCTACGGGGTATAGAGAGGCCTGGACCCAGGGAGCCAGAAGGGCCTTGGCCATGAACCCCAAAAGCTTGCCCCGTATGGAATAGATAGTTGCTCTTGTGCCGACAGCCCCTCCCCCCAGCATTTATGCCCAGCAGCACTTGCTACCTTCTGGGTTCCAGGTGCTGTGCTAAGGGCTAGTGACCAGAAGATGCCTGTGCCCCTGCGACCTTTGATTATGAGGTACCCAGGCTTCCGCTTTGGGGGTATCACTCCCACAGCCAGACATCACAAGAAGTTCGTTTATTGCCTTGAAGTGCAGTCTTCTTTTCAAGGAGGGCTTTCCTTAAGTCTGAGTTAGAATAGCATAAGTGGGTTTCTAGAAACCAAACAGTACAAGCCCCCTGGCAATGCAGGGTGGGCCAGGGTCAGCTTTGTCCACACTGACATGCTCAGACCAGGAACTCCAGGGAGTTAGAGAAAGCTCAGTTGCAATCTGACCTTGCAGGTCTTTATGAAAGTATCTATGTCAAGACAGACGGGGGAGGATATATTTTATTTAATGGTTTGTTAACTCTTTTCCCAAGCCCCACAAATGTTAGGAGCAAGCCTCCTTCGGGCATGCAAAAATTCCTTAACCCAGATTTCCTTCCTCTTAATAAAAATTGAAAAATCATATAATCAAAATAATCCTATTTTTTCGGTCAGTTTACCACCCGATTAAGGAATTCTCCAGCAACAGGAGCTCAGCCCTCAGCTCTCAGAGAGGCTGTGCTCCATCCCTCATGGTGGAAGGGAGGTGTAGGGTCTTCAGACTTTGCAGGCACTGTTGTTCCTTGTTAAGCCCAATTCCGCCACCTAATTAACACTTGTTTATATTAAACAAGTCTTAGGCGCCATATGCAATGAAGGGGGTGGTCGTTTTTGAAGTTTCTAGTTGCTGACTTTATAAGATCTGGCCTGAAGTGGGACTTCTGGAAACTCAACCCAAGATAGCGGTTAACAAGTTCTTCCAAAGGTTTCTCTTCCAGGCACAGACATCTCATGAAACAACGCAGCTGCGGCCGTTTTCGCAACATCCCTTCACCCAGCAGTGGCGATGGAAGGGAGGGTGTGGACAGGCTTCCTGGGTTTTTGGTGCTCCTTGTCAGGTGTTAAAACAAAGAGGATCATTGTGTTTCTTGGAACTGGTCTAAATGTCTATGTTTAAGATTAAGATCTAGGGAAATGCATTTCCGTTTGACACCCAGTATTTTCTGATTGTGGAAAGGGTACCAACCTGTGCAATGGCGCCGCGACACGGCCGCGGACTCCAGCTTCTTCTGTCGGTTCCTTTAATTAGGAGAAATTAAGTAGGGCTGCTACATATTTTGAGAATAAATAACACTATTTAAACTTAGGCCGCCTTAACCACTAACTTAACCGCTGAATTCTCGCTGCTACATGTCTCCTAAATAGATCAGCATAATCTTAACTAGGACTTAAAATGCATCATCTTCGTTCCGGAGCTCAGAACCAGCAGCCGACGGGAGCCTTTGGAGGCTTAATGACTTTAATTATGGCGAGAAATACCTTCTCCCGGTGGGGAGGGGCGCGGCTGGCCGCTAGTGTCAGAGAACGCCGGATGGGAGCCCGCCCCCAAAGGCCGGCCCCACTGGGTGGGGGGGTGGGGAAGCGGAGCGGGGAGGGACCCTCGGGGGGAGGGACCCTGGGGGGCAGGGACCCTGGGGCGGGGGAGGGCGTGGAGAAGCGGGGCCGGGGGAAGGGGGAAGAAGCTGGAGGGGTGGAATGGGAGGAGGGACCCTGGGGGGAGGCCGCGGGGCCTCGGAGTTCTGAGCCGTGTTTGTGGCTTCGGTGCTTTGATCTCCTGCCAGGGAAACCTGGAAGGTCAGGCCGGGCTGCAGCCAAGCCCTGGAGCGAGGAGCAAAGAGCCGGTGGAGCGGGCAGGGCTGCGCCACCCAGCCTCGCCCCCACCCACCCCTGGAAAGTGAGCCCACCAGGCCGCCAGCCCCCACCCCAACCCCCTTTACCCCCTCACGGCTGTTTTGTGTGTGTGGATCTCCTTTAAGCAGTAGATTAGAGGCTTCAAGTCCTGAAAGGAAACTAGCCGAACGTTGTACACATTTGGTTTGGTAAAATCATATACGTGGTATGTACTTTAAAAGAAACTAGGTTATTTTTTAAGCTGTGCGCACCCCCCTCTCACTGCCCCCGTTCCCCCCGGAGCACAGGTGATTCCCCCTGGCGTCTGTGTTAGGGTCCTTTCCCTCCCACTTCTGACACCCGCCCCCTTCTTGGCACCAGGATTTTCTCACCGGGTACCCGTGTGCTCTGGTGTGTGACCTCATTTCCTATGGAATGAAAGGTTTCTGTAGGAAAATGGGCCTTGCAAGCCCCCTTGCCTGGCAAGAGTCCCCTGTCATGCAGTGACTCATGCTTCAGGGAACAGCAGCTGACCAGAATGATCAAGAGCCTGGTGCCTGGGTGGTCACTACTAAGCGAAGAACACGGGGGAGGAGGAAAGGAAAAAGTGAGGAGGAGGGTTTAAAATCCACTTAGTGGTCTCCAGAGGGAGGGGCATAAAGGGACCCAGTGAGCCCCAGCCATTTGCACTCGTGTAGGACCGGCCGAGAGAGAGACTGGGCTTCAGGCGTGGCCAGGCTCTGGGACTGGCTGGTCCATTGGTGTTAACAGCCCCTTGCCCCTCCCTGACCGCAGGAGCAGGCCCTGCGGCAGTGGCAACATAAGCAATGAGGCACTGGAGGCTCCGTGCCTCTCATACCCGTGCTTTGGTCTCTCGTTGCCCCAAACGAGGCCATTGAGTGTGGCAGTTTGGACTCTGCCACCAGTTCGCCCAGAAAGCCAAGCTCCAGATCCTCACATCAGATGGAGAGGGCAGGCCAGTATCCATATACTTTCCCGGGACAGGCCCCTGTTTGGTGCAGGCCATCTTTCTCCACAGGTTTCAGGGTGAACTCCATCAGTCTTTCAGGCTGAAGAAAAGCCAAGATCCCCTAAGCAGTAATGGGAGCAAACTATAAAAAAAAATGCATCTCGTGCCATCTGTTCCTGTAGATACGCCCAAGGGTAGTCATTGCTCAGCTTTCCTTCTGTGAGAGTTCTAAAGGGGGCTTGCATTCCTCCCGAGAGTGGAAGGAACAAACATGCCAGTGCACAGGCTTGTCTTCTAAGAGCTTTGACATCAGAGATGTGCTCACACAGAAGCCTGATAAAGATTCGCAACAAGGCAGAGCCACTCCTAGTGGCTGGGGTCAAGGTTGCTCAGAGACGATCATGCCTGCATGAGAACTGACCACCCATAAAAGGCCCATCAGCAAATGCTACAGCAGAAGATGTGCGTGCAGTTAAGAAGAAACCAAATCCTGAAAATCTGGAGTGCAGAGAATCATGAGTTCAAGAAGATCTAGTAGAGAACGGACCTTTCTCAATTAAGTCTAACGAAACAGGAGATCAGGTGGCCAAGGAGTGAGCTGCAGTCTGTGCTTAGAGGAGCACGGGCCAGGGTGTTTGATGCTAACCCCAAGGGCAAAAGCTGATTCTTTTTAGGTTAATCAACAAACATTTCGTGGCCATCTGCCCTGTGCCAGGCCCTTTGCTGGATTCTGGGAATTCAGCAGGAAAGAAGTCTGACACGTTGGCTGTCCTCTAGTGAGGGAAGCACTTTAAGTAAACAATTACAGTGTGATGTCATAAGAGCTGCAATGGTGGAGCAGAATCAGGCCACCGGTGATAGCAGTCTGGCAGGAATAACACCTAAGCCAAATAAGAGTTAGAACAGAAGAGGTGGAAGCCGGCTGGTGTTGAAGAGGTCGTGTGTTCCTCAGCAGGAAGGATGCAGATGGTCAGAGAACTAACAGAAGCTCAGCCTAGTTAGGGGCTGGAGTGTTGAGTTTGCGATAAGCAGTGGGATGGTCACATCTTATCCTAGGAGCAGTGCAGTCATTCAAGGACAGTAGTGCAGATCAGATCTGTGATTTAGAAAGGTCCTTCTGCTGCTAGGTGGGGACTGCACAGGGGGCAGGTAGGGAACCCTCAAGGAAGAATGTTATTGTGACTGAGGTGAAAAGTCTGGTGTCCCGGACAGGGTGGCAGCAGTAGGGATGGAAAAACAATGGATGGATTTGGAAGATGGAATCAGAAAAACTTGGTAAGCAGCTGAGTATAGGGGTGAGGGTAAAGGGCTGTGGTTTAGCTTGGCTCTTGGAGGGGTTGGCAGGGCACCTTCCTAAGGAGGGAGCCCAGGTTGTAAGGATTGAATGAAGGATAGGCCCATTGTAAGACCCCATCACCCATATCAGCATGAGATGTCCAGTACAGTGTGCTCTGCTCTAGGATAGCCACAGAAGGAACTTGAGGACCCAAGCTGAAGCAGAATGCTGATGCCAGGTCATGAGAACCAAGTCCTGGGGCTCTGGTGCCATTTCGGATTCTTTACAATCATGGTTTCTGCCACCCTTGGTCACGCTGCTGTATACATGTGCCAGGGGAGAGCCGCAAGTGAACACTTTGTTCAATAAGAAGAGAAGAGACCTCAGCGCCCTCATCCTGCTCCTTCCTAAGCAAGGTCTCTTCCCCCAGGACAGCAGCAAGTGCATAATGACAGACACTTCTAGAAGGTCTTGGCTTGTATCTTTCTTGGGATGCCTGGCACACAGTTGGCCGTCTGAAGTAGTTGTCAAATTGAACCGTATAATCGAATGTTTTCATACTTAGAACTGTCTCCTTTAAATCGCGGTGTGTATATTCTTTAGTAATTATTTTCCAGATCGAAGTGTAGATCTCTGGCACATCCCTCAGCCTCCTACCTGTGAGTTAGAGCAAGGGAGTGATTAGGGATGGCACTTCTCTCACCTTAGCATACCATACTCCAGCAAGCGTTGGGTCCCAGAGCGTCTCCCACGGAAGGGAGGGTGTTGACATGAGTTGCTGCAGAAAGGATTCTGTGTCCAAAAATATTGGAGATGCTGGGTAGGTAAGAGCCTCTGGCACATTAACGTGCTCGGTAACTGTCAGGGGTAACTCTAGAATAGGCAGCATTTCTCAAAGGACACCGACCAAGAAAATCTGTCATCCTCTGATATGTTCTTTGGGAAAAGCTACTATAGGGACATGGGATAACTGATCCCATGTTCATAATTTCTTTCCCATTTGCCCTTGGAATGAGATGCTCAGACTCTTCCTTAGGACACCCCTGGCCTCTTCGGAGAGGTCTGTACCAGCATTGCTGGCAGAACGCACACTCCATGAAGACAGAGGTCTGCCACCGTGCGGCTCACTACTGTAATGGTCCTCAGGGCCTAGCACACATAGTAACTGGTTATTTACTACTGTTGAACAAGTAATTAATAAACGGCACTACAAATGGAATTAAACTCTGTTCCTGCCTACTGTGTTAATTTGTTGAGTATGGAGCATGCCCAGGGCAATCTGCTTTATCAGGTTTTATGGGGCACACAGACTGGTCAGTAAGGTCTATCTCCTGGCTCCATTAGATCCCATGGGCAGGTCAGCCCAGCACCCAGGCACAGCATTTGCATGTAAGATGTCTATGCCCTTTGACTCATCAGGACCATTTGTAGCTATTTATTTTAAGGATAGATGCCACCAGAATATGAGTATGAAAATAGAAATACAGCACTGTTTATAATAGAGGAAATGTAGAAATCCCCCATATACCTGTCAGGGGGGCAGTCTTAAGCTCTGATACAACCATATAATCAAATAAGATGTGTAGCTAACAAGAAGAATGAACATTTTTCTGCATCAATGCATATAATATTGTTAAGGGGAAAAATAGAGTACAGAACAGTATATACATCCAATTTATTTATTTGTAAGTATATTTTGATATGTGAATGTATACATATCTATTTTATTCCTGTTAATATATGAGTTAGGAAAAAAAAACGAAAGGATATAAACCGCACTGTTATGTTATAAAGCTGGAATATAGGGGAGTAATTTTTTGCTTTCAATTTCTAAATTATTCTAAAATTTTCATATCAAGCACATATTATCTTTATAAATAGCAAAAACACTAAAGATGGTCCTGTTTGGAGGGAAAATGCATCATAGAAAGTAAGCAGCAGAGGAGAAATCTTTAGAGATATTAAAGCTCAGAGAGGGATAAGAGCTGCTTCGGGCTAAAGAGAAGTACCTGTCAGTCTCTTTTTTTTGGAGGAAGATTAGCCCTGAGCTAACTACTGCCAATCCTCCTCTTTTTGCTGAGGAAGACTGGCCCTGAGCTAACATCCATGCCCGTCTTCCTCTACTTTATACCTGGGATGCCCACCACAACATGGCTTTTGCCAAGTTGTGCCATGTCCGCACCCGGGATCCGAACCGGCGAACCCCTGAGGGCCGCTGAGAAGCGAAACGTGCAAACTTAATTGCTGCGCCACCGGGCCGGCCCCTCACCTGTCAGTCTTATGGGAAGGGTTGCACATGAACTTGACCTTGAAGAATCAGTAGGATAAGTATGATCAACTCATTATAGTTCAGCCTAGAACATCTTTCTGCATGTGAAGTATCATGCAGAGTTACTCTCAACTGACTTCCTTCTCCTAGCCAGTTCACCAACAGGCCACTTTACCCAGAAGTTAAATCTGTTAACAAATTTGTCTTGTATTGTCTGTGCCATCCTATGTTGTCATTACTGCTGATAAATTAAGAGTTTAGTGGGTTTATAAAGAGGGGCATTACAATCCTGTGTCCATTGTATTAAGATTCTTAATAATCTTCATATTCTTTGGCCCTGGGCCTCCATCCTAAGGAAGTCAGAAATGTAAGCCAAGATTTATTCAACATAGCATTAATTAAAATAATAAAAAACGGGAATAGTCCAAATATCAAAAATACATGAGTGAGTATAGTATATGAAGGGATATGTCACAGCCTCATGGATATTTACAAAGAATTTTTAATGACTTATTGGAAGCTTATGATGAGTGCAAAGAAATCCAGCATGCAAAATTATATTCAATGGAGGCAGAAAGTCTGTTTGGAGCCCCCATATATCAGAACTTCCTATAAGAGGTTGAAGATGCATGTCTTCCTATCAGCACTAAGAGTCCAGTTTCCGGGCTGGCCCCGTGGCCGAGTGGTTAAGTTCGCGAGCTCCACTACAGGCGGCCCAGTGTTTCGTTGGTTCGAATCCTGGGCGCGGACATGACACTGCTCATCAGACCATGCTGAGGCAGCATCCCACATGCCACAACTAGAAGAACCCACAACGAAGAATATACAACTATGTACTGGAGGGCTTTGGGGAGAAAAAGGAAAAAAAAAAAAAATCTTTAAATAAAAAAAAAAAAAGAGTCCAGCTTCCTTGGTTATCCTATGGTCAGGAGTTTAGAACAAAGGAGATTTTTAGCCATCCTTTGGGTTATTTCCAATTAAGGTTATATTCTGTCAGGGTTTTCATACAATAAAGATTAGCCACTGGAGATACCACATCCAGTGCCCGACGAAGAAGCAGATAAACAGGTGAAAAATGGAGGCTGTGCCCAGAGGCCCCAGGGGGTAGGTATGGAGTCAGACCTACCCTCTCACACCAGGGAGAGTGCCAGATCCATTCCTGGTTGGAATTCCAGAATTTAATTGAAACTAAAGCAGGCTCTAGGCTTTAAGTTTTCCCACCCACAAGGTGGTAACAGGACCATTCTCATCAGAATGCCCCATTCCAATCCAGAAATTCAAGACTCAAACATATTGACAGAAGCACTTCCTTAGGGGTAAACCACATCCCCGTTCAGGGAGCAATAACCCAGGAGTATGGTCCCAGGCAGGCTTTCTTTCGTTTAGAATGAACGTTTATTGAATAACCATAGGAGTCTTGTATTGCAGTAAGTGCCAACCACAGTAGGACCCTGTCTTCTAGGGCTTGAAATTTTGTACTTTGCAAAATGTAAGTGTGCAGAGGTTTGTACTTTTGATACTTGCCTCAGTGGTTATGGACATTGTTTAGCCTCGGGTCTTGCAGCCCTGGAAAGGTAGATAAAGGACCACGACAACCTTTTATTCCACGTTCTGCTGCTGGGCTTCTGGTCACCTGCTGGCTGGTTCCAACCTGCCCTGGCCTGATGGAAGCAGCAAAGGTGATGAAGGATGTGAAAATTCCTGTGTGGGTGGGGTCGAGGGGAAGGGCATGCAGAGGTCAGTAAGGCAGGGCCTTTGGCTGCTTCTGGGAGGCCTTGCCGAGACTCCCACCCGTTTTCTGCTGCTCAGACCCTTCTCATGCTTTTCTTTCTGGTCTGGTCTGTGCACAGTTAGGGTAACTGCCCTTTCCAACTGTAGCCCAGTTTACCAGTGACCTTCATCCAGCAACATCCACTAGGCTGCATCTTTCCTTTCTTTGAAACAGCCTCATCTTGAGGGTTTGGGATGTTAAGTGTGTGACTTTATCAAGATAGGGTTTCTGGCAATCACAAGACTAGTAATATCCCAACCATGGTTTAGATTTGTTTTGAAATAATATTCGGGCCCAAGCTTGACTAGGTAAAATGGTGAATGGTCGAAGATATGAAGATTGGTTCAAGGATATGCCTTATCAATTTTTTAATTTTAATTTTAATTTTTTTGCTGAGCAAGATTCGCTTTGAGCTAACATCTCTTGCCAGTCTTCTTTTTTGCTTGAGGAAGATTGGCCCTGAGCTAACATCTGTGCCAGTCTTCCTCTATTTTGTGTGTGGGAGCCACCACAGCATGGCTGCTGACAAGTGGTGTAGGTACATGCCCAAGTGCTGCACCCAGGCTGCCGAATTGGAGCACACCAAATTTAACCACTGGGACACGGCGCCAGCCCCACCTCATTAATTTTTAAACTGAAAATGGGGGGCGAGGGGCAAAGTGTGACCAAGTAATGTTCTGTGTTTTTTAATTTGCTTTGGGAATAGTATAATTAATGTGTTATTTTCTAAATATGGATTATTCGTGGCCTGTTTTAAAAAGGAGCCAGATATTGACAGGTGAGTTCCCAACAGAATCTTGGGTAGACTCCTGTCCTGTCCAGTCCTGGTATGTGCAAGAAATACAACCCTATTTTAATAGCAGCTTACATTAAACATAATCTTTAAAGTAAGTCTACTGTGAGAATTCTTTTCTTTTTTTTTTTAAGATTTTTTTTTTCCTTTTTCTCCCCAAAGCCCCCCAGTACATAGTTGTGTGTTTTTAGTTGTGGGTCCTTCCAGCTGTGGCACATGGGACACCGCCTCAGCATGGCTTGATGAGTCGTGCCATGTCGGCACCCAGGATTTGAACCAGCGAAACCCTGGGCTGCCAAAGCAGGGCGTGCGAACTTAACCACTCAGCCACAGGGCTGGCCCCAGAATTATCATTTTCTGAAACAGAATATTTGTACTTGTATCCTGTGCATTAGCCTGATGGTGTCTGAAGTCAAGATATAAATGGGATTTAAGCACTGTATTCTTCTTCTTCTTTTTTTTTTTTTTTTTTTGAGGAAGACTGGCCCTGAGCTCACATCTGTGCCCATCTTCCTCTATTTTATATGTGGGACGCCCATCACAGCGTGGCTTGCCATGTGGTGCCATGTCCGCACCCGGGATCTGAACCAGCCAACCCCAGGCTGCCAAAGTGGAACGTGCGCACTTAACCACTGTGCCACCTGGCCGGCCCTAAGCACTTTATCCTTGACTTGCTCTTTTCAGTATAGAAACCAGGAGACTGCTCAGTCCTCCTAGATTTTGTTAAAAATGTCTTTTTTTAAGTGCTTGTCACGAATGGGTCATGCCTCACCTCCAAATCCTTGTGACTTCCACATTCTTATGAAGCAGGGAAGCCTGAAACCGAGCAGGCCACGTGTCTGAAGGCGTCGCACACCCCAGATGCTGCAGCCTTTCATCCTGCAGCCATTAGATTCTCCAGGTGCGACAGCTTCAAAGCAGGAGGTGCTGGGGGCTCCCGATCAAGACGGATCTGAACACACATTCCCCTCGGGTGCTGTTTGATGTGCTTGATCATGGAAT
The DNA here is from genome assembly GCF_041296265.1 of Equus caballus. NCBI lineage: Eukaryota > Metazoa > Chordata > Mammalia > Perissodactyla > Equidae > Equus > Equus caballus. Next base: position 8,802,627 of record NC_091691.1, on the reverse strand, counting down.
GAAAGCCAAATAAAGGAATGAGAGGTCCTGTTTATTACCTCGTTTTCGGTGCTGTTCCTCAGGGCCCTTCTACGTCTAGGGAAAGAATTCGTGAGGAAAACTGGGATACCACCAGAGCAGGAGACACAAACACCTACTTACTGTTAACTCTGGGGCCCACAAGCTGTTGGCGTCAGGCAAAGGAGTTTGTGCCTCTGAAGAGCTATATGGAGGAAAGTGATGCCACCTGGCCTAGAGCTTTCTCACTGTGCCGTCATGTCCTCTCTTGCTGGAGGTGGCTGATAGTGCCATTGCAGCTCTTTCTGCATCAGTCTGATCAGTCCCCTGCCTCTCAGTTGAGTGACTGTGAACTAGAAGGGACCCTAATACAGGTGGGGAAACTGAGGCTGAGGCTAAAAGAGATTCAGTGACTTGCCGACCATTGGCAGCTTGTCAGTGGCAGAGCCAGGAATAGCTCCCAAGAGTCACTTCTGCCGGCAGGGTGCTGGTGATAAAACAGGGTGGGATGGACAAGCGGCAGAGGAGATTTTAAATACGTTGAATCTCAATTCAACAAGAGAGAGACTCCAGCAGAACAAGGGACAGTACCCAGGGGGTCCGAGCTTGTTAAGTTGCAGAGGACTTTGCCGTACCGCTGAGGATTTCACTGCCCTGCTTGTTTGGTACAAAGTACAGGCAATTGTCTTCTTGTAAAAGCTGTGGGATAAGACTGCCCTCTGGTGGGCTGGTGGAGCCATTGGTCCAGCCACTTTCTCCTCTACTTCAGTTCCGTGTCGCTTCTTATGCTGCATCTGTGTTGAGCGATTATTCCTATTGAAGGAACTCAGATTATTTTATTTCTGAAGGACTGTGGCCCCTAGAGATTTTCTTGACCTCTAAGCACTAACCATCATTTGCCCATTTATAGGAGGTTTTGTTTTTTTGTTTGTTTTTTTCCCCCCACGTTAGAAGTGTCTTATTCGCCAATAAGATTTGGGTTTCTAAAAGCAAGGGTGATGTCTCCTGTCTTGTTCTTCCATAGCTTCTTTCCTGTTGTCTACTTAGCTGTTCATGAAATCAGAAGGTTCACTGAGATGGAAAGGAATCCCTTCTCCCCCAAAAGAATCCCACCATTTCATTCGTTTGTAAAACATTCTAATCTCATCTCTCTGATCAGTACTTCCCCAAGGGGTTGAATGATCAGAATCCCTCAGAAAACTTTCAGAACTCAGTTTCCTGGGCCTTACTCCAGCCCTGCTGAATCAGTCTCTGTGGTCGGAGCCAGGAAATCTGCTTTATAAACTTCCCAAGTGGTTTTTGAGGTGCAGCCAGGTTTGGCAGCCAACTGCTCTAAATCCACATTTACAATTATTTCTCGTAGCTTTGCCCCATGGCAGCATCTCCAAAAGTCTTCAGCTTATGTGAGTTATTAAAACTGACCGCTTTGAGAGTCCTTTGGAGATATTCAGGATACTAGTCTAACTGCAGTACTGGGTGACATAGGAAGAAAGAAGGGCCACGAGAGAAGGACTGAAAGCATTTGCTTTGGTTGCCAGCGGCTCTGTGTTCACAGCAGAAAATACTGAAACCAGTACATTTCTGCTGACCAGGCAGGTTGTTGATTTGTCATTTATTTTTAAGGTTTAGGCGGATAGGGAGCCATAGGTTAATTTAGTACCCAGTTATTTATTTTCACCCATTGTAACTCGTCTGCTTCTCAGGATAACTGTATAAGGTAGGTGGCATTGCCCCTTTTTTACAGATGGGAAAGTTGAGGCTTAGCAAAGTTGGTTGCTCAAAGTCACATACATTGGTAACTGTCAGATTCTGCATTCGAATACAGGTCTGATTTCTAAGTCCGGCTTTGGAAAGGTAAGAGGACCAGAGTGCCAATCTGCTCTTTTTTTACTCTGCCAGGCCAAGCGAGCAGTGCAGCGGGGAGCCACGGCAGTCATCTTTGATGTGTCTGAAAACCCAGAAGCTATCGACCAGGTAAAGCCCTCGGGCCACGCCAATGGCTGCAGGCTCCCTGAGAGAAGCACTTCCTTTAGTTAGCTTGGCTTGTCACAGTTGTGTCACCCTCATCTCAGGGCCTTTGCACGTGTCTGCTGACGTTAGATGTCCATGTTTGGACATTATCCGCCAAGGCAGGCATATTGAGAGGGGTTAAGAGCCAGGAAGTTAGGGGTTGGGGGGCATTTTCAAAGATCCTTTTAGGCTTTCCGCCTGCCCAGTCCACCCTAAAACAAGCATTGTCCTCAGCCCTGCCCTTCCGGGAGCTCCAAGGCTACAGTCCTTGAGGAGCTTGAGGATTTCCAGTGTTTAGCATCCTTTCCCTCCAGCCGTTTTTTCTCTCTCCTGCTTCTTAAAGTGTGTCTTCTGACCAGGACCATCTCTTTTTTCTTAGCTAAATCAGGGCTCGGAAGACCCGCTCAAGAGGCCAGTGGTGTATGTGAAGGGTGCAGATGCCATCAAGCTGATGAACATTGTCAACAAGCAGAAAGTGGCTCGAGCGAGGATTCAGCACCGCCCTCCCCGAGTGAGCCTCCTCCCTGGCCGGCCACGCCCGGCACCTTCTCTGCTGCTGCCTGAGCCTTGATTCCCTTTGGGCTTTTGTTCCTTTCTTCTTTCTGCCTAAAATGCTGATGCACCCCCAGTTCCTGAAGGTTAAGGTCAGATACAAGGCTGGAGGCCAGGGCGGAATTTTACCTGTGTTTTAGAGAGGATTTGAAAAGTGCTTCCAGAAATACAGTCATGTGTCACTTAACAACGGGGACGTGTTCTGAAAAATGCATTGTTAGTTGATTTCGTCATTCTGCAAACATCATAGAATGTACTTACACAAACTTAGGTGGCACAACATCCTACACACCTAGGCTATATGGCACTAACCTTATGGGACCACTGTCCATGTGCGTCCCATCATTGACCGAAATATCAATATGTGGCACATGACTAGATGATTCATGCCAAGATGTCTCTAGACTCTTCTACCTGCCATCCCCTCTTGTCCTTATTTCTCTTCCGTCCCATCTCCCTCTGAAAGGCTAGCTAAGGAGGACTGAAGGGAAAGAATACCCAGCACTCGGCTTTCCATGTCCCCCTCCTTCCATTTGACCTAGAGGAGAGAAAAAGGCCTGTCCTTCCTTCTTCCCGTGGGGTTAATTGCATTTTTGAACCCCCTACCTTATATTTGAGACTGGAAAAGTTAGCTTTCAGCCGGGATTGAAGTTCATGGCTTCCAGGTTGTTAATGAATAGCGGTTAGGCTTCTCCTAAGTGTGTTGAGGCGACACTGCTGGCCATTAACTCTTGTCTGGCATCTTCTACCCAAACCTCAGGCTGAAGATTCTAGGAATCTGGTACAGGTGCCCCGTACATGGTTTATTTCCTCTTTACAGATACTGGAATATTCACACATAGCATGATTCTTTTGCATGCACCAAATATCTTGATACCCACAGCATTCAATTAGCAAATCTCTATTCCTGTTGGCTAAATGCGTGTCCTAGATGAGGCGGCCTCAAGGTTTTAGGAGGCAGTGTGCTGTGAGGAAAAGGTAAGAACTAAAACCGGAGGGAGTTTGCAGAACGGACTTGCTGGCTTCTTTTTAAAGGAAAAAAGAGCACTTTGGTAAATATGACTCATTGTAGTGGAAGCCGATATTTGTGGAAGCAGCATACAATTTTCTGAGTTGTTGTAAACCATTAATTACATGGTTAGTAATCACTGTTCCCTCAAAACATGACACTCACTCCTTTGTCCCATAAATGTGATATTTGTGTTTATTTGGAAGGGCCTCTCCTACCAGTTACGGCGAACTTCGCGCTATTCCTCAGGGAGCTTGGCTTTGGGAGCAGAGTTCGCTTGGCTGTTAGGAGGCCTGGTTGAGACCACTGCAATCCTCCCCTTGGCCACACTGCAGGGTACTACCTGGGCCTGGAGAGCAGACAGTGTGCATGTTAACAGAACCCCGGGTGTTCCCTGCAGATGAGGGGAAATGCACCCCAGTTGCCCATCCTTATGCCGACCCAGGCCCACACAGCTCGTGTGCCGGTTCCCAGGCTGAAGAGAGCGGTGACTCATTGTGTCTGTGTTCTGCTCCAGCAACCCACTGAATACTTTGACATGGGGATTTTCCTGGCTTTCTTCGTCGTGGTCTCCTTGGTCTGCCTCATCCTCCTTGTCAAAATCAAGCTGAAGCAGCGACGCAGTCAGGTAATTTCTCAGAGCAACCCGTGAAGAAACTTGATCCCCACTGCCCTGTCGCTAGTGAAAACCAGGGGTGGGGCCTGGGCTCTGTGGCCTGTTCCCAGAAGCCTAGAAACAGCAAAGACAGAGAAAACAAGAGCAAAGCTTATAGCACTGTCTCTCCTCTCTTCCAAAAGGGTCAGTCCTACAGAGGCTGAGCACTGGGGTTGTTCCCAGCCAGGAGTTTTTCTAAAGAAATGTTTGAATGTTAATTTGGAACCCTAGAGCCTTCCTCCTCAGATATAATCTGGGAACCATCAGCATCACTGAGAGCTTGGCAGAAACACAGAATCTCAGGCCCCACCCTAGACCTGCTGGATCTGAATCTCTGCTTCTACCAAGCTCTCCAGGCGATTCTCAGTATACAGAGTAGGCACTCTGATGCCCCAGCTGGCACATCACTGTGTGCTTGAAGGAAGGAAGGATTTGAGGGTGGAGGGTGATGAGAGGATAAGCGGGAACTTAGGCTCTCAAATGTGTAGCAGCGTGACGTCTCGGGAGAGAGATGGTGGACTTGGTAGGCAATCTCTCGAGGAGAATTGCCGAGTTCTCACAGAGGTTGAGTGGCCACCACCAACAGAACAGTGGGCAGTGTTAATTGAGCATGTACCGTTGGCCAAGTGCTGAGCACTCACGTGCGTTGTCTCATTTGCCCTCAGAACTTTCTTCAGTGTAAAGAGGAGGAGCCCTTGGCATGGAGCAGGTTAATAACTCAGGGTCTTGCAGAGTTGTCCAAGTAATTGGAGTAGACCTCTGCTGGTACTGCCACTTGGGAAAAGCCCAGGTTGATGTCGAGGACACTCAAGAATCTGGAGGATCTGTGCTGTGGCGATCTAAATTTTTAGTGCTCTCTCAAAGGTCTGTTCTGGCCTGAGAGAGACTAGCATTTGCTTGTCCTGATGCATGGAGTGCCATGGCCCTGGGGTGACTACTCCTGTGGATACATCCCAGACCCTAACATGGACCACATTCTGCCACACAGAATTCCATGAATAGGCTGGCCGTGCAGGCTCTGGAGAAGATGGAAACCAGAAAGTTCAACTCCAAGAGCAAGGGGCGCCGGGAGGGGAGCTGTGGGGCACTGGACACGCTCAGCAGCAGCTCCACGTCCGACTGTGCCATCTGCCTTGAGAAGTACATCGACGGAGAGGTAATGGCAGAGGCAGAGCCCATCCCGGGTGGGCATGAGGTACACAGGTTAGCAGAAGCACACAGAACCTATAAGGATAGGGCCCCGTGTCCTCTTCCCACAGCTTTGCAGGAGCAGAAAGGCTTAAATGCCTAGGTCTCAAGGGGATGACCTGAGACATTCTAACTGCTGTTTCCCCTGGAAAGGGGCGGCCACATTGCAGAGACGCTGTCTCCAGAGGACCCAGCTGAACACAAGTGATTTTGAAAGTTGATCAGAAATATATGGTAGGACCAGAAAATGTCTGGTTTTAAGGACATTCATACATGTTGACTTAATTTCAGAATTGCTCTTCTGAAAACTCTGAGACGAGACTTGATATAAATCTCTCCTACAAAGCCATGTGGAACATTTGGTGTTTTTATTTATAAAGAGAGAAAAGATGGGATGTCCCCTTATTTCTTCTACCTTTTTTCCTGAAAATTTCAAATTTTCAGAAAAGTTGCAAGAATCATACAATGAATGACGTATCATTCACCTAGAATCACCCATTGTTAACATTTGGCCATGTTTGCTGAATCTTTCTAGATAGAGGGGTACATACACTCACATTTGGCGGGGGGCAGACCACTTCAGTGTTAGCTGCAGACATTTGATGCCCCTTTGATGAAGTGTTCTACTGCTGTGTAGGCTGTTGGATGAAAAGTGAGTTTTTGCAGAGGCCTTTAGATTAATCGAGTCTTGCATGGTCTCTAGGTGCAGACTGCCTGGGTTCTAATCCTGGCCCAGGCGGGTTCTAGCTTTGTGATCTTGGGCAAGTGACTTCATGCTCTATGCCTGTGCTTGTGACACAGGCCCGAGAATGTCCTGCACTCCAGGTGATCACAAAGGTTACATGAGAAAATACAGGTAGAACTCTTGCCACGGTCCAGCACAGCATTAGATATTAGTTTGAATCTTATTGCATTAAGCTGGTGAGAGAATGGAAAAACAAAGTAAAATGAGCAAATTTGGAGGGTGCCTGGGCTCAGGAACTCCAGAGGCGGTTCTCCCTCAGAAAACCCCATCACCTGCTCTCCACACAGGCTGCTTTGTTATAAACCATGTGCCCTAGGTGAGTGTTCAGGGCCCAGTGAAGGAAAGCACAGGAGAACTTTGCCCCTTTGCTGCCCAACCCCTCAATCCTGAGTCCTGGGCATCTTCCTTTCTACTGGTCCCCATTTGGGGTACCTGGAGGCAGCCACCATCTCAGAGATGCAGGAGATCTTGGGGTGTACTCGCCCTCTCTCCTCACGCCCAGGCTGCCCATCTGCACTAGCACATGGCTCCAGTCTTCCCTTGTGTGCGGCATGAATGTGAGTGCCCTCCTTCTGTGACAGGACAGGAGCCTGCCTCTGTGTTTTCTCCCTTACCTCTGAAGGCCATGGTTGGGGCTCACTGATGGCCATTTCCTTTTCCCTGGAACCCGTGCGTGGGCTCTGACTCCAGGGAATTGAGTCTACCTGTAGCTAGAGATGGGGAGGAGGAAGGGGAGAGAGACTCTGGGCCCTGGTATGGGGAACAGGGCTCCTTGGTCCACACTGGGCTCCAGGAAGAAGCACATGCGGGGCTGAGGCAGAACTGCCCTCCACCTGTGCCCTCCCTTCAGGCTGTGCGTCCTCTCTCCCTTCCCAGGAGCTGCGGGTTATCCCTTGTACTCACCGCTTTCACAGGAAGTGCGTGGACCCATGGCTGCTGCAGCACCACACCTGCCCCCACTGTCGGCACAACATCATAGGTAACTGTCACATGCCTTCATCGTTGCTGAAGAGTCACTGTCCCTACCGAGTGCCTAGCAAGAGCGTGGCGTATGCTACAGGCTGGTGCATGAGCAAGGCCACCAAGCATTGCCATCTGGACTTGGAGGCATGGCGACTTTGGGTTCTGGAGGTCACCAGGCCTCCAGACCCTGAGGAGAGCCTGGCCTGAAGAATTGCCCTGAGTTCAAGTCTTGGCCTTCACGTGAACCAGTTTTCTGACCTTGGGCAAGGCATCTGGCCTCTCCAGGCCTTAGGCCCGCGATCTCTTTAGCGGGAATGACAGTGATGACGCTTGCCTCTGCCCAGTGCTACAGGGTTGTGGTGCTGCTTCTGTGTCACTGTGGTGTTGGGTGAGGGGGCTGGAACACAGGGTGCACTCAGAGTAGTTCTTTTTCTAAGAGGGAAATGAGTTTCATCTTTGTATCCTATCCTGTTGCTCTCTGCAAACTCCTGTGGGGAGATGGGAGATGGGCCCTGACAGGTGTGGCCACCTTTCAAATAGAGAAGCTGGTCAGCTCTGGCAGCATGGCTGAGTTTGGTGACACCTTAGACTGGGCACCTTGGCATGTGATCAAGCCTGCTGCTTCAGTCTTTGCCCTGATTCATCCCTCCTAGCCCCTGCCCCCAGCGTGCTCAGCTGCTGACTTTCCTTCCTCCCCTTCTCCCCAGAACAAAAGGGAAACCCAAGCACCATGTGCGTGGAGACCAGCAACCTCGCACGCAGCCGGCAGCAGAGGGTGATCTTGCCGGTGCACTACCCCGGCCGCGTGCACAGGACCAACGCCATCCCAGCCTACCCTACAAGGACAAGCATGGACTCCCATGGGAACCCCGTCACACTGCTGACCATGGACCGGCACGGGGAGCAGAGCCTCTATTCGCCACAAACCCCCGCCTACATCCGCGGCTACCCACCCCTCCACCTGGACCACACCCTGGCCCCTCACCACTGTGGCCTGGAGCACCGGGCCTATTCGCCAGCCCACCCCTTCCGCAGGCCCAAGTTCAGCGGCCGCAGCTTTTCCAAGGCAGCTTGCTTCTCCCAGTATGAGACCATGTACCAACACTACTACTTCCAGGGCCTCAGCTACCCTGAGCAGGAGGGTCAGGCTGCACCCAGCCTCGCTCCCAGGGGCCCTTCCCGTGCCTTTCCCCCGAGTGGCAGCAGCAGCCTGCTCTTCCCCACCGTGGTGCACATGGCCCCGCCCTCCCACCTGGAGAGTGGCAGCACATCCAGCTTTAGCTGCTACCACGGCCACCGCTCGGTGTGCAGTGGCTACCTGGCCGACTGCCCGGGCAGTGACAGCAGCAGCAGCAGCAGCAGCTCTGGCCAGTGCCACTGCTCCTCCAGTGACTCCGTGGTGGACTGCACTGAGGTCAGCAACCAAGGCGTGTACGGGAGCTGCTCCACCTTCCGCAGCTCCCTCAGCAGCGACTATGACCCCTTCATCTACCGCAGCCGGAGCCCCTGTCGCACCAGTGACGTAGGGGGCTCGGGCACCTCTGGCTGGGGGCCTGTCATGCGCCTCGAGGGCTCCCTGCCACCTGAGGAGCTCCTGACAGCCCACAGTCCAGGCGCTGGGCGGGGAGAGCCTTGGCCTGGCCCTGCCTCTCCCGTGGGGGACCGGCTGTCCACCTGCAGCCTTGAGATGGACTACAGCAGCAACTCCTCCCTGGAGCACAGGGCGCCCAATAGCTCTACCTCAGAAGTGGGGCTCGAGGCTTCTCCTGGGGCCGCCCCGGACCTCAGGAGGACCTGGAAGGGGAGCCATGAGGGGCCCTCGTGTGCCTGCTGCTGCGAGCTCCAGCCCTCCGCACTGGAGCCCGGCGTAGGAGCAGCGGGGGGCAGCACCTTGTTCCTGGGCACCCCGCTCTGTGAGGGCTGTGGCCCCACAGGTGGGGAGTCACAGCCGGGAAGCTCCCAGGGCCTATATGGCCTTCACCCAGACCATTTGCCCAGGACAGATGGGGTGAAATATGAGGGCCTGCCCTGCTGCTTCTATGAAGAGAAGCAGGTGGCCCATGGTGGCGGAGGGGGCAGCGGCTGCTACACTGAGGACTGCTCGGTGAGCGTGCAGTACACGCTCGCCCAGGAGGCCCCGCCCAGCTGCCACCCAGGGGCCCGGGACCTGAGCCAGCGCATCCCCATCATTCCAGAGGATGTGGACTGTGAGTTGGGCCTGTCCTTGGACTGCCATGGAACCCACGGCCTTGGCCCTTGGGGTGGGACGCCGGGCCTGGACGCCCTGCGGCCCCACAGGGGTCTGGGAGCAGCTCAGGAAGAAGAGCGGGTTCTGTGCTGCCAGGCCAGGGCACCGCTGCCCCCTGGATGTCTCCTGGAGGAGGCAGGGGCCACCAGGGCCAACTTCCCCGGTGCCTCCCAGGACACTCAGGAGTCCAACGCCACAGCCACTGAGGCTGCAGGTGAGAGCAGGAGATGACAGTAGGCCAGAGTCGGGGTCCTCTTCTCTCTCTCTGGTGGTTTTCTAGGTGACTTCCTTTGTGTCTCTGACTTTAAACACCGTCTGTACCTGATGACTTCCCAGTGTTATTCCCCAACCCAGCCTCCTCTGAGTTCCAGACCCACCGGGCCCTCTCCTTCCATGATTTCTGCCCCCAAATGCTACATAAGCATCCCATCCTCATGTCCACAGCAGCACTCTTGAGTTCCTCCCTCTGGGCCCGCCCTTCTCCAAGGCTCCCCACCCAGCTGCTCAGGCCAAAAGCCCAGGCACCATCCCCGGGCCTGCCCTGTCGCTCGCTCACCTGTGTCCTGGGCTACTCCACCTGTCTGTGAGAACCACATTTGCTTGTTTTCCCCCTGTCCAGAAAACTGAACTCCCAGAAAAATGAAACCGAGCAAAAGACATGCAGAATCCAAGTCCAGAATTTATTATTAGACTCAGCAGACATTGCCAAATAACTATAAAATTTCCTAACATTTTGTCTCAGTAATTAAACTGTGCAGGCCAGACCTTGTAGCACTACAAGTTCCACCTCAAAACTGTATTCCAAACTTATCTACTGTGCCTCCCCACCTGCTCTCCCCTCCGTCGGGCCCATTTCCTCTCTCGGGGGGAGGACAGTAGCCTTCTGACTGGTCTGTCGCAAGTCTTGTGTTCCTCATGGCAACCAGGGGAGTGTTTTTTGAAACATAGGTCTATGTCTTTACACTAGAAAACCCTTCAGTGACTTGCCATTTCCTTTCGAATTTTAAAACTGTAAACTCTTCACCCAGTTCTATATGATCTGGCCCCTGCCTACCCCTCTGACCCCCTCCTCCTCTGCTCCCCTCCTTGCCCTATGGCCTCAGTCCTGTTCCTCCAACGTGACAAGTTCCAGCCTCCATACCCCTCTGCCGCTTCTCTCCTCCAGATCTCAGCTTAAATGACGCCCTCCAGCCCCCTCCGAGGTTACTCTCCCACTGTTTCCTTACTTCCCAGGTTATCACAATCTGAAATTATTTTGTTTTGGGGTCTGTACACTCTGTGAAGGGGTCTTCTCCTCTGCTCTTCCCAGTGCCTGCCACAGTGCCTGATCCACATCTTTTCATGCTATCTAAGGGCTTCCAGAAGGCTCTGCACATCCAGTTGCGGGGAGGCCAGCTCTCTAGGAGGCATGTGTGCTCCTAGCACAGAATGAGGAGCTCTCGGAAACGGAGCGCTTCTTCAGCCCTTTACCATATGCAGTCTGTCCAGTCTTAGGAGCTGTCACTTCCGGACAGCCTGCCACACGCTGGGGACAGGCACCCAAGTCCCTTACCTGGTCCCCGTGCGGAGCCCCCGAAGCCTGCCATGCCCGCTCCCTCTCCTGATGATTGTTCTCTCTCCCCCAGGACAGAGATCTCACCCAGCAGAAGGTGGCGGCAGCCCGGGTGCCTGAGCCCAGAAGGAACTCTTATGTGGAAATGGGAACTGCACGGAGACTCCAAATTCTGACTTCCTTCAGAAAAAACAGAAAATTTTTTTAGCTTTGACAAACACACAAAAGTGGTAATAAAGAGAGCCCTCCTTCTCAACCCAAAATGTGAGCCACCTGTGGCAAACCCTCCCCCCACAATTAACAAACCAACAGACACAATTCTCTGAGTCCTTTGCCTCTTTTGATAACATGTTATTCTTCTGTTTTGTAAAGTGTGTGTGCTTGGGGTTCCGAGGTGTGTGGGATTGAATTCTCTGCTTTGTTTTTTAAGATATTATATGTAAATGTAAAAAGTTATTTAAATATATATTTTAAAGAACCCTAACCGCCAACTTTTGCTGAAAAAAAAATCACTGCTGCATTAATTGAACCACACCATGTGTAGATACTGTTGTCTCCCCAGAGGGAGCTCAGGCCTTTGAAAAGCTCAGGGCTACACCTGCCTTAGAAAATGAACCAGAAACTTGAAGTAAAGCTAGTTGATATGGGTACAAACTCTGAGGAACAATGCAATGCTGCCTCTTTCTTTCTCGTGGCAAATCCCAACGTACAAACTTTCAGGTTTCCTGGGAAGCCATGCCCCTCCAGCCCACACCTTTAGGCAGCTGATGGAAACAGCTAGGAATAGGGCGGAAGGTCTGCAGCACTGGGGAGCCGGGAGGAGCCGTTGCTACATAAGCCCCATGGTGACAGGGACGCTTCTGCCCACTGTCCTCAGTCTGTCCCCTCGGGTCATCGTTCTAAGTAAAAGGACAATTCACAATCCTGATCTTGGGCTTCCTACCACTGGCTGCAGAAATGGTTTGACGGGGTGTGTGGGGACAAACACCCAGGAGGAATGTACTTTTGCGGCCTTGGTGTCCGATGGGGCTGGGAGAGAGCGCTCTCGTAACCCGGAGAAGGGACGGAGGGCGCGCCGGAGCGTGCCTCTGCGCATGCGTCTGTGTGGGCGCAGCCACGCCCCTCGGCTGCTCAGGCCTCGGGCTGCCTTCCTGGGGGCGCAAGGCTGGGACCCCGCGGGGTCTGCGCGAGCTCCGCTTGAAGATACGGCTCCCATCCCACTTCGCCACCGAAGCACCGCTTCAGGGTTATTCAGGCCTCTGCCTCATGGCTGAAAGTGTTCATCTCGCCTGCAAATGTCTACTATCCTTTTTACCTAATGCACTATTATGTTTTGGTTTTCCATGAGACAGAGAAAGAGACTATCAGATAGTTTAGACCCAAAGGGTAGGTTTTTGTATATTTTTCCAGCCTTTTGTTGTTGTTTTTTAAGAGGGAGGGAGAGTTAAAAACCCAAACCATTTCTTTTTAAAGATGTTTCCATTTTAAAAGGGAGAATCTATTTAAAGCTATTTCAGATCAGGGATTGTCATCCTTTTTGTCCAATGTATTTCTTGTTCTAAAAAAATTTTTTTTAGAAGAAACTAATCACATTAGCCTTGTGCTTGCTGACTCTTCTGGTCACTTTTATTTATTCATTTATTCAGCGGATATTGTCATCTGAAATGCTCATATGCGGACTAGGAACCTTTCGACCTGGCCCCCTGTAGGTGGGGAAATAGAGATCGTGGGTTGCCAGGCAACTGTGATGACTCCTCCGGTAAGGCTCAGGGGAAGTCCCCCCAGGGTCCAGACCAGAACGTTTTGAAAGAGAATCTCACTGTATCAGAATCCTTTTTTCTTAAAAACTCCAGCTTATGATGAGGAAATCTGCCTACTTCTAGCCAAGATTTGACAAATTCTAGCGTCAAATGATTGAGCCTTTTGCCATTTAGGAACTCACTGTGGTAAGATTTGTCCTCCAGCCTCAGTAGTGCAGTCTCTTGGGGGCGGCCCCCCGACCCCCTCACCGCCCCCGGGCTGTGCCCAGCACACCTGTTGGCCAGGGTGTGAGAAGCCCTAAGCTGTTGCCATGTGATCTGGGCTGCCTTTATTTCTCAGGCCAGGAGGAGCAGCTGCTGAGGACAACAGCTTGCATTACATGGGTTTAGGGAAGGGGTGGGGAGTATGGCTTCTAACATGAAATGCAAAAAACAGCTTCTCATTGTTGAGATTTTTTTTGTTGTTTGTGGTTTTGTTTTTTTTGTTTTTAATGCCTTTGAGGGCATATTATTTTCCTTGTCTGAAACCATACCCCCAAAGTGGCTTTCTTTAGCCCAGGCTGGAAAACTGCTCCTCAACAGCCTTAAGCAATAAATAGATGAGTAGAGAATGTGACTTCAGCTGGGCTTGTTAAAATAAATGTGTCTAATTTTCATTTGAAAGAGCAATAGCTACGGATGGCAAAAGAAGCACATTTAACTTTTGTAGTTTACAGGGTGGTAGAAACAGAAAAATGAAACTTTAAATATCAGCCATTGTCTTAAATTTGTGTTGGCTCGCCAGACAGGGAGGTCACCAGGATATAGTAACCAACTATATTAATGCCTCACCATTCAAATAAAAAGAAATATCTTCTTTGAAGTTGTAAAACTCCAGTAATGATGACAAATAGCTTTTTTGTTGGCCTCTCCATGGTGGGTGGGGGTTATCTAGAGGTGGAAACTGGGAGCATAGCATTTTCCATTGAGAACCACCCCCCCAGCCAGAGTGGGAGTGGGACTGCTGGGCGTGGTCCCGTGGTCCAGCCCTGGGTGTAGGACAGCCACGTAAACTGACCAGTGCTACAACCAGTTTAAAATGGGAGTTTGGGAGTTCTGATCAACAAGGTACCTCTTTGTGGTAGACACAGCCCCAGTGTGCTGGCTTTAATTCTCTCAGTCTCTTTGCCTCTCTTCTGAACCCAAGCCATTTTATAAAGCTCCATCTGCTGTCCCAGCGCTCAGACCCTCCCTCATGTGCTGCTAGTTTCTACTCAAAGTTCATGCAGGACTAATGCTTTTAAAATGAGGTCTAAAAAATAATTACTAATCAAGAGAATTATTTTTTAAACAGAACTGCCTTTTTCTATTCTTTATATAAACTCTATTGTGTTGGTCTAACAAGGCACTATTTTAAAATGTTTTAAAAAAATTTCTCCCATAGCACTTAAAAGATATTTTGTAAAAACTTTGCTGTAAAGATTTTGTAATAAAATGGTCTAAGGGCTCCTTCTCTGACATTACCATTTTTAAAAAATGTTTTAAAGGCTAGAAAACAACTTATGTATATTCTGTATATGTATGGCAGCACATTTCATTTATGGAAATATGTTCTCAGAATATTTATTTACTAATATATTTATCTTAAGCCATGTCTTATGTTGAGAGTGTGACATTGTTGGAATAATCATTGAAAATGACTAACATGAGGCCCTGTAAATACATGATAATTGCACACAGATTTTACGTATTTGCCGACCAAAAATGATTTAAAACAAGTTGTAGTCTTCTATGGTTTTGTAACAAATTGTACAAATGACTGTAAAAAAAAATACAATTTTATCAAGTATGTGTTACATGTTGTCATTGCTCTGTCTGGTAAAGGTCTGCAGATTCCACCAACAAGAGGTTTGCATGAAGTGATGCCTTTAACTTCAAATCGCTCGTGGAAGCATCCGTATAATTTCCTCTCTTGTCAACATAAAGTTCAGGTTATTGGGGATTTGGGTGGTGTCATGGGAGAGTATCTGATAGAGAGTGTATGGGATTATGTCCTTGAGGTGGTGGTGGTTTTTCTGCTCAGCCCTGTGTGGAGGGAGTGAGGGAAATGGTAGTCGATCCTAGCAGTCCACTTTTTAAAGATGGGGAATATAGGCTGTATATAAACTGTTGACTTCAACTGCCAGGCCTTTTCCTACCCAGAAGACAGCGACCCTTAAGCCCTTGTTAAGGGAAAGGGGCTTGTAGGAAAAATCCCCTAGCATATAGTCCTCGAAATTCCCTAATCACAAGAGTGGAGGGCAGTCCTCAGTCTGAAGTGAATCCCGTACCCATCTGCCTTGTTTCCCTGGGAGGGCAGTTACTAATTTGTAAAGCACTCTGGGATTACATGGAAGGTGCAAAGTGGTGTTTATTTTTCAGACATCTAGCAGAGAATATCCTGATCCCATGAGCTCCCGTTCCTATTTCTCCGTCTTTAACTTGGGCCATTTCTTGGGCATAGTCTCCTCGTGGACCTCCAGCCGCTTCCTGCCTGGCGACAGGTCCTTCTGAGTGCCTCCGGGGGTGGCAGCCTGGCTGCACAGAGCTTTCCAGAGCCTTTGTTTGATGGCCTTGCCCAACTCCAAGCTGTACCTCTTGGGGGTCCCTGAAGGATTCCACAGCATCGGCTCGACCACAGTGTGGTACAGAGCCCGGTAACTCTCTGTGGGCAGGCCGTGGATAGTTAGCGTGTCCTCTGACAACTGCCGTCTCTTTCTGGTTTCAGGAAGCAACGCTCGGCCCTTCCAGGCTGTTGTCCCAATGTCCCGGGGTAGCACTTGGGTGGCAGCCACATGTTCAGCATATCTGCTCTCAAGATCTTGGCAGACTGTTTCTTTTTTCTCCTTTGAACTTTCTTTGCTCTAGCCAGGAAGAAAGCAGAGAAGTCAAAGCTAAAACTTGAGAAGGGAGCTCAGAATAATTATCTGGGATTTGTGTCCCAGAGTCTTGGTTACAGCCACAACCAACATTTGTCTAGCATGTTCTAGTTTACTGAATTCCTTCATGTATACCACGGCATGCGCTCTCCATAACCCTGTAAGGTCAGCAGGAGACAGCTTTAAAGGCAAGGAAATTGGAATTGGTTTGCCCAAGGCCACACAGCTGGAAGGTTAATAACCGCAGTTGTCATCTATTGAATGCCACGCAGGATCCTAAGCATTTACTCTGTGCCAGGCTCTGTTCAAAAGCCCTTTGCGTGTATTAACTCATTTAATCCTCTTGAGACCCTATGAGGGAAAGGCTGTTATTCCCCATTTTGTAGAAGACAAAAACCGAGGCAGAAAGAGACTAAGCCCACAGTTGTCGTCAATTATAGTCAGAGTTGGTATTTGAACCCTGACAGCCTAGCTCCAGGGTGCCTAGGCAGACTGTAAATAGGTAGTGACCCCAGATCTGGTACTCCCTCCACTATATCATGCTGCCTTCCCCGACCCCCATTCCCACCCCCAACCATCGTCCACAGCACCCCCACACAATCCTGTCTTTCAGATTTTCTTCACTTCATATAACTCTCTTAAGCATTAACTGTTCTCTGGCTTACATTTCCCTCTCCCCACTCCATCACATTTCCTCACCCCCAGCCGTCATCTACCTCATTGATGCCTCCTGCAGGCCTCCTGCACCTAGGTGAGCCCGGCCCCTGCCCCACTGGTCGCAGGCTCTTGGGACTGATGGAGTTTCTTATCCTGCCCAGCTGGGTGGCTTTCATTGCTGAATTGTCCTTGGGCTTTAATCTCTTCGAGGGTTTTGCTTCTCCAAACTTGCGTGGTACTGGGCAGCATTTATCCTTCAGTGGTCGTCGCCTGAGCACCAGCTTAACCAGGGAGAACGAACTGGCAATTAACGGATTCTTTACAACTTCCCAGGAAGAGGTGGTACCTGGCGGTGGGGCATTGATGTTCTGCTTTGCGCACGTTCTGCCTGTCCAGATGTTGGTGAGGGCAGGCGAGTCCACATAGCAGTCCTGAAGCCTGGTGTTCAGTAAAATAGACTGTCGGAGTCCATAGGTGGGGATGCTGGCGTCTCATCTCGCATGGATTGGATGCTAGAATTATATGGGGAAAAAAATGGAATAAAAAAGTCTCAAGCAGAGACTAGAAGGCCTACTTTGGAGGCAAAAGTATTAACATCTTTTTATAGACCATTCCTTCTACACAGCTCTTAGAAATCTTTCTACACCTCCTCTCTCCTGCTCACCAAAGCCTTTCGTACCAAGCAGGGAAGTGATAGTAATTTCACAAGGTCACGGTGATATTCATTCTCTGAAAGAACACAGCATGCTCAGGCTGGAAGTGAAGGGTCACGGGGCATTTATAAGGAATCAAAGACAATTCCCGTCTTCTGGAAAGCTAAGGGAACCCATTGCAGGAAAGGAATGGGAGACAGGACCACTTCAAGGTTCCCATAGGATCTGTAGTGACTCCTCAACCATGTTGCAACACGGAAATGACAGCAGGTAAACTTCTGCCACACCCTGAATACACTTTCTAACCAGACTCCCATGAGCCAAGAGAGCTGCTCAACAGGGAAATATACGCTGGGGTCCATACAAGCAAAAGCACAATGTAAATGATGCTGGTCTCCATTTCCTGGGACCAGCCGTGAACAAGAGAACAATTTGGATAGATTAGAATCACACTCTTAAAAGAGACCTGGCTTTCTAAGAAATGTCATCTATAAAAAATAAAATCACCTTACCATATTTCGGTTGCCTTAAATTTTATTTTAGCTAGCTTAGTAGGGGGAAGAAATATGTATTTTCTTTTCCCTTTTTCTCTCTTTTTGTTTTGTTTTGTTTTAATATTTCTAGTCACTGTCTTTCTCTGCCTCAGTCATGTATGGGCAAACTGTAGTTTGCTCAGATTTTGGCTCACGTGCTGGCACTTTTGAACCATTATCTCTAGTATTTGTGATGTCACTTTGGTTTGTGATGTGGGTGTGGATGGGTGTTACATCATCGGATTTTATAGTTAAATTATGTTGGAAGAAGTTCTGTTTTATTGTGCTTACAGACTGAGGGACTTCTGAAGTCCTCATTCCCCCCAAAATGGCTTCGGCGAATTTTGAAGGTCCTAACGTTCTTAAGAAGCATGCTTTGCACACAACGTAGTCAAATATGCAGACCAGATTCGTGGATACAGGTGGTGAGATGCATCCTTACATGTGCAAAAGTGCCCTTCTCCATGCACATAAAGAAGGTACTGTTAAATTCTCAGAATAGCTGCCAAGGTTAGGGACCAGAAATGAAAGAACACGTTCCTGCAGCCCTGGGCACCTCTCCCTGCGTGTCTCTCCCCAGGAGACTACATGGTTTCTGGAATGTGGTTTTATTTTACATCCCATGGCAAATGCAGTAATTAGAGCTGTTAGCAGTGTCAAGGGCTTGAAATGAGAACAAAGACGCCTCTTCCTGGGAACTCTTGGGCAATGCCTAGCTCCTTATCAGGTGCTTGTCCTGTTGGTGGTTTTCATTTCTCATATGCAAAATGCCAAAGGAGGCTCCCTCCCAAGGGGGAGGAGAGCGAAATGATGGAAAAACAGAGTATGAGTCTGGCAGGCGTTCCTGGAATCGCATGTGTTGCCTGTCTGATTTTTCAAGTGTTGTCCCTGGAGTGAATCAAAGTCTGCAGGCAGACTGCACCGCAGGCCGTGGGGGAACCACCTCCAGGACGACGGCGTCTGGACCCACAGACGCTTGGGAGGACAATGGGGCCCATTCAGTGGCGAGCCCTGGCCTCACCTCCCAAGAGGTGGGTCAGTTTTAGAGCAGGGCGTTGGAAAGGGTTTGTCTTTGGGAAGGGTTTGCAGATGTCTGGAGACTGGGCAGGCAAGCATCCTTTCAAAGCTGGTGAATCTTGGAGAGGTGGCACCAGGCTCTTGGGCTACTGTCTGCCTTTACTCTGCAGGAAGAGACAGAAGCAAACAGAGGGCAAGAAAGGCATCCTAGAAGCAGGTCTTCTGTTTCTCTTCTCTCCTTCCCCATCTGGCTTTCCCATACCTCCTCTTTCCGGACACTCATCTGTTGTGTTTACTTTCCTAGGCCTCTTACTCAATGACTATGTGACACTACTCTAGCTCTGAGGAGCATTCAGAAGCTCCTTCTAGCACAGAGCTGTTCACATGGACGGCATACTCTGCAAATTCGATCAAATTCTGCCTTCTGTCCCTTCAGTGTAATTCACTTTAATTGACTGTGCCCCAACAGGAAACCCTCATGCTTCTTAGAACTCACCCAGGTTAATCTGGCCTGTGCTGTTGTTTCTATGTCAGTAAAATCCGTATTTATTGAATACGTACTGTAGGCCGGGTACTATTCTAGGCACTTCACAAGCATCATCTCATGAAATGCTACCAATAGTCTTATGAGTTTGGGCACTGTTGCCATCCCTACTTTACAGATGAAGAAACTGACACACAAGGTGCTCAAGAACCATGCCCCAGGTCCCAGAGCTAGTAACCCACAAAGGCTGGACTCAAACAAGGTCTACACCACTTTTGCTCTTAACTACTCAGATCACTGTGATGCTTTGCCTCTCATCTAGTCGGCCCATCCACATACCACCCCTGGCCCCAGTTCTTGTCCTATTCTTGTCGTAAGACTGTCTCTGGGCTCAGGACTCAGTCTTCCTGAGTTGACATCCAAGATCCTTCTCTCAATGAATTCACATCTCTGAGCCTTACTTTTCTCATCTGTGAAATATGGATAGTATAGTAATAGTGCCTACTCCAAGATTACTGTGAGGATGAAATAGGACTACAAATGAAGCACTTGGCATGGCTCCTGGCGCACAGTAAGCACTCAATAAATAATGTACTTATTAAAGTTATTAATATTGTGACCCATTCGCCCATCCGACCCTTTCTTGAGCCCCTGTTGCTCATGGTCTGAATGACATCACCCAACACTTGATGTGAACTTCATCTCAGGTCCTTCACGGGCACCCATCTGGTTTATGAGGATAAGCAACGAGTCTCTTCAAGTGGAGAATGATTCTGATCTGACTTGGGTATCATGACATTTCTTTTCCCATGACCCGTCTTCCCTAAACATTTGTCAGATTCATCGACCTCACAGAAGTGGTGTATTTACAGGAGCTACACTTCCCCCTGGTTGTGGGAGTCGTCCAGACTATCCTATGCTTTGTTAGACAGAAAGGGAAGCGAGTACCTGAGGATACGCTTAGGAGAGTGACTAGTCTTTAACAGGAATTGTTCCATCGAAAGTTGCTCAGAATTATAAAGTCAGGATGGAAAGACTTTATCTGGTCCAGGGCCCGGAAGCCACGGCAAGAGATTCCATCGTTGGTGCCAACACTTGATCCAGAGAACTTGGGGTTGAGGCAGTAGGACTTCCGTGTTGCTGAGAGGCCTGTCCCTCAGTTTGATTCTCCAATGAATCTTTTTATTCTGCTGAGCTCAGTCTAAATAACCTTTATTTTTCCACCCATCATTTGGCGCTGTGCTTCCTGACATATCTAAACCACCACTTCTATTTGGAAACACATCTGCCCTTCTTTGATGCTTAGCCAAGCTCTCCTCACTGTATTTTTAGCTCCTATAATCTTCCTTCTTTCTTTTTTCTTTTCTACTACCTTTCTTCTCTTTAGTTTCTTTTAGCGCCTATTCTCTTTCTGGAGGATCAGCTAATAAAGAGGAAATTGAGCCAATTTATATTAGTTTTTATTTTCCCCCTTTATGCCCCACCCCCCAAATTCTAGTGGAATTTGGTTGTTGTTAATTTCCTCAGAAGACGTTTTTATTTTAACACCCAAGCAATAAACGTCCACACCCATCTGGGGATGTGTCTGAGGTTCATGATGCATAAGGTTTAGGAAAGGAGAAAAACTTTGGATGAGAGAATTTGAAAAGGTTCCTGAATCATGACGCAAAGTCTGAGGACAGTCACTTAGACCATATGTGTGGAAGCCACACCTACCGTGGGCCAAGTCTGTGAAATGAAGGTGCCCTGCCCGCTCGGCAACCCTTCTCACCGGACTCTGGGTTCTCACATGTCACCTACATGTCCCACAGACACCTCTAACTCATGATGCTCCAGACCAAGTTCCTTCTCTCCCCTCACCCCCATTAGAACAAGTCAACTACTACTTCTCTTGAATTTCCCGTCACTAGTTGCCTGACCTAGAAACCTGGGAGACAAGATCAGAAATGGTACTGTGCTGAGCCGAGCCTGAGGCTAAAGGAAAATCAGGATTGTAGATGCTATTTTTATTTAAAATTTTGATATTTTGTTCATCATGGATTTTTCTGGCATTCATTTAGATTTTTTAGATTTTTTTATCTTTCCTTCTTCTCTCCAAAGCCCCTTAGTACATAGTCGTATATTTTAGTTGTGGGTCCTTCTAGTTGTGGCATGTGGGATGCCGCCTCAGCATGGCCTGATGAGTGGTGCTAGGTCTCTGCCCAGGGTTGAAACCGGCGAAACCCTGGGCTGCCAAAGCAGAGTGGGGGAACTTAACCACCCAGCCACGGGGCCAGCCCCCATTTAGAATTTTTAAAACATAGCATTAAACTACTGTTTATTAAATATATATATATATTTATTTTTTTTTGAGGAAGATTAGCCCTGAGCTAACATCTGCTGCCAATCCTCCTCTTTTTGCTGAGGAAGGCTGGCCCTGAGCTAACATCCGTGCCCATCTTCATCTACTTTATATGTGGGACGCCTACCACAGCATGGCTTGCCAAGCGGTGCCATGTCCGCACCCAGGATCTGAACTGGCAAAACCCGGGCCGCTGAAGTGGAACATGAGCACTTAACCACTGTGCCACCGGGCCGGCCCCTATTAAATATAGTTTTAAATTTATTAAAGAATATTTATTTATCTTGATTACTGAGTTTTTGGGACCCCTTAAATTTTGTGCCTGAGGCAAATGCCTCGCTTGCTTCACCCTGATCCTGGCTCTGGACTACTCAGTAAGCATTTGTTGCCAGAACCCCATAGGGACAAGGAGGCAATTCACCATGGGGGTTAAGAGGGTAGGTCTGGAGTCCCCTGCCTGAGTTCAAAGCCCAGCTCCACCACTTTGTGTCTTTTGGGCAAGTCACTTAACCTCTGTGTAGGAGGGGAGTGGTAAGGGTGCCTCCCTCCTCAGGCTACTGGGAGCATTATGTGAATTGTGGAGGCTAGCAGTGCACACTGCCTACAGCTCAGCAAAGTCTTCAGGAAGTGTTTGCTATTGTTATTATAATCAGGCTCCTCTTCCAGTGCTCTCTCCCCAACATGCCCTGTGAACAGAAATCATCCCAACTGGAGTTGCAAAGATACTAAGATGACCCAAACTCCACCAGCTGAGATCTCCCAGCTTCTTGGCAAATCCCGCTGCCCTTAGAGGAATCGAACAGCCTGACTGCAGAGCGCAAGCAGGCCAACAGACACACAGACATCTTCCTGGAGGCCCCGGGGCTGCAGTCAATGTCCTCACTCTTTCCATGAAATAAAGCTGCTAAATGACCGAGGCATGTGAAGCATTGAAATGAATATCTCAGGCTGCTCCTTGCTGGGAGCCAGGACCACATAACTGAGCAAAAGACCTTGAGCCATTAAGAGCCCTGACCTAGACCCGCTCGGCTGTATTTTTAGCTTCTGTGCACTGTTTCCATCACCTGTGCTGGACTTTAAGCTGGAAAAGAGGGAAGGGAGGCCTGGGGAAAACTACAGGGATGTTTCTCATAGCGGCCAGTGGGGGCAGGGCCTTGCACACTATTTCTGAGTTCTGTTGTATAAGCCGGTTTTATGGGCGTGCAACCTGTGTAGTGGCACAGGTCCCTGCACTTAGAAGGGTCCCATGAGGCCGGCCCCGTGGCGCAGTGGTTAAGTGCTCAAGTTCCACTTCGGCGGCCTGGGGTTCGCTGGTTCGGATCCTGGGTGTGGACATGGCACCGCTTGGCAAGCCATGCTGTGGCAGGCGTCCCACATATAAAGTAGAGGAAGATGGGTATGGATGTTAGCTGAGGGCCAGTCTTCCTCAGCAAAAAGAGGAGGATTGGCAGCAGTTAGCTCAGGGCTAATCTTCCTCAAAAAAAAAAAAAAAAAAAGGGTCCCATGCTTGCTTTAATGCTTTATTGCAACCATCTTGAAATTCTTAATAATTTTGTACAAGAGACCCCACATTTTCATTTCTCCCTGGGCCCTGCAAATTACATATCCTGTCCTGGTTGTACACAAGACACTGAAGCTAAAAGAAGGAAGAGAGCTTGTACCCACCCAGCGGGGGTGCCTTCCTGCAGAGGGGTGGGAGAGGCCAAAGCTGCTTTTAAGAGGCACGGATCCCCAGACTTGTCCAAATAAACCTTATTTTTAACCTTCTCTCTGCCCTTTCCTATTTCCTCCTCTGAAACTGGGTTGAGATGCAAAAGAACCGTGTAAACTGTAGAGAGCTGTGTCCTGCTTTGCTAAAACCTTTCCCCAACATCCTATTTAAAACAGCCCACGGATCGTTCTCTGTCAACAACATCATTTTCTTGTCTTTGCAGTACTTTTTGCTCTCTGAAATTCACATTTTTTCATGTTGATTGACTGGTCCCATTAGAAAGCAAGCGGTAGGAGGAAGACACGGGCTTGTCTTGTTGGGGCTGTGTCTTCAGCTCTGGGCATGTTCCTCCCTGAATATTTGTTGGATGGAGGAAGGGTCACCTTTGTTGAGTGCTTGCTTTGTGCTGATGGTTCCACCTGCAGCTGCTCATCTCATTCTCCCTGAAGGAGCTCCTGCCGGCGAGTTTGCAAGTTAAAGGTGAAGAGTTCCCAGGTCCTCCCAGGAGGAGATGGTTTTGGAGGTGGGGAAGGGCCCAAAATGGTGCCGAAGAGAGAGGGTGAGCAAGAGTGGGAGACACCATGGTGGGGTGCGGAGGGTGTGTCCCCAGGGACCGGGTGTCGCTGGGTGGGTGGGGGGTGACCCCCTGCTCCAATAAGGTGCCCAGAGTATTTTTGAACTCGGGAATGACACAGTGAAAACAAGGACTGCACAAGATGCTTCTTGCCGTGGCGCTGAGTCCTGTGGGTGGAGAGGGACTGAGACTGAGAGGCCTCGTGGGAGGTAGCTGCTCTCTTTAGGGCCCAGCCTTGGGAGCAACTGGGGGTGGGGGTTGGGGGAGGCGGACCCTGGGAGTGGGCGAGGGGAGCGTTTCGGGGTGGCGAGAGGGGGCGTAGGGGCCAGTGTACCTAAGGCGGGCCCCGGAGCCCGCAGGGCCAGGACCGCCCCAGCCCGGCTCTGGGCGCGGCGAGTCGGCACACGAGGGCAGACGCTCCCGCCGCCGCGCGGGGCGCAGGCCCGCACTTGCAAGCCGGGACCAGGGACTTGAAAGCGCCCGGCGCGCCGCCCGGACCTGCCCCGCGGGGCGTCACCGCGGCGCTTTAGGCGGGAGCCCAAGGAAAATCTCCTCTGTCTGGGGGCAGTGCGGGGGAGGAGGGAAGCCCAAGACAGACCCCAGTGCAGCCAGGGAAGACCTGAGGGGGCGGGGGACAAAGGGTCTGCCACGCGGGGGCCGAGAGTTTAAGCAAGCCCAGCGCTCTCTGAGCCCGTGTCCCAGGCTGTAAGGAAGCATCATTGCCCCATCCACTTCTGCACTTTCTCTGCGTCGGGCGGTCCATTTGCTTCTATCTTATATAATCCTGTGAAGGTCCTTATTCCCATTTTGCAGATGACTGAGGCTCAGACAGAGCAGGAAACGTGCCCCCGTTGACAAAGGATGTGTAATAGGATTCAGAACCCGAATTCAGAACCATTCAGTATGCTGCCTCCCTGCCTGCAAGAATCGGATGGTGAAAGGAACACAACATTTTCGAAGTTCCTACTGTGCGTGTGTAAGTTTCCCTGCATTGCCTCACTTACTACAACCGCTTTGGGAGTAGTTGCTATAACGCCCCCATTTAACAGATGAGGAAATTGCAGTAAGAGCTATTTTTTCTTTAAATCTGACCAAGGTTTTATAGGTGACGGAGGGGGATATGAATCCAGACAGGCTGATTCCAGAGCACTCTGTTTCAAACCACTATGACGAGCCAAGCAGGGAAAAGTGGTTTGCAAACTGCTGTTCTGATTATTACCGCTGCGGTCGAGCCCGCGTGAGGGTCACGACCTGAGCGAAGGTGGAGCAGGGGTCACCGGGCGCCCGGCCCGTTCCAGCCGGGCCAAACCTCTGGGAGGGGACTCGGAGGCGGGGCCCAAGACCCCGCCCTTCACCTGCTGGCCCCGCCCCTATGTCGGACCAATAAAGTGCTCCGCGGGGAGGGGGGGGGAGGCCAGGTGAGGAGGGGGTGTGGGCGGGGCCTGGTGCGTGAGTGGCAGGCGCGGCGCGCGGGCGGGGCGAGCGGGCGTGCGCAGTCGGCCGCGGGCCTGGCGGCGGGGCCGGGCGGGCTCGGGCGGCCGGGGCGGTGGCGGCTCTGGGGAGGGCGGGCCGGGGCGGGGCGGCCGGGCGGCCGGGGCGGGGCCACGCCGGAGCCCCGCGTCCCGCTCCCATGGCCGCCCCCGGCTCCCGGCGCTGCCCCCTCTCCCCCGGGCCGCGCCCCGGGGTCCCGCACTGACGGCCCATGGCGCCGCCCGCCGCCCGCCTCGCCCTGCTCTCCGCCGCCGCGCTCACGCTGGCGGCCCGGCCCGCGCCCAGCCCCGGCCTCGGCCCCGGACCCGGTGAGTGAGCGACCCCCGGCGCCCGCCCCGCGCGGAGCCCGCCCGGGGCGCCCAACCCCCTCGCCCCTACCCTCCGGGACCCCTTCTGCAAGCCCCTTAGCGACGCCCCTCGGGGCGCGCCGGTCCCCCGCCCCAAGACCCGGGACTCTCCCAGGTCTCCCAGCGACGCCCCCGGGCCCGGCCGGTGCCCACCGCCTCGGGACCCGGGAGTCCTTTAGCGACGCCCCTTAGGCCGGGACGCCCCCTCTGCCGAGCTCCTCAGCGACGCCCCCGGGCTGGGACGTCCCCTGTCTCAGGACCCGGGACCTCCTGCTCAAGTCCCCCCGGGCCAAGACGCCCCCTCTGTCCCCGTGCCTCCTGGGATCTCGCCCCTAAATCTTCCCGCGACGCACCTCGGGCCGGGACGCTCCCCCACCCGCCTCAAGACGCGGCACTCCCTCCCCAACCCCTCGGCGACACCCCCGGGCCAGGATCCCCCCCGCGCCCCGCAGCCCTCCCACTGACGCCGGCGGACCCCCGCGCCTCCCGCCCGGCCCCGCTGCCCGGTCCCGGCTGCGCCCGCTGGCCCGGCGCTGTAATCCCGGCCCCGCGAGGACTCGAGGTGACTTGCGCGCCCTGCAAGAGGCGGGTCCGGCCAGGGACGCCCCGCTGTACCCCGCCGGGACGCCCCCTCCCGTCCCCGGCGCCGCTTTGAACTACCCCATAACTCAGCGGCCGGCCCAGCCTGGAGAGGAAGAAAGGAGGGGTGATGGGAAACTTCTCCCCTACAGAGTCTAGGGGGCTCCTCCTGAGGGTGCAGCACAGAGCCCCGTTTCCAGGGTAGCCCCACACGTTAGACAGGGTCACCTGCTCCCGAGGCCAATGCCAAGGCCAGGGTCCTCCCCAGGTGGGGCCCTGGACCAGGATGGAAGCTGGGACTTGGCTTAGCTTCCCCACGCACCCTTCCTTGCAGCAGAACTCTTTCCAAGTTGAAGAGCAGGCGAGAGGGCGTTGTCTGGCCCGGTTACTTTCTCGGCAGGTTGTTTGGGTGTGGGGATTGGGCCTTAGCGAAGGAGACGGGAAGAGTTCATTACTGATTTGCCCGAGCAGGAAAACCGGCCTCTGGGCTCTCCACCCAAAGTCGCAGACTGTGATGTTGGAAAGACAGGACTCTGCTCCTGAAAGAAAACTCAGAGTTGCTTTGTTTACTTACCCGCTTGGATTAGTGAAAAAGATAGGACTTCGTGTCCCTTACTGTGTGACTTGGGGCCGTGCCTTCAGCTCCCTGAGCTTCAGTTTCCTCCTCTGTAAAGGAAGGATAATGGTAACTCCCCTTCAGGGTGTTGTGAAGATTAAATGGTATGCTGCAGGTGCCCATCTGCACATAGAAGGCAGTCAATAAACATGTTTTAATAAGACTGTTTATAGTGCTTCGCAGTTCACCGCGTGCTAGACACCTCATTTGCCCTCGGAATGCTAGGAGCTTCCAGTCTGATGAATCCCTGTGAAAAAGGCAAAGCTTGGCTTTAGATGGGTAGAAGGGGCATCTCTCAGTGCCGTAAACCTTAGGCTCAGGAAGTGGTTTCCCAGTGATCGGCTGCTTTCTAAGGGACTTCGGCAAAAAACTTCTACGGAGGTTTGATCACTTCTCCTGTTTGCCGTTCTGTGAGAAATGAAGGAGGAACTTTCTGAGAGCCAGTATATGTCAACAAAACCGTAACCTAGTAACCCCTTAGCTCCACTTTGCCATCTGTGTGGTCAGGATTTGATGTCCTCTAGGGAGAGAGAGGTATGGGTGGAAACAGAGTGGTTCTCCTTCTGGAACGGGTGGAGTGGTAGCTCTGAGAAGTGTTAAATGAGCCAACTCTGTGTTTACGCTTGTTAGAAGGTGGCATCTCTCCTCAGGCACCTTTGCTTTGCTAGGGAGGGTCAAAGGCAACACCTCTTAGGTAGTTTAAACCTCAGACCTTGCTGTGCTTTTATTTGGGACTTTGAGATGGGGAAAAATAAATAATCGTTGTGAATTTTTTTGTGATGTGTCCCAAGTTCCCACTTCACGGAGCCTCACCAGCTCTTTCCCTACCGTCCTGATACATCAGTGCTTTTATGAGTTTTCCTCTTTAGTTCTAGAAGCTGTTTTAGGTAGGTGGCACGTGGTCCTCAGCATCACATCCTGTTTAGAGCCTACCCAAGAGTTTTTAAAATCCTTTCCAATAAAAAACACGTTTTAGGAGCTGCCTGGTGACATAGGGGTTAAGTTCGCATGCTCCACGTTGGCCCGGGGTTTGTTGGTTCGGTCCCAGGGGTGGCCCTACATACCACTCATCAAGCCATGCTGTGGCAGCATCCCACATACAAAATAGAGGAAGACTGGCACAGATGTTAGCTCAGGGCCAATCTTCCTCAAGCAAAAAGAGGAAGATTGATAACAGATGTTAGCTCAGGGCCAATCTTCCTCACCAGAGGGGGGAAAAATAAAAACACATTTTGCTCTGAGGATATGCCAAACTTGCCATTTTATATTTTTTGATACTGTAATTTTCTCTAAAATTTTGTGGATGGAAAAAATTATTTCAATACTTATATTCTGCACAATTTTGTAATATTTAAATTACTGGTGGTTTGCATTTTTGAATGCTGACTTTATAAAAACAGTTAGCTCATTCCCCGTCAATGTGACTTCTAATTACAGTGTGTAGCCAACCCCAAATGATCTCCCTTCTCTTCATTCTTTCTTTGAGGTTCTCTTCCTTCCTCCCTTCACAACTGATAAGGAAGAAGATAGAAGTTAATGGTGGAATCTAGACTCCCTCTTCAAGGACGAAGGCAGCGGGGGTCATGGGACTGATGGGCTGTCTGAAGTGGGCTCCCATCTGGAATTTACTGACTGTAGAGGAGAGCGGAGAGATAGGAAGAGCAGAGAAGGCTGGATGGACCTTGGCTATTTGAGTTTTCCACCCAAGGAAAACTACCTGCTTGGGTGTTTCACTACATTTGGGGGCTGTCAGATATGCATCAACAGAGCTTCTCAGCTCAGGTTACATTTGCTGGGAACAGCCTTTTATAGTCGCTGTTCATTCTCCTCTAACTCCTCATCTAGAATTCCTCCCATTAACCAATGGTAGGTCTTGCCGTAAAAGCTATGAGTTCAGTTAACAGTGAGAGCTTCATACTGTACAGGGCCCTGTCCCTTGTGAGGACTTCTTTATTTTTTTTTATTTTTTATTTTTTTATTTTAAAGATTTTATTTTTTTCCTTTTTCTCCCCAAAGCCCCCCGGTACATAGTTGCATATTCTTCGTTGTGGGTCCTTCTGGTTGTGACATGTGGGACGCTGCCTCAGCGTGGTTTGATGAGTAGTGCCACGTCCACGCCCATGATTCGAACCAACGAAACACTGGGCCGCCTGCAGCCGAGCTTGCAAACTTAACCACTCGGCCACGGGGCCAGCCCTGAGGGCTTCTTTAATGTTAAAAGAATTACCTGTATGCAACATAGGGGCTGAGAGGAGTAAAGTGGACTTACACGCATACCAGTTACTTTTATGCTTTTGAGTTTTTTGTTGTTGTTTTTGAGGAAAATTAGCCCAGAGCTAACTGCCAATCCTCCTTTTTTTTGCTGAGGAAGACTGGCCCTGAGCTAACATCCATACCCATCTTCCTCTACTTTATATATGGGACTCCTACCACAGCATGGTGTGCCAAGCGGTGCCATGTCCGCACCTGGGATCCGAACCGGCGAACCCCGGGCTGCTGAAGCATACCGTGTGCACTTAACCGCTGCACCACCAGCCGGCCCTATGCTTTGAGTATTTTCAGAAACTCAAAACTGGCATGATATCAAACAACTCGGATCTTTCTGTGAAAATTTGTTTTGGCCCCAAGACCAGGCTATTTAAATGTTTGAGATAGGCAATGAGACCTTCTGTAAATCTTAAAGCAAAAAAGGAGTTCCGTTTTGACTCACTACTAAGACATAGCAAGTTGGTACACTTAATTTAGATACTATTGATACCCTGACTAATGATTTAGCATAGATGGATCAACAGCAGTAAATGACGAAGAGAAAATACATCGCTTTAAATAGCTGCACAATATACGAATTAGGGATTTTTGAATGATGGGCAATATGCTATCTTTAGTTTAGAATTTTTGAGCCTGTAATGCCATCTGACGCTCTAGGCCAAGTGTTGGGATTTTTTGTAAAGGGTCAGACAGTAAATAATTTGGGCTTTGTGGGCCATGTACTGTCTCTGTTGCAATTACTCAGCTCTGACTTTGCAGGGCAAAAGCAGCCGTAGACAAAGTGTTCATCAGTGGGCGTGGCTGTCTTCCAACAAGACTCAATGGACACTGAAATTTGAATTTCATGTAATTTTTATATGTCACAAATATTCTTTTGACTGTTCTTTTGATCATTTTGAACCATTTAAAATTTTAGGGGCCGGCCTGGTGGCGCAGCGGTTAAGTTCGCATGTTCTGTTTCAGCGGCCTGGGGTTCACTGGTTCGGATCCCTGGTGCAGACATGGCACCACTTGACAAGCCATGCTGTGGTAGGCATCCCACATATAAAGTAGAGGAAGATGGGCACAGATGTTAGCTCAGTGCCAGCTTTCCTCAGCAAAAAAGAGGAGGAATGGCAGCAGATGTTAGCTTAGGGCTAATCTTCCTCAAGAAAAAAAAAATTTTCAATTTTAAAAACCATTCTCATAGCTCATGGGCCTTACAGAAACAGGAAGTGAGCCAGATTTGGCCTGCAGGCTCTGCCAGGTCCTGCTCTAGGTCCGTATGTATTGATTTTTTCCCAGTATTCACTGGTCTGGAATGGTGACAAGGAGGCTTGATTTTGGTGAATGAATGAACCTTTTACCTTTCACTATTAACTAACTTTAAGAGAGGTATGGGAGAAATGGTTAAAATGGTAAATTTTATGTTATGTATATTTTACCATAAATTTTTTAAAAGATTCACATGGGGAGAAGTTCGGACACATACGTTTGGATCTTTAATACGACTTTTAAAAAAATGCTTTAAAAAGAAATTCAGTATGGTTCCGTGTGTAGTGCATAAAGATAATAGTGCCTGCCTCAGAACTGGCCCGTGGTTTGTTCAACCAAGCAGAAGGAGCTTGGAACTAACCGTTGAGAGATCTGTTTCTCAGAGGAAAGCCCAGGCAGCAGGTGGCACCAGCCCTGAGACATAGAAAAACAGGGGGGAAAAAAAGAAGAAGAAGAAAACAAATTCAACAGTTGAATTTTATTTCCATGGTTCCATCGTCATTTTTAAAGCGGCCTTTAAAAGACGACAGTGTGCTTAGCGTGGCTGATTATTTTGTTTTAATTAAAACATTTTTGAAAAAACAAAATGAAACATTCAAACATACCAAGTTGATTGTGTTTGTTCTGTGGAACAGTTAATGCAAAACACTTGAGAGAGGCCGGAAGTTTGGGTCTGTAGCTTTTGCCTGAGTTTTTGCCTCCTGAATAGGACAACAGAGGAGGAAGTGAACGTGTCCCTTAAAAGACTACCTCTGCAGGTTTTGCGGTGAGATCTCCTCAAGCGCCCTGACGCCACTTGGCAGGTGGGTTTCTGACTGGCTCACTGTGCAGCCCCTGAAAGGGTGAGAACAATGACTGACATTCTTCCATATTCAGTTTGACCTTGAGAATCCGGCTGGAACCCAGAAGTATTAGTCTGGCAGTAGCAGCCCAAAGTCACTCTGTTTTTTTCCCTCTCTCTGTTGTCTTTAGTGTATTCCTCTCAAGATAGCAGTTGTTTCTTCCCCAGCCCTCATCTCTGAGACGTTATCCTGGGTTCAGACTGAACAGGGAAAGGAAAGAGGCCATTGTAGGAATGTCAGAAGGGTGTCCATACTCCTCAAAAATAGCCAGTCTCCAGAAACTGGCCTTCTCCTCTAAGGAAACCGCCCCCCTCCCCCTTCCTTTTAATCCTCTTTCTAGGTAAACACCTTCCTAGCCTGGACTTGCACCAGTTTGAAGAGGAATGAAGTTGGATGCTAAGAAGCGCCTCTTAGACAAAAGATTTTAGGCCACCTCACATGCAAGGTCTCCTCTCTCCTTCCCGGTTATGACAGGACACGCTTAGGGCTGCCCCGCTGCTGGGCCCAGCTTCTAGCTTCTCTTGCCACTGATTTAATCCGTGGCAAGTCGCCAAGGCATTAAACTTTTATTGTTCAATCTACCGCAAGGGCGGGGCCCTGCTGCTAGTGGGCTGAGGAGGCTGCAGCCGCTTCCAAACCCGAGTGTCACACCACATTAGCAACTTCAGACTTTGAGGGCTGGATTGCTTTCAGTTTGGTTAGATTCTTGGTTAGAAGCAGAACAGTATACTCACACTCAAAGTTTGAAAGCTAGGAAATAGTAAAAACAGCACAGGCAGCTTTTAAAGATGATTCCAAATGGTTGCAGCATCAGCCTACGGAACTACGTCTCCATGGTCTCTTTATACCTTCCAAACAGATATGTTTAATGGCCATCTGTGTTCCTTGGTGTCCTAAAGTTGGATCAAAACATGGCGACCAAGTAGTTCTCTTCTAGGATAGTAAGGATTGTTAACCAGGGCCATCACAGTATGTAAATTACTTGCTGCTGTTCAATCTCTAAAAATTCATCTTCAAAGAAAATTATTGGGCTGGTAAAAATATTTTTAATAATGACCACAGAAGCCATATTTGTTTTTCTTTGATGTTCTTCCGAAGACTCTTCTGGTTTTAATCAGATTGTTCCCACATAAAATACAGTGGAAATCTACAATAATAAAATCCCTATTCCTGTGTCTATGGGGAAATAAACAGGATGGGGACTGTCCTTTTAAGGGGCTTTTCCCTTCCCTTTCCCCAGACTCAAAGCCTCTATTACTGGTGGGTGTTTTGGCATCAGTTAAGGGCCTTCAATCCTTCCCTCCCTCCATGTTTTGCTCTTTCATTAAAGTGTTTCTGTTGTCTAATTATATCCTTTCAATCAAATTAGAGACTGCAGCATCTGGTGAGGGCCATAACTGCTGCCATCTGCACCTCGTATATACAGGCCTTTTCAGCTGAGAATCACTCAACTTCCAAATGGCAGGAAGAGATTTGGAAAAAGTTTAGTTGGAAGGGAGGTTAACTTAAAAGGAACATCTTCAAAGGCTGGGTACGACGCCCTGCTCGCTCTGGTGTGTGCACTGTCATGCAGAGCTTCGCTGGCCTGACTCACCAAAGATTCTTCTCTAGTGCTTCTGGCAGATGAAGACTTTCTGACTGTCTTTGCTGAAATGACCAGGCCCTCTCATCCTTGTTAGGGGCTTGCAGGGGTCTGGGGCAAGCTGCAAATTTCTCCCTTGAGAAGAATCTTTTGTTATATGACCAGTGGTTAGTGGATATGACACTTTCTGTTTATTTGACCATTTCTTCTAATTCACTGGTTTCAGCTGAAGGAGATTTTGCCCTCAGGGGACATTTGGCAAAATCTGGAGACATTTTTCATTGTCACAACTCGGGGTAAGGTAGGATGTGCTACCGGCATCTATTGAGTAGAGGCCAGAGAGACTGCTAAACATCTTAGAATGCACAGGACAGCCCCACAACAAAGACTTATCTGGCCCAAAATGTCAGTAGTGCTGAAGACGAGAAATTCTGTCCTGATTTTAAACAGATTAATGTTTGTTGTCGTTTTTTTTGGTGAGGAAGATTGG
Organism: Equus caballus; assembly: GCF_041296265.1. NCBI lineage: Eukaryota > Metazoa > Chordata > Mammalia > Perissodactyla > Equidae > Equus > Equus caballus. Next base: position 8,769,612 of record NC_091691.1, on the reverse strand, counting down.
TCCTGAGCTAACATCTGTTGCCAATCTTCCTCTTTTTTTTCCCCTCCCCAAAGCTCCAGTACATAGTTGTATATCCTAGTTGTAGGTCATTCTAGCTCTTCTATATAGGATGCCACCACAGCATGGCCTGACAAGCGGTGTGTAAGTCGGCACCCAGGATCCGAACTAGCCAACTCGGGCTGCCAAAGCGGAGTGCATGAACTTAACTACTGCGCCCCAGGCCGGCCCCTCTCTGTCCTCATTGTATTCTTTTGTCCCTCCCTTCACTGTGGCCTAGGAGTAGGCTACTCTCATCGACATCCTTTTTCACTCTTAAACACGTAGATACTTCATTATCCATATCTAAGCTCTTTAAGCACTACTTTGAACAATGTTTCAGAAACCTGAATGGAGTGAGGAGGTCTGTGATTCACTGTATGTTTCTGCTGTCTGTAGACTAAGATTGCCAAATTAAACACAGGACGCCCAGTTAAATTTGAATTTCAGAGAAACAAATTTTTTTATATAAGTCTGTTTCATGCAATATTTGGGAATACTTACCTTAAAAAATTATTCATTGTTTATCTGAGATTCAAATTTAACTGGGCGTCCTGTATTTTCATTTGCTAAATCTGGCAACCCTACTCACGATCCATGAAACATTACATGAAACTTTAAACCTTTGACTGTCAAATCGATCCCTTGGCCAGTGTCTGCCTTTGTTGCTCTGGGTGGCTAGAGATGACAGCCCTGGTTGTTCCTGTTTCTAAGTAAGTGCTACACTGAGTCTTTCCTTCTGCCCAAAACTGTCTCCTTGGCCAGAACTTCTGAAACTTGTCACTTGAGTCATACTTTTGTCTTGCGACCAGCTGACAAGTGCTTATCAAACGCCTGCTGTAGGCCCAGCGTCTCTGACTAGGACTCATGCCTGTGCCAATTCATAGAAGACTCCAACTCTGTTGCTTCAGGTTTTGCTTTAAAGATGTGCTCTAGAGATATGCTGTCTACTTGGCAGTCAGCTCTGCACTCGAGAATTCTTGTATTATTTGGCCATCCTGGATCAACCAAGGGAAGCTGAATAGCCCAGAGCCTGGCTTCCATGCAACATGAGCTGCCCTCCAGGACTCCATTATTGGGGAACTTTCTTGCTATCTGAAATTAAAAATAGGGCACAAGCAACACTCATGAAACTTGTCCAGAAGCTGGATTATATCAGTTTATTTTATCTCCTTTTAGACTGACTGAGAGCTTCAGACAGTATGAAGTAGGATTGCTCAAGAGAAGGTGAGGCAAAGTGTAGGTTTGAGCTAGGTGTCTCCTGCTTAAAGCAAACTCAAAATATAAAAATGTATATTCATTATGAAGAATGTTGATTATTCCCTATTACAAATGGCTTCACCCTAGATTTCCTTTAAGTAGCAGATTCCCATGGTTTAAATAGCAAGTATTTGATTTTCAGATACTTCGTTTACATAAACTTTCCTGGAACTTCTCATTGCTCATTGCTAGGTAAGTCATGATTGCTAGCCTAGAAGCATAAATTGGTGAGGAAACCCAGGGCACTCTGGGTATGTCTGTAATGGGTTTTCTTTTCCCCTAGTTCCCCACACACCTGCTTCCCTCATTCAACTAACATTTGCCAGGCACATTCTGTGTGGTCTGTAGTTGCTGAGGATACGAAGATGAGTGAGATGCTCAAGAAAACTTGCGGGCTCGTGGAAGCAGGGCCAGGTGCTTCTTGAGCAGTTGCAGTTCAAGGTGATCAAGTCTTATGAGAGCTGTGGCAGCAGGCCCTGTGGGACTTGTTCTTAGAGGCCCTTGTTTCCATGAGTCCAGCGCTGTCTATTCTAGACCTGAACTTTCAAATAGTGCTCCATCTTTTCTTTTTTGTTTCCTTTAGAGTTAGCTTATAATGCACTGAGTTATTGTCCTTCAGAAAACTGGACTTTGAGCTTTAAAACATCTTATGCTTCCTGTTTCCTAATGTGAAAACTATTTCTAGTGTGAATTTTTTTCAAGATTGTAGTAGATCCATTTGTACTCAAATATTATATGGAGAGAGGTACCATCACCAGAGTGTGATAGAATATGTTCTGGTGGTATTGGCAGTAAAATGCATGGTTAATTAATGAAGTTAATTAATTAGAGTTCTGCTGAGCCAGTGACTTCTGAGTGGGTCCATTCCTTAACTGAGGCTAGGCCTAATCTGTCTATATATATATAGAGCTAGACTCTTTCTCAAAAACGATCCTTTGGTCTTCAATTTGATGATTGTATGTGTTTATAATATCCTGAGTGATAAATATAAATTCCTTAAGCACTACTGCACATTCATGGTGACTGTTCTGGCAAAAACACGTGTACTTCACAGTGACGACCATGGCGTGTTTTCCACTGGGTCCTGCCTGGGTAGGAGTGGAGCATATTCAAGACGAGAGCTGGATGGGAGAAGAGTGGGACCCAAGCAGCACTGAATTCTAGGCCTTCTCTGTCTCCATAATTACTTACTTTTCAATTTTTTCCCCCCCGAGGAAGATTAGCGCTGTGCTAACTACTGCCAATCCTCCTCTTTTTGCTGAGGAATCCTGGCCCTGAGCCAACACCCGTGCCCATCCTCCTCTACTTTATGTGTGGGACGCCCACCACAGCATGGCGTGGCAAACGGTGCCATGTCCGCACCCGGGATCCCAACCGGCGAACCCCGGGCCGCTGAGAAGTGGAACGTGGGCACCCAACTGCTGCGCCACCGGGCCGGCCCCTCAAATTTTTATATAGCAAATAATAAAGACCCCTCTCTCAAGTGCTTTCATCGGTCTTCTGAATTTTAACCTCTGGCCTATGCTTACTATGCTTGCTATAGGTTCAGTTGTTCTTGGAATCGTCTTTTAAGTAATTAAGTATTGCATCTGTTAATAGGGATGGATAAACTGGAGATTCAAATAGAAGACCTCAAGCCCCCTTCCAAAAGTATAAATTCTTTTGTTAAAATAACTTTGAGAGGCACGGCCTTTTCTTCTGTTACTGTTTTTAAAGACACTGCTTCCTTGAATGAAAAGGAAGATCTAAAAGATATTTTAATGAAGAAACTACTGATAAAGAAATCACAGGGATTATTTTTGTGGTAATTATACTTTGGCAAAAGTGCAGCTTGTTCTCTGGTCATTTGAACTGTTAATACGTAGTCCGAGAACAAGATACGTGAGTGTCTCTCTTGATTTTAGATGACTGAATTTATGGCTGATTAAGTTTATAAGCTGTTTGTAGTTCTTGAAAAGAAACTAAGGTAGATTAATTGTAAAGCAACACGTTAGTAGCTATTTTCAAGATGTCCTTTAAAAAAAGTTTATTATGGGAAATTTAGAATACATGCAGAATAGAAGATTATAAGGAAATTGCCCAGCTTCCACAATTATCAACCATGGCCAATATTATTTCATTTGTGCCTCTTTCCTTCTCCCAACTAGATTATTTTGTAACAAATCTCAGATATCATATCATCTCATCTGTAAATATTTCTGTTTGTATCTCTAAATGGTAAGAACTCTTTTCAAAAGCATGGTAACGGTAACACTAGCATGATCACACCTAGAAAAATTAACAATAATTCCTTAATATCATAAAATATCCAGTCAGTAATCTGTATTCAGATTTCCTGGTTGTCTCATCCGTGTGTTTTTAGTTCAAATGGGGATCTAAGAAAGATACGTTTAGGTGATGTGACTGTTAGGTTTCTATTAACCTATAGGTTTCCCCGCTTTTTCTTTTTTCCTTGCAATTTATTTGTTGAAGATCTAGTGTTTTTTTTATTTTTTTAAAAAAATTTTTTGAGGAAGATCAGCCCTGAGCTAACATCTGCCACCAGTCCTCCTCTTTTTGCTGGGGAAGACTGGCTCTGAGCTAACATCCATGCCCATCTTCCTCTACTTTATATGTGGGACGCCTGCCATAGCATGGTGTGCCAAGTAGTGCCATGTCTGCACCCGGGATCCGAACCGGCAAACCCAGGGCCACTGAAGCAGAACGTGTGCACTTAACCGCTGCGCCATAGGCCTGCCCCGAAAATGTAGTTTCTTCTAAGCAAAAACAGTGCTCAAGTGCCTCTTCAGAGGGAGGGCCCCCATAGGAGGTGAGGTATTTTTTATGGTAGAATTCTCACTTCCATTAGAGAAACAGGTAGAATTAGAGAATTTTAAGCCTGGAAGAGATTTTTAGCCATCAGTTCTTTCCAGTCATGTCACCCTAGACTTTTGAACCTCAGTTCCATTTTGTTAGAATCTTGAAATTAGAGTTTAGAGTGAAGGGGCATTGAGACCACCTGGCTGAAATCCCCTCATTTCACAGATGAAGAAACAGAGACTCAGAGTGTCCAGGTGATTTACTCAAACCACACAGTGTCGGCTACTGGTGTCGTTTCCTCTCTATTCCAGGCATTCTCTGTATGTACTATGTGTATAGAAGATGCAACCCCCACCCTCCCCAGCTATCCTCTCTCTAATTAGACCTGAGAACATTCCTCCATATAATCACCTTCCTCCATATATCATTTTTCTTGGGGAGCCATTTTTTAAAATTTATTCTTTATTTTTTTTGAGGATTGCCACCTGAGCTAATATTTGTTGCCAATCTTCTTTTTTTTCTTCTTCTTCTCCCCAAAGCCCCCCACTACATAGTTGTATGTTCTAGTTGCAGGTCCTTCTAGTTGTGGCATGTGGCATGGCCTGATGAGCCGTGCTAGGTCCATGCCCAGGATCTGAACCAGCGAAACCCTGGGCCACCAAAGCGGAGCGCAGGAACTTAACTACTCGGTCATGCGCTGGCCCCTGGGGAGCCGTTATTAAAGACGGGAGAGTGTCTTAGCATAGCCTCAGCCCTGTTGAAGTGGGGGAAAAGTTGGGAACAACTGCCTTCCGAGAGCCATGTGTCTCTTTCCTTACAGGTTCCACACAACTGAAATAAGCATTCATGTAGTGCTTTTGAGTGTCTCAAGGCAAGAGGTGATTTTGCCCAGGAGCATAGGCTGTGAAGATGTACCCATGAGTTCCAGATGTGTTGTGCAAACATTTGACAACGCCATTGTGTTGCCCTCTAAATATTAAAATATTTTCCTACCTAAGCCTTGTATTTTTATAATCTACCCACCTACCCAATTTTATAGACATCTTTAAAAGAACAGAAGATATTCGTGTTGGAAAGTGTTTCCTTCCATCTTATTTTAATTGAATTTAATGTTTATTGGTTCATCTTGATTCCAAACTAGGCCAAAACCAGCCAGATTCTTCCAACATAGGATCAATAGAGATGTTGTGTGGTCTTATGTAGAACAGAGACTTAAAACAGTGGATTAAAACAGTGGCTCTCACAAACATCATGTATAGAGATCCAACTAGTAATTCTACCAGAAAACCAGGAATATTCTAGACTCAATATGAGAAAAATATTCTATTTCTCAATAGTGTGGTTTCAGACAAATAGTGTAATCAGGAATGGCCTAGTTGTAGAGCCCCACTGAGAACATGTTCTTTAACTTTATTATATCTTATCAAGGAATAGAATGTCTTTTTTAACTGCTGCTTTCCTCCCACTATCGCATATGTGTCGTTTTAATTATTATAAAAGAACACTTCGTTATAATTTAAACATGAACTTTAAAAATGTAGTACTCATACAAGCTGGCAGAGTTAAATTGCTTGGGACTCTATTAACTTGGCATTGTCCTTACTTATAATAAGTACAAATATTGAATTATGTGATTTTAGTAACATATATAAACAAAGATGTGTTTCATCACATTTACAGTTGAAATTTTGATTAGGAAAAACCTGTTTTCTCCATTATACCTTTTTTTCTTACCTCTTACTTATTGAATGCTAGGATTCAACATGGGGTTCAAACCATATATATTTTTTCTATCATAATGTAACCTGATAACTGTAAACAGAAGTGCAGTAGGGTGACGTGCCTGTCGTTCATGTTATCTTGCCTTTTATCACTAAGTATTTTTATGGACTGGAATAAACTACGTGATCGTGATGGTTATAACACTTTCGAATTTCTAATAAAGTTTGATTATTTTTAAGACTTTATAATTACATAATAATAATTTATTGGGCACCTACTGTGTGCTAGGCATTTTACTTGCACATCCTGGAATTGCACATTCTTCTAGTTGCCCTGAGCTGTAGATAATTTAATCCCCCATTTTACAAGTAAAGAAACTGAGGCTCAAAGAGGTTAGCTGAGTGCCTGTAGCTTGTAAACCACATAGCCGAGGTCTGATTCCAGCCCTTAACATGCACTTTCCACACTGTACCACATTGTTGCTAGAAGTTTTCTGTGCAGAAGAAGTGTTTGATTTAAACTATGTCCTAACCCTTAAATGAAATCCTCAATCCTGTAAAGTTCTCTTTGTGTTGTGTGTATGTCTGTGTGTGTGTGTGTTCTGTGGATATCACTTATTCAGGGGGCCCTTAACTTAGAGTTAATGGATCTTGGGCTACAGAGAAGACTTCAAGGGCTCCATGAACTCTTCTGAAATTGTAAAATGTCGTGTGTGTGATATTTCTCTGGGGAGTAGGTCCTTTCCTTTCAACCAGTTCTCCAAGGGGTTTGTGTGTGTACCTAAAATGCTTAGGACTCCTGATCTACTCAACCGGCCTCATTTCAGAGATAAAGAAACTTGAGCTGCAAAAAGGATATGCTGTGCAGGAAGACAGCAGAGAGCGGCCAAGTCAGAGCAGAGCAGGGCTCCCGCTGGTCAGTGTTCTTCCCTGACTATGAGCTCATTTCTGTCCTGACAGAGATGTGATGCTAACCTCTGCAGTCAGCCAGCCATGTCAGTGCAAGTCCAGGCCTCTTCACTGCTCTGTAACCATTGTCCCTTTACGAGGTGCAAGCTGCAACTCTCCGTTCCGGTGTGTGCAATTAGTAAACCGTTAAATGGTTGCCCATTAAATCATTAGGTAGACAGACTTTGAGAACTGTAATGTGGAAAATATATTTGGAAATGTTTCTAAGTCTTCTACAGGTCATGCCTCTAAATTAATTGAAATCTTCAAATAATTTCACATACGGCGTGTGAGTATGTGAGATCCTATGGATTTTGAGGTATAAATATCAAAGTTTAAAATATATAT